>NC_092523.1:64542500-65173333 GCF_037038585.1 Patagioenas fasciata | reverse complement strand
CCAAATCATTCACTGATCCTATGAAAACAGGAGCTTCCCTCTGCCAAGGGATTCATATTAATACTATACAAGTTACCTACTTGTTACTACACGTGGCATTAGATAAAGCTCTGGGGTTTTTTGTTCCTTTGTTGTTTTGGGGTTTGTTTTTGTTGTTGTTGTTGCTAGTTTTTGTGTGTTTGGGGGTTTGCTTTTTGTTTGTTTGTTCGGTTTTGTTGGTTGTTTTGTTTTTTTGGGGGGTTGGTGTGTTTTGGTTTTTCATTTGTTTGGGTTTTTTTACCCCCTCACCTGCCCAAAATGAAAGCACATCACAGGTAAAACCACACATAGACTTTTTTTAATCAAACCAGTATTGATTTTCCCCTTGCATTAGTCCTGTAGAATAAACACTTCTGCACTCCGTGAATTAGTTTCCTTCCCATCTACTGTATGATATTCTGAGTTGCATGCAAATCCCCATTAACTGTGATGACTATCAGCAAAGGATAAACCCACAGCCATCAGAACTCAGGCTTTGTAGCCTACCATCACCTTCTATTTCTATGGTATTTAAAACCTACCACCCCTAAAGCACAATTGGAAGTCTAGCTTAATTAATCCTTTTCAAAAAGAAACCATTGGTTTGCTCCAACTTGTTTCACACACTACAAAGAATAAACCCGAGGCCATACTCTCCTGATTACCACAACATGATAGCATGCACTTACACTGGGCCATCTGGCTATCTAATTGTATCTTGTAAGCATGAATCTCAATGAAATGTTTCTGTTTGGGGATAGCACACTTTGAACAATGAAAATACCAGATGATCATTCACCAAACTGATATTACATTAAAACTTTATAATAACAAGCAAACTCATGCTGACAAGAGCAGTCTAATAACAGTCTGTCATTCATCATAATTAGGAGCTTGTGATAAATACGGTGTTCCTCTCTTTGTGTATATATATATGTCCCTTTTAAATGTATTCGCTTTCCTTTTAAGATTGTTTTTTTAGAGACTATTAGTCATGTTTAGACAAGGAAAATAAAGAACTTAAACAGCGAAACATGTTAATTCTTCTGTGCAATTTGCAAGTACCGTGTATCATGCTAAGAGAACATATCAAAGAAAACACATAACAATTAAAGGTACACATTTCCCAGAGAAAAAGGAAAAGTTTTAAATCCTTTTAAGTTAACATTATAAGGGCTTGATGTCCTCTTCTTAGTACAAAAACTGAATAATTTGTAGACTGTAAGAGAAATTCCACTCCACCAGGATGCATCAGACATTTTGATCTACATTGTCTCATACTGACCCACCCGGGACACGTTCTTGGAACCACCAGTAGAAGTTATCTATGAGTTTAAGGGTTGTTAATGTGCATAATATGGAAAGTGTATCAGCAGTAGCTCTTAAGGTGGTTCTTAGGCAGTACTGTTAGTCATACATGTTTGTGATAGCAATAAAGTTCTTGATAATATTTTGAAGACAAATTCTCAAGCTATCAAATTAAAAAAAAAAAAAAAAAAAAGGTGGGAAAAGTAGAAAAATGCGATATATACCCAGTCTACAAAAGCTGAAGAATCTGGCTTGTGAGTAAGACACAAATCCCTAGTCTGTTGGGATCCAGTCTTTGTAGACACAATTTTCATGCTGGATTAACTCCTGATGAAGACTTCAAAAGAACCAGGTTTTCACCTCAAGTTTTCAAAGCAAAACTGAAAAGAAAAAGCACACACAAGACTCCCCAACTTGTTTTTGATGTGGAACGTGCTGCACAGGATGACTGGGACTCACTGAGCAGCTCTGAGCAGCCCTGATCCTCTAATCTACATTGTTCAAGAAAAAAACTTTGCAATGCATTTTGTGGTGTAGAAATATTTTGTGGTGCAGATGATTATGTAACCTGACTTTTACCATTTATATAATTTAATGTGTAATCATCAAATTCTGTACAACAGAAATATAGCCAAAATGTGTAGAATGTCTTATTTACAGCATCACATAGATTTGCAAAGATATTTCTGACATGTACTCTATGTATTATTCAAGTGCATGCAGTTTTATGGATAACATAGCTACATATGTTATACAAATATATTATATTTTTATACTTAAATATCTCATTCTACAGCTTTTGTGTACTTCAGGCTTTCAGTGTTTTAATTTTCTTGTCATGTTTAAAGCAATATATCAAGCTGAGCTTCATATTTAAGTCCAAACAGGGAACAGGTGCATCTTTATGTTTTGACTAACAAACATTAGGCTCTGTATCAAAAGCTGACTAAAATCTTTTCAGAATAGTGTATGTGTTACAGAGGAGCAAATTACAACAACAAAGAATCACATTTCCTATTTTTCACCAAAGCGGAGGCCGTAATGAGTCCTCTAATGGTAAGATGATAATTGTCATGTAGTTATAATATCTGTGTTTGGAGGTGTTTTTTATTTTCATTTTTTATCACCTTTTCTGGAAGGTGACACAACCTATGAATTAGGTATTATACAAAGTTTGGGTGAGCAGACCGTGAACGCTGCCCAAACTCAAGACTAAGCCAGGTAATATAAAGGTCATTTCATGTCAGGAGCACATCATTGAAGACTCCAGCTAGAAATCAAATGCATACTTAAGGAAGAAAGGTGATGATAAATTTAAAGATTAAATGAAGAAATGTTTCAGAACACAATTCCACATTTTCTAATGAAATGACAAAGTTGTTTCCACTTTAGAAAATGCTTTTGACAAGGCTCTGCATTTGAGATTAATGCCTGTGTCTAAAGGGCAAGTGTTACTGAATAAGAGAAAACTCAGCTGAGAAAATTTCAGACCAAACGGGGAAAAACAAATAAGTAGTTTTAAATGGGTCCATAGAACACTAAATAAAATGAATCATTACAATAAATACTTTTTCATTTAAATGCTAATATCACCTTTGTCTTCTAGAAAGAAAGAAAATTAACAGGAGCAACATTAATGTACTTAGATCAAGCTCAACAACAACTAGCTACCAGCAGGATATTTACCACTTTGTAACTAAAAGGAACATTTCATAGCTATGTAATTTTGCAGCTCTTTGTGTTGAACTAAACCATATCCCAGAGTTGTTCCGTTACTGGTTTATTCTGCTCCATTACTTTAGGGTGAAGCTGAAACATCCGGGACTAGAAACAGTGAAAGAATTTTGTTGCTTCATAAGGGGGTACCTCAGCTCAAACAGTGTGTGATTTAATAGAGTCATACACAGAGTTCCAAGCCCAGCTGTGTGTCCTCTCTCATCCAACAGCTTCTGCTGTGGATATTTAAGTGCATCTTCAACCAAAATGATAGTGCAGCTGGAAAATACACCTCTGTTCAGAACAGAGACAATAAAATAAGTTGTTCTGAGTTGACATTCATCTTGATAATGTTGCTGAAATCTCTCCCAGACCTTTGCACCCAAATTATTTGGCATCCACACCCAGCTTAAACACTGGGAGCTACAGATAAAGCAATATGCCTCTCATCCTTCATGACTTAGGTCAACAGCATGCAGATATACCGCTAAAAGTTGCCTTTTAAATGGTTCTTTTTCAGGTGTGAAAGAGAGAAAGACTTTGGGAGCTGGGAAGCAGCTGTAGAAAAGAGTAAAACAAGGGAAACAGGGGTTTGGGTGTCACTATACTCCTGAATAACTGAATTAAAATATTTGTAAAGTTATTTCTGTGACAAAGCAGTTTTCACATGGTTACGACTGTCTTTTCAAGCCAGTATAAAATTTACCAGGCACATGCCCTACAAATGAAGGAGTTTTCCACTCAGGATTTACAGGAACACACTCTTTATCTATAGGCTCTGAGAGAACTGAGTAAATAGACTCATTGCTCCCTTGTGAGGTAGGTTATCCCTTAGTAAATTAACTGCAGTAACACTTGGATTTCTCACTTTCTAGGTCTGAGCCCATCCACAGATAGACAGAAGCAAATGCACAGACTTATGGTGCAACCCAGCACTCCCATGTTTGCACTGGTGGCTGGGGCACCCATGGGGCTTGGGGTCACACCCACACTCAGGGAGGAGGTGGCACCGAGAGGTGGGCATGCTCATGTGGAAGTTGCTGAGGATCGAAACTGTCATGCCACGCTGCTTGGCATGAGAGGCAGAGCAGGGGATGCTGCCTGGCAGATAAAGGTAGGGAACCATAACAGAAAAAAACCTGTGTCTTCCACCTGATAGCGAAAGCCAACACATCCCTGTCTCTCTCAACACACGAATGAGAAGGCATCCTGTGAAGCTGTACTTAAAGGTAAAAAGGCAATGTGTTTTCACTCAATGTATGCCTAGAGGACCGCACTGCTACAAGGTTTTGCAGGTATTTAGCTGACGAAGTGATACAAGAAAGGATGAGAGATGTCCATGCAGACAGGTGCACCAGTAGCTATTGGAGGGGTTAGCTCAGGTGTAACTTAGGCCCAGGTGCATCCCTGAACTGCTCTTTGCCAGCATACAGCAGGTGAGAAGCAAAAGACAAGACAAAAGACAAGAAAGAAACAGAAAAGTATTGTACAACAAAAAAGATCTCTTTTTACATATCCTCTTTTTTTCTTTAATTGTTTGAGTCTACCCACTGGTAAAGACAAAAATCAGGCTACGTGGGTCTTTCTTCTGACCTGGTACAGGAGGTCTTTCTGGATTTCATTACAAAAGCATGAATTGCTATACCGTAAAACACTCACTGTTGTTAGGGAGAGATTATACTGCAACCCAGAAGTACATTTCACACACAAAGTTTGAATGTTCTTATATAACATGTTTGATTAAAAAAATTTTAAGTAACTATTTATCCAATAAAACCTATCTATCAAGTCAAATAACATTCAGAGCTTGTTGATAAAAGTGTACCAACAAGAAATGGAAGCTATGGCCTAAAAAAATTTTAATGACAGTTCCAAATTCATTGACAATACTGTTTAGTTAATGCTGCATGTGGATATAGGAGCACTCAGAGTAACAGCATCACATTTCCACACATGAGAAATTGAGTCCTAAATTCTTGCTGGGTCTTCTCACTGTGATGCCTCGGTGTACAGTTTGCATGAGAAAGAGCTCATTATGCCCCACATGATCCCTAGTGCCCAGCAGAGATAACAGTCTAAATCATTTGTTCTCTTTAAAATAATTTATTCATAGGTAGGAATATGAAAATGTGCCCTTTATGAAGTTTATCTGTATCTATAGCAAACACAATTTAAATTAATTCTTCATCTTCAGGACTGGGAAAGTTTGACTAAGGCATTAGGGATTTTTTTATTAACCTCCATTAATTCAGAAGTCCTACCACTTTGATAACAAATAAAAATGGATGTCTAAGAAGTTTCTTCTTATTAAAAGGTGTGATTGAGTGTAATTAAACATGCCTTAATATATCTCAAGATATATTACATATTCTAATATAGCTCCAGGGTTAATAAGGAAGTATGTGAAGTTTATTAGTCTGTTGACTAGTGATCACATATAGTACATCATTTCTGTGGTAGGAGGAACACACAATGCCTATTCTTAATTTCGCTTGCAGTTTTGATTGTATTTTTAGCATTTCTACAGAAACCAGAGATATCCCACTGCAGTTTAATTTTAATTAGATAAGTAAATAGGATGATGAAAGTATTTTTTTCATAGTATTGAACCAATTGCCTAAAGATCTCCAAAAATTACATGCTACTGTAAAAAAAAAAAAAAATTAAATCTGTTCATTTTATAAATCTCTGCAAGACCCTTGTACTTCTGTCCATTTTCATTAAGACAAACCTAACTTTCCTTTGAATTAACTATTTTTGAGTGAGTGTCCTAACTGTTTAGAATCAATCCTTACCTACTTTGTTTTAAAACAAAAAATCTAGCCCAAACTTCTAGCGGTTTTTAAGTTCACTTGCTTTCAGGACCAATCCATATTTGGTACATGAGAAAAATATGAAAACTGTCAAGAATCTGAGCGTATAAGCTTTTGAAAGTGAGAAGTAACACATAGAACTAAGGAGAAAATGCAATCCAAAACCATTTAACAAAACATAATGAATTAGTGAGAAAGAAGAAGAAAAAAAAAGGGAGAAAAAATACATCAGATGATATAAAGAAAACAGATACAGTATGCTACTTATGACACTGAAGAAAGCACGCACACACAATGTTACAGTATTTAAAAACTAAGTCAAGATAAGTCTGATTTATGTGTCATTTAGAATGAATAGGCTATATTAATATACAGGCCATATTTTAAAATTGCCTCTAAAATGAAATGAATAATGTTTTTCTGCCCTGCACAAACCAAACTCCCTTATCTGCACAGTAAAACCAAAGTACTGAGTCAGTTAAAAAATAAAGCTCTTTAGCTTAGATAAAAATTCAGTGAAGAAAAATCATCCCTCATGATGAAATACTGAAAATGAATTATTTTAGTTGTTTTTGCTTCTTGCTAGAATGCTAATTATAAAAGCATAATTTAATTTGGGGAAGAGATTTGTTAAATTTCAAAACCTAATGCAAGTTCATCAAACATTAACTCCCAAATGTCAGGTGCAAAATCTAAAGCTCAACCCCTTCTTCTGAACCAGTTTCCTGTAGACATCCAATTCCTGATAACCTCTTACTTCATGGATACATATGTTTGTGCATATGTTTTAATATGCTGTTGGGGGATGGTATTTCTGTGATGAAACATGAAACATTATAGTCACCATTAACAAGGAGTTATCTGAATTTGAATGCAGTAGTCAGGTAATCTGCATTTTCTGACAACCTACTGTCATTCTCTATGTGAGCTACCCTAGGTTCACTGGCCCCACTACCTATTTGAAGGAGATAGACCAGGGACCCTGGCATTGGGTGGCTGGCAATGAAGGCATTTCTGCTTCTGGACATTTGCCTTTATCTGCAAATCCAAAGTTCTTGGCCAAAGCTATCAAGGACTCAAAGAGCTATGACAAAGGAAAATAACCCTGTTATTTCAAATGGAATATACAAACAGTACTTAAAAGAAAAAAATCCATATTTTAAGGTCATTGAGGAGTTCGATTTTCCTGTTATTTTCCTTTAGAAATTTTTTTCTGCCCTTTATATTATTCTCCCTCCAAATCTCTATTTTCAAAAAATAGAATACTATTATCAAAATCAGTAATAAAAATCATACATTGTTTAAAAATTATTTCCCTAATCAAGTTTTTTGCTAAACATGTAAAATAAAAGGCAATCTATGAAGTAATACAGTAATTTCTTTAGTTCACAAGTATATAGAGCTAGATCTGTGAGATTATGTCTGATTTACCGAGAGGCATTAAGGTACTACAGTGGTCAGAGAACTGAAACTGATGGGCCAGCAGAAAATACTACAGCTAACAGTAGGTATGGCACCTATCACAGCTGGTATTCATGGCCCACTGGAAAAATAAAACCAGCACCATTATATATTTCTATTTGTGTCTGTACATTATTTCACCAGAAGGCTTCATGCGAAGTGCAGGACTGTAAGACTGATTGCAAGTAGCTCATTGGATCCTACAGGTTTCTGTTACCTCCTGGCCACTGAAGGACTGTTGATGTAACTGACAACATGTTTATAGTTTCCTCTTATTTTGTGATAACTGGATGGTCTAAAAAGTTATTTGAAACCAGTAATTTTTTTCGTCTCAGTTTAATCTCATTGTCACACTCATCAATTTTTAATTACATCCTTTCAAAAAATATGATTTTTAAGAAGCTCATGAGAATTTTTTGTTACTTGGTAGAGAACTCATCTACATTGATTACTGAATCAGTTACACTTCAAATGTATTTAAATGAAATCTTAGCTTTTTGGTTTTTACTGACACTATGAAGAACAGCTTAAAACTAAAGATTGTGAAGAAAAAAATAAAGTTTTATTTTTTGTTTAGATGAATCAAGTGACAGGCCTGATCCATTGCATTTCACAGTTTATAACCCCATAGCCTGTGCTGAAAATCTGGTTAGGATTGAGCAGATTTATCTGGATTTCCAGACTCATCTTTACCTTGGTGATATCAGTCTGTGACACTAAGTTGAGTTTCTCTTTCAAAACAGAGAGCAACCGTAGCTGATGTCTTCCCCTTCACGACTGCTGAGAGAAAAGCTCTCAATTTTATAGCATAAAGCTATCTTCACCAGTGGATGAGGCAATGACATGCCAAGAAGCAAAAGGACGCTTCTCCTTAAGGCAGCAGTGGTCCAAAGCAGCAACCCAAAGGGGTCTGGCTGAGTGAATAGGCCCAGCCCAAACAAAACAATAATAATTCTGCACCAAACCCATACACCCTTCCCAGTTAAGCTTCTTCAGGCAGGAGAGAGTCAACAGCAGGCAGGAGCCAACACCATGTCCCCAGAGCTTTGCTGCCTATTGAAACTCTCAAGTCCCACTAGTGAAACCATACCATCAAGTGTGTGCCTGCGTGCATACCCACACATTAAATTTCCAGTTGAAGAAACATCTGGGTAATGATATTTTATATTTTTAATTTTGTTCCATAAAGATGAAATAGCAGGTTGAAATGTTGGACTACAAACAAATGAACAAACAATTAAAGAGAACGTCATTGAGTCACTAAGCCACTTTGGTTGCTGTCTGACCTAAGGAAACACGAAAGGGCTTGTGTGCTCAAAGTATTAGCAGTCAATTTAGTTGCCAGATTCAGAACTAACAGAATATAGATAGAATTGTGTGATCAAAGGTCTCTAGAGAAGAGCAAGTATAGATAGATATCCAAATTCAGATGTAAAAAGAGGTAAATCAAATCCAGGAATTGGGTTTTGGATTGTTTCAGAAGATATAAGCAATAGCATTTGCTAATTTTTCACCTTAATTTTTGTTCCGGCAATTGTGAATAAATGTGTCTGCCTAAGTATGGCATTGCTTATAATAAGTATTATAAATTACATATCTCTAATGTGTGATGTTTCACCTTGAACTTCAGTACAACTGTGCATTCAACTATTGCATATTTCTAGATTAGTAAAACTAACAGTTTTTATTTTCAGAGATCTTTAAGATGGCATTAAAATTAAAGATCAGTAAACACTCAAACCTCCTGGGCAGCTTTGAAAACTGCACCTGAGCATTTCTTATCCCCCGCTCTTCCTTGTTGTCGGTATGAGTATAGAGCTGTTGGGGAGAGGAAAAAAGAAAGAAAAAAAAAGCAACAGCATACTGTTGTAATAAACATCACAGCCCATTATTTTGACAGCACAGTGAAATGCAAAGTAGCAAAATGTTATTACCCGGTTTAAGACTTTATTTTGTCATTTTAATGACTACTGTTCTTGTTTAAAGATCCATGGAATCTTAAACAACTCTGAACTGCCAGAATCTCAACTTTAAGTCCCATTTTAGGAGATTTCCAGCACCGCAATGCTCCCTAGAGTTACACTGATGAACTAGTTCAGTTCTGACCTGAAGCTTGACCATTGCCCAAGGAAGTCCCAGGACAAACCTCAAGTCAGTCAGCACTGCTGGATGCTCAGCCATCCAGTGTAAAGAGGAGCATCTAAGTAATGAAATTCTCCAGAGCTCAGATTTGGGGTGGGTAGACCACTTGTTTGTTTAATATTTACATGTTTCTAGTATCCTGCCTACTGTGCAAACCCTGTTAAATTCCCTACACAGCCTATTCTCTATTTATATCTTTTTGGCTCTTTGATGTCATTCACCCTCTGTTTAGAAAAAAAAAAAAAAAGATACTGATGTCTTCCTGTCTTTTCTGAAGTTATTTTGGTTGCCAGAGATAAATGCTATCAAGTGATTCCTTCACTGTGCACGTGGAATATTCATGACTGATGACTGAGTTTTCCATTAATCTTCTCAAATTATGGTAGCAGACCTTTCTTTTTACATAATTTTACCAGCTTTGTATATTATAATACAAAACAGTGGGGCTTTAGTTTTGCCAGCAAAACCACAGGTTTTGCTCTGCTTTACTATTTACGTTATTTTTACGTTAAATAATGGGAGAAATATACTGTTAAAGTATGAACTTTTTCTTAGGTCTATACCTAATATCTCGGGTAATCTTTTATGCTGATTTATTCAAACTATTAGAAAATACATCTATCCCTCCTTTCCATTCATACTGTTATAAAATTAAAAATGAATACAGTCATTAAATTTAATATTGACAAATTGATGAAGTACATAACAAACACAGGGCAGCACTGCTAATGCACAATTTTAGGAAGATAATTTATTATGAAACCTCATAGCTAATAAGGACCTAGTTCAACAGCAATTATTTTATTCAAGTTGCAGCATAGCGTTTTAGCACATCAATGTAACATAAGAGGAAGTAAAGTTTCATGGTTTTCAAAGAGGTCTAAGGATATTCCCTTTGGAAAAATAATCCAAATTGGTCTTAAACCTCTTAACTATCTCTGAAAGTCTCACCTTTAATGTGGAATACTTCTGGAGACTTTGCATTTCAAATCTCTAAACACATTTTATGAACTTTTTCCATTACAGAAGAAAAAAAACACAAAAGTTACTTTCCTTTAAAAGGAAGGAAAAAAATATGTTCTAACAATAGTTATTTAAAACAACAATAATAAGAACTTACGAATAATTTTCTCTCGAATCAGCTCATCCCATGTAAACTTTACTGGAAGAAGCAGTCCTGCCTAAGCAATTCATAGGGAAATTCACATTTTCCTTTGGTGAGTAGCTATTTTTTCTGACATTCTGCTTCTGAGAGTTTTCTACACTTTTTTTTTTTTTGCACCAGCCCTCCTAAAATGCTTGTTGCAAACACATTCAGTGTCTCTAACTTCCCAAGCAAAACTCAGCTCCCTTGATAATGGACTCTGATAGAACATTCGAGATACCAGATCCTGAGTGTACACCGCAAAACTCCTCAGATCAATTCTCAGCCCTCTTTGTTCATCTTATTTGTTGAGCTTTCCCTTTTACCCTTTAGATGTGCTAGGCAAAGACAAAAAGTGTCACATTCATTCTTTAAAGTGTTGATTTTTGTCTCCAAAGCCTTCTTTTAATAACATTCATTGTCTCTCACAGCAGACGTTGAGGGCAAGCAGGCAGCAGACTGACTAGAAATGCCTGAGACTGATACAGCTACAGTTTTTTTATGACTCGTTTCAATGTTCTTAATCACATGCTTAAATCCTATTATAGTCAAGTGTTTACTTCAGTTTAAGCAGGATCTGAGCAAAGCCGTTTGTTCTGAGGAAAAATAAGGGCATGTTTTGTGAAAGACACATCAGGATAGGCATTTCCTCCCCACCATTTCAGTCAGACCTGAGCCATGGTATTCGTGTTCAAACTCAGAGCAAGAGATTCATGTTGTTCTTTCTTCTAGGTTAACATCAATAATTGTATCTCTGGAAATACTTTGGCCTGCTAAAGCTAATATGTGAAATGGCTAGCAGGATTCACATGGCAAGCCAACAACTAGAGGATCATAGAAATATCAACAAGCAGCAGGGCTCTGTTGTTGAAGCAAAAGCTCTCTTTCGCAATATTGAACCTCGTAATCAAATGAAGAAAAATACCATAACTTCTTTATTCTACACCTTGCATTTGAGGTATAAATTTCAGAGATACAAAAATAATACCAGACTGACGCCACAATTCTCTGCAGATTGTTGTTGAATTATAAAATACTAAATGCCACATGCACTTAAGTTGCCTTATTATCTCCATTATATAATTTGCTTATAAAAAACACTATTGTCAAATACTCCATGACTCACTTTGTAACTTTGAAAGACTTTCATGAACTCTGCCTTGTTAAATGCACACTTATTCATTTGGTGCATAACTGCTCAAATGCTCCAGAAAGCAGAAGACAAGTAAGCCAAACAAAAAGTTAAAAAATTATCTGCAATTATTCAACAGTTGCTGAGGTCTTGTTTTTTGTTTGTTTTGTTGTTGTTATTGTGGTTGTTTTTGTTTTGGTTTGTTTGGGTTTTTTTCCTGAATATATAGTCTGTGAATATATATTTTCTCTTGACTTATACAACATATATTTTCCATTTTAATAGCTATTACAAGTATTTATTCATTTCTTTCAAGGCTTCAAGGCACCTTATAGCATTTTGCATGCTATGGAAGACATTAGTAGACATACTATCACACAGAACAAATTTCATTTTCCTTTATTCTGACAATCATTAAACCTCTCTCCCTTCGCTGTATTCTAAATAGCCCTTTTTACACATCTTATTTTGGTATGCTCATCCTTCATTAGTGAGTAAATAACTGCTCAGATTTGTGCTACATTAGTCAAAATGTTCTATTTGAAATCATTATGCCTTTGAATTGTGTCCATCGTTTTGGAACACCATGTATACCCATAGACAGAGCCTTCATGTAAGAGTCTTCACGATATATCAGTTTTTCCTACTTACTTTTTTAATTTTTAATCCTCGATCTCTGCTTTCACACTTTCTTTAGTAAAAAAAATACTGTTGCCATGCACTGGGAGTTGGGTCAATTTTTATACTTTCCTACAACTCTAAATGTTTCATAATATATAAGTTTTCCCTATGATACATTGATTAGTTATTCTCACTAGTCCTCTATATAAAATCAGAATCAATAACTCTTTCTGACTGTTCTTAAACACATTCATAAATAAAGGGTTATGCCTTCCTCTGACATGCATGTACTTACTTGATTCATAGCAGCTTAAGCGTCTGGGAAAAATCATATGCCATTCCCTAGGCAAGCATGGGATTTTTCATGCAGAGTTCCTATGGGAGAAGATTGGGTGATGGCAAAGGAAATCCTATTTCTCAGTTCTTCCTGTAGTAGAAAAGTTGCACAGTGAATTTAGTGCAGTTGTAGGGATTTGGTAGCCTCCGTAAGGCCTTTAAGTTAACACATAAGATTAAAGGAAAATAAACAGCCTTTTGATCCAAACAGCCAGTGGGGCTCATCTTCTACCTACATGTCAAATGCATCTGAGATTAACACTGGGCACAGGAGGATAGGCCTGAGAGGATTCTTCAGATTCTGCCCTTTTACCCAAAAAGTCTGTCTGTCTCACACTTCTCTGCACTTTATAACATCACACATAGCTGCATGGGAACACCTTACACCAAGGGTAGCTGTAGACTGAGAGCATCTCCAAATGACATAACCACCTGACTTTCCAGTTTAGTGAACTATGTCATGAAATAAGCACAATAACTTGCATGATGACTCTAAGAAATTAAAAAATAAATCTAGACATATTTAATGCGCACTCTTTGCATCCACAAAGTGCTTTGTTTCTCTGTAGAGTTGGAAGAAATGGTACCAAAAAAAGAGAACCATGCCTCAACACAAAAGTGACCAACTGCTTTTCAAGGAGCAGTTGTAAGAGAAGCAGTTATGTAGAAGAATATGAAAACCCAGGAAGTGTTTACTGCAGAATATAAATGTTACTTAACCAACTCCAATGACAGATTCTCTTTGCCATTAGGTTTTTGAGTTACACTGTTTCTGAGCAGCACTGGAGAAAAAAACGTTAAGTAAATCACATCCATGAACCACTTAAAACTCACTTTCACAGAAGAGTTGAACTAGAAAAATTACTGTAGAAAACATTCAATCTGTCCTGATTTTAGATTTCAAGCAATGTCTTGAAAACTTCAAAAAAAATTAGAAAGTACATGGATTTTTTTTTAACATGTCTGTCTTCTTTCCCCTGCTCACCAAACAAATCATCTTGCACACACCCATTTCTGAAGCTGAGACTTCTGCAAAAAGGCAATGAGTCATACACTTTACTAGTAATATGATGGTATTTTTATTACTGTCTCAGTGTCACTCCTGTAAGTCCATTGCCATTGAATGTCTAGGAATGATCTCACTGGTCATCAATTTATTTGAAGTTGGAGCATTTTAAAAAACCTGAAATATTGCTGTTCAGAGTACAACATTTTATTCGAGTATAGTTAACTGAAAAATCCCAAATCAACTTCCTCAAAGAGTCATTTTGGCAATATTTTTAATTTTAATTAAGAACTTTATCTCAAACACTTGCACAGCACTTTACAGTTTCAAAAACTTGTGTTGATGTTTATGTATCAGGCTTTTGTTCTCATACCTGCGCATCTGAAAGCACTAGAAAGCATGTTATTATTAGTATTAATGGAAGTGATTAATATAATAATATTAAAAGAAAATTACCCAACATTTAAAGCATATATTGGGTCAATAATGTATTTTGACTACATTTTTGCACTGAAAGATGGTAAGCCCTCACTACTTAAAGTAATCATAAATGTCATTCATATAAATAAAAACAAATTGATAATTTTTCAAATAGTAATAAATATTAGGAAAGGAGGTGCAGAGCAAGAGGCTTCAGCTTGATTAATAGAATCACAGAATCGTTTCTGTTGGAAGAGACCCTCAGAATCATAGAGTCCAATCGTAACCTAACTTTAGCACTAAACCATGTCCCTAAGAACCTTGTCTAAACACCTTTTAAACACCTCCAGGGATGGTGACTCCATCACTTCCCTGGGCAGCTTGTTCCAATGCTTGACAACCCTTTCCATGAAGATTTTTTTCCTAATATCCAATCTGAACCTCTCCTGGCACAACTTGAAGCCATTTCCCCTTGCCCTATCAGTTGCTAGTGGGGAGAAGAGACAAACATCCTTCATGCTACAACCTCCTTTCAGGTAGCTGTAGAAAGCTATCAGGTCTCTCCTCAGCCTCCTTTTCTCCAGGCTAAACAGTCCCCGTTCCCTCAGCCACTCCCCATCAGACTTGTGCCCCAGGGCCTTCACCAGCTTTATTGCCCTTCTCTCCACTCTCTCTAGTACCTCAATGTCTTTCTTATGATGAGGGGCCCAGAACTGAGCACAATATTTAAGGTGGGTATCAGAGACTGAAAATGATAATGGCTAAAACATTGTGGCAAAAACAGTTCATCCAGCCACAGGAGACAGGACATTCCAAGGAGCAGGAGATGGAACATTCAGTGTAAGGTGAATTGCAATTTACATATCAATGACAAGCAAAGGAGCCACAGACAAAGTCTGGCTGGTTGACATAGGAGATGTGGGGGGGCATGTTGGAGAGCACATGACTCCATCTTCTGATCAGCCCAGTGTGGCACCAAGGGAAAAGCTTGAGACCCTTTCAGATGGCCTTTGAGACTTGTCTATATTTCTCAATTACCCTCCCAGCCTTCTCTCTCTTTCACAATAACACCTCCACAAAAGACTGAAAATTAAGCAAGCGAGCAAACCAGAGGGCTATAAAGGCCCAACTTGTGCAAGCACTGCAGGCACCCACCCACCATCCTGAGGACCACTCTGCCCACCAGTCTCACCTCATGAACTGAACAAGACACCAGAGGACACTGCACATCGCTGGATCCGAGAATACAAACTCCATCACACATGAAGTGGGGCCATAAGTATGGTGAAATCTTTCATATGCTTCTATTCTTTTGCTTTTCTTTTCATAAGTAATATAGTAACATAAGATTTACAGCCCTGCATATGCCGCAAACTTTTTATGTTTACCAATTGACCCTACAATAACAAAAATCCTTCTGCTACCAAATCAATTGCTAATTGGGCCAAGCTGCAAAATAAAAGCTTTTTGCTTACGAATCTGAAGTATTGTGTATACTGTTTTCCAACCAAGGGGACCCATGAACCTGAGTCATGTCTCGCCCCCACTCATACCTCTGGGTGGCACATGACAGTGGGACCTCAACAGCGCTGAGTAAAGTGATACAATCACTTCTCTAGTCCTGCTGGCCACACTATTCCTGATACAAGCCAGGATGCTGTTGGCCTTTTTGGCCACCTGGGCACACTACTGGCTTATATTCAGCTAGCTGTGGATTTATGGTGGAATATTACACAATAGGAATAAAATGCAGCTCTTTTACAAAGACTAGCTGAGTTTAGTTGATTAGCCTATCTGAAGAACACTTTTTAAAAAGTTCCCAGCTAATTAGTCTATACTAATGAAACAAAATAGACACTCCTAATACAGTCAAGAATGAACTCAAGCACAGCTGTATATTAAAAACTGACTCTGAATAATTGACATAATAAATAAGGTCACAGTACAAATAAAAAGTGTTTGACTGCTAATTAAACAATCTAAACCATAAGTATTACATTAAAAAAAAAAAAAAAAAAGAGAAAAATTGGAAGTTCTGATGAGAACCACTGTCTTCCAGAAGATGGTCATAGACCAAACTTGAAAAGGCTATATACATCATGGGAACTTTGCTGATCTCTGCTGATAAAGGATATTGTTAAACATTATTATAAATGCCTAT
The DNA here is from genome assembly GCF_037038585.1 of Patagioenas fasciata. Taxonomy (NCBI): domain Eukaryota; kingdom Metazoa; phylum Chordata; class Aves; order Columbiformes; family Columbidae; genus Patagioenas; species Patagioenas fasciata. The sequence goes on along the minus strand of NC_092523.1, from coordinate 65,157,055 downwards.
TAATTTAATAGAAGTTGGGGGGAAGGAACCCTTTAATTTATTTTATAACACATTAACCATTAACTTGGTGCTGTACAAGGCACAAAAGAATAATACTGACACATACAACAATAGATTCTGGGCACAAAACCAAGTCTCCTAGCCTGGAAATGCATCTCTCAATCAGCGGGTTTGCTTAAAAATAACTCCCTATTGCACCCATCAACTCCCCTTTATGTATAATAACTTGCACATGAATACAGATAATTTGCAAAACATGAAGTGTTTCTTTTTTTTTTCCTTGCCTTTTTCCTAAACCTTGTAGATGCTGGTGAATGCAAACGCTGATACTGAAACTTTGGCAATCTCCTGACATTAAGTAAAACCATAAATAAGAACAAAGAAATGTAAATGGCCATGTTATTTTCACTTCATCTATTGTAACACTTTAGAAGTGTTACAAAGGGGTTTTTTCACCTGCTTTGAAGTTTCAGCTTTTGTTTTGAAGGTGGTTCCCACACAGGGATTGTCCTCCCCTCTCCACTTCACTTCAGACCAACCCACCCGTGCTGTGTCAGCAGCCGGTGAGCACTACACTTCTGAAGCTTCCTGTAATTAAGTTCACCTTGTTGTATTATAGTTAAACATGTTCAGACTTATTTTGTATACATTTGGGAAATAATAGCTTTTCAGAGTCAACGTGAGAAGCAACTTGTGCTACTAAAATAAACTGTGGCAAGGACTGTCTTGTAGTGTTTCTACAAGCAGCAAATTCCCTCAGTGTTTTGGTATTTTTATCAGAAAATAATGAACATTAATTTCTGTTGTCTTTCATCAGAACTAACATAAGTTTACAATAATGCTTGCATTTATACTGTAATGTTTGTGCATGCACATAAGATGGCATTTGGTTGACAAAATCCTCGTCCACATTTTCATTTCAGGCATCCTTGGCCATCCCACCTGGACACCAGCTGCCTTTCTACGAAGTTTCTGGTCCCCACTTGGGTCCTCTGACCTATTTCCCATCCCCATGAAAATCTCTCTGATGTCCTAGGGTAACTTAAAGTTGCACCAGGCATAAATGTTCTGGCAACTGGCTCCTACTCACTCAGTATTATGTAAACAATTACAGAGCCATTTTCTGGCACAGTTTTACAGATGGAAAAAATACTAGCACAAGACTCTTCTAGGGACAGAAACCCTGATGTTTCACACCATGGTACAATAACTGACTAAGGAAAAACTATACATGTGTTTCAATCATCTGTTGGTTGGGTTTTTTTTCACCCCTAAGAAGACACTAATACATAATTCATTGCCAGGTAATAACAGGCTAGCTTTGCCTCCTGCCAGACAGGGCACAGAGTTCAGCAGCCAAACGTTTTGATGTGAGAATTTCAGTCTTAACAAACAAAGAAACAACAAAATACTCCATAACAAAACACCAAAGCACCACCACCACCACCTCCTCTCTTCAGGTTGGGCGTTGCCCTCCAGACTTTCAGGGCAGACAATTCCCCCCCATACACACACACTTCTGCCTGGGCAGAGCCCCTCCCCAGTGGAGTTGTGCCCCAGCTCCTCAGCCCCCATGGCCAGCAGGGATGGGGACATGCCCAACTGGAGCCACCAGCCCAACAATCCAAGAGCCTCGTCATTTGTGCCGTGCTGGTACATGCATGGAGCCAGCTCTGGAACCCTGCGAGGAGGTGACCCGGTGCCACATCCCACCATGTCCCATGTGAGGCCAAGTGGGAAGACACCATCTCTGCACACATGACTCTGAGACAGTCCCAGCTTTCCCAAAATACAGGTTTCATCCTGTTCAGATGGCAGACCATGTAGACAGTCAGGCCACACAGTGCTGGCCACACTAAGCCCTCCCAGCCATGTTGCCCTGACAGCAGAAGTACGGCAGAAAGTCAGTCCTGTGCTTCTGCAGCTGCTCCTCTCTCCTCCCACCCCAACCGGAAACACTGATTTTTCAGAGACCACAAAGTGCCCTACTGCTCAGCAAACACAAATGCCAAATTGCTTCCACTAACACTTTTGTGCAGTGCTGGTTTGAGTTCAGGGACATTGCACTGTGCTGCACCCCTGGGCAGCAGCACTGAGCTTCTAGCCATCTTCTGGCACCAAAACCAAGACTGACATCTGCTTTTGACCCCTCTGTGGGGAGGGCTTTGAAGTCATGATCTTTCTCTGCCTCAGGAAGGGGAAAAGAAATTAGTCACAATTCAAATTAACCATTTGCACCTATCTCCGTCCTCCCCCACGCCCCTCCAATCCCCTTTCCATGGTGCTCTGATTATATCAGATTTTGCCAAAACAAGCCTTCTCAAAATACTGCTATTTCACCTCCACTGTCCCAACTTCTTGCTTTGCTAATGTAAATTAGAACCAGTGTGGTTTGCCACATCCTCAGAAAACATGTTATGAGGTGATATTTCTGCTTTGTTAAAAGGACTATCCCAGTGCAAGCTGAAAAGAGCCTAAACACACCTCTTTCTGGAAAACATTATTACCTTGGCTGTTTCGACTGATCATTAGGACTAGCTGAAACTATTACTGTAAATGGGTTTCCAGCTACAAAGATGCACAGGGAATGGCTGCATTTCTTGGAGGGGAAAAAAAATGCAGTTAAAGTCTTTCAGTTCATGGCTACTTTCTTGATTTTTTGAAATATTAGACAAGAGCATTCATATTTCTGTAGAACTTCCTTTTTAAATCTCTGTGAAAGGAACATCTTCATCTTCATTAAAGCTGGCCTTGAAACAGCGACTAATGGGAATGCTCAATATTAAGATCCTCCTTTGGGGGACAGATTTACACTCCAAGGCAAACCACATCAGTATTTAAAAAATTTTGAAAATCAGGGCACGGAAAGCTGAGGAATCTCGGCATCTGTGAAAATCCGACTCCAATTTGTAATGCAGAGACCACTTTAAACCACGTTCTTTAGTAAGGAAATAAAAATGGATTCTGACTCTTTTATGCTAAACTGACACTAAAGGAGTCTGTAAATCACACAACACTGAAGAAGAGGAAGGAGCGATATACAAAGAAAATATGTAACAAGAGAGGACAGTAATAAGGTTAAAGAAAAAAAACTAAGAGGTTTGAAGACAAATGTACTATGCAATATTATTCCTGCTTGATTTGTTAGTTTGTTGGTCTTGTTCTGACACATTTTTGTAAAAAAGGAAAGCACTGAACTTTTTTATCCATTCACTTTAAATAGTAAAAGTAATTTTCTCAGGTGGGCACTGAACAGTTGCAATTAGAGTTTATTTTGCTGGAGAAACTCTGTAAGAAACTAATGTTAAGAGGCATAGAATAACAGCATAGCATGTCTCCCGAGCTTGATAACAGCAGCTCTGTGGAAAACCCAGAGACACCAAATAGTATTTTTCTGTTGAAATCTCAGGGTGTTTTGTTTCAAATGCACTTTAGCTGAAGGTGATGAAAAATAATGGAAATATTCTAACTGTAATCACGCAGCTACTACTATTGTTGTTCACGAGATCTATTTAAGCCCTAGCACAGTTGGTTTAGGACTAGCAAAACTAGAAGAATTATCTTCTGTGAAAGACTAAATATTTCATAACTTAGTTTTCATTCTCATATACTTCGTAGCTGCTTAAAACAAACAAAAACCACAAACAAAAACAAAAGCACCACACTACCACTACAACACCTCACACCCATTTCTTGTTAAAGATCAGTCCAGAGGTCCCTCTCTCTTGTTTGACACAAAACCTGCTTAAACATCATAACATACATGAGAGGTGAGTGCTACAGACAAGACCTAGTAGAATTTTATATATATATATATATATAATTTTTTTTTAACAGTTGTTTTCTTTTAGACCATTGATGGTAATGCATCTCTTCAGAAAGTTCTGATGGGTTCGGGTTTTCTTCTCTTGATGGAGAAGGGGGTTGGCTTTTTGTTTTTCTTTTTTTTAATTGATCAACTTATTTCAACAAGCTAAATACATGTTTAGAAGACCTGGCAGATGTTTTCCCACTGCTGAAGTAGTTTTCTGTAAGTTTCTATACTTATTTAGAAGTAGACTTGTATCTGTTTGTTTCTTTCTTTCCACGCATCTACTAAAAGGGTAATAGAAACTAGCATCACAATATAGCCAAATGGCATGGAAGACAGGATAAATTAGCTTTTTTTTGAGGAGACATGAGGAGAGGGAGAGTTTAACTCCTGCTGTATAAACAGTTCATGAGAGGTCAACTTATGTCTGCAATATTATTTGGCTTTGGTTTGGTTGAACTTTACAAGTACCTTTACAATAAAGAAAATAATTTTGCCATTACTAAAGGCCACTGACCTGATATCTCAGAGTTCCAGGACTTATCTGGATTTGTCTCAGTTTGAGCTGATTTTAGCCTTTGAAAAAAAAATAATAATAAATAAAATTGTGCCAGCAATTGTCTGGTGGTCAAGTAACTTTTGTCTAAATTTGTTTCAGATTATCTTTTGTTTACAGTGATAATGAGGAGTTATTCAGGGCAGACTGGGTTGTCTATGCTTCTAGAACAAAACGAGGTGCAGAAGAGAGCATACACAGAGGACCATTCCAGAGGTCAAGGGGTGCTGACACAAATCACAGTTCTAATTCACAGGTCACTACAAGAGTACAGCCTTACATTGTTCAGGTAAAATCAGCTTTAGAACAAGACCTGAATCATTGGGAACCAATAACAAGAAAAAGCTGTGTTGAGAAATCTCAAAGGCCTGAGTAGACCCAAGCCAGCAGAGAAAAGAACTATCAGCATCTTTCTTCTCCCAGTGAAGGGAAGGAAGAAATGCCCTGTGACAGGGCCACGCGTTTCCCGAGAGTGACAGCCTAAGGATAGTGACAGCTCTTCCTGAGCCACTCCCCCTTTCTCCTTCAAAAAGGCTGAAACCATCCATCTTTGGACCCAGGCAGGCTGAAGACATCACTAGAGAAAAAGAAGTTTCTATGAAGGATTTTTCCACCTCCCTTGAAAAGTGATTTCACCAGACAAAGTTTTTCTATGTTTATTTGGATAATGAATGTATATTATCATAATTAAATATTCAGGCCATGATAACATTAAATCATGAACCGGATTAACAATAATTTCCTAGTTCCGTTTGTGACTGTGCTTCTCTTTTGCCCAAACAAGATTCTTGTGTCTAGTAAGCACGAGGACTACTAAAACAAAAAATAAACCACCAAACTAAATGGAGCTCAGATCCATATCTTTCATATCTTTAAAAGATGTTCATCATCGTAGCTGACATGAAAAATTAGAAAATAAGAAGAAATGTGCAATCACCTGTAGTTCCTAAATCACAACTGTATTTACCCTGCAGGAACTCAGGAACTTTGCAGAAGTATTTTTTGCTTGTTTCAGTTGTGAAGTGGAAGTTATTTTATCTGTTAAAAAAAAAAAAAAAAAAGGCATAAAGTCACTGGAATGCTGGAATGCATCCTAGGAGAGTTGAATGCATTTTCATTATTAAATCTTTTCAACCAAAAAGTAATTTGTGTTTTGTACAAAGTATTTAACCGAATATAGTGAAACTGCAATGAATTTCTAAAGATAGGAAATACTAATTTATAGAAGTGTACTTTAATAGTTGATTTTATGTGAACATATATATTCCATCTATGCTTCAGAGAGAGAGAAGATTTGAAGGGACTTTTGTTTTCCCTTTTTCCTTTTTTATTAGACTTACTGAGTGATAGTTATGCAAAAATACTATATACAAGCTTTTGGGAATAAAGGTCCTTCTTCAGATCTAAAATAAAAGCAGTAAACTGGAGGTGAGAATAATTAGGGTAATTATTTAGCCAATTTGGAAGAAAATTACAGTTGTTACCAGCAGAGCAGAGGGTAATGTCAGCAAGAGAAGCAGTAATAAGTTCAGTAGGTCTGGTGGGATGAAGAGGTCAGGCAGAGGTGACACCCAGAGAAAAAACCCAGATACCAGGAAGCCGGAATCTCAATTATTTTTAATCTCAAGTACAGCTGTGAATGTTAGTTATGAATATACTTATTTTCTCTAGTTATTTTTTAAGGATCAGGGCTGAAAGATCTGAAATGCAGTCTTCCTTTCTGAGATACTCTTCTGCTGGTAAGTGGACACATCTTACCCTCGTAAATTATTTATTCATGCTAGTGGCTATTTGATTTTGTCCATAGAGTCTCCACAGGGGCTTTTGTTGCCATACAGGAAACTGCATTTCTGATAGCATTGTTGTGAGAGGCATCTAATGCTTGGAAATGTATGCCAGAAGTTTTGCATGTTTTCAGCTAGCTCAGGTTTGTATCACTTGGTGCATGTTCACCTCTGAAGGTGAGCTTAAATGAGGTTCACAAGTCATTTCAAGGCCAGGTGGAAGGCTCACTGATGTGTGATCTGCCACAAAACCTACAATAGTTTTATGGGTTTCTGTAGAAGCTCCAGTGCAACGAGATTTATGGAGTTTCCTTGATGTACAGCTGTCTTGTCAAAGTGATATGCTTCCTGAGAGGAGGGTCATTGTTGCAGAGGGTAAGGTGGATGTCACAAGTAGTGCTCACACAAAAAAACAAACAAGCAAACAAAAAACCACAATCAAGTAATAACAACAACAAAAACAAACAAAAAAGCCCAAACACCAAAAAACACACCACCACACAACAGAACACCCACAAACCAACACTATTTAATAACCAGTTGGCTCCATGCCGATGGTTCTTGGTACACTTCAAATAACTGCTGGTTTTGTTAAGATAAATATATTGGTCTGCTTTATGTGAGAGAGAAATACCAGCTGGGAAGCTTTCCAGAGTTAGTTGAAGCTAGTACAGTTACTGGTTTAATATGCTTAAGATAATTGTTTTAAATTTTAAATCACAAAACTATTTCAGACTCTGGTCACTTAGTAAATGATATTACAATAAAATAGACAAAAAAAACCCCCTCACAGTTCACTCTGTCTTGCTCTCTTCAGGATATTCAAAATTAAAAGTGTTTTGTACATAGAAGACTTGGTCCTTGAAAACAGTTTAAAAAATCTTACATTGGCAGTGGTTTCTTTTTGAAAATCAAAAGATTCAAAGGTTACACTTTTTCATTAGCATCTTCAGCAAAAGCTTTGTCAGACATTCTCTTAATAACCCTATCAATAACATACATGCAATCATCATCACACTCCATTTAATTGGGACAGATACAAGAGCCATAGCAGTTTATGAGAGAGTTTCAAGCTAAATTACATTTTTGATTCAGTTACTTCAGTGCCAAATCTCCATCAGTCAGCTATATACTACATGTTGTGTTATCACTTTGAGGAAAACAAAAATGGTATTCAGTATCGCTACACTTCTCTATCAGACAGGTTTTAATATGAATTCACTATACCATTTCTATTTGAACATTTTCCCATTAAAAAACAAAACAACAACACACACACAACTCAGTAATGTCCACTATTTTAAGTATTATGGTAATTATTACTCTTTTTGATAGTTTGCTCAAGTATACTTCTCTAAGTACTGCAGAAATATGTATATTTTTTAATCCTTACAATAGGGCCATCTATCTATCTTGGTTTAAAAGTAAGAGTTCTGCTGAAATGAGAGAAAAAAGATTGGATCACAAGTCCTTTTCCAAAAGAACCAAATATATATATATGGAAAAAAGTGTTAAAAGAAGCTGAACTTCGTATTAAAGTAAGCAGTATCTGTACATTTACCATACAAATACACTGCTAAATCTATTCATTGGTGAATGGTTACAGACTGAAAAAGATTCATATCAAGTTAATGAACTCTACTCTGCTGACTTACAGAAAAGAATGTAAAATAGAGGAATCTACATATATTACTTCAAACTGCTTATTAGATAGACTTATCTATAATATATATTAGGCACAAATTACATTAAAATAACATTTACAGAATTGCAGAGAAAAAGTTTCACAAGTTAGAAAACAAGGGGGAAAAAATAATCAAGGTTGCCTGTGTAACCTCAACTCACCCTTACTGCTTAGACAGTATTTGTGATCTTAAGTTAAATTGTTTTATTACAGAGCAGATGCAGGAAGTCAATACAGAAGGACAATACTAGGAAGCCTGGAGAGATGGAGCCAGCCCAGATTGCTGACACTCACCCATAAGCTGGTACATGCATGAAGCCATAGTACAGTCTTGAAGCAAGCAGGAAATACTGCTGCTTCAGTAAATCCCAGACCTAGAAATCCACAAGATGAATTTGTGGTTTGTAATTTCGAAAGTACAAGGTAATCAGGTTCAATCTAACCTGCTTAATGTCATGTATGATTCATTGCCACAGTGTATGTTGAATAAGAACCAAAAGTCCCAGAATGGTGGTGAGAAATCAGTGTCTAAAAGGGAAGGGGGATAGAAACATAAAGCAAAGGCCTTGAAGAGTTGATAAAATCTTTTTGGGGAACTTGGCCACCAGTTTGCTGAGAGGGAAAGCTAAAAGGACTGGGCAAAAAGACTTTAAATCAGGAAAAAAGAATAAAGTGTTCAGCAAGGAGAGAGGAAGAAACAGAAAGAAAACCAGGTAGTACACAAGAAAATCAGCAGGATGAATCAATAGAAAGAAGAATAGAGGACACCAAACTGAGATTTAGCAGACAGGTAATTTAGGGTGTTACTAGAGAATAGCAAGGGAGATAAAAGCAAAACTGAGTGAAATGAAATAAAAATACACACAAGGCCCTACGATATCTCTGTGCCAGTGAACTGAGATGTTCTGTTTGCGAAAGGAACACAAAAACTCAGAAAATCTTACTGTAGGATAAAAATAAGTAATTGAAATGTCAGCAGAGGAAAGCACGGCCTCCAAGACGGATGAAAAGGAGCAACTGCTACATGTGTACACTCAGGAAGCATCCCCGACTCCAAGGTAGCCATAAAAGTAGGAAGGAAAATTATTTTTTTGATCTCTAAGTGAAAATAGAATCAGACAGAGAAAGAAAGGCAGCTTTCCATGCAATTTAGCCATAAAACATACATGAGAGGAAGTCCTGAAGTAGGCAACACATATTAAAATTATTTGAAGAACCATTAAAAGCCACACTAATCTTAATAGAGAAATTATCTTGGAAATAGAAATACACAGAGCAGAACCAATCCTTCTCACATTCATTCAGCAGGTATGCTTCCTATAGACAGAACAGGAAAAGCCAGGAACCTAGAGAAGAGATTCATAAAGTGAACTGTGCTAAAGGAAAATCTAATCAGAATTTTTGATAAGAAAAAACAAGGAAAAATGCTTTTAAATTCTCTCACTCTCCATTTACAGATTATTCTCATCACTGACCACAAGAATGTCAGCCTACTCATGATTATATTTTTAAGCACCAGAATTACTAAAAAAAAAAAAAGGATAAAGTCAAGGATAAAGTCTCTTTGCACTAGTATCACTCCTACCTCATGTTTGCTGAGTAGGCAGCCAGTGCCCATCTCCCACAAATGTCCTGTAGAAAGGAGTGAAGCTCATTACAGAACCAACAAGAATCCTAAATCACTATCTTTTGTGGGAATATCCCCTCTGTGACACAGGTGAAACATGGTTTCTAACTAATTTAATAATGAATGCTAATCTGTAGAAGAAAAAACTGCTTCAAAAGAAAGCTTTCTGAGGATCCACAGTTCTGAATGAAAACCAAAAGCAAGAAAAAAATCCTCCAGCTGAGGGAATCTTTAGCTTTTTCTTGGACTGGAGGTGTATGGAATTTGAAGCAGGCAACATCTCCAGCTAACTAACTTGGGTCCCCTCCTGGAGTTTGAATTGCCATTCTGATTCCCTTTGCCATATAGAAAAGGTAAATATCTAGCTCTGAGGTTTGGATTCCTTTCCAGATATTGGATACCTGAAAAAAAAATCTGTTATGATGTTTGCTGTTTAAATACAAAAATTCTACAGTTTGTTAAGTCTATCCCAGCTGTGCTGTCAACTGCAAGCGATTTCAATGAGACAAGTGTGTATTTAATGAAATTATTGAACTATCAATTTAGGAGGAAAAGAATCAAAACCTAAAAATCTTTCTTAGAAGACATAGAATATGTAAATCCACCAAGCTTCCCACTGAAATTACTAGATTGAGGTGAGGCAGCATCTACACAAGTGTTGCACAGCACCATCAGGAAGGAACCACTGGGGTGGTCAATACATAAGCACAACTGGAACACACAGTGCTGAGAAACAGCAAGAGATTTAAAGACATTTTTGATGTCTTTTATTGTGTTCCTCAGCCAGTAAACTCTTTGTCTGAAATATAACTATAGAGATTTCATGAAGACCATTTTATGAAGGATATATTCTAAGAAAAAGAATATTTAAACAGTGACTGGTTGTATCAAAAATACCTCAAGGTCATATCAAAATACTGCTGACATGGATCAGCAGATCAAATAACTTTTACTAGTATAGAAAACTGAAAGTCTGCTTCCAAAGAGGAAAAGAACTTTGACCAATGTGATGTACTGATTGCAGTTCTACTATATGTTTCCAGGAAGATTTTTATTTCAAGAAAAAGGGATAAGCATATCAGAGACTATTTTTGGAAGCACATGTTGTCTTTAAGGCTAAATTTTTACATTGCTTCTACAAGATATCAGAGTTAATCAGCTTAAAAAAAAAAAAAAAAAAAAACCAACAGAGCGTTTGATATTTTCAGGTTCTAACAAGTATCTATGTCATTGCAACATCTTCATGTTTGAATAGAGAGATATCCAGGAAGAATCATCTTATGCAGAAATAGTATGTGAATTCTGGTTCTCTTTCCTTCTAACTGGCTAAAGTTTTGAGTATTTACTTTGTTTGGAAGCTGAGGGCCACATACACTATGTCCACAACATATTTTTAATGATGCTTTCATGTAGCCCTAAGTAATCACTTGCTCATATCTGTAATTAGTATAAGCAGAACCTTTTTCCAGAATTTATGGTTCAAATATATTATAAATTAGAGCAAAATTCTTCAGATAAATTTACACAATTCTGTCATCTGCAAGACTTTTAGGTGAAAATCTATACAGGGAGGCCCACAAATACCTTCTGATCTCACGAAATCTACCCTTCCTAAAGCAAGATTCTCTTTTGTTTGATTCTCAAATCTAAATGACTTCTTCACATAGCTAGAATATGTTCCATCTACAAATGCTTCCCAACAGAAATTCATCTTTATTCCTCTGAAAATATGTATTTATTCCAGGGTATGAAGTCTTTCTAAAAACATCTTGCAGTCTGAGATTTCCTTGGCTCTGTTTGCATTGTGCTCATTCTTCTCTCATCTCTGAAATCAGTCATAATCTTCATTTTCAACTTAATAGCATCAATTAATAGTTTCTAATTACATCTCATTTTCTTTGACAGAATTCTTTAAAATGTCCCTGAACAGTAACCTGGTGACAGCCGTATGTGGACTCAGGTTACGGTTTTCTGCAGTTCTCCCTTATCACAGTATCACAGTATGTTTGGGATTGGAAGGGACCTCGAAAGATCTTCTAGTCCAATCCCCCTGCTGGAGCAGGAACGCCTAGGTGAGGTCGCACAGGAATGCGTCCAGGCGGGCTTTGAATGTCTCCAGGGAAGGAGACTCCACAACTTCCCTGGGCAGCCTGTTCCAGTGCTCTGTCACCCTCACATGACCTCCTTCATTGCACAAATTAGGAGACACCAGTGAGTCAATAGCCATCAATCTCTTTAGTTCGTTTAACTTTTTAGGGCTTATTTCAGAGTGGACAAGACATCAGTTCAGGGAGTTCATTCTTACTTCTAGATCAGTGACACTTAAACATTTTAGATAATTTCAAAACCACACAGCATTTGACATCCCATAGACTGACCATGAAAAATACTATTGCATTTTTCCTCTTGTATGTTACATCTCTGTAGAACAACTGACAGAATATATATATATACATATCTTTAATATATAAACTTCAGCAAACCCAGCCTATTAATAAAAGAAGATCAATAACGTTCCCATTGTTTGGGGGTCACATTCTGATAATGTTTCTGATGAAATAAGAAAAAGAAAAACAGATGAGCTGCAGGCTGTTCCAGTGGATGCATGGGTCTATCTCAACTAGCATTTTGACCAAAATTCAAGCACTGGCAGACTGCATTTTGTCTGTTCCTACTTTCCTATCAGTTCTCCTTATTGCTATTTCCTTGCATATTTATTAGGTTGAGTTTTCTCAAGAACAGACTGTAGTAGAGCAGAATATTTACCAAGTGTACTATTTTTTAAAATGCCTCCTACATGGAGAGTCACACACCAGAAAACTAAAAACTGGTTAATATGACCTTACACTAATCAGTCTAAACTTTAGCTAACTGTTCTGGAGCAGCAATGCCTCCAGAAGTTTAGTAACTTACCTGGCTAGCTCTAGTTTTGTTTGTTTGTTTTTAAGGAAAGAGAGGTGCTGCATCTATAGAGAGATTCAATAATAATTTTTCCTTATCAGACCTGAAGTTTTCCTACTTAGTACACCATGTCTTCTTGAAATTTTTTATGTAACTGCAGAATTCACACCATTTCTACAGTTGCAAAACCAAGGCAAAAATAAAACTTCACAGGATTATTTTGTTGTTTTGGTGTTTGGTTGGGGTTTCTGTGGTTTTGTTTGTTTCCTGAAGGGACTTGTCTATTTAAATTGAGATGTATTTCCTGGCTTATGAAACTCCACTATTAACGTGTGGCTTAATAAAAATGGCAGCTTCTCCATTCCCAGATCCCTACACTGTATTATGTCATATATATTTTCTTAAGCTACTAATAAGTTATTGTCATTTCTTACATACGTAAACAGACTGAAAGCATGTATAAACAGTGAACTCAGTGAGACTTTCTTGTCATATATTTTTTCAACAAGATTTTCTGTCCATCTAATCTATTGCATCTGCTGAACTGAGGACATAACACATTGCAATAAAGAACATTTTGGCTTACACTGCTTATTTTATTAGGAAGATGTACAAGATAATAATAAGAATTATTTGATGCCTACCACAGACACTAAGACAAGCTGACACTTACAAAAACAAGTGTTACCATAAAGAGCTCAACTCTTATTCTCTACCTTGTATCAAACTTTGGCTGCAGTGCAGATTCAGGGCATGCAATGAAACTCTAAAAACACTGAAAACCTTGTTGAAGTTCCCTTTACCAGTTATATTCAAAATCACAGTAAGGACACAATTATTTCAGCATTCATTTTGAAGCAAAAGGCTCATCAATTTCACCAGGAGTTCGGTGCTCATATCTCACTTGTTATTAATGAAGGAGGGCTTAAGTGTTTCAAACAAGACAGGTACCATAAGATGGTATGTATAATTCTAATGATTTCACTGCAGCTTGCAGGCAAAATAATCTCAAATTTAATGGTAAAGAAATAATTGCTAGAAAAGCAAAATTAATGGCCAAGATACAGCTGAGCTCACTGGTGACTCTGCCCTCCAAAATGCTGTGCTTATCTTCTGAAGCAAAAGCATTTAGTTTGCACATAATAGAAGACATTGGCTGTTTTGATAAATTTCATTCATGTATAGTTGAACTCCCTAGTAACATATATGTTTTTTAAGGAGCATCATTTCAAGTATGTCAACAATAAAATCTTTAAAAATTAGGAAAAATCTTAGAATCCTGGAATGCTACAAATCCTGTTTTTAAATAACCTTTTTTCTAGCAAAACCTTGAAGGTTAAAGGAATTCTACTGGGCCTGTTGTGATTTTGATAGTGCCCAGGTTACAAAGACAAGAAGGTAGAAAACTGATCTATTAAGATTTTTTTTTACTCACTTTATATGTTGACCTTTACTTTCAAGCCTAGAGATTTTATTTGACCCTAAATCTTTTAGGTTTTAACATATCAAGCAGTATGACTTAAGAAAGTCCTCTGGATGAACAATGTCAGTTATAGCTTAACAATATAGGAATAAAATCATAGACAATGTATTATCGTAGCAACATGGAGCTGATGTAAGAAGTAAGAGCAAAAAATACCAGGTCTTACAAGATTCAAAGGAAAGAGATGAGTAATAACCTTTCCATAAGCAAAACTAAAAAAAAAAAAAAAAAAAAACCAAAACCTAAAACAATCTTGTAGAATGAATATTGATTTCTTTAATACAGAGCTGTATGATTTCATATTTGCCTTACACAGCTTAATGTATAACTATAAATAATATGCAATTTCTTGATGCTTGTTAAGAAAATGTTATTTTAGTAGTAGAAGACTCTTCTGGGATATAAACTTTGTTCATTCTGTTTCTACATGCAGATTTAGTTTCAATCTCTTCTTCTAGGAAATCAGAAAAATTTGGATTTTTGATCTCAGATTAGCAGAAATTAGCTCAACATATATTGTTTTCTGCATCTATTTTCAGTCATTCCAAGAAAACCATAAAACCAACTTTAGAAGAACTGGTCTTATAGATGAATGTTAAGGAAAACTGTCCTGCACTTCACATTGGTTGAATACCATCAGCTTTCACCTCTCTTCTCTCTGCCAAATATGTGTTGGGTGTTAAGTAGTGTATTACTCACTAACTTATTTCATGACATAATAATAGCAATGAAAAATAATAATTAAAAAATAGAAAAATATTCCTCTTTTTAAAATTTCTACTTTTTTCAAAAACCTAATATTTTATTTCAATTTCATCTATAGGAAAATTTCATAAGAAGCTCTGGGGTGATTTTTTTGGCATTTCACAGTTAATATCGTCTTTTTTAAGATACAGTTTACTTACATATTGAGTCCACCACAACTTCATTTATCCTTAGAGACTTTAAGTTTCCATATTTTATAAATATGAAATGGGCAGTAAAGTACCTTGATGCAACAATTTAATCAAAGTGCAGACTGAGCCAAATCCTCCTCTGTCCCAGAGTCAAGAGTTGGCAACTCATCCTCCTTATGTTAGATTACATGCACTCTCTCTGAAGACAGCAGAGGAGCACGGAGGCCCTACCTCACCAGGTAAAACCACAGTACTTTTGTCTCAATGCAGATTTCAGACATACCTGCTTTCTACCTGTAAAACTACTTTACAGGTTCAAATTCCTTTTCCAGGTGGGCCAAGGGACCTGTGACCCTAAGTTATTAACACAGATTGAAAAGTTTTTCAGCGCTAATGAGCAAATAACACACAAACTCAATTCATGGTGAAAATATGTGTTTCAGCAAGTGGTAACAAATGGGTGGTTCTAATTCAGCTGTTCATCCCTGCCCCATGGTTCTGCCACCAGTCCTTGAGATGAAACTCAGTGAGTGACAGTAGTCCTATTAAGTTTCCACGCAAAGAAACCAGGCTTAAACTAGTGATTGTTTTGCATCATCTGCCTGCTACAGCATCATCCAGTTGCTCTGGACACAGGTTTGCTACACTGCAATAACCAAAGTAGAGGCTTCTGTATCTATGGTGGAGAAAGCTTTGTTATAAATTGGGTAACAGGTGGCAATGAGGGCCACAGGATGGATGGCTCACTAATCTCTTAAGAAAAGATGTATGTCTCAACTACAACTATGAGCAATATATTTTGAGTGACTTGTTAAAGGTGTGAAAAGTGACAGTACCTGACTAATTAAAATAAACGCAACCCTAAAGTACCGTAATAGTTTCCATTAACACATATCCAGCACAAAATTGCGTGTTGCCACAGAGGACATATGTGGCAAATATAGTGAACTCATAAAGACATAACCATGTGTGGGAAAAAGAAAACATTTCTCATATCTTTTCAGACACTGGAGTGGAAGCACCTCTGTGAGTAAAGCATAAACTAAGTCTCTGATCAAGTGGTATAGTACAGAAGACCTCCCCAAATAGCTTTATTAAGGTCTTGTTCCTCAGTTCTTCTCCTAACAGTGGACAGAGTAAGATGTGGTGATGATAGCTTGTGTTGTTTTTCTACCTATTATTAATTTTGGTTTGACATTGTAACAAACTTGTTAATAAATTGCATTATTACAATGTGTTATTACAAAAGTATTATCTCAATGATATGACTCAGAGCACTGAAGTGAAATATAATTTCTTCATAACAGAACCTCACCTATCCTAATCTAGATGTTAACTCCACAAACCATGAACTGTAACAAGTACAAGATGCGGATCAAGCTACATTCTGAAAAGAAGCTGAAAACACCTTTGCAGTCAGCTGTTTCATTTAAAGGATGAAGAAACAGCAACTACCAGATGAAAATATGTGAAGTAGTTATGTCAATCTGTATATCAAAGCTCAAATCACACAGAAAAATTATTGGTTACCAGAATTGCTGAATTGCTTTAAATTCTGTTGCCAAAGATTTTATTTTTTGCAGGCAGATTTTTGCAGACAGATTTCAGGATGTTCCTTGAGTTGTATGGATCCACAACCCACCTTCAAATAATGAGCATAGGCATATCAATAGAAGTTCATAAAACCTAGTCCTAAAATAGCAATGCTGATAACCCTTAAAAAAAAATAATAATGTTTACCTTTCCAAACAAATTCTGTGAAGGCACATGTTTGTTCTTTATAAATAACTTATTAGACTTGAAGCACTAGGAGGAAGAAATAATTTTTGGTATCACAAAAATCACCTTGGGGGAAGAAAAAGAAATATGGAGACAATTGACCGTAAGATGAAGGTCTCTAATTTCTACAGCACTGAAGTTCCTAGACAGGACAGAAAAATATTCAGAGGATCTTTGATCTGTTCATGAACAGGACTGGGTGATAATATTGTCTGAGAGAGCAAAATAGCGAGCTTGATGACCCCTTGCAGTTCTGTGCAGCTGGTGTTAAAATAAACAAACATAAAAAACATTATGCAGATTACTCTCTTAAAAGTACCACAAGCAAAATATCTTGGGAAGTAAATTGTTGAGGAGTTTACACAGTAAAATATTATGTGGAGTTGTAGTTGAAGTACAGTATAATTCAGGGTGCACTGGCATTTTCATTATGAAATCCCTGTGCTCAGCTTTAGAATGAAAACGTTAAGCACATTTTGTGGCAGACATACAAAACTTATTTTTCTTTCCTCTGCCTGAAGCACTGGGCCTTGCTCTTTTTGGGACATGCAGGTACTATATTTTCCACAGTTTGATTTGGTTTATGCTCATATCATCAAATAACTGTCCTTCAGATAAAATTTTGTCATGGGTTACCTGATTCATGAAGAGGTGACTTAATCTGCTAGGAAACACTGAATTCATACTCATGATATCCGGTAAGGTTGCTTGATGCAGCTGCCACGTTAATATCTCTCTATATGCTGATAAAGTTATTTCAGTGTTCTATGTAATAGCTGCAAGCAGAAGGTCCCTTGGAAACTAGTTGAAAAAAATGTTAATTCATTTAGTTGAGTCTTTTCACAGTGCATTAGTCATGGGTGTTGTAGAGGGTGTGATGGTTAAAAATACAAGCATCTATATGTATATGTCAAGTGCTGACTAATATTTAACACATTTTCAGCCCATAGGTTATGTCAACAGTTAACTGGAATAATAATCATGTGCCCAAACACATCCTTATAATTATATTACATTTGTCAAAAGACCCTAAGGAAGTAATATAGTACCTATAAATGGTCATGTTCCCTTTCATTTGCTCCTAAATACTGTCTATTACTGATTTTTTCCTGTGTGCTTCCTTCATACCCTCTTCTCAGTCTCCAGGAAAACAAAACAAAACAAAAAACAAAACAAAACCCACCATCAAAAAAAAAAAAAAAACACAAAAACAAAACCAAACAAAACAACAAACAAACAACAACAACAAAATCTCATTTCTGGACTGCAAATTCCTTCTTTTCTTGAACTTCTTCAACTTACCCATGAGCCACATGGGTTCTCAAATGGATGCTAAATATCAGCCTACATATAGAGACCTCTTCACGTTAAATAAAAGGTTGTTTAAAGCCAACAAGGTGTGATTCAGATGTATTCAGATACCTTTGAGTATAAATAGACAAAGTGGTCTTTAGATGGCTAAAAATGGTGATCAGCATCATAGCATTAGTCACTGATGCCTGGCCTGAAAAGTGCAATTCTTGTTCCTTTGAAGAATTCAGAGCATTTTGTTAATGAAAGTCTAAAACTCATTGAAGAGTGGTCTTACTTATTAGGTATTTTTGAAAACGGTACTTACGATACTCACGTTATTCTTCAGAAAAATTCCTGCTTAACTGAGATGTTTCATATATGGGCCCTCCAACCACCATTTAGTAATACTTTAAAGGAAATATGTATTGAAGAAAAGGTTCACTAAGACATTTCCTTAGTAACATAATTCCTAATGAAACTTTTCGTATAATCATGCATATTTTTGTAAGTATATCCTGATCAATAAACCATGATTAAAATTAAGTAAAATATACTCTTAAGGTTGATT
Organism: Patagioenas fasciata; assembly: GCF_037038585.1. Taxonomy (NCBI): domain Eukaryota; kingdom Metazoa; phylum Chordata; class Aves; order Columbiformes; family Columbidae; genus Patagioenas; species Patagioenas fasciata. The sequence continues at coordinate 65,138,673 of NC_092523.1, read as the reverse complement.
TAATCTCTTTTACCAAGTAACCATTCAAATGAAAATTCTCTCACAGGATGCTCAAGTCAAAATGAGGAACCAGATAATAAACACTGGGTAATAAAAATAAATTAAAAATCAAAGCTATATGATATATTTTCCTATCAAAATGAAAGTGGCAAATTGAAAACAATAATGACATTCATCCACAGCTACCGTTCCAACAAAACATCTCAGAATTTGATTTACAATTAGTGGCATCTTGAAAATGAGTCATCATTTTGCATTTAAAACTGCTACCACTCAATCCATCAAGTATTAAAATCTTGAAGTTGATTAATAACACTCTCTCATGCTGTTTCTCTCAATAAGACTTCACAGAAACCTGAGCTATATCATTGAGTATAAAACTTGTGTATTTAGGCTGCACACCTCCTCCATGGCCATTTCAGTTGCTACCACCATGTTCATAAGCAGCGGGTACTTGGTGGTTTGAGAAATTCCAGTATCCTCAACAGGACATGAGTATTGGATGTACACCTCTGAGACCTTCAAACACCTGGAGCAAATGGGTGGAATGCAATAAGCGACTGCAAGGAGCAGCTTTCCAGCTATATCCTGTATGTTTTTTATTCACACTGATGTTCCACTTACTGTTAGTATCATCCCTTTTCATAGACAATCTAAAAGGAATGGAAGAAACCGATCTAGTTTTAATCCCTCTTTCACTTATTCTGTTGCAGAGCATCCATCTGGATTTGGAGAACAGTGAGGAGAAACTAGAAAACAGAGGTGAGAGAATATAGGTATCTTGAAAATTGTGCATTTTACACCAGATCAGACTATGAGTAATGCAGTTTCCTCTAATTTGCAGCATACCATTTGTCAGTAAACACCTCTTTTTACTGTGATTTATTTTAAATGTGGACATGACTGAAAAAAGTTGCAGGTGGATCATTTCAAAGAAGACCCAGTGGGGTTAACAAAGTTTTGTTTTGAGCAATGATTGAAACTAAAAACTTCTTTCTGCTAAAATCTTCAGGAATCTTTGGAATATAAGAGCAACTAGGCACAGACACTGGAGTTTAAATAGTAAAACAAAAACCAAATGAATACCAAACACACAGAAAAACAAGAAAGAGTTTATAAATACCACCATAGTTGCAAGGTATTTCATACCTTTATGCCTTAATGCTTAACAAGATCTAGGTACAAGTCTCTCAGTAGGAACTCACAGTTATTTAAATTAGACTAAACTCATGAATTTTTTGCCATATGTAATATTATGGGAAAATAAGATTGAAACAGAATATTTAGATGTCAACTTTTTTTAATAGTTAAAAAAAATGTACAAGTATAGATAAAATTGCTATTCCATCTTAAAGTACTTCAAGTGACTTTTCTAAGATTATAAAAAATAATTAAAGTATAAAACCGAATTAGTAAATATTAGCCAAGCTCTCGCACAATCTGACAAAGTAATTGTGTGCGTTATATTGTGACTGGATCAAATTTTTTAAAATAAACAATGAAACAGTCTAATAATGGCTCTAGAAAGAAAATCTGATTTTTTCACGGTTGTTTTGGGTTTGGTTTTGTTTTTAAGCCTATTCCTAATCCTCAAGGAGCTTGGACATCGACTTCAGTGAACACATTATGACATCCTTAGCACTTTAAAAATGGTTCCTGTAAGAACTTTTTCAAAAGTGTTTGAAATGGTAATATGCAATAGTTGTGACTAAACAAGTAAAACATCTTCAGAGTTTTAATCAACCGCACCCTTTAGTTTGAAGTGACAAGGCCTATCATTAAACAGAAAATTTTTGCTTCTCTAGCATAACAGACACACCAGCAATGTGTTCTCACATTTTCTTTCTTACTGTTATTACCTTTTCACATATAATTGGCCTCACACATTTCGGAGGAGTCTAAGCTGAAAGCATTTGTTTTCTCCATGACACACCCAACCCTGCATCATCACAAAAACTTCAAAAACAACTCCAATACTTCACTGTTCAACTTGTGAATATATTCCATATCCCAAACTACTGCCACTTTGCTTTACCTCTCTATAGAAAGTTTTTTTCTTCTATATCATGCTTCCTAATATAAATAATCCTTTATAGTGTTTCAGAGTACAAGATCAGCCTCCAACATTGTCAAATATCATTTCTCTCCTTTAATTTAATCACTATTTCTTGATCTTTTTGAAAGAAAAAGAAAAAGGAAAATATTAATTGCTGAAAGAAAATATAATTTGTAACATGCATACATAAATTACATAGAGTGCACATTAGTCTTTGGCCTAATTCCTTTCAGAACACAAGAAACTTCACAGTAAGAGTAGTGAAGAGAGAGAAGGGATGAGATGAAAAGGAGGGGAGGAATCAAAGAAAAAAAGTATTTTTCATTTCTAATCATCCTTCGAGCGTAAAACAATAATTTAATTTAAAAATAAAATTAAAAAAAAAAAGAGGTGGAAGAGGGGCAAGCAGGAGGGCTGAGAATTAGAAATTAGTTTCCAAAATCAGACAACCATGGAAAGAAAACATAGGAAATAAAAATCCTCCAAACAGAACAAATATGCAATTAGAGCTGCATGTGAGATGATCCCCTGGAAGACCTGGGAGGTGGTGGAGAGAATCATACAACATAAAGCAGTATATCTGCTTGAGTAAGAAACGGAAATGCTCCAATCAGGTGTTGGTCATGGCCTCAAATCCAAGTGGAAATGCTCCGAGAGTATCCAATACTAAAAATTCCCTTTCTTTGTAGTGTACATAGATAAGGGCCAAACCAACAAATAGGGTAACATCTGATGCATATAGTAACATATACATGCAGTATCAGATACCACACATGTTTAGTATATATATATTGTATGTCAAAAATTTCTAACATGCATGATATAGTATATAATCATTACTTACAAATATAGAGTCCTCAGTTGATTGACTGACATCAGAATTTTAATGCTAGCTTTGTGTCTTATTTGGAGTCTAATTGAATAGAAAATTCTTCCACATAATATAGTAAACTTCAAATAGGGATGGTACTACTATTTGGTACTTAGTAACAGCTGTACATGCCAAGTGCTCCATCTGAAGGGGGAGAACACAAATGCTACTAAAGACCCACACTTACACAGTTGGGAGGGAGACGGAGGGGACAAGTGAGTCTGGGACCAATAAAAACAACCATGTTCCTGCAGTCCCTCATCTCCTCAACTACCATGAGTCTCCTCTGCTCAAAATACAACAGCCAAATAAATGTTGGTATCCCTTAAATGCCTGAATTTATATCTCCATGTGCATATAGAAACTCACCACTCTGGGATGTGAGCCCAAGACAGCCAGATAGCTGCCAACCACAAACCAAGGGAGAAAGGGCAACTCTGACTTGAAGAATGCAGAATCCACAGTCATTCTCACTCAACACCTATAGAAACAAGAGTGAGGCAGCTGGATACACCCCAGGAGAGCAGAAAAAAGGAAAAACTAGTGACAAAACCACAAGAAATGAGAAACAAAAGCTAGCACTGTCATGGATATGACAGAGCCTGCAATTAGACAAAGAAAGTTGCATGTCAATTAGAAGTCTTAAAAATCTGAGTTGTAGCAGTGGGAGAACACAATTTAAAAAAAAATACAAATAAAAACACAGGGAAAGCCCTGGACCAAGAAAATCAAGAGAAAACAGAAGTATCCAGATCCTTCTGCAGAACCGCATAACAGGTAGTCAATCTTGCTTAACTGATTTTATTTATGAACTAGCTTATTCAACGTTATCTTAAAATCTTAGATTTTGATAATAAAGTCACACCACATGGAACTGATCACACCGTGTACCACTCCATTTCCATTTTATTGTCTGGTCATCTAAAATGGCTTTTTTGCCCTTCTGAGGAGGATTCCCTTGCCACTCTCCTTTATGGAAAAGGGTAAATGAATGTTAAGTCAGCTGGAGTCAGGGGCAAATGGCAGTGGTGCTCCTCTAGTGCACAGCTCCCCAAGCCACCACCGCCATGTTGAACAGAAAATTCTCCTGCATGAGAACCACCTCTGTCATGTCCCCTTGCTGCCAGATGGCTCAACAGCTTGTACAGACAAGGGTTGTTTTCCGAGCAGCCTCACTAGAGCACAAAATCAGGATACAAGCAAGGGAGAAGGCAATGTAAGTGAATTTTCCACCCGTGAAAGGTGCAAATCCCAGGATTTTCACTTGCAGGTGTATATCCCAACACATGCAAGTACTTAGTAATTATTCCAGAAGTCCAAATTCATAGCAGGAGTTACTATATCAGAAACAGCATCTTATTCATGTGGTAACACGGTTTGTGAGAATCCCAAAGAAACCTCATGGTTTCTGAGAACACTCATTTGTGTAGAGATACTCTAAAATTACATGGCAAACAGAGCAAAGAAGGGGTTGCCAAATGCTTCCAAAATGTAAATGAGCAAAACACCTCCAAGCAACAGGTGTTTTTACATACTAGCAAAAAATTTTAAAAAAATGAAAAAATACAGTGAGTATAGCTGATAAGCGAAAAATATAGTATTGATGGGAAGGCTTATGACTTTGAAATGATGAAACCAGTACTCTTTTCCCACCCACACATCCCTCTAAGTCAAAAAAATATTTTCTGAATTGCATACTGATGACACTGGGAACCAAAGCCACCTAATCATCCTTATGTTTCCCTGTCATAATATGAAAGAATTCCTATATGTCATTTACAGCCACAGAGTTGAGATATTTATCAAAAACTTTATTAAAGTAGAAAATCAAAAATAAATGAAATGACATTCTGTAATAAAGAAATCAGTGTTTCTGCTGTTCTACCTGTTTCTCAATGTGCAGTTTCATTTCATTTACTCTGTTTTCCTCTCTAGTATCTGTTTTGTTTCTTTCCTTTTGCTAGCTGCTTAATTTCACTGAAAATAAGGAGTTTTTCCCTTAAAAACAAAACAAAACAGAACAAAACAAAACAAACATATGCCATTCTTTACATTGCCTTAAACCTCATCATTTTTTATCCTGTGCCAACTGTTTTGTTACCTAAGTTACTTCCCCTTATACTCTTCCTTTACAAGTAATAGTCCAAATCTGATGATCTTTTGGAAAACATTACCTCCTGTAATGGCATGTATGAGTTCATTACTTTATATCTCCCAGATATATTATCACATCGCAAGAAACACAGTGACTTTTGAACTTTGAAACTTTTTCAGCTCTACAGGAGCTGATGAGCAGGGGATTTTTCCTTTGTCTTTCTTTGCACTGAATCAGAATAGATTTAGTATCAGCTTGACCTGGAGACTGAACTGAATTATTAGGTAAAATTGAATGCTTGTAGAAAATATATAAAATAGTGGAGTGATATATGATGTAATGGACTCCTTCAAAAGCTTCTCTGCACAACTTTATTTTGCCTCAGACTTCCATTCTGTTTGTTCTTTATGAAACTCTTCCAGATAAATTCATGTAAGTTCTAGGGAGGGTTTTTTTTAACAAAATTCTTTGTTGCATTGCGAATGATAGTTCAGCATACTTAAAAACCAAAAATGCCCATTCTCTTTGCAGAATCCATTGCTTTCCAATAATTATTCTTTACCTCACTAAATATCTAGAAAAGTATACCTTCACCATTGCTATGTATGTACCTGTACAGATTCAAGAAATAGACCTTTAAAATACTATTAAGAAAAAGCAAAAAGTATGTTGTATTTTCTATAAGATACCAATTTACCTGTCTGACCTCTGACTAAGTATTTCATCAGTTTCTCAACTCCTAGCAGGAAGTGGTCATTCTATACAGCATGTATGATTTATTTCAGGAAAAGAAATCCAAGTTAAAACAATTTTCACATTTTCTAATGACCTGGCATGGTAAAGAACCTTCCATAAATCACCTAATGGTAGACATCGTTCATTGATTATTCAGTGGTGGAATTTTAGTTGTTATTCACTGGAGATTTCTTTCTTTATTTCTTATTTGTGCTGGCAGTTATGATAGGGTGATGTACTTTTCACAACTTTGTAATCAATATGAGTTTTGGAGAATGGAGGTGATGTCTTATGCAAATTCTTTCCCCATGTAAGTCGCTAGCTCCAATTTTGGATGTCTTCAGTCTGCCAGTTCTTGGGAAAACTTGCAAAAAAACTGCTTTCTGTTTGATTTTGTCAATGAAACTGAAACATGGGGGACTATAATACCTGTTCCTTGTTATAAGGATGCATACTTTTAACTAAAGTCTCTTGCTTTTAGTTGCATTATTTTCAGCTGTGATTGTCTTCACTTCTTCAAAGACAATTGAGTTTTCTGGGAGGCATGAGGAGTTGTTTTCCTTCTGAAGTGGCTTATAGGTAACTAAAATATGCAACAGTTCCTTAGGCTTGAAAAAGAGATCATTAGCTCTCCATGTCCTGATACGAGTCAGAACAAACCATACAATTACTGGAGTTTTTTTGAGCTAGAGAAGTTAACCAGATAGACTACTAAAGTCCTTCTAGTGGAGTTTGAGTCTTACATCCTGTTTCCCATCTCCTCCTCTTAATGAAGAACTTGGCTCTTCACCTTAACATATCTAAAATTCCCCTTTGCAGCAATATTTATTTTCCCCACATCTCCTGACATTAAAAGTTTGGCAAACGCACCAAGACAAGCAAAAATATCTGAAAAAAAAAAGTAAAATAATATTTGTAACAAAGACAAGTAAACTTGATATAACAAAGCAAGCTTATTCTACTTATCAGATGCTAAATAACTACAATATAGTCACCTCGTAGGTTATGCTTTTATGTAACCTTAGGAAACCGCTCAACTGAGCCCAGCATTTTTTCAGAATTTTCTGCCATTTTAATGCAGCCACTTCATCACATCTATTTGCATGTTCTAAATCAAACCAAGAGCTGAAGGTTTATTAAAGAAATCTTTTTGCAACTGTTTGAAATTACTACTCTGAGCTAAAAATCAATGTTCTCTCGGCAACCTGCTTTTTAAAAATGTAATTTCAGCTGTTAATTTCAGGCTGCCCTTATATTCTCTCTCTGTGCCCTCTTATTTCCTTAAATCTGCCACACATTCCATCTCAAAAACTGAAAATTAACTGAAACATTCTTGCTTAAATGCACTGATAATCATATTGTTTAGATTTAGCAGTGATTACCTATTGCCTTCTCACAGTCAAATAGGATTGGAGTTTGTTTCTTGTCAATGCTTGCTCTCTCTCTGAAAACGTGTATTTCCAGCTGTGAAATAACAAATAACCAATCTTCACCCCTTCTCTACCTCCTGAATTTCCCAGACTTTCATATGTGAAAATTAAGTATTTTAAGTGCGTCTGCAGGCTCTCAGCTTATAAAGTTTTTTTGTTTTTTTTTTTTTTAATAAATTATTGTGGAGAGCTATAATGTCAAATGTAAGTACAGAGAGGGAGCAGAAAAAAATGTGGAAAGAGATCAGCCTAAAAGAACTCCAATACTCGATAATCTTTTGTCTTCAAAGGTAAAATTAAAATCTTCAGTACTTACTTTAACACAAAATAGAGCTTTTTTCTACATCCCTGCCCCATTTCTCATATTGATTCGGAGTTGTCAGTCTTCAGCAATTGCTGGAGGAATTTCACTGCATCAACCATAAGAACTCCAGTTAATTCACATCCTCCCGTGTACTGTCCTCACACCCATCTCTCCCAACAGACAGGAGTCTTCTTACATCTGCAAGTGGAAAAATGAACTGCTTTTTCTGTATGTCCTGCATAAGGATGTCTCCATCAAGTTGCAGGAGTTACACATGCTGTTTACCCCTACAGAGCCAGTAGCAGAACTGAAATATGTATTAGTCAAGTATGAAGATACCTTTAATGCCCTTTAAGTTTCTAATTTTATTTTTTTTAATTCCACATAAGTGCTCATAAAGATGCTTCATGTTAATTGTGAAAATAAGGATGAGATACTGTACATAAAGCCAATGATGTATCTGTATCAAAGAAACAAACCTCCTAGTAGCCAGTTTCGGAACATAACAAGATTTGTCATACATTACCTTTAAAACTACCCAATGACTTTTTTTCCTGTCTTTTCTGAGAGTACAACAGCTAACTGGCAAACTGACTACTTGACTGAGGAAAACGCTTTCATGACATGATCCTCAAATAATGAAAATCCTTAGCTAAAAGCCTTGTCCTCTTCCCTGCATTTATAAAGAAAAAATGCCCACATCTTATTTTTTAGCTACATTTTAGCTACTAAAAAAGCAGCTACTTTAACAAGTGAAACTGGCTACAAAGTAAGCAATCTCCCTGTAAATTTTCATTTCCCTCATTTTAGCTGTTGCTTAAAGCATCTTTGAAAAATTAACAGAAACTGCTCTTGGTGAGAGGAACTTGTGGATTACATAAAAAATCCCTTCAATTTTACTTCTAGGGGTTGAAAATGAGAATAAAACTTGTTTCTTTCAAACAATTTTTTTTTGCTACTCTGCTAAGATGCAACCTCTGGCTGAGTTACCACTATGTGTCCTGTGATATCCAAAAAGGAGTTAATCAGCTTTTAGTAGTGCTAGGAGAATCAAGTTGTAGCTTTGACTTTATCAGCAAGTGACAGTACAGTCTGATGATGTAATCCTTCTAGCTTTGTCTTACATTGTTACATCAGAACAGTCTGCCTACACAGCTACAGGGGTAGGGCAACTACATTTCCAAATCTGTCATCAGTTGTTGGTACATAAACATCCTCCAAACCCTACAGCTCCAATGCAACACAGTTTTGCAATGTTAATTACAACTGATAAGTACACTGGGAGAAAAATATTTGAATGCAATAATGATTTGTCCACATTAACTTTTTGTCTGAAATCAGTACATATTTTCATATTTATAAAGATTAAGATAAATATTTCATCGTATTTTTAGAGGTGTTTTGGAGAAAACTGTAATTTTTCTTTACCATTTCACTTACTTTGCATTTTTTTTCACACATAAAAATAAACTCAAAATGAAGTCTGAAGAAACACTGACTTAAAAATACCAAGCATGAAAAAAAACTTTTATGGAGAAGAAGAAATACAGAATTGTGATTTGAGCAGAACTTGCAGGGAGGGAAGGGGTTGCAATTTTGATAACTACAGGACATCTACAAGGCTCTAAAGAACATAAAAGGAATTACAATAATTCCCACTTTTTCTTCACACCACTTCAAAAATCTGCAAATAAAAATAAGGATAAGGTATGTGCTCGTAGGAGCCTGGGATTCAAATAGACCAAAAGAAACATCAGTACTATGTCATTGAAATTGTTATTTGTACAGGAGCTATGATCTTGTTTTTTAAATGGGAGAAGCCTCCAGGCAGATATTACAAAGAATACTGAAACCAGAAGCACAATTAGGCCCAAGGCCAACAGCCTGAAGCACGACTCAGTCAAGGGACATAAGATCATAGATCAAAATCCCTGACAAAAAAAAAGCAGAATTAAGCATGCTGCATATAGGTGAAGAAATAACAAACAGCAATATTTTCCTAGTCTGAGTCTGAAGAGGAAACTAAACTGAGAAGTATGATACAACAGTCATGTGTTGATATTATTGCTATATTCTTCTGAAAAAAAAAAAAAACAAACAAACAAACAAAAAGGAGAACACCAAAAAAAGCCCCAAAAAACACACACGGGCCCCTTTAAAAATCAAGCTAGGCTTGTGCTGTTTAATAAATCTCTATTAACTGAAAACCTTTGTGATTTAATGTCATTTTCATATTCTCTAACTACAGAATCGTATACATAACTTTACCAACATGAACAACCTCAAAGATTTCAACAGGACAATACATATACCAAATGCACAGCCATTATTTATTTGAAAGAAATAAGTAGACTGTAACATAAATAAATGATGCTTAATGAAAGGTTGGTTTTGAGGCAAACTGACTTAAAAAAACTAAAGGTATCAGGTTGTTTGCAAGATAAGTGTTTTCAAATGCAAACAGGTGTGATCTACTGGGATCATTTCTTTTTGCCTCCATCACCTCGACCATCAGCTCTGCAGGTGGGGAAGGTGTTGAACATCCCCTTGCTGGAACACAGTGATTGAGTGGAAAGGGTTGTCCACCATGCAGACAACAAGAGCTTCAACCCATACAAGACCATGGGAGCAGGAGGCATTGCAAAGATGAGAAAATTTCTGAAGGAGGCAAGTTTATGTTTTACTCTACACAACCATGACAGTATTCCACATTAAATCAGTGTTGTGGTTACAAGTGTCCATTGTTTCTGAACATGCCTTAAGCTGTTATTAGAGTATTATTTCCTTTTTTGACAATTTGTTGGCATCCTGTTAGCATGGTTGAAGTCATAACTAAATTCCCTTCTCAGGAATCACTCTAGACCAGGTGGGAAAGTAAACACCTTTGCGCAATGTTTTTTTTGCTTGTGTATTCCTCTAGTTGCTTTTGCAACACAAGTATCTTTGCTCAGTAACAAATCCTATTCAAGCAGTTATTGTGATTGCCTGCACTACTATGAGACACTCATTTAAGAAGATTACAAAATAATGATGAATCTGCAACATTACAGCATTGTAAGTCTCATCAGTGAGGACAGAGGATCTCTCAGAAAGGAACAGATTGCTATTGCAAGTGTCTCTGTTTCCATTATCTGACCTCTCTGAACACAAAGAAACTTTCATATTTTCTATTTTAAATGTAATTAAATACTTCAGAGGTAGCTGTGTATAATGCATATATTGTAGTTTAGAAGTTTAGTTTCAGCCCAAAGTTAACAAATGAATAGCAGGTGATTAAAATGTTATTTATTGTACCAGTAGCTTGTTTCATAAACCTGTCGGCACTTTAATCTGCCTTGTGAAAGCCGGGTTGCATTAGCTTATACATTAGGCATTTTTGTACTATATCAGGTATTTGGATTGGAAGTGTTTAAAACTGTGAAGTGTCAATCTGTTGAAAAACCCTGTAAGACAGCCAGTAGTTTGAAATTATATGTTGTTTGCAAATATGCAACAAAACAAAGTAATGAACTTAGATTAATTACTGCAACTAGATTCGGGAGGCACCAAAAACCATGGGATGTAAGCGTTGTATTTTTCTTACCACTGAACTGAGCAGCTCATGTTCAGGCATGACTGACGACTACTCACTGGAAGTATCCTAAAACTTCATGCCCATTATGAAAGCAAACCTGCTGATCTTACTGCAGGACACCTCGCTACCCACAGATACTTTCAGCAAAATATTTTCTTTGTCTTCCCCTTAATTCTGCACCCTTGAGAGATTTGTATCTTTCTGTGCTGTAACGCAGTTGCATGCTCTGCTATGAAAATGTGTAAGCTGGCTTCCTGCAGTACAGAGTAGTAAATGAATAAAGAAGAGTAGCTGTTCTCAGTTTGATATTATTTACATTTCTGTCATCTTAGCAGTGCTGTGAGTTACTGAAAGTATTCAGTGCTCTCACTTGCCCTGGACACCTTTCCTGAAGCATTTTATATAATCAGCTGAGTGATTTATGCCCATATTCAGAAGTAGTTAATCCATCCAGGCCCACTCAAAGTATTACAAAACACATTATAATATGTATAAAGTTTTATGTACAGATATTATATATATATATATATGTTCACACATAAATATGTTTTAATTTCACATGCTTTCTGAAAGGACAAATCTGAACAAGTGAAATCATCCTCCTATTGAAGCTAATAGTACATAACCTCAAAGCAAGTCAAGATTCAGACATCCTGAGAAAGATTTCTGGACTTTTTTGCAAATAAACCTAGGTGAGGAGCTTTTTGGGGTGGCATTTCTCCTGAAGTTAATGGAAATAAAATGGTGGTCTGTGATGGGAAGCTATAATCCACTACCTTTGTACCTGTGTTGACCCTTGGAGCAAGTAAAGTACTCCAAAGACAGGAATCTGCAAGACAAACTTCATGCAGACAGACAGAAAGAAAAAATAGAATTATCCTTTCTCAGTTATCAGGAATAGTCTAGCCGTAGATAGAGCTCCATTTGAGTTATCTTTTTAGGTAAATTATCCTGAAAGGATTTTTGTATTATACAATTAGCCAAGAGCTGGGTTGATTGTCCCTCGTGGGTAATACAGCTGGCAGGAACACAATCATATCTGCACTGCTTGTAGGTTGCATGTCTCTGCTGCCCCAGACCCTCTGCTTTGGGTCTGCAGAATATGAAAATATTATTAACAAACTATTGACTCAATTTGTTCAACATTTCAGGAAGGTGGTGGCAGAATGTAAATTTCTATAGCCCTCACAGCAGCTCTTGTGCAGAGTGTTTGCCCATTTAGAATTTTATGTTATTTCCATCCAGAAAGAACTTTTTTTGATGTAATGAAATACTTACAGGGATTAGCTGGAGAAGAAAACACCCTCCTAAGCACTTATTTTTATTGTAAGACAGAAACACTTCTAAAATTCTTGGTCAGGTATTTCTATTCTAGTCAGTTAAGTTTTTAAGTAATTTGAGAAAGCACATCTTTATAGCTTAAAAACAGGCCTTTAAAAATAACCTTTATAGGCAAATTTTAAACCAGCTGAAATTCTTTGGAAAAAAAAACCCTGATGATATACAGTTACAGTATCCTTTAGTTACAAGGAGCATTTCAGCGTAAATGTAAATGTTTTACATTTGAAAAACAAAGTTAAGCAAAACATTATTCTGCTTTCAGATTTCAATGAGTTTTGACAGACAACATATGTTCCCCAAGAGCATACTTTGGGGACTTGGGCCTTGACAGAAGGAAAACACTAAAAGGATGAGCAACCAAGTGATATGTTCCATCTCTTGTTATCATTTGTAGCATTTACAACAACCAAAACCACAATTATTCACAAAGCAACAGCTGTCCTCTTCGAATTACTCTTAAAACTCATCTCTGACATGATGTTTACAAAAATTTGACAATGGTTAGGCAGATGATAATCTGCAATTGCCACTTATTCCAAAGATGAGAGTAATTTCTTCCGTGACTAGTATTCTATCTCCTTGCTGTATTTGCCTTTTTGAACAGGGACTATATTTTGCTATATGTTCCAAATATTTAGATAAAAAATATGGAGACACTAAATATTAGAAATATATTGAAGAAATGGAAATGGAAAATAATATCATGTTTATTTTCACACAAAACTGCAAGCTTGCAGTTATCGAGAACTGAGAAAATGACAGCAAATGGCTCCTGTATTTATACTAGGTAATAAATTACTCCTATAAAGTTATGAAATTGCATCTAATTGTTTCTCATAGGTAGCTATATCGTATTAAATAATCTGATGTGTGAAGTCAGATTTAAGTGTCAATTTGGAAGAAATCCCCTGAATAGATCTCTCTAGGTATCGTAAGAATGCTAGCATTGAACTGAAACTAGAAATATAATTAACAAAACAACAACAACAAGAAAGTATTTCCAGCATAATCCCACTTTTGGGATAGATCACAAGAGAATTTCAGGCAAAGAAAGAACTCTTCAGGTGTATCACTGAGATTCAATGATATCAAAGCAGCCAGTTTTCATCAGCTGCCTTAAAATCCCTTAGCTATCACTATTTCCACCACAAGTCACATAAAAACACACTTGACTTCAAGACTAGTATGTTCACAGCTCCAGGGGTAGAGATAGCAAGATTCATCTTTCACCTTGTCTCCACCTAGCACAGATCTATCTGATAGGTGTGCTCAAAATATCTTATCATGCTAGATTTCCTAACACACAAACCATGAGGAAATGTGGAGGTGAAAAAAGCTGTCCTAAAATGCCAGTGCTTCAAGAACTCTATTGAATACTGGAGAATCATGCTGAAAATGTCACTGAAATTTGAAATGTCTTTGTCTGGGACAGGGATTTTTAACTACTGATACAACAACCCAATTCTCAGGCCACAGGCATGCTCTGACAAAACAGGATTTCTCCAATTCTGAAGTTTTCAGAGCAGGGAATAAAGGAAGGAAAAGAAGTGGATATGTGTCCTCTAGTCATCTGAAAACAACCCAATGATCAGATTTTTTTTTTTTAATTCATATTAGTGAAGTCTTAGAGAACTACACAGAATGTGGTAAAGACAAAAATCTCCCCTGAATATTTATGTAAAAACTTGAATGACTTTTTGAGTACTTCAACAACTTCAGTAGTAACCCATGAAGTGCTGGGTTGAAACTGTTCAAATGGTAGCTAATATTCAAATAACTCATCGAAACTGTATTTGCAACAGACTGGCATCACAAAATGAATTTTAGATAAAGGGAACAGATGAAGAGAAATAGCAAAGAGAACTCAGAGGAGCTGTCAGTGTCCCCCAGGACAGTTCTAGATAGAATTAGGACACCATTCGCAGGGAAAGTTGTTGTTAAGGACACTGAAAGCTCAGTCCAAGCTCTGCATGAAGGAGGTAGTCAGAGAGGAACCCGGCTGTTCAGCTCCCATCAGAATTAAATTTACGTTTAATTTTCCATTAACCTGTTGCTTCCAAAGTAGAGGTCCAGCCTCAAACCAGACCTGAATTTTGGACGTATGTCCACGTGAAAGAGAAAACAAAAAAATTGGGGAGCACCCTCCCTGGCCTATCTAAACAAAACTTGGGATATGGCAGAGACAAAAAAGTTAAAGAACAACACTGTAGCTAAATACTGACAGATAGCATTTGGTAGGTGCCAGGACAGGTACAAAGACATCATCTGTGAGATGCAAGAAATACTTGGGCAAAGTACATCCCCTCTGAAAAGAGACTGATACACAGCAGCTTCACAGCCTTGGTGTGCTGGTTCAGAACTGACCCCAGCATCTCTCCTGCTCAATCTCAACTATAAATCACAGTGCTGATTGGAACACAAGAGTTTCCACTGAAATTTGAGAAGGAAATTCTCAGTGAGGGTAACAGAACACTGGAACAGGCTGCCTAGTGGGGTTGCGGAGTCTCCTTCTCTGGAGACATTCAAAACCCTCCTGGACACATTCATGTATAGCCTCATCTAGGTGTTCCTGCTCTGGCAGGGGGTTTGAACTAGATGATCTTTTGAGGTCCCTTCCAGTCCCTAACATTCTGTGATTCTGTGATTCCCATGTCTTTGGTGGTGCTGTAGGCACTTTCTCTTCCTTTTCTGCCCTCCACAGTCTTCACAGCCCAAAACCTGGCATAATTGATCTTTGATTAGGGATTAAAAATAACTTGAGAAGAAGTAATTGAGGTAGATGGTTCCTGGAATACCACAGACTGTGGTGTTGACATATTCTTAGTGGAAGTAAAATGTTTTAAATTCTGCACCAAATAAAACTGATTTTTTAATAAATTCCAGGGAGACATTAGACCATGGATGCAGATGAGTTTTGTGATGAAAAATGGGATAATTTGGCATGAAGTCCAGGAGGCACTTTGTTATCAGGAACCTCCAGCATAGCTGGGAGCAGTATGCTCAGAAGTTGGACCGTGACTTCACACTTCAACTTTCCCTAATGGTTACCTTCTGATGTTTTCCCACCCAGCCTGCTATTGCCTCTGTATCACACTCTTACACACCTTCCAGCACACTGTGTAAGGTTACTTAGCAACTTTGGTATCCAAATTTCAATAGACAATGCAATGTCAAAGAGTCATGGGACCTAGCCACGTTTGTAGCTTGAGCTCTTTGCCAGCACTCAATCATTGGTTTATTCTGCTACAACAAATATTTTGAACCATCTGCGGAGCAGGTGTAATTGGCTAAACAGTCATTTTCTCATTTTACTATATTTCAAGGTTGTGGAGTCAATTTACCCTTTCTGGCAGAGGGTGGGAGTAGGGGGAAGAGGGGAGTAAATTTTGCCCTTCGTAAGAATTACGAGACTGAAAAGACCTCATTATAAATACACACAGAAATAGAGAATGCTAGAAACTAGGTACCAATTAAAGCCCCTATATCTCTCTGTTTCTTATCTCTATCTCAATTCTTATCTTATAAAACCTTTGAATAGAAAAGGAAAGACCATTCTAAAGACAGTAAGTGGAGTTCAAGTTAGATAACTGATTATAAAGTCTCCAAAGGCACCTGGGGCTCTCAGAAGTAAGGATATAATTTAGAAGTTGATAATCTACCTCTGAGTGCTTCAGCCACAAAACTCTCCACATTGCTCTAGGTGATCTAGAGATACTGGAAGCAAGATAGTCAACTCGGTTTAGAATTCCACAAAATTGCCTTCTTCCTTCTAGCAAAAAGACTCACAACAGCAACATACTGTGCAGTAGAGAGCTGCACACAGACACTTTGCATTTCAGTAGCAACCTCTCTGGTCAGCCTGGAGTACCCAAATGAATTTGATAAGTGATGGTGTAAAGCCTACTTTCACCAAAAGAAAGAACTTCAGTAATTTAGATCAGTGCTTCCAATATCGCTTTCAACAGAGGCTCACTGTCTAAAAGTCAGGTAGATACCTACAGCAACCACAGGCACAAAACTTACTTGTACCAAAGTGTTGCTCTTTTTTTAAAATCTGATTCTAAAATTACAGTAAAATAAAAAGCAGGCACAGTGATGTGTCGAACTGCAACAATAATTCCCCTAAAACCAGAACTGGCAACACACTGTACATTACTGGCTTGCATGAACACCTACTCTTCAGATGGTTTAACACACTGTTCAAGAAGTCATTGCAGGCTGTGTATTTCAGGCAGTGGTTATTAGGAAGCCACACACATCTACAATTAAATCCACAGCTGCAGACTTCCTGGGAGAAGTTAACACAAGTCAGACCAAGATATTCCTTGTAGGAAAAGGGAAAGGGGAAAGAGAAAGGGAAAAGCGGAAAGGAAAAGTGGAAAAAAGGAGAAAAAATTAAAAAAAAGAAAAAAGGAAAAAAGAAAAAAGGAAAAAAGGAAAGAAGGAAAAAAGGAAAAAAGAAAAAAAGGAAAAGGGGAAGGAAAAGGAAAAAAGAAAAATTAAAAAAAAAAAGAAAAAAGGAAAAGAAAAAAGGGGAAAGGCAAAAATAAAAAGGAAAAAAGGAAAAGGAAAAGAAAAAAGGGAAAAGGAAAAAAGAAAAAGGAAAAAGGAAAAAAGTAAAAGGAAATTTAGTATGTAGTGCATTTTCCTTAACTGAATAGTTAAAGTTCACAAACCAGTTTCAGTTAAAGAAACTGATTGAAAATGGTGGTGCCTCTGTTTATTCTTTTTCAATATGCAGCCTCACGAAGAGGAAAAATGCTTTATTCAAAACTATATTTTAATTAAAACAATACAAAGGTGAAAATGGTTTTATGCATAAATACTAATTTTAAAGACAGCAACACACCTGCTGTCTGATCCAAATTCCAATTAGATGGGCGAAGTTTGAATTTGAGAAGTGGATTTGGATTTAAATGCAAAGGTCTAAAAAAAAAAAAATCAAAGTCATGCAAATTTAGTCACCAGAAGGAACAAGTCTTACCTGTTTTCAAAAGCCTTCTGGCTTTCTTGATGAACATCTGATCTTGGTCACTCTGAAAAAAAGAACTGTGTGATGGAATTGAGACAAAAATCTCAATGTTAAATCCAGGCATTTACATGTTTAAAAACTGAAATCCTATTCAAAGCTGGTCATGAAATTCTAGCAAACTTTGACTAACTGCTAGTTCACAGCAACAAAAAGTCACATAAATGAGATTTCCCAGAATAAATAACCAACCTGAGTATTAAGAAAATGAATGAGACAGAATGCTCTTGAAAATGAAGGGGGTGTGTTTTGGAGCATTTGTGTATGCAAAGCTTCTAAACTTTATAAACTTCAAATGCCTTCTTACGATGCTAAAATTTTCATGGAGAGATGTAAAATCTCTACTGTTTTATTACCTTTTTCCATGTAATCTGTATCTTCTGAGCAAAAGACCTAGACATTGTCTTAGTTTAGCTTTAGTGAGCATTAAAATAAACTGATTCTTCTGTGTAGTGCCAAAACACAGTGCTTCAGATTGAAACTGGAACTCACTGAAACTCAGTTCAGCTGCATTAATTCATCTTTAATAAAGTCCACTGCAAGTGCAAGCATTCCCAAACTGTCCCAAATGTGATCTGCTGAGGGAATCAACTAACCAGGGTCAGAGACTCTAATTGGAAATTATTCTGTACATTAGGAAGACAGAAGATATATGTGGCAGAGAAATGGTACAGATGGAAAAAAAGCAGTACCCAGACAACCTCTGGTGAGACAGTGTTGCAGGGGATCCCCCCTTGTGGGGTGGAGGGCAGTAAAAGCCGGAGCTGTGACCCAGCACCTCTCTTCCTCCTGTGCTCAGGGAGATGCCTCACTGCACATGACTAAGAATGAACGGAAAAGTACCAAAGTATAACCTAGTGTCACAAAACAATATACAGTGCCTTGGCTGCTGTCCACCTCTGCAGGTTGGGCGGTTAACACAGAAGAGGCTGTCAAAAGTCTGGGCACTTTCAGTTATCCATATCCCCTCTTCTCTCAAGTATATAAATGTACTGCAAAAAATGCAAATGCATTTTTAGTCATCTTCACACCACATGCACATGCATATATAAAAATACACATAGACACACATAAAATGTCTCTTTAGAAGCCATAAAAATGGATAAGCCTTTCTTAGCACAGCTCCAGAGCCTTCTGAGAGGATGACAGGTCTACCTGCAGCACGACACCAGCCAAGCAGGGGGCAATTGGGAAGCAAAACTGGGTCCTTGCTCCAGGCTGCCTGTAACCAAAACACAGGATGTAAAGAGCTAAAGGAAAACTAAAGCCTCACAAATACAGAAGAAAATAAACAAGGTGTCCTGTTCCAAAACTTCTACTTTTGATCTATGAAATGGAAACTTTTGATGGACATCAGGTTGTGTGTCTCTGGAATGAAATATGGATCTATAGCATTTATGAGAGTAAAGTATTTCAAAGAGAGCATGAAGGAGAAAAGACATTTTAAATATAATACCACTCTCAGGAGGAATCTCTCTCAGTGTCAGCTCATGACACTGCAGACTTTGATGCTGCCTTGACAAATATTTTCTCTAAGGTGAACTATAAGTTGCTTTAGTTTTACTATTTTTTTTCCACTTTTAGTTTATGTAGGAATTGCACTGAAATGGCAATCTCTGCTCCCTCCAGTCATTTAGAGATCAGAGAATAAGGACCATTTATTTTTATTAAACTGCTACCACTTCTTATTAAGGTTATCCAGGTCATTAGCTCATGACAAAATATCTTGTTCAATGTAATTTTAGTTTTGACACGCAAGAAAGAGCAGAAGTAAATACGATACACTTGAAAAAGCAGTCTAAGTTGTATTTCTTAATTTCAAAAGCAAAAGAAAGCAAGAAAAAAACAAAACAAAACAAAAAAACCACACACAGAAAAAACACCCAACCTACATAGTTATTTGTCATTCTGACAAAATAATGAAAGATGACCTGATAGTCTGTCTTTATTCTTCCAATTTTGGAGTGGCCTGTTATTTTCAAATTTTGTCTCCAGTTCTTGGCTTAAAATTTTATGCAAAAGGAAAGCTATCTCTTCATTCCACATTGCTTTGCAGTCTCAAAATAGTCATCTAACATGAAAACACAGTCAGAACTGTAACAAGCAGAGCTGCCAGGATAACAGCAAGAATATCCATCCTCTACTTTCACCTTGATGCTATGACATATAGGACACCATTTTTAATTTTTTTGTTTTAAAGTCTGGATTGAGTAAAGAATAAAACAGGTCATAGCAGCTATGTCTCCTGAAAAGCCTCACGGCCCGCAGTCACACTTCAGATTTTTTTTCTCCTTTAATGCATTACGCGAGAAGGAGAATTTTTTTCCCTGTTCATCCAAATCAGTCACTCAATTTTCACTTCATGCACAATTCTTATGGTCTGCTATCCCTAGCTCCTCCAATTTTCTCCTTACATTCAATTCCTGTCATTCCTTGAAGCACAGTGCAATGACAACTTACACAGTGGTATCAGAGAACACTTCATTTCTTTGCTCTTGCTCTGTTTAACAAGGAATAGTTCTTGTCTTATTCTATGAATATGTCGGCCCTTTTCTGCAAAAGGATTGCAACTCTGCAAGGCTCCATTTGAGCTGTGAAATTTTCTCCGAAAGTTTCCCTAAAAACCTGTATGTGTAATCATACTTTCCACTGTTTTAATGCTTTCCAAGACATGGAAATACATGCTTTCAGTTTTAAGGGAAAACTTAAATCTTTTTTCCTAAGTATGTAAGACTATGGTATCTTCTCCCTGCATTTCAGGAATTTAGTCATGTAGTTTTATCTATAGGAAAAGTTGTCAGTGGGCAAGGCTGAAATTTACTCATTTACATCTCAAACAGCAGCTGTGTCAAAAGGCAAGATCCCCCAGTTCTAGGTTCAAAATGGTTTTAGTATTCTTAGAGGATGGGTATAGAGGTTGAATAGTTCCAGTAGAACAGTAAAACAAATTAAAAAAACCTTCTAAGACAGTTCTCCAAACTAGTCTACTAGATATCTTCTGATTTATCATACCTGGTATGAGTGGAGATTAGTACCTTTTTCTTTAAGTTCAGAAAAAGAGGTAAGAGAATGCAAACATAGCTAAGAAGGTCAAAAAGTAACACCAAACTACATGGTTTCTAGCATTGTACAAGAAAGTTTTTGATTCAGAATAGCAATACTTCACAAAAAGATTTTCGTAGATTGTAATTATTTCTTTGCCAAACCTCTGTTGAGCACAGGCCTGCAGGGAAGCATTATCAGCTCCAGTCTCATTTTCTCAGACTTGTAGTTCATGTATTTGATTTGAGAGCCAAGAATTCGGTATCCACCAACTCTCCAATACTGTAAAGAAACTAAGAATATAATGATGTTAACAAAAATGTCTAAAGCAAACCCTACCTCTGTCCTCCCCAATGCAGCATCAGTCTTCACAGAAGGATATCAAAGAGCTCTTGAAATAAAGGTCACCAAACCAGAGTGACAGTTTCTCTAAGTGTTATTCTTTCAGTAGTGGGTTTCATCCCATTCATCAAAGACCATTAGGTAGCTTTGAATCTCATATGAAGACAGAAGATGACTGCACAGATATCACTGTGTATCAAGCCAGGTGTATCAATGAGACAGCAACTGATGATAATCTGTGTCATGATATTTAAATAATAAGAACCAATTAGCTATATAATTTAGGATGCTAAAGACAAAACTGATATCCCAGACCACTCGCAGAGCAGTTACCAGTAATATGGCTTAAAATAAACTATCAAATTCTGATTTTAGACTTTTCTGTTATAGCAGGTGAAGTTTGACACAGCTACAAATACTAGATCTTCTTAAGCCTGAGTAAATGTTCCAGAGTAAACAAGTAAAACTAGTTTGTTTTATGAAAATGGCACTTTTCGATGCAATTATGATCCAAATGTCTTCTGATATGTAAAGCTTATCAGTTACTTCAGTTGGGGAAAGAGAGAGATATATAGGGCTCAACAGTGGAGTTGATTGGTATATCTTAGGTTTCTTCCTCAGGAAAATATCTATTCATCAAAAAAATCCTAAATGAGAGAATAATAAACTGAATTCAATGTTATTTTTAGCATAACTGAGGTAGAGAGGAGAACAGAAGCTTCAAAGTTATGAAGAACATTTGAACATTTTAAAAATAAAACCCCAAATCCTGTATGTCTTTCGAACAAGAAAGTACTTCTTAGCTAGTATTAAGATGGTCAAAATTAAAGACTGTAAGGAAGAAAAATATTTCTTTTCCTGCACAAGAATACATTCAACTGCAGGTCTCAGATCAGGTTGGATTTTTTTTCTTACTCCCACTCCCCAAATCAGGAAATTTACTGTGCTAGGAGACTAAGGATTATCCTTCATCAGTCTGTTGAAGCTAACAGTATTGCATTCATATAATAAACAGCATTGACAAAATGAGAGCCAAGTCTTTCATTCCCTCAGCAGTTCACATGGCAGACAGATTTCCTGGCAGACCTTTAGACTGCCTTTCTTCACATGATTAAACAGGAGGCTGCTGATAGTAAATTTAAATATTCAAGTATATTTAAAAGAAGGGGAGACTTGAAGGAGAGAGGTAGAATACACCAGAAGGTGGTGGTTCACAGTATTAAATGATACCATGATTCTAATACCTGGACATCCCCAGGGATTCTGATTAGTTGCCATACACACTGCTAAGCGTAGACGGGAACTCATGTCTTATCCCTTGGTTGTAAGCTCTTCTTATAACAATACTGAGCCCATTCAAACCTTTGCAGCAAAGTGGATTGGGGTGAATTTAAGGTAGTAAATAGAAATAAAATGGAGTCTGTACAAACACCCCTGGAGTACCAGCATCTCACAGGGAGCAGGGCAAAACTAGAAAGGCCTAATTTTCTTCCCTTCAGACAAACATAGGCCAGTGCCTCTCCTTCCAATGGCAAGCAATCAAGAGCAACTCTGTACTTTGAGGAAAATTCCACCAAGGTACCATATCCCATTCCCTGCCCTTTTCACACACCCTGGTTCAGTAACTAGTATTGTATGACATGCGATAGATTTCCCACTTAACTTAGTAAAACCAAGGACCAGGCAATCAGTGATTCATATTTTAGGAGATAACAAGAGGTGTGTCAAGAACTGTTCTTTCATGTTCTTGTGAAGTACTGATTTTTAATGAACATCTAAATGGCCATTTTTATTTATTGTTATGTTAATGACATTATCCCAAATAATACCTTTCTTATACTCTGTTCCCATTCTACCCCAAAGAGTTGATTCTAAACAGAAAATCACAGAGTATAAACTTTAAACTTCACTCTTGTCACTGCTTTTGGATCCTGCTTAGTTTGAGAAAGCAAGAAACTTCCACACACATTAGTCCTGTGCACTATGCACCGTACTTCACTAGAAAAGTTACAGTTAAGTTTTAACTCTACCATGTTTAGGCTGCTACGTGAGCCACATAAAAACAAAGAAAATCTTTTTTAAGATATATTACTTAAATGAATAATGCTCCCATTTTCAAATCTAGCTCCTAGTCACGCTTTCTTGGATTTTTAATGCCTTTTGAATGACTCCTGGCCTCAAGTTACTGTGTTCCTCTTAAATCACAAGTTTTAAGTATTGTATTCCCCAAACCTTTCTCTTTCTGTTCTGAATAATATTTTATCATTGGCTTGCTTTAAAGTCAAATCCGTAACATTTATGGAACAGGAAAGACATTGAAAATATATTGAAAAGGAAAAATATTTAGAACTAAATAATACACCTATTTTTGAAATTTTGACTAATGGTAGCATAAATTTTGTATTTTGCTTAAAAGCAATTTTATTTAGGACAGACAAGTGCTCAGATCATCAAATCCTAAGAGGCATTATTAATTGCAGTCCTAAAATTGTCTGTCACAGATAGTTATGAACTTTTATGCACAGTACCTTGTATCTGTGGTGAAACTAGGTCCAAACCATTATCCTGAGCCAATACCTTACACAGGGAGAATGGATGATAGGCTTGGTGACATCAAACACATACCAGGCCTTCCTTACAGTAGCACACATTTGTTTGTTTTACAGGAGAATTTGAAAGGCAGTACCCTAAATCTGGTTTAAAATAATTATAACAATATTAATGCAATCATAAGGTAATCGGTAATCAAAACATATTGCAGAATCCTGACAAAGCATTTTTCATTTTAATAGATAGCTAGAGGATTTTTCTTTAAAATACTTGAAACTTTAGACAAAAGTAAAAATAGATTTTCATCTCAAGAAGATTAGTTAAGGGCACATCAAGCGTTTTTATACTGTGAAAGATAAAAATAATTGCTACTAGAGAACAACCGCTGTTACTCATTGGTATAAAAATTGCTGGCCTGACATCTTTCAAAACTGAAACTATCAGCTTATCCATAAGATACTCACAACAGGGGTAGGAACAATGTAAAAATTCAGATCTCTTCTCAATCATTATGACTAATTCTGATGAAGAAGGATTATCTCGTGCTTGCATTTGTAGTAGTCTGTGATATGCAGATTAAAAAACACACACACACACACACACACACACACCAAAAAACCCACTAAAATCTAAATATTGCACTTACAGCTGCTCATGTTAAATATGTCTAGCTATAGGAATGGAAACATAGTATAGATACACCCACTTCCGTGCACAGAATACATAATGACTAAAGCCAACTTCGTTTGTTCTTTGAAGAACTCATTGAACCTTTGTATATCAGGTTCTTCATTTACAATTGCATGCTTTTGCATTTATTGGCATACAGAAAAGTCTATTACTTTTTCAAGGGCATGAGTTCTTAATTAATTTGAGTGCATATGATATAGCCATTTGGGAAAGGAGGGGTAGAAGGAAAAAGAGGGTTATGATGGTGCTTCTCCCTGAGGACTTCTGCAGTCTAAATTTTTTATTATGCATTTTCCTATATAAACTCAAGTTTTTTAGCAATTTTATTTTAATTTAAATCAAATTAATTTCAATAAGATTTCACTAATGTTATCATTTAAATTTTAAATTACATTTACTTTTGATAAAGAGAGCAAGACAGCAAAGAAGGGTACTTAGGAAAAGCTACATGCAACTTCCTCCCTAGGCTCACAGTTGCAACCAGCCACATTTTCATGAAAGGAGGAATATGTTCAGAGTTACCCAGGAAGATTGTGGAAATAAACAGTTGTTCATGTGCCTTGTGTCAATGTACAAGTCAAATCACTGCCAAGTCCTCCTCTTTTCTGTCACAGATTAATGACCTCTGGGCAGCTGCCTGGGGAAGAACAAAGGAGATGCCCATCTTGCTGTTTGAAGCATTTGGTAGCAATTCCACATCACTGCGCTGGTATCTACTGGTGGCAAGAGAGGAAACTGATAGCTGCTGGGTCTGTTGCTGAAGCAGACCCAGCGTTGCAGCCAAAAAGTCAATATTGTCAAGATCTGAGATGAGTATATTAAGTAGATGCATGAGCTCAGCTTCAGGAGTTGCTTTTGCTCAGCCTGCATAAAATCTGGCCTGCGAACAGCAGATCACTTCTGAGAAGTCTCTCATCGTATGAACTGTAAGTACACTGAGCTATTAAAAAAATCACCTTTTAAAGGTTGCAGTGACCCTTTGATACTAAAGTTTCAGTGCATACGAATGGAAACTTCTCACACTTTCCTCCATCAGCCATCTTACCCCATCCCTTTCTCTAATAAAATCTCCCTTTTTTAATCTTTTATCAGTTCAATGGCAGTTGACATCATAAAAGATAGATGTAGGAATCTACAGAAGAACACACTAACCTTTCATGCTGATAGAGGGGACCTTTTAAAGATTTGGCTGCAGCCCGTAGGCTGTACTGGTAGAGATTTACACTATCATCTTCACAGGTGGATAATGAATTTCAAGTATCCAAACATCTATACTGAACAAATGTTGTTTTGTTGTTGAAAGGGACACCAGGGGACCTCCTCTAGCTTCTGCATACAGATCATGTGCCCGCAGAATTTACAAGGTTCTTTAGAAATCATATTCAAGTACAAGGACGAAACCTTTTTCTTTAAATTATTGCAGCAGTGTCAAAGGCAAACGGGAAGTTCTTTAAAACACAAGGCTCCCCTTCTGACACTCCCAGTAGCTTCAATAAAATCACATCTCAGACCTCATTTAATGCATTCTACATTGCTTTCACCACTTTAGTGTCATGCACTCAGACCATTGAAGTACTTTTGATTTCTTTCCTGTTCTATTTCATTTTGCAGCATTTCCTCAACTGTGCAGGTTTTTGTAGCACGGAACTCAAACATATCTCCTAAGCTGGTCAGTATACCTTTATGTTGGAATAGGCAAGGAAGCAGCAGATTTTATTATTTTTATGTTACTGCTATAGACACATTTCTGCATTGTAGGCTATTGAATTGAATTTCAATGTTGATCCAAGCAGCATCACTCCAAAGTTAATATGATAGCTTATGAAAGTAAAAAAATTATTCAGAGTTTGATAGGCCTCAGAACAAAACTGGTGAGAAAAATCATGCTGCATCACAACTTGTAAGGCAGCAGTCGGTGTGTTTAAATTTCACTTCTGCACAGAAAAAGGAGTAAATGCCAATTGTGAAGTTCAAAGAATTGGCACAGTAGGCAGGACTAGTTGAAAAGTTCATCATAATTGCTTTTGAAATACTATGTACGCACAGCAGGAGAAAGAACATTTCTTTGTTAAAAAAAGGTGATAGTATAACACATGCAGTTGGAGGAAGGAGTTTTTAGAGATTAGATCAAAGACACTAATCTATATCTTGTTTATGACAGTTTAAAAAGAAATCCGTTCATGTTGCCAGTTACATACTACCAATTTAAATTTCCTATAATAATCAGGGCTACATTCATCTGCTGTTGAGCATTTCAGTGTCAATACTAGAACTCTATATTACCAGTGGTTTATATAACTGAAAGACACAAGCACCTCCTATCAAATATCTTCCATGGGGAAAAGAAAAATTCTAGCATAACAGTCATGATAGGGTTTATAGTAATGTCTTTTCTTGTTGTCTCTTAATTTTGTAGAAGAATTTCATAGTTTCTTACCATCCCTCCCTAATGAAAAAAAAAAAAAAAAAATCTTTGGTATGATTACGGGTTTATTGTGTCCTTAAACAATGAAACAACCTAGGTAGAACCTGACATTGCATAATGACTTTCAGTCTTACTTCAAACAAAAACCAAGTAGAGAATAAGTCCCACATTTACGAAATCGAAGATGTGTCAGAAAAATACATACCATTAAATGAGATTGTTCGATATCACTCTCTGTATTGCTTGGGAATATCACATGTGAAGTATAAAGCTGAGCTCCATCCCTCTACTGTGAATTCCCTCTGATTGGGGTGTGGAAGAAGTGGAAGTAGCAGCATCTACAAGAAAGTGCCTATGCCACTTTTATCTCTGAACCACTGCTTCCTTCCTTCCTTCAGTTCAACTACCCAAGTTGCCGCAAAATTATTTTGTACAGTTTGTGCAATACCGAAAAGCTTTTTCCTCTCTCATTTGCATGTATTTTGGCCACTTTTTTCAGCTCATGAAGTCAGAACATTATCATAGATTTGAGCTTCTCAGCAGTAAGGAGAAAAAAAAAAAAAAACACAATATGAACTTTGCTGCTGGGAGAGCAAGGAGGTAGAAGGAACAGAGGCAGCAACAAAATGTCAAATAATTGCTTTAGGGCAATATCCTTCTGGCTTTGCAGGGAAAAGAGCTGTTACAAGTAAGTGATTAGCTCACGCTACAGATCATTCATAAAAACCAGAACTTCTTTAGCAACTATTCACTTGAGGAAGGGCTGCTTTTGGAGACACTTGTTGTTCACACATTCATTTCTTCCACGAGGAGGAAAAGCAAAAAGAATATAGATGCAAGCGCCTCTTGTCCTTTTTCAGATGCACACGAAAAACCGAAACAATGGGTTGCACCAAGGTTTAAGAAAGCCAGCTACAGGACACCCACAGCTGCAGCAACACAGAAACGTGTTGCAAGCTTGTAACAACTGTGGGAAAATCCATATAGCAGAGGCTGAAATTTAATTCCTCGCTGCAGAGGAAGGAGTGAAAAACTATAGTCAGTTGTCACTTAGAAGTGAATATAGATGTACATCTTGTAAGGAAATACAGTTGCATTTAGAACAGATGTTGCTCAGTCCAAAGGCTCACATATCAACATGGGTAACAGGTCAATTTTATCTTCAATTTTAAAGCATCTAGGGTTTGCTTTAATGTAATAGTGATGAGAAATGCAGTACCACAAGCTCTAGAGCAGAAAAGGGTAAAATATTTCTCTTAAAAATGTCAAACAAATTGAATTGTTCAACTCACATTTGCCCTGCATTTTGTTAGCACAATGAAACTACAGGTTACTTGCAGCACTAATCACCATGTGAAAACAAATGTTCTTCTGTGGCTAGCTGGTATATTTCTTTATCCCATTTCTACATGACTATGTACTTACCTCCTGAGATTCAAATTTATGATATGTTCCTCAGAGCAAGTTTTTGCTGCTCAGATTTTTTTAAAGTATGAATACATTGCTTTTTAACATAGGAAGGGGCAATGTGTTCTGCAAGTCTTTCTAATATTATAATCAGTGTGATTTCTGGACAGACTGATCTGTTCACATCATCCTCTGCTATTGCATCAGTGTAGTCTTCTGACCCTTAAGACTGACTTGCATCCAAGGGAAGTGAGCACATTGTGTCCAAAACTCCCATATTCCGTTGTGCATGAAGCAGACCCTGAAGAAAATGTTATTCCAACACTTAGTTACACAGCAAAATTTAATTTCATCTCATTTAAATATGACTAAAGAAATGAAATAGCTTCAAGAGTTTGTTTGTCACAGGTTTTCTTCTTTATTTGGTGGCTTAGAAACTCTGAGGCATAAAAGTGAATCCATGGGAAACATCTTTCCACCACCACACCTCCTCACAACAAAGCAGCAAAAACCAAAAAGACGCAAAAACACTCAAAGGACATCCTTACTTGGAACCACTTCCTGTTCAAATAGTATTTGTTGTGGGTTATTGGTCATTTTCTAGACCTATGTAACAGAACATTAAGTGTTTAATAAATAAATCCTACAGACTTTGAAGCAAGTACACTCCCCTTATTGTGAATGGTATTTTGTAACCACACTGTAATTAAATATTTTAAAGGATATGTTGCCAAGTTTTAGAACACATTTGAATGTAATGTATTTATAAGCTTTAGCAATTACAAAAGAAATATAAACTATTCTGCATATGTTAAAACCAGGGAGTTATTTTGCTCGTTGAGAGAGGCATGGAAAAAAAAAAAAAAAAAAGAGACTTCTGCCTCAGTTTTAACTTTTTTCCTTGATACAAGTGGTACCATAATAGAAGCATTTAGTGGCACTATTAACTCAACCACCTGAATCCAAAATCTGTATTAATTACATTCATTATACTTAATTGAACATAACCATCTAACCTAACGATTGCTTGTATTCTAATTAATAAAACAGTATGTCTTCTGGATCAGAAATGCCTTAGTTTATTTCTTTCAAAGATATTAGTAGACAGATAAAATTCACAACTTTAATCATTAATATATTTAGACAGACTGTTAACTTTTGTAATCACAGTGATTGTTCAGGTCAATGTATCTCTCTATTAGGTGAGGTTGAAATTTCATGCAAATTTTGCATATCTGATGTGTTGAGGTTTGGGGTTTTTTTGTTTGTTGGTCTGATTTGGTTTGGGTTTTTTTTTCTCCTTTGGGACCTTTGAAGAGAAAGGGATGAATCAGCAAGGTCATTTCCATAAAAACATCACAAGGAGTCATGGAAAAAGTTCAAGACGTGTTATCTAGATAATGAACAATATTCGATAACTCTACATTTTTTATATAGTAGTGTTCAAGTATACAATGTCAACCCTTCACAGAGATAAAGAGTAAAGTACTTATTTGATAGGCCAGACACCTGGACAGATCACATGGACCATCCCAAAAAAATGCGTGAAGTACTTTCTCTTCCAGAAGTGAGTTCGTGATATCTCATGAACTGATCATTTGGGCTGGGTCTCTAAAATAGTAACTGGTCTGCCTTTGTTTCAGGGCACAAAATGGCCAAAGAAAAAATAAAAACTTTATTTCTAAATTACTATACACACTGAATAATGCAGCCTACAGCTCTGCACCTAAAAATATCCATTTGACTATTGCTTACTTTGAAACAAACTCTGACTGTAACTGTCTTAGCTGCTGATAGCTGAATGTCTTAGGTATTGACAGAGCAGTAGTGTGGTGTTTGTTGGGGGGGGGGGTGGATGTTGTTTTTTCATTCGTTCGTGGTTTTTTTGTTGTTGTGTTGTTGTTTGGGTTTGGAGCGGGGTCGGGGGAGAGGAGGTTGGTTTGGCTTTTATTTGTGGATTTATCCAGCCTAATTTCTGCACTTCATTCTTGAAAAATCTGATGTGATAGATATTTCATCCACAATTTCCTTTCAGAAAGGACACAACAGAACAAAGGCAAGGAACACTTTCATCCTGACATTGTAGAGTCAAGATTATCCTCTGCTAGAGAAGCCCAAAATAATGGTGAT
Source organism: Patagioenas fasciata (assembly GCF_037038585.1). Taxonomy (NCBI): domain Eukaryota; kingdom Metazoa; phylum Chordata; class Aves; order Columbiformes; family Columbidae; genus Patagioenas; species Patagioenas fasciata. Next base: position 65,108,652 of record NC_092523.1, on the reverse strand, counting down.
CCTCAGCCTAGGAAGTCATCTTAAAAACTGAACAATGGACATCTCTAAGACAGAACAATTCTCTTGCTCTCTTATTAGACCTATAATGTCTAATAATAATTTTAGAAGCAATAGGCAAGAAGGAAAAAGCTATAACCACTTTGTCATTTGGTAGCTATGTAGGTCTGCATCCTAAAGCATGCGTTTCATTTCATATTGAATAACTAATTTTAATAATATTAATAAGTAATCTTTGAAGAAGGAAATGGAGGAACCAGACCTATACTTAATAATCGGTACACTTCCCCGGGAAGGGAGAGTAACATGCGTTTGACCCAATTAATCTTTGATGTTGCTCCACTGTTCATGACGAAATTAAATTACAGAGCTAGAGGAGAGTACCACAGACTAACTCAGCAAAATAGTTTAGAAGGCAAAAACAAGCAAACAAAAAATATCAGACTCCCATCATGAGGAAATTTGCACCTCGATTTCACATCCTACATAAGTGTATTAACCAGTGAGCTATGTTTGGTGAACTAAGCAGAGGAAAGGGTGGAAAAGAGAAAGGGGAACATATGCCTACATTCCTGAATCTCTTGATCCATTAAAGAAACAAAACAAACAGAGAAAAAACAGACTAGGCACCAATGTTCAGTAAATAACTCTGTTTTTTTTTTTTTACAAGGTGAAAGTGCAGCCCCAGAAGACCCAAGAAAGAGGTTTAAACTTTAGTTTTACAAGAGTTTAAAGACCCTTTTCCATTCCTAGCATTTCCCTCAGGGAAATTCAGCAATATGTGTCTATGTGACTTGCATTGACCCAGTATTGCAACCAGAGATATCTGACTCTTCGCATAAGCCATATAAAAAGTTTAGATGCTTAAGACAGTTCAAAAGTCATGTTGAAAACTGACTACCTAAACTGGAAGCTAGTCAAAATGGAAGAGAAAATAACCTTTCCACGACTACTACTGTCCCATGAAATTATTCAGCATGCTTTCTGAACTTGATTTGGCTTATGTGACTTGTTTGAGGGACACTGTTTCTGCACTTAGTGACCAAATGCACTTTTCTTTGTTTCAGTATCTTTACTGTATGACTAATGTTCTGTAACTGGCAAGTTAGACAAGCTACATATTTGAAAGAAAAAAATAAGTCCACATGGTTTCATAAAAAGCTATATTAATAATAAATTGTAGTATCAGTCATAGCAGAGTCAGGAACAAAGTTCAGTGGTTGTGTTTCTCAGCTCTGAATTAATTCAACCAAATCACACACCCCTTCTGAAGATTTTTTTTTTAAATTTTCCTCAATGAGCGTGACTGAGCAAAAGTTGTACGTTATTCACATGCAGATAATGAAAAGATTTAGTATTAGTATCATTTAAAAAAACTTCATCTGTTCCCATTTCCTTTAGGTTCCAACAACATGTTAACTGAACAAACTTCTGTATTGCATAAGTCATCCAATACGCTAATATGCTGCATCCTACTTGGGGAACAAAAATGTTCTCATGAATGTCCCTCCATCCTTTTCCTCATTTTCTCTTTCAAGCCATTTCATTCACAGATCTTTTCAGGCTTCTCTCTCTGCAGCCTTTGCTTCTTTGAAGAAATCAATGGCAGAAATCATCTTACCAAACTTCAACTAGGCTGTCTGTGAGAATCTTTGAACTGTCTGTGTACTAAATACATACTCTTACATACACTAGAAGTGAATAAAATACAAACCAACTTTGATCCCCTCACCTAAATTTCTGGAGAGCAAATACACTTGTGTTTGTGTAAACAACCATACTCTTCTCTTCTGAATTTATCTACATAAAGTTGATTTCAGACCAGCCACATACGACATTCTTTCCCTCCCCTTCTCAGCACACAGAGTCTGTGAGTTTCTGACCAAGATAAAATTTGAACCTCCTGATGTTTGAGCTATAAATCTTGCAGAGCCAGCATATCAGTTTTCAGGATATCCTAGATTCAAATTATACTCTCTTCCGAACTCTGATCCCTATTTTGGATCCTAACTCCTTTTCTTAGTTTATAATTAGCAATATTATTTTAGTGACTTATTAATAACTACTGCTACAAACTAAATTACCATATTTTCAATCAAATCATCTTTCAGATCCAGTAAAACAGCATAAAACACATACATTTCTTAGCTACAGACAAGTATGTCACAGCACGCAAGTTTTTATTTCTTAGGCATAAACAGATCAAGTTTGACTATCCAGTTATTAAGTGATTATAGTTATTACTAGCAAATTAAGCAACTTCAAAAAGAAAACACACCAAAAAAAAAATCGCTTATGAGCGGTATACATGAATCACTAGTTTGGGAGCTCCTGCCCTTTCCCAGGCAGCACTGCCAGTCACACCCAGCCCCATCCCTGTCAGGTCTTGCCTTTGCAGCACAAGCCTTTGGGGGCGAGACTCTTATCTTTTTGACACCAGTAACTGCACAACATCGTACAGTCTGCAGCCTTACACAACATGAACGTTGCAAATGTCTTCCTACAAGCAATTTCGGTTTTGTAAAAAAACATTGTCCCATTAACAAACCTCACCTGATGCACTGGGTCTCCATAGTGCAACAGGATTTCTTTATAAGGTCTTTTAACAGGAAACCAAGGCTGGAGATATATTCCTGTCTCAAAAAAACTTCAACATCTTTTTGATTTCAACAGTTCCATGTCAACAGAAATTATTATCACCCAGTTTTGCATCTGTCATCTGTTGTTTGGGTTTTTTTTCCAGCAAAGCAGTGTCTGTCTTTGAAAGTGGTTAGATTGAAGAGAAAAACACTTTTAATTTCTTTATAAATGTTTGTGGAAATCAAGTTACCAGGTAGACTTGAAGATAGTGTGGGCTGTATTTGCTGTGGGGAAGAACAGAACTGGGATATGTTGAAACTAGCTTAGCTGGTTACAAATGTAAATATAAGACATGGTTATTGTATGCACTCTGAAACCAAGGAAAAGTTTAATTTAGAGCTGAGGAGGAGCCGAGAGTGGAAAAACTAGTTTACCAGCATCATTCCTCAGAAGCTCAGAGGAAAAATTTAAAAGGTAACTCAAATTAGTTTTGCTTCCTACCCCCCCTTAAACAAACAAAATACTCTCAAGGCCAACTCACTTTATTTAACAGCATTCTTTAAAAGACATTTGCTATTAGAGTTTGGCATCATTAATTTTTCTGGAGTGCATTGTCAGCATGTGAGCAAGAACAAATGTGGAACTCATGCATGTGTGTTACACGGGATAGAATTTGCCCTTAGCATTCCTCCATTTCTGACAAGCAGAAAAGTAATTATCAAACTAGTTGATGCAAAAGCCTGAGGCTATAGTAACTAGTTAACCCAATTTAAATTTTGCTGGTTTTGACAATATGTAGTAGGCTTATTTTTTAATTATTAAACAGTCTTTTTTTTTTTCTTTTTTTTTTTACCTGACTGTCAGCCTGGAAGTATTATATCAGGATTCCCTTCATGTAACAAAATACCACTAAGAAAAGAAAAAAAACTAATCTTTGAAAGTGCCAGGTTTTTTTTGTCTCTGAAAAAAAGTCATTACATGTGAACAAAAAAATATTCTTAAATGGAGCTCAACTTTGGAAAAAAAATGATTGTGAATTAAAAAACATGCTTTGAACCTGTAACTAGTTTTTGTACTCCTTCTGTTTTTCACATAGCTGGGGAGGAGAGCCAGGTCCCACTATGCTCTGCAGCACGGCTGCAGCAATAATAAGTGCCCACCCAGGACGTCTTCGCAACCTCCTCAAGGGGTAGAGGACAGGGACAACGCCTGAGTGTGGGCACTGGAGCCCCAGCTCTGTCCCAGCACACAAGGCTGCTGCCCTCGCCCTGGGCTCTTCAGGTTCACACTCACCCCGAAAGGTGTAGGGAAGGGAGGGATGGAAGTTGGGGGTCCTGTCCCAGTGCTTGGCATTTCCCCACTTGATTCTTCTCCCTCCTGAAGGAAGCACACACACAGCCACCCCTATCCTCTTAAGCAGGTGCTTTTTTCTCCAATTAAACTCTTTCTACTGTCTTTTCTCTTTTTCCTCTTGAAATCTCTTTATTTTTGCAGGCTTGTATCGCATTATCCCCTATCATCTCTTTGCAGCTGAGGAGCTCTGCTCTTCCACATTTGGTTGTTCCTTAAACAGAAGCTATACAATAGCTTTACAGTTTATTGTTGTCCTATTCTCTGAATTTTTTCCAGATGCACAACATCCCTTCTGAAACTACAGGAACCAGTGCTGTATTTGGTATTCAAACAGTTGAAGGTAAAACAGGGATTAATACATGATGTTCTGTTTTGTTCTCTGTTCCTTTCCCAATAACCTCTAACACTCCTCTTTCTTTTTGGATTATTACTTGAATTGAGGTTTTCACAGAACTATTTATCACGAACTCTGAAACTCACTCCTTAGGGATAATGAGGCTTCAACCTCAACAACAGAATAAGTATGCAGAGCAAGGACAGCAGCAGGGCAGTGAAAGAGAAATCTTTAAAGACTTACTTTGGGAACTATACCCGTAGGCAGGTTTCTCAGTTTATGAAAGTTTACATTAAGAGTGCAAAATTTGTTTTCATTCTCTGTGAGCACAAAAGCAGGACTTGAGCAAATGTCAGCAAAAAAAAGGAAGAGTAATGAAGCAAGTCAAAGAAAAATAAGAATACAACATCAAGAGTGACTAAAGCAGCATAGGACAGTTCAGAAACTGCTGAAAGCTGAAGGCTCCTGTGTCTCCCACATCCCATGCAAGTGCTTCTGCCCATCCCTGCAAATGGCACCTGATACCGAGGAGCTACAACTGAACCAAATCTGCTGCCAAACTCTCCCTGCAAGAGCCCTCCTGGGCAAACAAAACCAACACCATACCTCCACAGTTCTCTGTGGGCTAATCCACTAGCTTTATCCATGGCTTGGTTGCAAGCCAGCAGGACTCTTAAAATTTGGATAGCGATAGCTAGTGAAAGTCTTCAGCTTGAGCTTTAAAGGCTTCCTCTCAGCAAGATTTGTGATCTCAGCACACCACTATGCTAGCTGCAGGGACATAGCTACCTATTCATAGCTCCCCAAAGGACAAGAAAGGTGCTGAAGTCTTATAGTAGAAGACTATAAAGACAGACCATGAGGATATGTGCATCTTTAAGTAAGGACTGCTTGTTAGTGAACTGAGCAACTCTGGATGCTAGCCGCTACTTGCTCTTTGCCTTGGGGCAAATCAGGTAGCATCTTTACTAGATTAAATTAACCATAAGCCTAAGGATGAGATAAAAAGAGTGAATTGTCTCCTCTCTTTCAATGGTGTCTAAGCTACCAAAAACCTGCTGTCTGTGCCATAACTCCCTTAAGGCACACGAGAATAGCTGTACACAAACCAGACCAAGCTACTTGCTAGAAGATGCTGTTAACACTCCAGAAAATCTTCCGCAAGAATAAAGCATTTGAAGAATACAGAGAAATTTAAAATCTAACTTTTACATTTTGAGAAAGATTTACATTCATAGGGGCATCCATCTTGCAGTCAGTGTTGAATAACCCAATAAAATCAGGGAGGAAACACCATAGATTTGGCACTTATAATACCTTCTGCTGTGAAAGGCAGATGATGTTCCCCTAGTCCTTTCCAGAGGCACTGAGTGAATAATAGGAGTACTTTTGACAAACTTTTGTAGCTAAGAGTCTAAGAGGTGACACTTCTTGCTCTTTTGCTCTTCAAGCCGGTTGTCACGTAGTACGAGAGCAAAGCTCTGCTCAGACCAAAGTGGAAGGGGAGCCCATTCTGGTGTGACAACATTCATTGCTACAGCAGACACTGCTGAGTCAGGAGGATGGTGTATAAAAAAGAGACTTCATAAATTCACTGAGTAACAAACAAAATGGATAAAACTTTCTGAAAGATGTCACACTGGACGACTTTTTTTTTGTCTTCCCTGTAAACAAAGGCTACGTTTATCATTGGATCAACTACTTGCATCTAAATCTTATGGAACCCAGTTGACACTAATGAATAAATACCCTGTTCAAGGGTTATCTGTATTATCCCTGGCTTGCTTTGTCACTTCCTGAAGTTTTGTAGCAATTGAAGCTGGTTGATAAATGGTCACCCATCTATAAATATCATCCCTTAACTTCTAGCCTTGTCTCAGCAAATGCCAGTTTTTTCTAAATTCCTGAAACACTTTATCAAAATTTAAAGCGTGCTCATTAATTCAGGACTTCCCAAATTACTAGCTTATCTTAATTCACTGTATAAGATACTTGTCAGGTATTTAGAAGAAAAATTGACACCAACAAATCCTGCAAGGAGTGAAGGGAGACTCAAGAAGGGTTGCACACTGTCTTACCAATGAGTTTGCAGCTGAATATTCAACCAGCTACAGTGTGCCAGAAAATGGCATGGGTGTATCCAAAATCTGACACGAAAACAATCATGTAAGACATATGTACTACCTGATGCATTTTTCTCAGATTTTCAAGAGAAGATGAGACATAAGATAATCTTCCTTTCAGGTTGTTGACAGACTTTAGGATGAACAATACAGGAAGTTAGAAGGCATTATTTGAAAAGAAACTGGTATTATTAAGCAGAAGGATCTAAAGTAACATGAAAGTCTTAATAGTGCACTTCATGACTATTTAGCCAGGCAAAAATCTATACCAAATTAATGGAACAGAGATTTTCTACTTGTCAGGGAAGGACAAAAACATGAGGCAGTTTCATGTTTTCTAATACATTGGGTAATTTAGCTCACATACTTTGCTATTGTTTTGTCACCAAACCAGCACCAAAACTTGTTCTTTCCACTGTGACAAATGATCAAGTATAGATACTAATTCAGTTTCACGTCACATTTGATAAGGTTGACAGCTTCAGAAGGAGGAAAAATCTGTAACTGCTTATTTGGCCAGATTGTTATGAAATGATGTGGGCATTTGCTGCACAGCGGGGGATGGCGTTCATTGGGCAGGAGCTCTGTGAACAGGAAAGCTCTGTTTTGAAACTGCAGATTTTGAGTTGCAATCCTGTTTTCTAGCGCAAGTCATATTGAGACAGACCTCTCTTTGTAACTTGTTCCACACTGTTGGAACTGCTACTGCAAGTCTATTTGCTCACATACATTATTTATATCATCCTCGCGTGTCATCCCCCTTCTAACCTTCAGTCCAACTATTTGAATTTCATTAGGCTGTAACGAGAGTCAGTTGAAACTCGGTGCTGAAGACAGCCAAATCGCAACAGTTCTCCTACCTCATTATTAAAGATTTATATTATGGCACAAGATAGAAAGTTCACAAACTTTCTGTTTATTTTAAAAACAGAGGGAAAAAGGGGAAAAAAAGCAAAATGTTCTTCTCTGGTGAAGATGAAGCACATCACTCCTCAAATACTATTTTATTCCTTTTATTCCTTGTTATTTTGGAGTACCTTATCAATATTGGTCCAGTCCTTCAAGAAGGTTGCAGTTGCAAAAAAAGTGTTATTTTCCCAATACAAAGGCATTCATTTGGGAAACATTCCAACAGCAAGAACCACAGTAACGTAAGCATTTTCAACACTGAGAAACAATGGGAATGAAAGGTATATGAGATGTCCAGCTTAGGCGATCACTTCTTGTTCTTCTCTTCTTCCAAGAAACTTGAGAGATGCAATATCAGAGTCACTCTACAGTGTGCAGTAGCAGAATATAGAGAATTTCTTTCATAGGAAAAAAAAAGCCTTTTTTTTTTTCTCTAAGTTTAAAACAAAAAAAAAGTCTCGGCCATTGCTCAAAAGAAAAGTCTTCAAAAACCAGACTTACCTTAAGCTTAGCATTTTGCGACTTTTTTTTCCCATCACAAGAAAAAAAAAACAACACACACAAAAAAACCCAAAACCAAACAAAGCCACAACCACAAACAACAAAACAAAAACCAAATAAATAAACAAACAAAACCCACACTATTTTCAGCTGAGGACCTCTTACTTTCTTTTCATATTTTCAGCCTCTAAAAAGTCCTTAGCTTGATAGCAGTAAATTACATCATTAACATTTCTGACAAACATCCCTGGATATTAGGAAAAGCAGAGTGGGTAGTCTTTCTGTTAATCATAAGCCCTCTTTATATTTTATTTTAATGACACTGTAATTCTCCTGTAGTTTTCTTAGTGGCTGTTTCCTTTCCCTTCTATCATTCACATTCATGTACTGTCTGGTGCACTAGCTGTCCTTGACATTCCCTTATTAGGTTTACAAATAATCATTAATTTGTTTCGTGTTCTGCCTCCTGTTTCAGTAATATATAGGCATGTCATTACCTTTCTAAAGTGTATTCATTATTTTCCTTCTTCAAAAAGAGTCCACTACTTTTCACACAGCGTTCAAGGCAATTTACACAGTACACACGTAATGGCCTATACCATTCAGTGTATCTTCATCAAAGTTTACATTATCTATCTTTTAGTATTCATAATGAATGGACTTCAGATCAGAAGTCTCTTTCACTGTTTGATTGCTCTTCCTCTTCATCTGTTGAAAGACATTGCACTACAGTGAATAGAATATTAAACTTGGATTCAGGCTTGAATTCCTCTTTTTGTCCCAGGTGTTTGTATTGCATCATCTCCATTTTCCTCCCACCACAGGGGATGACAGACATTCATAAAACATGGTTTTATACAGGTTTTTGCTTGGGTTTTAGGCTGGGGGTCGAGGGGAAGTTGGTGTTAGGAGATCTTATTTGTTTCTTTTGTTTTAGGAGGGACAATCTCTTATTCCGGTTTTGCATAGAACCTGACACAGAGTTAGGGAATTAGTTGAGGCCTATAGGCACCAAGGTCATCTTCTTTTTCTGTTTTCGATTCTTTCCAGAAACTATTTCCATTAGTTTACCCCAAGTTTTGACACAAAGTTCTTTGACATCAAGAGGCTGCCCTGCTCCATGGTTATAACAGTGAATGCGATAATTGGTAACAGCAGTAATTTTATTGAAGATTTGCAACATACTAGAAAATACTAATACCAGTTTGATATATCAAATGTCCTTAAAATGATCAGTTAAGTTTAAAGTCATCCTGTGACTTGTGTTTCTTCCATCCTGAGAAGATGTTTCAGGATGGCTTGCTTAAAATCTTGGCATTCCACTGTAGTTGACTTCATTGCGGGAACATTTGCTGGCAAGTCACCTAAAATTTACATGCCTAAAAGACAAACATGAATCTCTGTATTATACTTCCCCTTCCCACTCCTAGCAGTTTTGGTAACCTAGTTTAAAGAGCACTCTTGTTCTTACTACTTTTTTTTTTTTTTTTTTTTAACGCACAGATATTCTGGATAATAAATTTACTCAAATCATACTCTTCAAGTTAAAACCACAAGCCAGTTCAAAGTTTCAATCATTTTTCTGACCTTTAGATGCTATGCATTTCTGAAATTAACAGACGTTTAACAACCAAATAGGGAGATAGCATGATTCTCCTCTTAAGTTGCCAAGAACCTCTTGAAGTAGTATGGGAAGAAGAACAAAGTAATGAGCCTATAGCCATCCTCAGCAGAGTTTGAGAATTTTAGTAACTTTGGAATCAAATACCCATTTGGTCATATTATCAGTTGGGTTGGTAATTATAGAATAAAACTAAAGAGGTACAAATAAGATTTGTGGGACTAACAAAACCCATCCCTTCTAAAAGAAGAATATCACCATATGTTTTCTGTAGCTGACAAAATTAAAAGTTTATTACAGAATGACTCAACAGTTTAAAAGGACCTGTGGAAAAAATGTAAGATTTGTAATAGCAAGTGGTATAGGAGACAGGTTGCCCCAAGTTGGGTCCCACAAAAGCCTGCAAATGTCAACATCATAAAATAATCCTATTGAAGTTCGTACAATATTACAGGCTACATGTCACATGCAGTTATCCACAGATATTAGAAAAGCCATCCTGAAGAGCAAAGAACACCAATCAGAACTAAATAATTTCATCTGCACTCTCAGAAGCAACAATCAGGCATGTCATTACATACATAGAATAGCTCAAGTGCTGCTGGTTTATCATCTTGATACTGGATTAAACACTTAATTAATGAGTTACCTTTTATGATAGGTATGTTTACAATAGACACTGACACTACTCAGGAAATAAGACCAGCACTAAGAGAGTTTGGGTTTTCTTGTTAAGTTTCTATCACGAAGAGACACTGAGAAACAAAAATATAAAGTCCATCACCCTCTCAGTGACTTTAAAACAGCAGAAATCAGATGACTATAAGAAATACATGTTAAAGAGAAAATAATTAGAGCAAGATTAATCAGATTTATACTGGAAAACCAGTGAGAATCCAGACCTATATTTTGCCTTAAAGAAAACAATAACAAAAATCAGTTCTGTCACGTTGCATTTTTTTCTCTTGCGCAGTAAGCTAGTACTAAGAAAAAGCCACGTGGCTTGTTATGTTAGTAGAACCCCATAATAAGTGATTTATTCAAGGAAGTCATTAGACTTTATATTCAACAGAAGGAATTCTGTCCTATATTCATAGCTCTGTGCACTCACCTGATCCATGCTGAATATCTTATTTCTCCTTATGCAACATTTTAAGGAGCCAGCCTTTATTTTGCTCTGAACCTTGTGTCACCATCAGCACACGTGTAAACCAGGTATCAGAAGTGACAGTGTTTCCCACCCACTCTGTAAGGAGAATTATGGCATATTTAAAGTGGTTGAGGAATCTGGTCCAGAGTGTCTTGCTGCAGCCTTTTCAAACACAACCTAATTAAAGTGAGCCCTGTGCTCTCCTCCATGTGATGTTCTAAAACTGTAATGTCAAAATTAGGGACCTCAGAGTTTAATGAGATATATATTTTAATGTGTGTTTCAATCACTAACACCGTGGAGCTGAATAAACTACAATTTTCATTTATTTCCAGAAACAAATTGTTGAAAAAAAGTCAGTTATTGCAGTTTATTGGAAATAATGTTTTACAGTGACAGATTTCTTTTCCCTCTTGTATACTGTATTTGTACAAATGACAAGAAGAACATGCAGCAGCATGTAGGATCTTCACAACATTTTACTAGGGAATTATGTTTGCAATATATTTTCCAGCATTTTCCTACTAGCTCGCTCTCTATTGATGGGTTCATAACTCCAGTGAGTTTTTGATCTCAACTAGAACTTGGCAAAGAGATTCTCCACTCAAGATATATTTTTCATGTCTACCTCAAAATAGAAAAAAAAAAAAAAGACAAAAAAAGACACACACACAAAAAAGACATTAAATTAGGAATGAAAATGCACAGCTTATTGTAGAAGTGACATTAAAACCGAAAAGAAGCTACGCTCATTGTATCAGTTTATAGACCTACGGGAATTCTATAAGCTTTAGAACTAGAAAGATTTTCTTAAGAAATAAAAGCTATACAGAAAGAATACTTCATCCTTCCTGAAAGAGGAAATTATTAGTGTGTAAGCTTTAAGAGAAGAATGGAAGAATTTTTGAAACTTAAATTACCATGTATACATTCCTCTCCTTGAGTTAGCCAGGTCATAACTTTCTGTACCAATGTTAATTCTGGGGCTGTCTAAAATAAATTTCATGCAAGTAAATTATCATCATAGAAGTACATACATATATTAAAGAAAAATTTGAAATGAGGTCTAAAATGCAGAATCAATCCACAGAAGATTCATGAAAAAAAAGCCATCTCACTCATTAAATAGATTTTTCTACAGATTCCAAGAATGATTTACAAAACCAAAATACAGCAGTGCTGTGCATCAACAGAATTCAAACTTGTTGTTCAGTAGCACTAACACAAGATAGAAAAATGGAAGTCAGCACATAACAAGTTTCAGCTGCTTTAAAATAATTGGTCTAGTTTAACCAGCAAGACTTGATTGTCACAATGCAATCAGTGTCAAAAAACAAATCACTGAGCTTCCCCACGTTTCAACAGAAACAAAATCTATTAGCTGCCTGCACATCAATATTCTTTTGCAATGACCACTTTAAATCTCAAGTCTAAAGACACGCTCTTATATGAAGTACATCATCAAGTACCAAATAATTTAAAAGGTCATGAAGAAAGTTATGCTTGAGTAGTGTTATAACAAATAAGCAAACCGAACAAGCAATAGCTCATGCACTTCCCCTTTCTGCCTCACTTAGCACCATCCCTCCTTCCCCACACTTAGGTTTGAAACCTCAGATAATAAAAGCTGTCATGTGTTTATTAAGGTCATGAACATACAAGACCTGAATGATCTTAATATCTTTGGTGCAACTCCTGAACTGTATAGACCAGCCACATTTGTCTTTTTAGCAGCATCAACAGTACACCTATTGTAACACACATACAACTTTAACAGTGGCAATATTTGCACACTTCCTAAATGTTTTAGAAGGAAAAACTGTTGAATCCAAACCTTCTCCATATTCATGTACTTGGTTGACATCTTACTAGTTATGACTTCGAACATCATACCCTAGATTACTTCTGCATCAAAATTCTTCAAGAATAATCTACAGCAAATTTTTGAATCCAATTCGGATAGGCTTTCATGCATGACTAATATTAATCAACTTATAAATCTTGATGTGGAAGTTTAACTTAAGAAAAACATAGTAATTTAATCAGTATTGTACACTGCAGTTATATTCTGTTCATCACTACCCATAATACTGTATCATTAAGCATGTTTAATTCCACATAAAGCAGTCAAGCAGTGAGCTCTAAAGCCTTCCTCAGACATCATTTAACCCATCAAGCCTCAGGCACCACTGCAATTCAAGAATAGGGATAAATCCAATGATAGCACAAGTTTAGAAATATTTCATGTCTCAATGACCAAACACAACAAGCTTATATTAATAACAAAATTCTGTCATTGATAATACCAATTATTGATAGCAAGACATATTCCATAAAAGGACAGTGATCTTTTGAAACATATATTGGTGTTAAATATATTGATACAAATACAGGCTAGTTTATTCCTCCATTACCATTCTTTAAGTTCCAGTTGGATTGCTATAGTGAAATGCAGAGGCAAGACAGTGAATGACTTGACCCCAACCTGGGAAAGTCTCTCTCCTCCAGTCTTTTCTTCTGAAGAGATCAAACAGATGTTCTTCAGCCACAGTAGAAGGTGTAGACAACGTTTACTCCTGGGTCCCTCACAGGCCACTTAACATTACCTGTCTTTGGTCAAAAAAAGTGCAATGGGGAGGTCAAAAAACTACGCATCCCATACATGCTCTTAATCTGCATCTTCTTGATAGATTTCCATGAACCCCAAGTGTTCATCTTTCAAAACGTGAAATGATAACTACGCAGCGTCTAACCTATGTAGTAAGAAAATTACTGAGGAAACCCTTCTTTTCTTGTTATATTAAGAGGTAGACCATCATTTTCCCTTAGCAACAGAAACCCATTGAAACCAAACCCCTCCATCATCCAGCAATGACACGGAAAAGCACAATTAATCTCTGAAGTATCCTATCAATTGCCACGGAGCAGTGACAGCAGAGAAAACACTTTCCTGGGGAGCCCTGAGTCATCGGCCTGAACTTCTGCCATGTTCTTGCATTAGGCATTTGCCTGCTGAGCGGTTATTTGCCAACACAGCAAGAGATAAACATGTTAGCCATGGGGAGAACAGAAGGGGGAAAAAAACAACAAAACAAACACAAGAACATGGGGAGATACTATAAAATCTTGCAAATATCAGAGATAATAAGTGGAAATAATCCTCCCCTTGGTACACATAAAAACCATGCTCCTTTTAGGGACTCCTCTGAGGATTCCTAAGTACTTGCTTACATCCAGTGTTTGTATCTCTATTTTGAAATGCTTTTTAACCCTGCTATGCTTGTTTATCATTTTCTTACAGCTACAAGGATCAGGCAACACAACCTGGAACACTTGAATTAGCTGTTCCGATCACCAGCTAAACTGAACCATTTCATATCAACTGAACTCAATTATTCCATTTTAATTAACCACAGAAAGATCTAACCCTTTAGAAACAAAGATTTCTCTTTCATCTTCCTAGCAAGTAACAGAGTATAAACATCAATCAATTCTGAAATGCCAGTTAAAAACGAAACTTCCCAGATGTTTTATTATTTCAATATGTGTAGATGCCTATAGAAATGACCAGCATTCTGCAAGAACTGCCCCCTACCATGCACCCTCCCTATTTCATCAGCTCTATCTTGATTTCAGTAAAACATTTGGGTAATTTTTAACTTGGTTAAAAAGTTTGAAATGTACTGCAAAATCCTAGGCATTAGTTTATCAAACCCTTTTTTCTGTTTTTGTTTGCTTTTTTGTTGGGTTTTGCTTTGTTTGGCAGGGAGGGGGAAAACGGGAAGGGGGGTAGTATTTTCCTGCCCTATAGTCATTGCCTACATCTTTTCAGTGCTCTCTCAGGTGTGAGTACAAAGTCTATGCAGTAACTCCAGAGCTGAGGCTGATCTAGCTGTCAGAGGCTGTGGGCATGCTGGCATCATCTGACAGCTTACTGATTTTAGACTAAATTATATATACTACTATGTAATGGTCTGTTTTATAGTCCATTATGGCATTTACAAAACAGTCCCACAGAGAACCTACAAATGGGAAGAATAATGCACTTTTTCTTTTGTGAGTGAAATCTAATTATATGTTGAAGTCTCCAAACGCTTGAACTACAATTTTAAAAGAGAAGAAGGTGAATTAGAACGCAAAGATAATAAGGATTAAACAGTTGTGAATGTCTGTAGTATAGCTTGGCAATGACTGTTTTACTTAAATCATACTCATTCAAAACCACTCTCTTCACAGGTTAACACATTTTCCTTGCTCACCAGCAAGTAATAGCCCACTTCCTTAAACAGGAACTTGCAAAATATTCCAACAACTTCCAAATTAATTGAAACCTATATAATTAAGAAAAAGGTAGAGGGAGGACACACACACAACACCAAGAACGTAGTTTTATTCAGTTTAATACAATCAATGCAAGCCATCATTCAGAACTGGGAATAAGCCTTCATGGATTCAAATGAAAAATATTGAACAACTCCCTTTTGGGGGATTAATACTATTCAAAAAACTATATTTTTATCAGCTATTTAAAATTTCTTCAAATTTGTTCTCCTATTAAAAAAAAAAAAGCTATCTGCCATTGATAGAAGAATAACAGAACTGCAGTTTTACTCCTAGGATAAATTCATATTTGTTTAGTGGCTAAATTTATTTGAAATAGAGAAGAACAAACACACACATGGCAAATCACTGAAAAAAAATGTAGATTCAAATTCTAAATTCACTGTCAGAACTAAAAACCTTCCAAATGAATATGCTTTCTATTTTAGTATTTGCAGATATCTGCTCTCTGTCATTGTGGCCTATGTCAACTTCAGCTTTCAAAACTCTGCAAAACAATCCTGTATGATTACTGAAACAGCTCCACCATAATTTAGAACTTAGTGAGCCTTTTAAATACTTGTCCCATATGGCTAACTAATCTATAATTTTATATTCTAGATATGTGATCTTGTCATGAGGACATGCAACTCCACTGCAGAGAAATCACGATTCAGATGATCACAGATCCTCCCACATTTCTCTCATTATGTGAAGGATAGAAAATTATTTCACTTGTGAACCTTTCTTAAACCGCTTTTGTGAAATCTGTGATTTTTAAAAACTCAGCCTTTCACGGTATCTTAGCTAAAAAAAAAAAAAAAAAAAAAAAGTTTCAACTGAGTTTTTGGATTTGTTTGTATGGAAAAGTACTTGTCGATATCAGCTGTGCATTAAAAAATAATTCAGAAATAACAATTTTATTTTCTTTTAATCTTGTACTCTTCCCCTCTTTACCACTTTTCACAGTGGCTTCATCTCACCACATGCCTAATACAGAAGGATTAATGTCATGTCTTTAACCATTTCCTGTGAATCTTTGAATTTTTAATATTTTTTAAGACATTTTCAGAGTATGAGTTCCTTCTTGATGTAACTTAATGATACACAAGTTTTAACGAAGAGGGAACAAAAGTTGCGTCCCTATGCCAAGATCAAACTGAAGGCTTTGTGTGGATAAAACTGTTCATGTGATGCTTTCCTGGTGAGTAAGTAGGGACAGAAAAATTTAGTCCCAGAAAGCCTTCCATGGCACATGCTCATCACTAATTAATTATTATTATTTTCTAGCTCTGAAGGACTGAAATACAGGGAAAGTAGTTTGAATTTTACATCTGAAAAAAAAAAGTTTGCTGCTTCTATATTACAAGATAACACATGAATTTTGGGACATAATTGGCCATGACCCAGCCATGAAATCACTTCTAAGCATTAAGATCTGTTTGAAAGGAGACCACTTTTTTTGTTGGAAAATACTGCAAGTTGCCTGCAAACACATTACTGAGCATGTCACTGACTTTGAAAGAAGGTATACAGAAATGTAGGTGTATCTAGAGGAAAAATCCTCAAATAATTAAAGATTTCAGTAGTTTGAAGGGTTTTGCTAATGATTGCATCATATTGCATGTACTACCAGAAATAGCCATGCTATTTGGAGCACGACCACTTTAGGATTGCCTTATGATACATTTGTAAGATTTATTTGGGTATATGGAACCTGGTACATCTTTCCACTGGGGAAATTAGTTCAGATGAGGGCTCTATATCTCTTTAAATGACATACCATTCTCTCTTGACACAAGTAGAAGAGGATCACACTAAACCTTGCTATCTCATCCTTTTATTCTCTCCCAGGCAAGTTGGGAGAGGTAATGCTTATACTGTAGTATACAGAGTACTGAGTACTGGAAGCTGTTTAAAGACATATGGAATTTGCTATAGGGCAGTGTAAGTTTTATACAGATAATCCAGATAATGTTTCTGTTGAATCTTCCTCCACTGCCTCCAAGGTGAGCAGTATCCACCTGTTCTATCTTATCTCCAATAACTCCCTGGCCTATACCCTCATAGCTATTTCTCTAAAAAGCTGGATCTCCAAATTAGGCTTAGCCTGAATTAAGGCAGTGGCTCTAATGACTCTTCATGGGAAACTGTGTACCTATCTAGCAAGTTTGGGCATGTTTTCCATTTAATATGCTGATACATTAATGGCAGAGTCCACAATCACATCACTCTGTTTTTAGGTTTCCTTTCTTTTAGACTTCTACTATAACATGTTGATGGATCACACACTAAGTACTTGGGTCTTAGTGTTATTCTAGGTCAGTCTTCCTAATTAGAAACTGCATCTCTCTTCTTTCTAAACTTAGGATGAAAAACAAACAATATAACTTGCTAAAGGCTTGATTAATAACTTGCTGACCTTTTAAGTGCAAGGAATTTAAGAGAGTTGCAAAAAATAGAACATCATTAGTAATTTTTTTAAGTGGATCTGCCAACAACTATGCTACTTTTTGTCTTGTTACCCTGAAGGTAAAAACCAAGCGTTTTTGTCTTCTTATCAACATAGACTCTACATACGGATATTATATACCTATTTAGGTACCTAAAGAGGGATGATAAAAATAAATGTAACGAATACCACCAATTAGGTACCTATCCAGAGATTCCCAACTGGAAAGGCAAGAAGGTTATGTCCAAGATTTTTTCTGCCCCATGACAGACATCTAGACACCTGAACAAGAGGTGAAGAAATGCCTCCATCCTCTCAAGATCCAGGCTATACAACTTCCCCTTGAGGGCAGATGATTTGAAATATACTTTTTCCTTTTTTGAAAACCAATCAGACATTTTCTTCCAAGTATCACATGTAGTGCTGCTCTTTGACCAAGGGACTTCAACCCCTCAGCTCTCCAGTGCATAACTTTAAACTATGACAGGACAAAAACCAACCAACCAAACAAAAAACCACACCACTACATACCACCATACAAAAACAAACACCATACCACCACACACTTCTGTTAACATTAGGCAATTAGTTACTGGAAGACAAGCAAAATCCTGTACAAATATACCTTCAACAAGGCTAGCTGGACCAGAAAAAGTAATGGGTATAGTGATAGCTCAGCAATAGAAATACTCAAACAGATACTGTTAAGTGTTGATACTGAATATCTTCACCACATTAAAATGAGCACAAGGCACAGGTTGTATATTTGAACAATGGAAGAACCACAGCTGTGAAACTCCTCAAGCTAAACTCCATATTTTATACTTCTTAGATGCCTTATATGTAATGTAACATGGTAAGCATCCTCCTCCTGTAGCAGGGGCTCTCAAACTCATTTTCATCAGAGGTCACATCAGCCTCGCGGTTGCCTTCAAAGGGCTGAATGTAATTTTAAAACTGTATAAACGTAGGAATAGTAGCAAGGCTGATGTGGTCTCTGGTGAAAATGAGTTTGAAACATTTGCTGTAGGACAGGGGTGTCATGAACTTTATTAGATCTAGTTCATTAATAGTAACTACATCAGTGCATGCAGAGAACATTATGAACTATTTACTGCATCATTCAAACCATTTTCATATCACAGTAAAACATGTGAGGCGGCTAAGTGCTTAGCTAGTCATGCCAAATAAGTTTAAGATGTAGAAGCTGAGCTTCAGGCACTCAAAAGGAGTGCTCAGCAAGGTTAAACACAACAGGTGTAGGGACTACGCAGTAAAGTTTTTTTACATTGCAATTATTTCAAAGTCTAAATCACCTCCATCTACTTCTATTTTAGAAAAAGGGAAATGTGTTTTGATTAGTTGTTTTAACTCCAGCTGTAATCCTAAGTAATACACTTTTAGCTCTTGAGAAAGCAGGTATTTAGAGGATTGCAAGGGATTTTGTTTCTGTAATACATGTTTTCAGTTTGTGTACATTCATGAGGTACTTTTTATGTCCATTTGAAGTAGTATTAAATCCTTCAAAACTAGTACACATTTATGTATAAAGAGCTTTAATGCAAAATGATTTATCCACAGTGAACTCTATAATGAAAGGCCATTCACTTAAAACCAAAAATGGTAAACTGTAGGTCTGTCTACTCCTTTCTGGTAGTTTTAATGACAGAGTACAGATAGAGAGAAAGCAAAGCACACACACAGTTTAACATACAAAGAAATGTACTTTTTTTAATGAAAAATTTTAGTAGTTCCTCATTTCAGGTACACACACACTCCACTTACCCATCCAATCCTGTAGTGATCATTTTCTAGGACACTTTTTACAGTGTTTGAAGAAGCTGAATAATTTTGAAAACTGGGAAGCAACTATTATAGCATAACTTGCCTTAAAGTTTGAAATTTGTCAGCAAATCAGTTCTACATCCACAGTAACACTGTATATCAGATTATAGAGGAAAGGCTCATTAGATTTTTATCATTTGAAGACCTAGCATGAAATCAGTAAGTACCTACTTTGGAAACAAAAAACATACAGTAATTAATGTACTATAGTATGCATGCATTGATTTCTACATGGACTATATTTTAGTAGTAATAATGTCTGGCACCAGACTACAAATCAACAGGAGACACTACTGTGATGTTGGTTTAAAATAAAAAAATGAGGAGAACAATCTTTTGTTCAACAGGTGAAATCAGAGTTCCACATCCCAATTTCGCTATTGTAACACTTGCTGTTATATTAAAAAATATTCTCATTCCAAACTAAACTTGCTAAATAAATGCACAGTCTTCATACAATTTCTGTTATTCTCAGAAGAAAGACACTTGAATTTAGAGAGAAAATAAACAACCACTAACATCAGATGGAAATGGGACTAAGTGTTCTGCGTGTGAATATACTTGAGGATTCGTATTTGCCATCACAGTTCAAACAACTTAATGTTATGCTTTGCTTTCCTTCATTGTTTTCTCTTTGAGTTGTTAAGCAAGTTTCAGACTAATATGTGAGCAGAAGATGAGCAAGAGACACTAGATGAGTTTCCTGAAGAGGTGTTACTGAATATTAAGAACAGAAAAGGGAGGAGTAAGCATGTCTGTACTCCACCAAAATCTCTGGAATAGTTAGCAATGCTTTCATTAGATCTAAAAGTGTTTCCTTTGATTATGCCTGGGAAAATTCAGAATTTCAAATATAGCTGCAGCCCAAAACTTACTAATCTTCAAAGAAAAAGGCTAAATCTGACAGTTCAATATCTTATTTAACTCTTGGAAGGCTCCCAAGCTGAAGGGAGCTTGATGAGTAGCAGCCAGGAACAATTCTTCACTATCAGTTCTGTCTGCACGAGGGAGTTTCCAATGATCTCATAATAGAGGTGGATAAGTTAAAGCCGTTTCCAAAAAAGCTATACTAGAGCAAGACAAAGCAAGTGACCCAGGATGGAGGCTGCAGAGGCCAAACAAAAAAGGCCCATATCCAGACCTCTGCAGTCATTTCATGAGCTTGAAAGTTCAGTCTACAGCAAAGTCAGGTATTCATAAACTAAAAAAAAAAAAAATACAACCCACCACACACCACAGTTCACAAACCCCAGGAAAATGACAGAAGAAAAGCTTTACACTAGCAAAAATGTTGTAAGGTATACAGGAATCCAAGGACAACTATGGTACATATGAAGGATATTTTGCCTTATGTAAGGAAACTGTTTTACTTAAGACTTCAGGTCAGAACAGCTTCCAGAACAGTATAGTCAATATTATGGCATGCTAAAAAATATCCAGGCAGAAAGAAGTCTGCTCAATTAAGATTCCTGTTACCGATAGCACAGGCCATTTTAAGAAGAAAAGTTTTTTTTTTTTTTAAAAAAAAGAAAGGAAAAAAAAAGCACCTTAATTTAAGGAAAAAAAAAATCAGTCTAAGCAATCTTTCTCCCAAGCACCTACAGCTCTTTTACTTCCAAGGCAATACCAGGACTGCTTCTACTGCATCTTTTCCTGTTAGTAGAATACAACCAAGTAAAACTGGCATATGTAACTCTTCAAATCCATTGCAATTGCCATTCAACTTAGCACACAGAATGAGGCTGACAGAATAGATTTTCCACTCTTTATACTTTGATCAGTACTTCAGTATTTTTAGAAGAAATAAAACAAATGTGATTATTCTGTATGTTTATAGTATGAGGAAAATAATCTAAAAATTAAATTAGCACAATAACTCTTAAGAGAAACTATGTATGCAACCTCTATAAAGATTGCTGCTAATACACAGGAAAATAAAAGCATTATTTGTTCTAGAATGTCTTTAGATTAGCCAGTTGGTTCTCTTACATATCAAAATATTAGAGCTTAAAGGCTGTTAGGAACCTGCAGATCCCATTTCTCTCAGCAGGTGTTACAAATGCACAGTTCGGGGCGGGGGTGGGGAAGAACTCCTGTGATCTTACATTACAATTATTTTCTAAAATACATTGTCAATTTCAGAAATATTCAGCCAATATTTCCATAGGAGGTTGTAATTTGACTGTGTTACCATTTGAAAATATACTTAAGCACAGAAAGATATATTTAAGTTTGTTAAAATCAGTCACCTCATATTAGGAAATACTCCTAATTTGAAATTCTACCTTAGAGTGAAGATTGAAAGCATTCAGAAACTCCCAGCGTTTGACTTGCTATTTTCAGCCAGGAAAGTGTGTGATCTAGTGCAGCACCATTTGCTTTTTAAAATTGGTTGTGTTGTCTTTTCACTGGTAATAAATACACTATCGTAACACCATTTACATAAAAATCTGGAACCAACACAGCGTAAAGCTCAAACACAGAATGGCAGATCTGTGTTTGAGTGACCTTTATGTCTAATGTGACCACAAAAACCTACTAACAAACAAAAGCTTTTTCAGGGCTGTCAGGTTTCACTGACAAGTTTAAAAAGGATAAATCACAATACAGGAGAAAGAGTAGCAGCATATGGTAGAAAAATAAAACAACAGCACTCTTCAGAAGACAGGTTAGTTAAAGAGAATCCAGCATTACACCCACTCTGACCTGCTGGGTTTAGTATTCAAGTGGTTGAGACACTGATCATTTACATTTCAAAGGAAAAACTGAAGCTTGCTGATGATCTTCCACACAGCGTGGGCGAGACTGCCTAATTCTGCATGACCCGTATCCATGGAAGCACCTTCAGAGCCCACCCTTCCCAGCATCCTTCATGCAACTGGAGCATTGTCTCATCTGAAACAATCACATTTACCGATACAAAACCCAACTCCAGCATCAAGGTAAATTGCTTCAACAAGGTCCTTAGTATAGCACTTTCCAAAGTATCAATAGATCTAGTGGAACTAAGTCTAGGAAATACAAATGATGGCAAGTTGTTCATCTGTAAATGAAGAAATGTACCAGTAAACTGATTCAGCCAGCATGCATCTTGATTTTGCCGATTTGTTTTTCTGCAGATGCTATTAATGCAAAGAAACCAACAAACCAATAGTCTAACTGTTGATATTTGTCTGTGCTCTTTTCAGTCTGGATATATCTACAGCAGCAGATGTCAAGATAACCGCTAACATTGTATAGCACTAAGTTTCTCAGAGTGTCTGCCTCCCAAATTTCACTACCTTTATCCTAACACCTTTTGGGAAAGAAAAATTAAAAAATAATTTTAAAAAAATCCACACAATAAAAAAGACTAAGCTCAAAAACCAGAAAACATATCAAACAAGTTCGAACTGTTTTTTTCTGAAGAAAAAGGAGTGACACATACAAGAACACCATTTAGTCACTCTCTTTTTGTTGAACTTTAAGTTGGGATTCAGTTTAGTGCACATTTGAGGAAAGAAATATTGTTTGGTTTAGCTTCCTAGCAGCTTTCTCCCTTGCTTACTGTTTAAAGCAGATCATATGAAATTAGGTCTCAAAGGTTTTCTAGGAGAATAAATATGTGTGAGATGTTCTTTTTAGAGCCACGGTTGCTTCTGTCAGATAATGAGCCACCATACCTCTACATGGGGACAAAGAAAGGAGGGCAGTCTTTTTTCTCTCCTTTTAGTCTAAAGGTATCGATTTATAATATACAGTTCTTATCTCAAGAACTTATTTTCTTGCACACTTAGAAATAATATATAAATGGATATGAACAGATAAGTAAACAGAAAGAACACCACAACCTTTATTTCCTTCTTTACAACTTCATAGTTTCAAAATAATGTCTTTGAGACATTCTTACACTGACAGTGTAAGACCAGACTTCTGCAGCTTCAGAGTTCTATTAAATAAATAGGGCACAACAGTTACATCTGTTTCCTCCACTGCAATTTAAAGTTCCTAAAGCAGAGTGCAAGTGGGGTGTCTTATCTTCCCCAATTCAAAAAGTCCCCCGCACTCAAAAATAGCCTCAGTGAGCTCCATATCAACTTGACAGATAAAACAGAAGTATTCACATTTATTCTGTCTCTTTCTGCAGCCTCATTCCATCTAAAAATAATAGGAAAAAAAGTGTCTGCCTAAAGGACCATTTGGACATACTACTTAGTATTTTTGTATATATTTATATATATATTTATATATACTTATTTACATATTTTAAAACATGAACATCTAAACATTTTGTTTTGATGCTTTGTGGCAACAACAGAAACAATGCTTGTTTTTTTCCCCCATTTCACAACTCACCTCTTCTCTTTCACAAGCATATCCTGTTTAGTTCCACAGTCTCACAATGACCTTTTATTTCAACAGCTCTATGGGCTTCACTACTTGCAGAAATAAACATTTTATTCCTGGCTCAATAGCAACTATTTTAATATTCTCTTCAGACTCTCTCTTCATTGCAATCCTAATAAACGCATTCAGGCTTACGATGAAGAGAGATCCTACCAGACAAATGGCAGCAAGGTTACAAGCTCGAGATGGTGACCTTCTGAAAGCTTGTTTTCCAGAGCTGCCTGATGGGGTGAACATTTCAGTGATGTTATTCATTGAAACAGGAACTCCAAATATTCTTGTTTTCTAAACAATGTCATTTTACCTTGACAACATATCATCACTGGCTTTGTCCTGTTCATCCCCTAGGTCAGGAAAGAAAGGTGAACAATTTATCACTCACGAATTCCTGATTTTAATGCAGATATTAACTGAAATTCAATTTCCATTGAATACATATTTTGAATATTATATACATATATCCATGCAGTAGCATTAAGGCACAAAGGCTAAACATATCTGTCAGATCTGATCCGAACCGAGATGCAGATATAGCATTTTTCAACTACAGTATAAAACTCTAGTGACTTACATTTACCAAATTCCTGATTTTTGAAGCATTTAAGCCATTTAACCATCAGAAAGCAAAGATCTTAACAGAATTTCTGCTTTTTGTAATTTATTTGACTTGGGTTCGCAAGAGTTAAAAGAAGGCTAGGTCATACTGGTTCATTTATTCCGAATACCTCAAACCTGTAATGATTTGTCTGCTTTCTCTTCAGAGGGAGGATTTACAATTTGGATTATACCCCACAGGGCTATACACAAAGATATCCTTCCATGTGCTAATCTCCCTCTTTTGGCACAGAGATTTCACCTCTAAGATACTCCCTGGATGACAGAGAGGACCCCACCACGGTTTTGTCCCACATGGAGGAAGCTGAAGCCATCACTTGCAAGGTATCTGTGTTTCTTATTTGGTACTACTGCAATTCAAACCCAAAAAACACCCTCATAAAACTTAAAGTATTCCTCTCTTCTGCCTCCAAAGCAGTTTCAGTCCTTACCTTACATCCCAAAAGGGCACCTTAGATTTGCCAGGAAACATTCAGAAATTCAGCTTGCTTCAGCAAAGAGAATTACAGGGTACAACCACAAGCAAATTAATAACACACCAAGACTAGAAAAAATAAGGTCACAGTGTCTTTGGCATGATTTCGACTAGGACACTCACAGTTGGTCTAGATTCTTGTGTTAATGCCTTCTTTGAAGGCACACTATTAATTAACTGTGGTAGAAAAAGGGGATATGCCAGGTATGGAGAGCAAGCCTCATCTTCCTCTATCCACTTAAGTTACACAAGCGGAAAAAAGTTTAGTTATACAGCGTATGTTTCATGTATTTCCTTCTAGACCACTGAAGGAATCTGAAGCTGGAATGTAGAGTTGATTATAGAGTTGATTATAGAAGCAGTATCTCCATCTCTGTAGATGTCTATGGTTTTCTACTACTCTCCACTAAGTCTACCAGATGTCACCAAGGACTGCTGCCAAGCTTATCCTGCAACACAGGGAACCATAAAATAACAGAAGAACAAAGAAAAACGTATCTACTTGGTCTTTCTCTAGATTATCCCAGAGATTTTCCAACATAGTTCCATGTAATTTAGGTCCATATTTGTGTACCTCTGAGTAGGCAGACATATATTTTCTATTCTGTCCTGATGGGTGATTATAAGTATTTTAAATGGTGCTCTAGAACACCCTATATTCATGTTATTAGTATATTTCTCAAAAAGATGAATTTTTCTCCTTCAGTGCGGTGGTTTTGGTTTGGTTGTTGTTATGTTTTTGTGGTGTGTTTTTTTTGTTGTTGGGGTTTTTTTTGTTTGTTTGTTTTTGTTTGTTTGTTTGGGGTTTTTTTTGGGGGGTGTAATATTTTCAAGTAACCAGCTGCTTCCTGACAGGATCTAGTTTACCCCTCAACTGGTTACCACTATAAAAGTATTTCTTCAAAACATTAAAATTCCGTGCACCTTTATTTGTTGACACTGCTATGATATTAAAACTACTTTTGTCACTCAATGTAAACCCTACACGTGCATTGTCTTGAACTGATGCAGTGAGGACAGTGC
Organism: Patagioenas fasciata; assembly: GCF_037038585.1. Taxonomy (NCBI): domain Eukaryota; kingdom Metazoa; phylum Chordata; class Aves; order Columbiformes; family Columbidae; genus Patagioenas; species Patagioenas fasciata. The sequence continues at coordinate 65,082,968 of NC_092523.1, read as the reverse complement.
AGTACTTTTGCTTGCAGTTACACTATGAATAAAGGAGTCTGTAACTAAGAAATGGGAATAAATTATATCCAGGACATTTCAACAACACATAGAGAGTCTAGAGATCAAAAGTTATCAAGTGTCAGTGAGGTCAGTGTCTCAGGGGGTAAATCACAATAGAAAGTTGATAAAAAAGATCCTACAAAGTAAGCAACAGGGCATACATACAGAACTGTTCCTCAGGCAAACAGGGTTAGACAAGCTGCCTTAAGATCTGAGCTCTTCCCATCCAAGTACTGTGCTTTCCATATCACAGTCACTTAAAGATTACTGGAATTATAAATCCACTAATATTTTTAAAAGGCAGTTTTCCTCCTCTATCAAAGTCAAGAAGATTTAGTTGGCCAAAACAACATAGTTTAGAGCCTTATCAGTGTACAAGCAAGAACAACCCTTCATAAAACAATCCTTTAAACTTAAAATGAAATTAGAAGCATTTAGTGTAGTTCCAAACAAGCAACTCTTGCCAAGTGGCTGTCAGATCAGAATGCTGCACAGTATACTTGACAGAAAAGCTAATGCAGTAACAAGAAAACAACCCAAAATTTAGTACTGGAATAATTCAAATACTGCCAAAAGAATCGCACAATAAGTACACGCTTTTGGGATTCTTATTCGTGCATACCTAGACTCTCACAATTAAGACCCTATTGTTCCATGCGTGCCTCAATTTGAGCTTTAAGAGCTATACTTAGGATGCCCTTAACAAAATCTAAATCTGTATTTTAAAAGAGTGGAAAAATAACTAAAAATAAGAAAGAAAAAATCCATCAGCCCTAAATGCTCAGAACAATAAGACTGTAAAAGTGTGATAGTCAAGTTACTCAACTGCTCTAATCAGTATTATTAAGACATTTTTACAGATCCATGTAGTTTTTTCTATTTGTAATTCAAGGACTATCTACACAATACTTAATCCACCTCCCTTTCCACGTTTGCCCGCTCCCTTTGCCGAAGTTGTGAAGCAAAATACAAACACACCATATCGGTGTGAAACCAGTTAAAGTACTAGGATTAGTCATTCTGATGCATATTCTGTTTTGCAATGCATCTGTATTAGGCAAATGCATTTATGTTAATGTAAATGTCTTGGTTGGGACATGCTATAAACTAAAAGGAAAATATAAACATTTTGGTGATTAGAACAACAAAACATCTAAAGGTGAAGCATTAAATATAAGAGGACCAAGAGCCGGAAGTCAAATTAGCTTAAGGGCTTAACTACACCCCTGGAATGAAGTGGTATCCATTGTTGCAAATACAAAGCAGACTCTGACAAGTCTAATTAATGAATAGAATCCTTGTGTCTTTTACAATAGACTCTTAAACCGTTCCTACTCAGCAGGCTCAAAACGATTTCACTGAGGGGTACAGGGGCTATTGAGCTGAAATAGCAGCTGTTTTGCTCAGCTCGCCTCACATCATACCAGAGACCCAGGGAGTTTTGTATTGCATGCTAGCATCCCCCTAGACCCCCCTCCAAAAAGTAAACTTAACCACAATATTCAAGCAAAAAACTCCGGAAACAGTTCGCATCTCTACGTGAGCTGTTTAACAAACTCACAAAGATACTAAAACAAGTTTCCGCGTCTACTTTCCACTCCCCAATCTTGCCCAGGCACACATCAGTGAAGTACAACCTCCAGATATTCACAAATTTCCATATTCGTAGCTATCAAAATGAAGAACAAGGAAGACTGTTTTATCTTTAGGTTTCCATACTCTATCAAACATTTTCTGAACCATGTAAAAAGTGCTAAACTAAGTCAGGTCATCTAAAGTTTATTAAAGCATCTGTGCATTCCAGAACGGAGTTCACAAGTCTTGAATGCAACATTATTCAGCCAATTTAACAAGATTAGCCACCCTGCTTTTTCTACTTTCTGTCATTTCTTCTTCCATAACAAGCTAGCTTGTAGCTAAGGGAAGCCAAGCTCTTCTAAAGCTTTATTCTTTCACAGCCACTAAAGTACAGCATTTACAATTGGGACCTATCATGTCAGAAGCACAGTAGTTTCTCACGGGTCATTCAAAGTGTGCTACACAAACCAAAAACAAGAAAATAGAAAGAAGACTGGGAAGAAAGGAAACTAATTAACAGTTCTAAATTTTAGTTAAACTCTGTTCAACCTTCTGCTTCTCAGATCCAGCTAGACAGCTAATAAACCTCATGGAATTCTGGCTCTTAATTAATACACAATTATTTCTCCAGAAGGATTAGAAGTTTCACTAAATGCTCAAGAAGTCAGCTTCTACAGCTCAAATTAGACTACTGCCTACATTTAGTAGCAAGGGTTACTGCTCCATATTCTATTTGTAACAGATTGGTTTTTTAATGTGATCACATCTTTAAAGGAGATAAAGCATGCCTGCATTTTCATTGCACAAAGCTTCCCTCTGTGTGAGCATGTAGCATTCCAAGACAATAATTCAGACACTTGACGTGAAAAGATAACAGCCATTAATGTAAGCATCCCGGTTATATATTAGCTGTTTGAAAGCAGAACAATCTGTGAATAACCACCTTTCTGAAGGCTAATCCAACATTTTATAGGCCGAGGTCTGAGAATCTCTGCTCCCTAGTAAGGAGCTGATGATCACAAGCAAAAAGCTAAGCAAAGCAAAACCAGTTGTACCAGCAGGTTATGCCACTAACTTCCACCAATGTGAATGATGGACCATGATGTTCATTTTGAGCTATGCAGATGGCACCTCTCCCAAGTAGTAGAGTTTCTTTGTTGTCAATCAGCTCTTCCTTGATTTCTGGTTGAACACATACTGTCCATTTTAAAACCCTACTTCAGCTGTGTGAGCAGCAGAAAGTGTGAGTTTTAAATCACAACACTGAAGCACCTGTCCCATAATGGGACAGTCAGTCCTCAGACCTCTCCCCCACCTACAGCTGTCTTCAAATCCAACCATCATAGTCATCTTGTCATATATTTCTTCCTCAAAGAGTAAAAGATTGCAACCACCTCCTTTCCTCTAAACACACTTCCTTCCACTCCTTCCGGCTGCAACTTCGTCTAGAGGTAAAACAACTCTATACTGCAAATTAATACGTATTATCTCAATATATTGGTGTCCTGGTTTTATTTGTTAGAGATTTAGAGTGCCCTACACTGGAAAGGTTTAGAAGACCAACAAATCATGTCAACTTTAAACTTCAAACCAAGACTATATTAAGCTCACTCATTGGCAGTAACATAGATATGGTTAGCCCTTACACCTTGTTAATCATTTTTGCTGCATGCAGAACTGTCAGTCTTTCACAGCTCCATCATAAACCAGCTGCAAGTTGTACAGAGTGACACAGAGCTGATGGCAGTTCGTTGCAGAGGTGAAGGTGATCAGGCCTGACAGGAAGCTTCTCAGCTAGGAAAGCTGGAGCTAAGACAGGCTTGTTTTCTCTTCTCTGCCTTTCTTCCTCCTTGAGGTTTCTATACTACTTGCTTCTCTCTTCCTCCCGCTCTCCAAAGGAGGGCTCATCTGCTTCCAATAATGCTTATCTTGGTCTTGCCAGTCACCTCTGTGTGCACGTGTAAGACACTGCGCATTTATCTTGCAACTTTGTTATTTAGATGTTTCCTATGTGTAAATATACTCATCTTTGTTGGTCACATTGCTTACATGTTGTATCTAGCTATGCCATCAGCGCTACAAAGTACTCGCTTACCATTTTTGTTAACCACTCCATATGCTCTTACTTGGGTTCATTGCAAACCAACATTAATTACATCCTGACTAATACAGTGTGCCTTCCTACACCCCATAGCCCCAGGCTTGCAGAGAGCAGGGTCTGTTGCAGTGGCTGTTGCCTGCTGAGCTCTTGCTTGTGGCCACCAGGTCCCTGTGGTGCCAGGGGAGCTACCAGCACAAGGCAGGTAGGTAGACAAGGTACCCACACCAAGGAGGGACCTCACCTTACCCCAGCCTGCACAAGACATTGCCAGGGCAGAGAGAAGGAAACACACAACAAGATTCAATAAAATGAAATCTACATTTTTGCACAATAGCTCTGTAGGTTTAGCAAGCATGTGAAGTCAGCCCTGGGACTGACCCTTGGAAAGCCGTATTTTATTCTCCTCCTCCACCTTCTGCTCAACTCACACGGCCAGCAATGAGAACCATTTTGACTGGAAGCAAGCAGCCTCTGAGCCAGTTACTGGGGTCAAGCTCAAAGAGCCTGCACATCTAACAGAGGCTGGTAATGGTCCAGCTGATGCTTGGCCCAGATCACCCCCAGGCAGGACAGCACACTGGCAAGCAGCAGGCTGCTAGCTGGTGGGGATGGGCACTGCCACCTGCACCAGGTCTCACTGCAGCTCTATCTGGGATGCCATCAGCCCCTGTCTCCCCAGGCTGGCCTTGCCTCCCAGCCAGCTACTCAGAAAACAAACAAACAAAACACACACACCCCAACAGGGAAAAACAGAGCCCTAAAAAAAAAAAAAAAAAAAAAAAAAAAAAAAAATTCAAAACATAAACAAAGTCACACACAAATCAAACATACCAGAAAAATCTAGGTGAGCCAGCAGGACTCATCAGATGAGGTGGCCAATACTGAAAGTGCTGGTGAAAAATGGACAACTCTGCAACATCAAGGACTTGCTTCAGAAAGTCACAGAAGCCTAGCCCTCCCCTCCAGCTGATGCCTACCTGGACAACAAAGCCTCCCCAGCTGCCTTATCAGAGGTGGCACCCTACCAGCTCATTAAATCCTAGATACAATCCATGTGTGTTGATCAATAAATAATTGCTTTATATATTCAATCTGTGTATACCTCACTTGCAGAACATTTTGTTTTGTCTGTCTACAGGCACCTAAATAAACTAACCTAGAAGGGGAGTGCTAACCACTTACTTGCAGTCTGGTGACTGGAAGGAAAAAAGGCACCTTGTTTGAGAAAGGAATTGTGTTTGGTATTGAGCTCGTCATTGTGCCCATTAGGTGTTACTATATTGTTCACGTACATGCAACACAGCTGAAACTGTGGTGTGCCACCATGGCATTTTCACCTGGCCATAAAATGGACTCCATCAGTGTTTGTCCTGGCACTGCTTCCCATATGAAAGCAGGGTGCCAGGGTCCTCTGTGCTCCAGGTGCCTACCCAACTGCTGCTGCTAATACAACACTGACTAGCCACAAAAATAAATGAAAAACCTATGTGGAGGCATGTGTCACTCAGCTACAGAATTTGGCCTATCTGGTGTGAAGGAAAATGGACATGGGGGCTGTGGTTGTCACACAGAATAGAAGTAGCTACTGTGAGTTGATGGCCTGATGGCTGCTTCTTTTCTTCTTTTTTTTTTTTTTTTAATATATGTAGGCAAATTAAGCTCAGCTTCCAGTTCTTCTTTATTTTTAAAAATTGACCAGTACCTTTATTTAATTATATATGCTTTTAAATTACTGCTTATGAAAACTTATTAGGTTTCTATAGCACCTTGTGGGTACTTTCCCATTAACATTCTTAGACTTCCCATGAAGGTGTGATTTATGGCCTTATTCTGCAACCAGCCATTGGAGGGATTTTGAATTCACTAAGACGATCTGTCTGAGTAAATGTTACTCACATACATTAGTGGTTTCCAAGTCAGGCAATTAACTTACAAATGTTTGCAGGCTTTTCCTTCGTATTTTTTCATACCATAGTCAGGCACAGTACTTCTATCCAGTACTGAATCTAATAAGATTTCCATTACCTTCTAGGGTTAATAATGAACACAGCAGGGACAAAATCAGTATCACTGTATAAACTATCATTAAACAGAGTATCTAAGCATCAGCTTCATAGTGAGTGAAAAGCTCAGTGTATATAAAAATTTGTATTTGTCTACTTATCTTGTTCAAATTCTAACTTTAATATTAAGCCTTGAATTTTAAAATGGGCAACATGCAAACACATTGTGCACAGTCAATTAAACTGAACTCTACTATTTCGTGTAATTGCAGGAACTGTAAAAACCACAAGTAAAATTTGTTTCAGCCCATTTCAAACATGCATTTTATGTTTTTTTCATTAATTACAATAATGTCTGAACCCATTGATTTTAAATATGGAATTCCCTGAAGAACTGGACCCTATGTATGACCACTTCAACTTCAAACCTTAATCCGTATTACACACTATAACAGTAAAACTAAATTTTACTACATTCCTTTATTAGCAACATGCATTCATGAAATTGAAATACTTAAAGTTATCAAATCTGAGGCATGTGTTACGTCTGGTCTAGCATATGGAAGTCTGTGGTAGAGGGTTCAAGGCATATTCCTGTCTGGCTAACCTCGGGCACTTAGTTTAAGTGGTTGGGTGGACAAGGTGGCTCCATACAACCTACCAAGCCAGCAAAGAGAAAAAAATCCAAACCACTTGAGTCTGAAGTCACTTCCACACATGATAAAGTGATGGCAGAATCACATTTTGGGGGAAGGAAGGGAAAAGATAAAATGTCTCTTTCGTTAAAAGGGAGCCAAGTAAATGGAAATAAAGCAGAAAGGGGGAAAGGACACACAAGGGATCTCAGCTCCCCACATGCTCAGGGCAACAACATCATCCAAGTACCTTGATAATCCCATCTGAATTACACTGGGTGAAAGGAAGAAGGGCAGAGCTAGCGTCTCCTGCAGTCTTCTCCCACTATGGACACACGTACCCACAGGTCGCATGGGGTAGACACAACCCAAATCTAGATGATGTCTGTGCATGGCTCTTCCCTTCACTCTTCTCTGTTAAAGCGTGATGGTGGAAGGAGAAGCACCACATGAGTGCTAATTAACCTCAAAATGCACAGATCTGCACAGTTCTGGTCTGAGAAAGTTTATTTATGGCTGAACCCCGCTTGGAGTAACCTGCAGGAACCTGCAGCCACTCCAGTTTTAGAAGTAATCCTGCTGTTCTTAATGTGAACCACACACCAACACTCTCATTAATACTAGTTGGCATTTATCAGCAGTTTGAGATACAAGGCATTCTATGAACTTAGAAAATGTGGCCTCTGAAGGCAGGTCTCTTCAGAAAAAAATGAGGCAACACAGCAGAAAAACACATTGAGGATTTGTTTGCAGCTTTGTAATCTGCTTTTTCAGAGATTGGATCCATAGGTGAAATACATGGAGCAATAAGATAAACTTTCCAGGACTAAATCTAGCTCATCTTTGAATACTAAACATCTTTTGAAATATACTATTAAAATGAAATAGTTTCATAAGTACCACAATTTATCTTCCCACATAAATGAGAAGAAAATTAGTTTTAAATATCTCAGAAGCAAATTTTTTCCTCCTTCAGAATCAAATGGGGCTGAGGACTTTTTGAACAAACAAAGCGATTGACAGCGAACACCTGCAAGCATCTGTCATCACACGCATTTCTCATTTACATCTTTATTTTTCTCCTTCTCCCTCAAAGTAATTAAAAATCTTCCTTTTGCTGTAAGGCCTGTGAGGAATCATTGCAGGGGAGTGACTCTGAGAGAGGATGAGGTTCTGAGGGGGACCAGCTTCCTCCGGGTCCTCGGTCAGCATCACTTCCACTGTGCAGCAGACCTGGCAAAGCTTCCTTGACATTGCCCCAGCAGGCAGTGGTAGCACATGGAAATGCTGTTTCCATGTCTCAGAACAGAGATTTGTGCCTCTGCCCAAGGGCTGACTCACTCTACTGACTTCGACCCTGATTGACCCAGCCCTGTTTCATCTGTAAGAGTAAAGCTGTACTTAGGTAAGTGCAGCTAAATTTGGGAGATGATAATTTTATTTCTTCACGTCCACTCAATTAATCTGTTCCTGGACTGTCAGTGATAATAATTCTCCAAGAATTACTGATTAAGCCATATACTTAAAATTGTTTTCTAAAATCTCCTATTATCATCTGAGAACTTTGACAGTGACTCTGTCATTACAGACCATTGTGACATCCAAAGTTTTTCTTGTTCATTCACAGGACTGTAAATGTAGTGGAGGTGTTACCACTTCATATTCTACTTCTTATTTGCTAGAATTTTCCTTACCTAATTTTTCCTCTGGGATCTTTGCAAACATAAACTTCCTTATTCTTTTATGATATTATCTGCAATTCCTCCTTGTCTCCATTATTACTACTGAAACTATTCACTTTCACTTTCTACTTTGTAAAAATGCTAAATTCCCTCCCCATCCCGAATTGTTTAAGGGCTTTCACTTCTGACATATCAGATAGGCTAAAGCTCTAGTTTCCTGTTTTGCGTAACCCTAATTAAATTTCTGGCCCACATACAAATGTTGCCTATTACCTCTGTGGCAGCTGTTGCTTTTGATTAATCTAGAAATACTCATTTTCCTATCTATTTTGTACTAAAGGAAGTTGTCTTTAAAGTCGAACAACTTTGCTCTTCAAACACTTAATCAGTGAATACCATGCAGAGATGTAATCTGCTTTCATACGGCCATTCCTGCATCAATCTAGCATGAAGCATTTTGTACTACCTACAAACCAGAAGACTATTTAAGAGCATTTAACCACAATAGGACATAAATACTCAGATTACAAAATAAATAAGTAAATTGAGAAGATAAAAAATATAATATTATAAATAAATAAATAAATAAAGGGGCAGGGGGAATTTGATCCTGATGTAAATCCAGCTAGTTAAACTGTATTCTTGCTATATGGCCACCATTAGCCCACCCCTGCAGTCTCCAGATGTTATTACAGGGTATGTCTGGACAAATCTTCTTTCATAAAAGCTCTTTGACACAAAGACACTAAACATTAAGTACCTTAACACAAAAGCAGACCTTTTAAAGGGGATTTACTTGAACTTTTTATATACAAAAACAGCTGGAAAGGGAATAGAATGACAATGAAGTAAAACAATACTTACAATCAGTTAGTAAATCTCCATCTTCTTTAGGCACAAAAGCAAACTCCATACACCATCAGCACCACATACACAATACTCCTATTAAGCTCACCATTTTCTAGAAGATTAAAGGCCGGATCAAAAGAACACTGAAATAGCTGGAAATCTTGCTATTTGCTTGAATAACTTTGGATCTGGTCCATACCGACTTCATAAGAACAACTGCTCATAACAACTCAGCTTAAAGCTGTGAGAAAACAACTCTGGTTATAACCTCCATAAAAATACAATAAAAAGGAACACATGCTTTCTTTCTATTTACTTTACTTTCCATAATTTTTAAAATGGAAACTTCCAGGATTTTTCTGAACAATATAATAAAATACATTTGGTATGAGGAAACAAAAAGCAAATACAACAATGCATTGAAGTTTGCTTCCCTATGCTAAGATGTATCATTATTCATAGTGAAAATAACTGTGTTTTTATCCCTCAGATTGATTCTGAAACAAAAGGTATTTGTCAAAAATTGAGAGGACAGTGAGATGTACTTTTTCTTTCTAAAAATGTTCTTCATATTTCTTATTCCAGGGTCCTGGTTCTGTATTTCTTCTATGTCCCAGCTACCTCTGGGCTTTTCCTCACAATTTCACATGATCACTTAATGCAAGGACAGATTTCTGTAACTGACAGTTTTACTCCCACTTGTATGTATGTGTCTGTGTGCACATATTTGCATTATAGAGCAAGGCCAAAAAATTAATATAGCATCAAATGATAAAAACAAGGACCGTGATTCCAAAACATTTTAAATAAAACATATGCTTGTTGGATACTGACCATTCTTAATTCCAGGCAGCTGCTATTCTTTGCAATGAGTGTCAGAAGAAGTAAGTTTCTATTGTTCCTGTAAGACGGAAAACAAAACAAAACAAAAATAATGATCAAAGAATGGTTGTCCACTGGTTGACAAAAACACACAGATTTGTAGAACAAATGAAGCCATGGCTACAACCAGGATCTCATCTTACCCTAAGTAAAAAACTCCGTATCAAAAACTCCAGTGGTTTAAATGAGACTAGAACAGATGTCAAAATTATGTTGCTCTTATAGACAGAAAGGTTAAGCCATTTTGTAAATTTTTTTCTACCACCCTCAGAAACTGAAAGCTATTATTGCCTAATGCTACCTTTGGCAACAACTCATACTGAGGAAACCTCTATTTAAATTTTACAGCTATTTTAATAAATTTCTCCTAGTCTTTTTAGATTACTAATATATGATTAGCATCTTCTGTATACAAGTAGACAGATCATATATACACTATCTTGTTGTCCACCAACAACAAGCTGGATGAGGTCCAAGTTAATCAGACAGTCATAACCCTAGTAAATCCAACAAATCAAACAACATGGAACATCTACTGACTTCTTCCAAGTCAAGGCAGGTGCTCCCTATGATTCAGCATACAGTAGGCAAACAGTAAACCTTACCACTACAAAATTAACTTATCTGTATGTTTTGAAGACATTTGAATAAGCCAAACATTTATATCAGGCTGTATTTTGGCCACAGCTGCAGAATTTTTGATGCAGAACTGGAAGCTCTAACACTGCATTTTTCATATTGCCAAACCACACCAAATGCCTACAAAAAGTTCCCAAACTTCTGCTGTTAGGATGTCCAAACCAGACATTTCTACTTCTGCGTCATTCCATTACAGGAAGCTTTTCTCAGATTAGAATCATACACAGTAACGAAATTCAATTCCTGCATAGGACCTTCTTACTCATGGGTCTAATTAACTGTTTTCACAGGGGAGAAGTCATATTATGCCCATAATATGCATATAAAGACTGAGGCATGGAAAAGTAAAGCAGTTCTTCCAAATCACCACCACTAGCAAAGAAAGAACACAATCCCCAGTCTTTTAACTTTGTTGATACATCAAATGGTAACTTTTGCCATTCCCTAAAACCACATGAGTTTTGGAAACTGTTTTATCATAGCAATCATCTCTAGAAATTTTCAGAGCCATATTATTACCCAGAAAGGTCATTTTGGCGGGGAAAAAAAAAAATCATTAAATACTTAAATTTTTCATAGCCCAATTTTTTGTGATTTCTCGGATTAGTATGCCAAACAGATACTGTCTCTCCTTTTCCCACGGAAATCACAACACAAGGTGGTTATCTATTGCCTATTGAAAATTAAAAAAAAAAAAAAAAAAAAAAAAGAAGGCGTTAAAACTTACAGTTTTATTTATACAACTCTGTAGAAGTAGACTTCTCATGATACTATAATTTTCTGAATTCTGGCCAAGGATTTTCAGTTAATATTATTTGATACCACCCTGTAAGCCAATAGTTACATTGCAAAATCAATGTATACAACTATTATTTGGCTTTTCTCTCTTTGTCTGCAATAAGAACTACATTTCTGAAGCTATTTATTGGCACTTTGGTAATGCCATAAAGGCTATTTCTTCCCTCCTAATTGTGCTTTTGTTCCTTTCTGTGCTGAGCAAAGTACGGCAAAGGGTCAAAAGTACATATCCTTTCTTTCCAATGAACTGAATAGTATAAAGTAGTTTCCTGATCAGCTCCAGATTCTTAGAAACTACAAGAGTGGTGGAAACTTGGGGACACAAGTGCTCCCCAGATCCTTACTGCCTAGCATTACAGGACTGTGGAAGAGCTGCAGACAACTTTCTAACACATTATTCTGGAAAAGATTTCCCCAATTAAAGCCAACAGTAGGCCACAACCAGTAATAGCAATAAATTGTTCCAAAATATTCCCACTCTGCTCCTAACTCTGCCTTTTACAGGAAGCAACTATTCCCTTTCACCAAATTTCCCCCAATTACAGGGAAATCTATGAGAATCACTAAAATCCAGAAAACTTGCGGATGCTTTTCAAGGCTAAGAAAATCCAAGCCTTCCTACAACATTTCTATCATCTTCCCACTCTACCCTAAATCACATTTACATGACTCACTCTTCCATTTTACACTTCCCACAACTCGAGTCCTTCCTGTCTTGTCTTCCTTTTCCCTTCTTTGCCTGCAAATCTCTTCACTTTCATGTTTGCCTCATGTAGAGTTATCAGAGTGCCTGTATTATATTTTCTCCATTAAATTGATTACTTCTTTAAGTCAGCTCTCTGCCTTTATGACTGCACAGCAGTGCAGATTACCATGCAACAGTAGGCTGCATTGCAACTTTTATTTGTAATAAGCATAGCTCCTCTTTTCGCATGGGCATTGCACGGCTTTTTTTTTCTACAGTGCAGCTGCTGCCTCCCCCAGCTGCAGGATTTGCCGGACAATCCCTTTGAAGTAGCAGCTCTGCAGCTCACAGCTCTCTGAACACCAAGCACAGCAGGGATGCAGGAAGGCTGCTGCTGCTGGGGAGAAGATGCTCTCTCTCCCTGTGGTATTCGGCTGCTGCTAGGGACAGGATGCTCCCCCACACTGTGGGACTCAGCAGCAGGAGGAGCAGCCACCGAGGCCATCCAGCTACTGTGCTGAGCTCCACCGTGGTGGGGTAATCCTGCAGTCATGGAGGTAACATTTTGCTTTCTTGACTGACGGAGTTGTTCCGTCTCTCCCTAGAGCATGGAAGTGCATTGAATTAGAAGACGTTGCCTCCCACTAGAGACAGAATCGGGTTTGTATTGACCATTGCTCCTGCTGAATTCAATTGCAGCTGCATTCCCTCTCGCCACACACACACATCTTGCAGTACTGTCATGTCTTTTGAAGCTCAACATCAGGGTTCATGCAATTACACATAAGCATATGTATATGGTTGCATATGCATGCATTACTTCAAAAAGATTTGCATAGTAAAGCCTGTAAAATGAGAAAACACCAGTATTAAAGGAAGCAGATGTGATTCAGCAGCTTGTTGTGGGCATATGAAGGGACAATCATGTGTGACTGCAGACTTCTTTAGTGCATATTATGCCAAGCCTCCACTTCCTATAAAATTTTAATCACCTCCTGAGCTCTTCTCATCATATCCAAGTGCTTTGCAACTATTCATCTATTCATACCAAAATACATTTTTCAATACTGTTATAACCCCTCTTAAAACAAAGGAATGTTGGCAGATGTTACATATATTAACACACGATAGCATATGACATTCAACACATTTGACTATAAGATCTTTCTTTTCCATCCTCATGCATTGTACACTGCAACAGAGACCACAATCCTGCAGGTACTAACCAGCTCTGATTCAACATCAGCAGCACTGCTCATAGTGTACACTGATCAAACAACAAAAGCTTTCTTGGAAAGAACCTTAACCCAGAATAAGTCTGGTATCATTTGGGTCCCCCATTCCAATGAAAAAGTCGCAGGGCTGACAGGCAGCAGAGAGGGATCTCAGTGAGAGATCTCCACAATGTATAGGCTCATTAAAAGCAAGAACATGAGTAACTTTCAAATCAAACGTTTCTTAAGTCTGATTATGCAACTTGCATATTTTGTTGATAATTTTTGCAAAGTTCTGCTGAGTGAGGCATATCATCTCTGTCCCCCATAGCTGCAAAATCCTGCTGATCAGAGGAACCTTGCAGCTGGGTGAGACAGTGACTGCTGGGCTGGCCCAGCCCCCAGAGATCCCGACTTCAGCACAGGCTTCTGTTGAGAGAGACGATCTTTTGTTTTCATTTCTTAATTGAAAAACTTTAACTGTAGCAACACCAGGCCTCAACTTGCATAGTGAATAGAGTGTGGACCATTGAGATCCATAGCACAGACCACTCCTGCTTCACCTAATTAAGTAACAGCTAACAGTTGTGAGCTTTGCCATATGCATATGTAAAGCCTACTGATAAAAGGGGAATGAGAAATCTAACAGCTTTTGTTATTAGGCTACAGAAGCTTAGGAAGCTGTTGAAAAGTCTGATAGTTACTTAAGTGGTCATAGGAGGATTGCTTCTGCTTTTAAGTATTTTTTTATTACTATTATTTTTTTTCTCTTACCATTTCTTTCACTGCATTTACATGTTTGGTCATTTCTATCTACTTTAGTACTTGTGACCTCCTTTTTTTCTTCCATTCTTTGTGTTGTTCTGTATGTATGTTTTCTTATTATTGTTATCTTCTTCTGCTTCCCTATGACCAGTAGGAGTAGTGAGTATATGGATGTTTAGTGTACGTATGCTTTGAATCTATATCCAGCTCTACAAAGGAGCCTGCAAAACTCTGGAAATAATTATTTCTGAAAAAAATTGTGTTTATCTTTCACAGCAATTGTACTGAGTGTGTGAACTTGTACAGTTTCTGTTGTGTGATCCAGTTACAATGGAGGAGTACTGAGAGGAGATGCCTAGTACAGATGTTTCAAGAACCAACTTATACATTTCTTAGAGTGTGTAAGCTGAGGCTTTTCAAGGACTTGTTGCTTTGGTGCATCTTCCTAAGAACAGCAAAAAGCACTCTTGAGGCCTCCATCTGCCAAAGTCACTCTTCCAAGATGTAGAGGTGGTAAAATTTTGGAGTTGAATATTGTAATATTTTTGGCATAGATAAAATAATGTGTTTTCTTTGACTGCTGCCTTATAAATGACTAAACTGCTTTCTATTTGGAACTTCCTCGATATTCAAATTGAAGTGGGTAACACAATGAAAAAGCTGCCCTGGGCCAGCTGCAATTGAAGGAGCAAGCACCAGCATGTAAGGTCTTATGCGAAGATTCAACTGGAAAGATGTAGTCAACTATTGATAGCGAAAGTAGCTCCACCTGGAATAGCTACAAAAGTACAGATATGCACTCTCTTCCTAAGTGACTACATAATTATAACATTTTTTTCCCCACCTTCTCCTTTCCGAGTTGGTGCTATTGTTATCTGCTGTGTAGCTGCTATGATGACTCAAACGACAGAATTATGCTGGAGATTACATATATATGGAACACTGAGGCCCAAGAATGCAAATTATTCTGGGCAAACAACTGGGGTGGGGGGCAGCCAGAGGCGGGTATTTATTCTGCCAAGCACTACATGTACCATATTATAAGAATAAAAGTTGTACATTTTAAATACTGCTTTCAAGCTGAACCTCAAAACAAGCTATGCTTTAGTTCAAGGCTTGAACTTGCTGTTGAAAAGAAAATCAACAGAGCAATTTTCTTTGTCATGAGTAACTGTATCTACCTATGACTTTGAGTGTATAATAAGAAGCTTAACAGAGTTAACTGGAGTTTTCCACTGCAGTTTTGTCCTTATTTCCTCTAACAATCATTCAAGCTTAGCAGTATTTGTTAAATTCAGATACAGGTCAACTGTATTTCGATGAAGTTCAAAGAAATAGGTGTAGCTGTTATATCATCTCATTAAAAAAGAAAAAAAAAAAAAAAAAAAAAAACAAAACACCAGAAAATAATGGCTTGATGATACCTCTCTTGATAAATGTAATAATATTTTGCTTCTCAGCTGATGCAATACCATGTTTTTATCTCTGAAGTAAACTATCTTTCTGAAAATTCTAGTTAAACAACAAGTAATTTATTAAGAAGTATTTTGTAAAGGAATACCTTCAGCAAGGTAAGCTAGGTACAGACACGTCATCTCTCTTCTGCAAATAAATAAATGAATCAAAAGGAACACATATCTTTGACTGATTACCTTATGTAAAGTCATTTCCATTGGTTTACACTGTATCTGCAGTGCTACAATAAATGTAACTTCAGGATTGTCAGATCTGCCACTGATTAACAGGTTATAAATAATGGGACATGAGGCAAGGAATTGGGCTAAATGTATGTTGGTTAGTGTAAGCCTCATATACAGAAGCAAGACTGTTTTGAAGTGACTAGGACTTTGGTTGCTCTGACCTGGGCACTGTGAAGAGGCCTGGTTGCTAGAAAATATTGATAGCTTAACTATGGGAAAAAAAATAGAGTTTTCTTATAGTTACCTCAATGCTGACCTGAATCAGCTAAAATCACAAGTCATTAAAACAGGCCGGGATGTATGTTTGTTTTTGCAATAAACACTATGCTAGGCTCAGTCTGACGGCTGAAGAAGGTGGGATAATAGCAATAGATTGCACCAATCTACTGTTTCAGACTGAGCAGCCTCTTGCTGCTTGAGTGGTCCCTCTAGAATCTGTGTGAATGTTCAGGGGTAAAGAAAAGGAGGCAGAAGGTGGCCTTAAGAAACCCCTATAGGATATGCATCCACTATCATTCTGTTGCAGACTGTGGTACATCCACTGCAATACTTATTCAGAAAGACTCCTGGCACCTTCTGGAGATGCTCCATCATATCTGATCACTAATGCAGTACAGAGCTTGTAATGAAGTAATACTTTATCTTCATTCATTAAACCAGCTGTCTAAGGTCATAAACACAATGAATTGTTTTTATCACCAGGAGTCCTCCCGTAAGCATGAGGATGATGATTAACATCGTATCTCCAGTTCTGCTTACATTTGCAACCTCACAACAGATGCTTGGCTCCAGAGTTGTTTAAAAGCCATCAGAAAATGTCTTGCTCACTAGTGACCTCTGCAAGAACTTTGGTGGCTGCTACATCGATCTGACCCAAGGAGTGCTCCTCAGGCAAACATGAAGGCAGACTTTTTTTTTATTGATTAGCCAAATGGTCTAGCCTTCCTGTTTTGTCTCCTTATTGGCAATTAAGGAAGAAATCCATTGAGGGAGTGGTGGCAGTGAACCTTTCCCTCTGACACAAATAACCTTAATCAGGCCTCTTAGTTAATTTCTGAGATTGTTCTGTATCGACCTCTGTTTGAAGCAGAATTTTCATTCTACAGCTCTATCAGTAAAACACACACATCTTCCTGTTAGCAAAGAAGGGTTTTTCTAATGGTGACATCTTTTCTTTCTTACTTGCAATCCTAATCACATCGTTTATTCCAGTAATTTTTCCTGCACTAAGAGCTCTTGTTAGTTTTCTTGAAGGAGAACCTGGGGCTTTTGTTGGGGCTTTTTCTGTTGTTTGTTTGTGGTTTTGTTTGTTTGTTTTTGTTTGTTTGTGTTCTCGGTTTTTTAACCCAGATAATTAAAATTAAACCAAGTAATGACAATTTAGGAGATGAGGGGAAGGGAATGTAGAGAGAAAAGGGGGAGAGGGGAACGTCCTATTCTCAGTGTGATCCAACATCCAGATAGTAAGGAGGCCATTATGTTTCCCAGCCTAAAACTAAGACTGATACCTAAAATAGAGCCAGAAAAGAATTTCTGGTGACCCAGCTAAGCAATGCAGATTAGCTTTCTACACCCAAAACTATGATTGTCCACATTATGAAAGTGATTGCTCAGTCCAAAACACAGCATTTAGGCATTTTCTTACTTGTGTGATTCCTTTTGTGTCAGAACAATGGAAATATGTCACTTGTGTAATGAGAAATTAAGCATTTCCTCAGCTCCTCCCCAGTAAACATTGATTCAAGGCATCCCCAAATGAATGTATTAATCCTCTAGCTCCATCTTCCCCAGCTCTGTTCAACACAGTTTCATGAAAAGGCAGGCCTTGCTTGTCCTTCTTAATGTCGAGTGATGTTTTAGTCTGGGAATAATCGAAAAAATATGGAATATTCATAGATTATGTCACTATGACTCCATTGCTACTCTGTGATGATGGGCAAAGGAACTTGGTCATGGGAGGGGAAGCCCTGGCCTTGGGGCACTAATGCATGCTGAATCTGGGGCTAAGCACTCCCCCGTCTGAGAGCTCTTCTTCCCCTTTTGCACACACACTCATTTTGTGTGTGTGTGTGTGTGTGTTAATTTATTCTCCCAACATGTGTCAGTTAAATGCAAAGTTCTTAATCTTTAAGAAAACCTATGAGGTTAGTTAGATGGAGATGCTAGGGAAGTTCTGGTTGAGCAGGAGTACTATTTATCATATGTTCTCCTTGCTAGAAAATGCCTCTTTGTAACTGGGATGCCAAAGAGACACGTGAGGATTTTGGCAAGGAGGAAAGGTTTGACTTACCTATGTGCTATCTCCGTCAGCATGGTGGATTTACAAACCTGATGTCTTCTATTTACATTTCTAAATCACAGCATGGAGTGAAATGCAGCGATATGAAAGATTAGTCTTCATTTGGCGAAATAACTGCCAAATTAAATGATGACAGATGGAAAAACTAAAAGCCATGGTGTCAGGAGTCCAGTGATAGCCCTCTGCTTTAGCAAGAGGTAAGTACATAAACCTCAGCTGGTGCCCGCAGAACATATGCGTCCAGTTTGAAGACAGCCCTCGGACTTTTTATTTAATCAATACCCCCTATCGAAGAGAGCAGCAGCATACAGCATTAGAACTAAACCGGTGTTATTAGAAAATGATATACTGCACATTAGGATGTATAATTCATGTCACCTTCATTTGCTTAGACCGTCGTGAAAATCCATAAATCATTTTCTCGTTCATGTATTGCCTAAGTGCAATTTGTCATTTTGCATTAGAGGGCTGCCTTAGATCATCGGCGCTTTTAATTCACTGCTAAGGGTTTAACACAACGCCGGCACGGCGGGTGTCGACGGAGCCTGCGGAGCAACCAAGCTCTGCTTGTGTCCGCTTTACACAAAATGGACACCCGGGTGCGCTGTGAAACTCGTGGGGGCGAGAGAGGATCGGGCCACGCCGGGGCTGCACCCGCGGCCAGCGCCCGGTCCGCCTGGAGGAGGGCGAGAGGCATCTCTCCCCGCACTTATACGTGTATATGAATATACACATATATTCCCGCTTGGTTATTGCCCCGTGTTACAAAAGCGTCGCGTGGGTATCGCGCCTCGAGCGCGCGTGGGGAGCGCCCCGACACCGCCTTCGCGGTGAGGCGGAGATGTGCCGCGCCGGCAGCCCGGACCCCCGCCTCCCCCCTTACCTCCGGCCGCCAGGGGCGGTTTCGGTCACGGCCCCGGACAGACGCCCCTCCGTTTCCGAGGTCCCACGGGTTTCGCGTGTCGCGCCCTGGCTGCCCGTGTTCCTCGAAGGCAAGAGAAACAACCACTCTCGGGGGTCCTGCGGTGGGGAGGGTTTAGAGACGGGCCGCCTGGGGTCACCTTAAATCACGGGAACGGGATGTTTTTCTAAAGGCAGGTTAAGACCCCGGCCCCTTGCACCGGAGCGCAAGAAAGACCCGAATTCTGGTATCTGTGTTGTAAGTTGGTGGCAGCGCACGAACGATTGCGCTTCTGCATGCAAAGGTAACACAGCGAGCTCCCATCCGCATCCAACAGAAAGCAGCAGCAAGGGTTTTTCTGACGAAATCCATTTTATTGGAAAACACCCACCGAAATCGACCGGCCGACTCTACTTAGCTCTGCTATAAGCGCTGAGGGGTGGGCGGGAGGGCTGAGGAGGAAAAGATGCTATTTAGGGTGGCATTTCCCTGCCTTTCGCGCCGGCGGGCAATACTGGTGGCTTTCCCCGCACAATCGCACGGTTGCTGCTTTTCTGCCTCTACCCCTCCCGCTGAGAGGCAGCACCGTGTGCCGCTAGATCGGACTTTAAAGCCGCCGTCGCCGCAGCCGCACAGTCACTTGCGGACGTGAGCGTGATAACGGGAGAGCTGCGATCGGCGCAGGCCCCCGCTCCCGCGGGAAGCGCGCACGGGCGCGCACTCGGCTCGCGGGGGCGGAGGGGCGTGTGCGGGTGAATGGAGGCAGAATTAGGGAGCTCAGGGCCGGAAGGCGGGAGCGCAGGGGCTGCGATGGCGGGTACGAAAGCCCCGGTCTCCCCGCAGAGCGGAGGTGGTGCCGCCGCCCGGGCGCAGTGCGCCACTGCCGCCGCTAGGAGGCGCTCGCCGCCCGCGATTGAGGCCGGGCAGCCGCTGGCGGAGGGGGCGAGCGGGGTCCGCCGGTGGCCGCGGCGTCCTGGGCACCCCGCCGCCTGCGCGGGGGTCAACAGCGCGGGGCGCTGAGAGGCCACCGCCGCCACGCTGGACGCCGCGTCCGACGCCCTAAGGCGTCGCCGCCAGTGGCCCGAAGCGCAGCACGGGGCACGGCGGCTGTGCCCCGCCAGAGCTCGGGAGGGGCGGGAGGGAGGTCGTGCCACTCATCGATCTCGCAGCCTTGGCCGCAACCGGGTGCACCGTAACTCGCTTCTCACGGGTCCCCCGCGCGGGGGCCCTTTCACCAATTGCCGTCCCGGCACCGACCCCCGGCGTGGCGCCGAGATCGGTTTGGTCGCTGCGGCGTGAGCTTGGCTGTGCCCCCATGTCAGGTCACCGCGGCCGGCAGTCTCGGGATCCGCTCTCCCAGGAGGGCGAGGGCAGGCGGCGGTGAGCAGCGACACTGCCAGGCGGGTACGAGCGCGCACGAAGGCGAAGATGGTTTTGGTACACGTACAAGTTCGAAAATGTGAAGTCCTGTGTTTCCTCAACGGGAAATGCATCTGAGCATGTAGTTTGTTGAAATGTATGGAAGGAGCCACCACTTACCAAATGATTAAAGATGGGGTCATGAGTCGCTGGTCTTCAAAGCAGAAGCTGCTCCCGCCTACCTGCTTTGTGATGTTCTCTAGAAACAATAAAATGACGTTTTGGGGAGGGAAAAAAATAAAAAGCAAGCAAAAGTTACGAGTTTAATTTTTTTGCTCTTACTCTCTTCATCTTGTACAGTTACGGACATGGATCTCCAGTTGTAAAAAGCCAATGGCATGGGACACTAACAACACTACGAGTGCCGTCACTGTGAACACCCGTCTCGAAATTTACCGCTCGTTTCACAGAAATGCATTCATCAAAAACACGTTAGTGGAGCACTTGACGTGCTATAGACACTATTTGTAGAATCGAGTTTATTTAGCACAGAGCTGTCTTCCCGCTGAGAGAAAAGCGAAAGGAAAATGTCCTACTGCTGTGTGAGACATACGGATACCCGGTTTCGCTTACTAAAGTGCGCGAGCTTGGAAGTTGCGGACCCGAGCCTCGGTGGCGGTTGCGGGTGCCGGCTCTCAGCCCTCGGAGCAGCCAAGCAGTCGCGGAGCGTTCAGCACCGTTACCGGCAGCGTGGGAAGCATCGATACAGCGAGCATCGACACTCGGTATTGGAGCATTTCACTTGAAAATAAACAAATCAGTGGCTGTGAGCCTCTGCCGACTCTTCTTGCCTAATGGTCCCACTCCCTCCCCCTACCCCTCAGTGATGCGCTTCCCTGCCCCCTTCCGCCACCCGAAGTAGCCAGTGACGGAATATTTAACCCTTTTCCCTTGTACCCCAAGTCTCCTGTTACATTAGTGGAAATTCAAAAGTGTAAATTGGGAAAAAATTGTGCAGGCTTATGACGCTTTAAATTGGCTGAAGCTGGAAACACTATACAGATGTATGATGGAAAGTTGCACTTTCTCCACTGTCAAACAAACTAATTAGCTAAGGTAGCCCATGGGGGAGGGAGAGGGGAATAATCTCTAGTTTCCCCTGTTTATACTTTTTCTAAAAATGCAATTGCACCCGGTCTAGGGTAGGAAAGTTAGTAGCTGGTGGAAACTCCCTCTCCAAAGAGACGTTTATGATTACCCCTGTGTGCGCGCTGGTAAGAGGTTATTTCCCTACCCAGCGACTGCAACGGGGGAATAACCACTCTCCGAAGCTGGCTGGCAGGGAGGGAGGGAGAAAGGGAGTCAAGCATGGAGGGAGTCAAGCAGGGCAGCAAGCAAGCAGGGAGTTAGGCAGAGAAGCAGGCAGGCATTCCCCAGCAACGCCTCGGGAGCTGCCTGGCTTTGCCTGCGCTGTGCGACCCAAGCTCCCTCTGCCTGCGCGCTCTCCCATCTGTGATGCAGCCTAGTTGACGTACGCCACGGCCAATAGAGTGCCGCCCCCGGGGGTGTTGCTGCCAGCTGATTGGTTGGCAGGAGCTGAGCGCTGCGCAAAAACAGAAAAGCCGAGCGCTGCCGGCTCAGAAACTGCCGGCAGAGATCAGAGGAGCCGGAGCCGGAGCCAGGACCGGAGCTGGGACGGGAGGCGAGCGGCAGCAGCAGCAGCAAGCAGAGACAGACACAGACACAGAGAGAGAAAAAGAGGGGCTAGATGCAAAAGCAGCAAGAGAGGAAAAAAAACTGATCAGCACATCCATAAAAAGCAATGATGATGAACATAATAATAGCAATAACAGAAGAAAATGAAAGACTATCACTAGAAGAGAGAAAAATCTAAACCTTTAAATAAAAAAGAGGAAATCCCATAAAAATCGAGGAATGAAAGTTTTGGGTAGCAAAGCCGTTCGCTGCCTTTTTTGATATGAAATCTTTCTGCGGGTTATAATTTTTTTTTGTTTGTTTTTAATTTTGCGGTTTCCTGCCTTTTTCTTGCATCTAAAGAGGGCATGTCCACCGGCTCCTCCAGCGGCATTTACCCCTCCAGCTCCCACCAGGAAGACAAACCGAGGACAATCTTGAAATATAAAAATTTCCTCCCTGGGATTTGCTGCTGCTGCTGCCTCCGCCGCCACTGCTGCTGCCGCGGTGCAGTGCCAAGACTCTCGGAATAAATAAAAGCGGGCTACTGTGTATCTCTAGATGCATCCAGCTAATAGCTATTATTAGTTGGCGATTTATTTCGAAGATCACAGATGAAGTGGGGACGCCTGTCTTCTTCATTTGGTCAGCGTGTGAAACAATAATACTCGTAAAAAAAAAAAAAAAAAGGAAGGAGATGGGAGAGAAAAAAATCCTACCATGAATCAGAAGAAATAATATCTAGCACCCCCGTAAATCAACCTCCCTCCCTTTCCTTCCCCCTCCCCCGATCCCTCTCTCTCCACACGCTCGCAGGCGCGGACACACGCGCGCACACACAGAGACATACACACACACAGACAGACACTCAGAGGCACACACACTGTACTGTGTGTTTTCGGAGGAGGTGGTAGTGGTAGAGGCTTTTAGAAGAGGAGGAAGAGGTGGTGGTGGGAGGGGGGGATCTACTTCCCCATTTGGAGATGATTGTGCTATTCCTCTTTGCCTTGCTCTGGATGGTGGAGGGGGCCCTTTGCCAGCTCCATTACACGGTGCAGGAGGAGCAGGAGCATGGCACGTTCGTGGGGAATATCGCCGAGGACCTGGGCTTGGACATTACAAAACTTTCGGCTCGCCGCTTCCAGACGGCGCCCAACTCCCGCAGCCCTTACCTGGAACTCAACCTGGAGACCGGGGTGCTCTACGTGAATGAGAAGATCGACCGGGAGCAGATCTGCAAGCAGAGCCCCTCCTGCCTGCTGCACCTGGAGGTCTTCCTGGAGAACCCCCTCGAGCTGTTCCGGGTGGAGATCGAGGTGCTGGACATCAACGACAACCCGCCCTCCTTTCCGGAGCCCGACCTCACCGTGGAGATCTCGGAGAGCGCCACGCCGGGCACCCGCTTCCCCCTGGAGAGCGCGTTCGACCCCGACGTGGGCACCAACTCGCTGCGCACCTACGAGATCACCCCCAATAGCTACTTCTCCCTCGACGTGCAGACGCAGGGGGACGGCAACCGCTTCGCCGAGCTGGTGCTGGACAAGCCCCTGGACCGGGAGCAGCAAGCGGTGCACCGCTACGTGCTGACCGCAGTGGACGGCGGGCAGCCCCAGCAGCGCACCGGTACCGCCCTGCTCACCATCAGGGTGTTGGACTCCAATGACAACGTCCCCGCCTTCGAGCAGCCCGTCTACACTGTGTCCCTGCCGGAGAACTCGCCGCCGGGAACCCTGGTGCTGCAGCTCAACGCCACCGACCCCGATGAGGGCCAAAACGGCGAGGTGATCTACTCCTTCAGCAGCCACATCTCGGCCCGCGCCCGGGAGCTTTTCGGCATCGCGCCGCGCACCGGGCGGCTGGAGGTGAGCGGCGAGCTGGACTACGAGGAAAGTAGCGTGTACCAAGTGTACGTGCAAGCCAAGGACCTGGGACCCAACGCCGTGCCAGCGCACTGCAAGGTGCTGGTGCGGGTACTGGACGCCAATGACAACGCGCCCGAGATCAGCTTCTCCACCGTCAAGGAGACGGTGAGCGAGGCGGCGGCGCCGGGTACCGTGGTGGCCCTCTTCAGCGTCTCGGACCGTGACTCGGAGGAGAACGGGCAGGTGCAGTGCGAGCTGCTGCAGGGCGACGTGCCTTTCCGCCTCAAGAGCTCCTTCAAGAACTACTACACCATCGTCACCGAGGGGCCTCTGGACCGCGAGCAGGCGGGCGGCGACGCCTACACCCTCACCGTCGTGGCCCGGGATCGCGGCGAGCCGCCGCTGAGCACCAGCAAGTCCATCCAGGTGCGAGTGAGCGACGTGAACGACAACGCGCCGCGCTTCAGCCAGCCCGTCTACCAGGTCTACGTGAGCGAGAACAACGTGCCCGGAGCCTACATCTACGCCGTCAGCGCCACCGACCGGGACCAGGGCGCCAACGCCCAGCTCGCCTACTCCATCCTGGAGAGCCAGATCCAGGGCATGTCCGTCTTCACCTACGTCTCCATCAACTCCGAGAATGGCTTCCTCTACGCTCTCCGCTCCTTCGACTATGAGCAGCTCAAGGAGTTCAGCTTCCAGGTGGAGGCCCGCGACGCCGGCGAGGAGCCGCAGCCGCTGGCCGGCAACGCCACCGTCAACATCATCGTGGTGGACCAGAACGACAACGCCCCCGCCATCGTCAGCCCCCTGCCCGGCCGCAATGGCACCCCGGCGCGGGAGGCGCTGCCCCGCGGCGCCGAGCCGGGCTACCTGGTGAGCCGGGTGGCGGCGGTGGACGCCGACGACGGGGAGAACGCCCGCCTCACCTACAGCATCGTGCGGGGCAACGAGGCCAGCCTCTTCCGCATGGACTGGCGTACAGGGGAGCTGCGGACGGCGCGCAGGGTGCCGGCCAAGCGCGACCCCCAGCGCCCCTACGAGCTGGTCATCGAGGTGCGGGACCACGGGCAGCCGCCGCTCTCCTCCACCACCGCCATCCAGGTGGTGCTGGTGGACGGCGCGGCCGAGCGGCCCGGCGGCGGCGGTGGCCTGGGCGCGGGGGCGGGCGCGGGGGGCGGCGGTGGCAGCGGCTCCGGTGAGCATCGCCCCAGCCGCTCCGGGGGGGACACCTCCCTCGACCTCACCCTCATCCTCATCATCGCCCTGGGCTCCGTCTCCTTCATCTTCCTGCTGGCCATGATCGTGCTGGCCGTGCGCTGCCAGAAGGAGAAGAAGCTCAACATCTACACCTGCCTGGCCAGCGACTGCTGCCTGGGCTGCTGCTGCTGCTGCCCCTGCTGCAGCCGCCAGGCGCGGGCCCGCAAGAAGAAGCTCAGCAAGTCGGACATCATGCTGGTGCAGAGCTCCAACGTGCCCAGCAACCCGGCCCAGGTGCCGGTGGAGGAGTCGGGCAGCTTCGGCTCCCACCACCACAATCAGAACTACTGCTACCAGGTCTGCCTCACTCCCGAGTCCGCCAAGACCGATCTGATGTTCCTCAAGCCCTGCAGCCCTTCCCGCAGCACCGACGCCGAGCACAACCCCTGCGGGGCCATCGTGACCGGCTACGCCGACCAGCAGCCCGACATCATCTCTAACGGCAGCATTTTGTCCAGCGAGGTAAGGCCCGCGCGCCTGGCACCCCTCCCCCGCCCCGCCTCGCGCGCCGTGCCGTTAGGGGCCGTTAGGGACCGTTGGGCGGCCGTTGCGGGCCGGCCGTGCCCTGCCGCTGCACTGCGGGCTCTCCCTAAGCCCCGCTTCACTTTCCCGTAGTCTCCCGAAGCTCCCTCCTCTCTTCTCCCGGAGGGGAAGGCACTTCGCCTCCTTCTTCCTTCTTTCCCCTTTAATTCATTTGTCCGCCGCCTCGGTCCTCGTTGGTCTCTAATATTTGGGACGTTTCAGTGGCAGGCGAAGAAGAGGTGAGTGTGGGCAGCCCGGCCCCCACCTCGCCGAGCCGCTGGCTCCCTTTCACCCCGGCGGCCGCCCAGGAGCGGTTCAGAAACTGTTGCAGCCAAGGGCTTTCTCCCTCCACCCCCCCTCTCCCATCCCCCAGCTCCAACCCCCCCCCCCCCTCCCGCCGTGGCTCTGAACGAAGCTGGGCCCGGCTGGGAGCATCGGGGTGCAGAGAGACTCCCGAGTCTTCTGCTGCAGGCGGATCGCCTGGGGTTTGCGGGAAAGCTTGTGTGTGTGTGCATGTGCGCGTGTGCGTGTGCGTGTGTGTGTGTGTGTGTGTGTGTGTGTGTGTGTGTGTGTGTGTGTGTGTGTGTGTGTGTGTGTGTGTGTGTGTGTGTGTTTCGCAGAGTCGCTACAGCCAACAGTAAGGAAATTATGTCAGGCGGGTCACAGGGTTTTCTGGAGCAACATTTTAAACCGATACTTTTTCCTCCTGAAATTTTTGCATGTGCAAGTAAGGTTTTGGGTGAACCCCCCTCTGGGACTGCGTAAATCTCTGCAGCTAGCAGGAACTTTAATTAATTTGTGAATTAGGGTTTATCAATTGACTTTTCTTTATCTGAACAGCTCTTTATAAGCCAAAGCAAAGTATTGGGAGTTTCCATGAAATTATAAACAGAGACTTAAAATCCTCTCCTGTTAAATACGATGCCTATATTGTCTTATCTCGTGTGTAGAGAATTTCTATCAAAGCATATACCATGACATAGTGCTCCCCTGTTAGTAATTTTCTGCTGGGTTAGCTCATACGTGCACTCTGTACCTCTCTGCTTGTGCACTAATGAAAACAAAGTGTTCATTCCCTCTTGGCATGAATACTGAAACCTGAATGCTGTCCAGTCTGACTGAAGTGGTTTGAATGATATTTCCTAAAGCATTAAGTTTTGCATTAGAACATCTAATATTGGCTTGTAAGGTTGAACTTCCCTCAAAATGTCTATAAAACTCTGCCTTCTGTTGCCTTTTGTAAGGACTCGAAGGTATCTCAATGTGTTTTCTTCCCTAGGGTGCAATAACTGTACTGTCTGCTCTTATTTTTATACACTGAAATCAAAATCAGGCTGAAAACTAGATTACAATGAGTGTTTTTTTTTCTCAGACTAAGTAGTGCACAATTCTAGAAATAGTTCTGTTGATTTTTGTGGGAGTCCTTGCGATGCATGACAGCATGCACTGTGAGAAAATGTGTCAGAATCTCATTCCAAAGAACTTGGGAAAAAAATCCCTCATGCCTTCCCATATGTGCAAATAAGAGCTGTTTTGTTTTTTTTTTTTTTTTCCTTAGATCCTAGAAACAGACTGTGTAGGCCTACTTGCAACTAAACATTAACAGTTATAGTGAATATGGTGAGCTGCTTGTGTGTAATTTCTCATCAAGATTTAAAATATTTCCAATATCTTCTCTTTCCTAGACAAAACATCAGCGTGCTGAGCTCAGTTACCTAGTTGACAGACCCCGACGGGTAAACAGGTACAAGTTAGCCTTTATTTCATAATGCATGCTTTAGCAAATCTGGATGGGATGCCAAAATGTGTTTAATGCAAATGTAAAATAGTAGTAAAGCAATGGGAAATTGAATGTGTATAGATACACTAAATAAAACACTCTTGACTGAATGAGTTTGAATTATGCTTTTTTTCTGAATGGGTTTCCAAACCAATCAAGAAGAGAACAAAATCTTACATTAGTCTAAAACATACTTTAAATACTTATGAATGACACTGTAGGGTCTTCCAGACAGCATTGGTTTCTCTGAGTTAAAATTTAGCTATCCATCTTAAGTAAATGCTACCAAATAATTTGCACCAATTACATGACAAACAGGCGGAGTGATAATGCCTACTGCCCATTTCAGGCTAGACTACCAAGGTCTGAAAATACCAGTTCTGTTCATGATGGACAGAACACCTCTGCAGAAGCAGTGCAGCAGGCAGGAGTGGGTGAATGCAGCACCGTATTTGGCCATGTGATGGCAGAAGAATGTTTTATGAGTTCCTTTTTCTTGTTTATTCTAATGTAAAGATGTTTCTGTGTCTAGTTCTGCATTCCAGGAAGCAGACATAGTAAGCTCTAAGGACAGTGGTCATGGAGACAGTGAGCAAGGAGACAGTGATCATGATGCCACTAATCGAGGTCAATCCTCTGGTAAGTCTGATAAGAGAATGGAAGTAGTAGATCTTTAAGCAGGGAGACTAGAAAGAACAGTTGCTTGCAGGAATATAATACAAGAGGGACATAAATCATGTGAGCATATTGTATGGGAGGCTGGGTTTATGTCAGCTTGCCATTACAGTAACATGGGCAAGGAGACAATTTTGAACAATTTTCGTTCATGGAGCAGAATTTATTTTATTCTTTTGAGCTGGGGTGGGGTTTGGTATGTTAGCCTGCATGAATTGCTGTAGAAGAACTTCCTGCACATTAAAACAAAGTTATTGGTACATTTTATAGTGTATTTTTTTCAACAGCAGATTTGCAGAATTTCAAAGCATTAGGCATTTTTGTTTAGTAGGCACTTCAGCTGGCATGGCAGTGTGAAGTGCAGAGGGAGTTCCCAAGGGAAAGAATGAACCCAGTGGTTGAATGACAGCCAGACTCTGAGGATTTTCACTGGTGATCAGTGGAGACACATTGGGTGCTCTGAATGTGTAATAACTTAGCATTTTTTGAGAGTGGTTTTTGAATTCAAATTAAGCAACCATGATACTAAAAGTGAGCTCCATGTTAATAAGGCGAAAGTATTCTAAAGTACATTTATGTCAGTGCTGTCAAAGGAGATAAATGTTTTAAAAGACTATGGTTTGAATCACCTAGAAAATATATACATTGCAGTGTTATTCCCATGCATAGAGTTTGCTGGTTTTGCTCTCACACTCTCAGGTTTTTTCTTCTGAAAGAGATGGACATTTGTTTAGAGTCTATGCGTTATAATTAATTCTCACCATTGTGCTGCATTTTAGCCACAAATGCTTGTGCTTTATTCCCTACCACAGTCTCCAAAGGTCTGGTATGTCTTGATTCAAACAGTGATTTCTTTCCCCTTGTTTCCTTTGTGCTCTATCATGTATAAGGATTTGCTACAAGTGTATCATACAAAATACTGCCGGAGTCCCCTCCAGTCATCTATTTTTTTCCCCTGACCCCCGCCCTCTTAAAAGATACCAGAGCAAGGGACTCAGTACTGTAATGGCAGTGCTGCCTCACCCACGTGCTCTGTTAAGGTCCTCTTTTTCTTGCCATTACAGTCACTGTCCCCTTAACATGGGAAAGCCAGGCATCAGGGGAAGAGGAGGTTGCTACAGGGCCCCTTTATATTGCTGCAAGTCATTAATATGCAGACCTAATGAGACTTGAGAAGAGCCAAGAGTCTCCGGAGTTCCCTGCTTCTTGCAGGGCTTCATGCTAAGTGAACACAGTGTCTATTTTGTGTCTGGGAACCTGACAACAAACCAGGTCTTGCCAGAAGTTTGCATCTGAACACAGAGCCTCTTTCATTTTTGGCCTATATATGGCGTATGATTTATTGTTGTTTTAAAAAGCCATGTATTTTGCCTTCCCCCATCCTCTCTTTCACACTGTTTCTGGTGCAGTGATCAGTGCTACTGAGTTATAAAAATCTCCCTCTCCTCCTGCCCTCCTTACATTCCATTTTTTCTTTTCGTTACGCGTTTTACTGCAGCAGTCATCTCAATGAACATTTCAATCAGCTTAGTTCCTCAACATAATGAACCATAATAACCAAACAGGAGAGAAAAGAATAAACATCTGCAGAAGGGGCTGGGTTTGACTGATGGTGGGAATATAATCATATAGCTGCACATCAACTGAAAGCTATTTTCTTTCAGATGCATTCAGTGCTGTTATTGTTGTGCCTCTGTTCTTTATTCTTTCTCTGCACTTTAAAAGTAGTCTATTTCAGATATGAACACTGGAACTACCATCAAACTTCTTAGCTGGCTAAATTCTGCATTTTCATCATCTCCATTTTATGAAGCTAGGGGAAAAATCTATTCTATACTTTCAAAATTATTTCAAAAATTTATGAACCTGACGTGATTTATGAAATTCTGTGTTTTCAAAGGTGATTGCATATGAAGAAATAAAAGCTGACAGGTTTGGTCCACTCGGAATTGACTGTTAGAAGTGAAATCTAAAATACACAGAACTTCCAATTTAATATAATGGTGCCATGATTTGAGAATAATTTTCATGCACAATTTTTAAAATGCTAGTTCCAAATAGATATTGAAATATCTATTTATAAATAGCTAATTCTAAATCTCTGTATAAACTTCTTTATTTTCCTACAAACGTATGATAATAGTTTTTCTGTAAGTTTTGGGCTGAATCCTGCTGTCATGATGCAAAGAACATATCCTTTGATCTCAGCAATGACAAGATATATTGATACAAAAACTTCACTCTTGCCATTAGCTTTTGGTGATGAATGTAATTTAAAAAAAAAAAAAAAAAGAGCATAAATTCTGTTTGATCTTGAATGGCTGGAGGAAATACCTGGAGGAATGCCTTATGTGTTTTCTGGTCATTCTGGTGCTCTATAATCAACTCTTTCTAAATTGTTGAAGGAAAACACACGGGTTTATAACATGGCAGAAGTTTGGACTATTTTTTTCAAGATGTTACCTGATACTATGCAGCATCATATTTGTTTTCAAAAGCATTGTATTTGCATCCAAAAATATTTACTAGATAATTCACATTGAAAAGTAAAACTCACTCCCTATCAGTTGTAATCAGCAGTATGTTCTGCTTGTGAAACATCTTTTTACTGTTCTGTACAAGACTTCTGTTACTGTCACCACTGAACAGTCACGTGGCACACAAGTAGCTATTCTATAGTAATCCACTGCTAGCCAGACTGACTGTCAAAAGTCATGGTTAATTATTAGTTGGGAAGGAAAACTTGCAGGATGAAAATCTATCACTGTGTCATAGATTCATCCTGCACAATTATTTACTGAAAATGTTGAACTTAGCTGTTCTGTGTATCACGCAATGATAGCATAGTTTGGGTTGGAAGTGACCTTTAAAGGTCATCTAGTCCAACTCCCCTGCAATGATCTGAGACATCTTCAACCAGATCAGGTTGCTCAGAACCCCATCCAACCTGACCTTGAATGTTTCCAGGGATGGGACATCTACCACCCCTCTGAGCAACTTGTTTCAGTGTCTCACCACTTTAATGATAAAAAATTTCTTCCTTATCCTCCCTAGTCTGAATGCCCCTTCTTTTAGTTTAAAACCATTACCCCTTGTCATATCACTACAGGCCCCACTATAAAGTTTGTCCCCATCTTTCTTACAAGTTCCTTTTAAGTACTGAAAGGGACTTTCAGCAATAAGGTCTTCCCAGAGTCTACTCTTCTCTAGGCTGAACAACCCCAAAATGTTTTATTATCTTTTGAAATAAGATTCTAGTTCACCTTTTTACAAAATATTTTTTCCTAACAGTGATATAATCCTGGTTTCAAATGTGCTGGTATGTAAGGGATTCATATAGTTCTCATTAATGTACCACCTGAATGCCTTGTAATTATCCACATTCTTACCTACCTTAATATCCATGAACTACAAAAGTACTGTCACCTACATTTATTAGGCAATGGCAAGTAGTGGGGTACTCCAGTGTTCAAGAGCCTAATTCTTGTGCATTGAGTAGTCATATCACTAATTGGGATAGGAATCCAAGCTTTTTGGAAAATGGTTTTCCAAAGGTGAAGAAGTACATGAAGTTTTTGGCAAACACAGGAGAGGTTTCTCAAACGCCATACACGTGTTCTAATTACTTGTATTCTTTGTCTGAAAATTGTTGAGACAAAAGCTGCTACTTGTTGTAGAACAAATGCAACTAATACAGCACTACTGCCTATTATTAAGAACACACTGTACTTCAATCACGTTCTGTAGGAGTAATTTCTAAGCGTGAGGTTAGTTTATTTCCCATGGTTGATTAAATTCTTGGCGTCCATTGTGAAATTGCCAACTTGGGTGCCAATTAATACCCTGCATGTGTGTATGTTTAAATTGTATGATTAGGCACCTGTCCTGTAAGATTTGGACTCATGCCATCAACTTATTTCATATGGTTGCTCACTAGCTACTCAGTTTTCTCAAGCTGAACATGCAGGGTTCTTGACAATATTACCTTTGTTAAACCTTTCTCACTGAATTGGTGTGATCTCATAGATGCACTTCAGGAAGGAATATCCAAGATGTGAAGCTAAGTAAACGTACTGTAATGTATATACTATAAAATGCATCAACTCTTTTGATAATCTCTTTTGTGCAGTACCAGACAGTATGCACTGATGACAAGCTGAGATCTAAAATTAGGGTTCCACTAGTGAACTTTATGAAGGGCATCCATAGGGGTCTAATACAAAGGCACAGGCCGAAACATTATCTCACACCCTTTCCATATGGGTTAGGTAAACCCCATAAGGGTTACTATGCATTATTGCAGAAGAGCTATGATATTTTAGTGTCCATAAGGAGTAGAATTCGAGAAGTCAAGAGTAGAATTTCAGTGATAAAGGGACAGACAAAACCAGTATTCCTTCTGAGGCAATGCAGAGTGACAGCTAAATCCTGTTTTGAAGATCACTTGGGCTAAGAGTCTATCTCGGATAAAGTGAAAGTGAACATGAAAATGGCTTAGAAAAGTGCTTTGACTCAAGCTGAGGGTGGTTTCTTTCTCCTTTCTTGGTTTCGGCTTTTTTTTTGTTTTGTTTTGGTTTTTGCCTTTTTTTTTTTTTTTTTTTTTTTTCCCTTGGTCTGCATGCTTAATAGTGTTCACATCTCAATGGTCCAGATAGAGTTTTGAAATACTGAAGCTGAGATTTGGAAGAGTTGAATCTCGAAGATGTTTGAGTCTCTATTCATGTTCCCATGCAGATGAAATCAGTTTTATCCCAGGTAGCACACCAATTACTTAGCAAGAAAGAATGATAATAATTCTTTTTCATAAACTCCAGTTCTTCAGTAGATAAAGTCTTCTACAAAGAGTTTAACATCATTATCCTTATTTACTGACACAAGGCATGAATCATAAGGAAATGAGTAACTTGCTCAAGGATAATGTAACCAAAAGGATGATGGTTCTGGTAATGAAGCTCTGAAAAGGAGTCCTGGTTCTCTACATCACGCCTATCTTCCATCTAACTGGCTTTTTAAAGAAAAGCTGTCACAGAAGAAACGAAAACTGCCATTTAATTCCAAATAAAAGCCAAAGTTATGAAAAAATGACATGTGTTGGGAAAAAGAACCCCTCTCAATAACAATACTATAAAATTACTTTGTCAACATTTAATTTTTTTTTGCACTTTTTTACAACATTTACTCAGTGATACATGTGAATTTGTTCACTCATTTACTTGGTGTATGGATCTTCTCCCTTAATTAAATTAAGAAATAATACATTATTTAAAAATGCTTTTAGGCCTAAATTTTGCTTTGATCTAAACTGCCTTTCAAACCAATTAGAAATCATGCACATAGAAATTTTGATTTTTCTCCTTTTGAAATATAAAAAAGGAAGCAAATTGGGAATATGCTTCAGAAATGCAACACTACCAACTATCTGATTCAAAGCACCTGAGTGCAGGAAATTCAGATGCAGATATCAAACTTAATATTGAACTCCTTTACTAGTTTTTGTTTTCCTTTCAAGGGAGGGATGTGGGCTTGTTTCGCTTCAAAATCTGCAAAGTTAAGTTTATGTGAAAGCACAAATTGCCCACTGGCATATCTAGTAATAAGACTTGAGCAAGTAGGGATGAACTAATGGCCCTTGCCATGAGCTTTTATATGAAGGCTGTATTTGAAACAGTGCAATGCTTATCATTTCCCAGCATTTCAGTGCGTTAAACTATCTGTCTGCATCTGCGAAGGATATTTGAAATTCAGAACTCAGGGTCACCTTTAAAAACTCAGCTTATCTGCATGCAAGGTCTAACATGATAACTAAATGAAAAATATAAAGCATTTTTCTTTAATTTGGATTTGCAATTATGATGGATAGTTTAGTTCTGAAGGACTCTAGACATAACCAGATTCGTGAGAGAGATGAGATGGAAGTGTTCTACTGCTAAACGTTTCTTACTGTTATAAATCAAGAACATTATTCTTGGTATACGAAGGTGTTCTGTGCTGAATGTCTTACTTTGTTTGCTAAGATATATCCTTCCTTCCTGGAAAACAACAAATAGCCTTTGCCTCCTCTGCTTTTAATGTTTTTCTATTAGAAATGCAGAATTCTATACCATGACCCACAGGAAAAAGGTGGAGGAAGAATAGCCAGCATTTATATCTTAGTCAGCATAAATATACACAGGTGCCCAGGGATTTCAAAATCAGAGTGCTAAGTTGAATTTATTTTCTGTCAAAATACTAAGGTCAAAGACTTGATTCTGTCTCCATTAAACTCTCAGGGAATGTTGTGACTGATCCAAGTAGGAACAATACACAAACCATGCCCCTCCGAAGATTTTGTTCCCATCCTATACAAGCATTTACATTATAGCTGTATGTTCCAGTAGTATATATTAAAATTCCAATTTTTCTGAGTTTTGTTTTGTTTTGTTTAAATTTTAAATATTCCTATCTTCAAGGGGGGAAAAGTTTGTCAGACAAGCCTACATACTGTATCCCCTACATTCATTAATTTTTTTATTCAAAATCCTGATTTATAGTGGCTATAAAATCTCTTTAGTAATAAACTGTTATATAATACTATTCAGTGCATTGTAGTAGACAAGCATTATTCAAAAAGGAACTGAAAAACAGTATTTCGACAGAGACATTTTGCAGTTTAGCAGCTGATGTGAAAACAAAATAGTAAAATGGAGGATAGCTTTCCAGGAGAAATTAAAATTTATGAAGGGCAAAAAAGGGTCTGTCTGTGACTGCATACATTAAAAAAATAATATTATAGCATCTCCCTTCCCATATACAAAAGAATATAATTTAATATTCATTCATAATCTTTTCTTTCTCCTGCTGTCTTTCAGGAAACGTTGAATGATTACGTTCATTGATACACTGTTAGCAAAATTAACTGTCATCATTTTTTTTTATTAAAACTAGGGTTATTTGTTGTTTACATGTAGCCTGAAAAATGCAATAACCATTTGTCTTAATTGTCACGTAAGTCTTCTGAATGGCAAAAAGTTAGATTAATAAAATATATATTTTCTTGCCTGACATATTTTTGTGCAGATATTTCAATACTTGAGATACACACACAGTTTTATAGACATTGTTGTATATTAACTTCTTTCTAGAAAGCCTGCATCTAAATCTTTCTTTTCAGTCTTTGATAGCTACTACCGCTACAGAATTTAGAACTATACAATTCGTATGCCTTGCCTGATGATCTTCATCTGACTCCTTAATCATATCTGCAGTTCACGTCTGCATTCTTCAACAGTTCACTGATCAGTAATTTATTTTCAGACTTCTGCATGCCAATTATCAATGCAAGGTTCTAATCAAAAGTGGACCTAGTATTGTATATTACTCGATTTAAAATTAAAAAGTCATTATAAAGTGAGGGTAATCTGAGATACAAAGCTTATTTTTCCTTCATTATTTTCCTCTCTGCCTAAGTAACTGCCTTTAGTACTCAAGCACTTGATCATTCAGAAAGATTCTTACTTGTTGAAGAGATTGTTTTTTGCAGTGTGAGATATCGCACAACTATTACTAATATAAATCAAATTATGGTGCTAAACAGTGGTAGAATTCTTAATACTAATCCTCATATTAGAGATCAGGCTAATCCGGTTCTTTACAATCTTGGCTGGTGCGCAAGCTACATTACATGAATCTTATTACAGCTGTACAAAATTTTGTCCTATTTCTTCTGCAAGTAACACCATTTTTTATAATTCTAGTGCAATGCTTGTAAATGCAATGTTTACAACAGATTTAGTTCAGTTTTGACATACACCAATTCTAAGACACTCAGTTCTTTTTATAAATACAAGAATAAGATATTTCTTTATTGTTCTGCTTTTCTGTAAAATATTGACTATCAACTTGGAGACGTTAGTATTTATTTTCTTCTATGCCTATGATTTCATATGCCATTTCTCTCAAAACAAGTATAATCCAATAATTTAGTAACTCACAGTCTCAAAGTATTATTTTGGAAGGCTGATCTATAGATAGTCAATAGAAGCATAGCTTGTCATTTGAAATCTTAATGTCATTAAAGGATTTGTAAGAAAAGAGTTACACTCTGGCAGGGACAAGTGATTGCTTATATAAGGGAAGCATTAACAATTTTGTCAATAGTATCCACAGCCATGTCACATCGGACTACAGCTACTTTTGTACCACTAATTACAGTAATTTATTATAGGATTCTGCCCCATTACTTGGATGACTTGATGATAGTAAGGTTTGCTGTGATAGCAGTGAAAACCATCTCTGAAAGAATGATGTAACAACTGATTTAATAAGGCATCCTGATCACTTGGAAGCTGGATTCCTACTTTGTAAGATCTGCTTTTAATATCAATACGCTCTATGTGTATACTAATGTATACACAGATAGTTCCTTTATAGGACTCATTAATATTTCATTCTTGTAAATGAAATCTGTGGTTCCTCGATCAGGACATTTAGTTTCTCTGGTCAGAGATGCTTTTATGTAGAAACAATTCCTTCATGTTCTTAACAAGTATTTTCAACTGATAAACTGCAGACATCAACGTACAAGTGGAATTGAGCCTTATTGGAATGGGTTCTAACAGTGAGATCTGAAAGCTATTTTGTGAGGTAGAACCACCAGTACCCCTCTTCTTGTGATATTTTTGTATGTGTGTGATATTTTGGCATTTATTTATGCTTACTAAATGGTGTTTTTGACTTTTGAAGACTGGACAGTCAGGGTTTTTTTTCTTGTATTTTTTTGTTGAGGAAATGAAGGTAGTGGAAGAAGCTCTTACGACATTTCTTTTTCCAATTCTCTCTTTGTTCAGCATAATCTTTCTTATCTGACAGCAGCTGTTCATGATCCTGAAGCTTGTATCTGTAGTTTCTTTTTCTCTCATGCTTGCAGGCATGGATCTCTTCTCCAATTGCACAGAGGAATGTAAAGCACTGGGCCACTCAGATCGGTGCTGGATGCCTTCCTTTGTTCCATCTGATGGACGCCAAGCTGCAGATTACCGCAGCAATCTGCATGTACCTGGCATGGACTCTGTTCCAGACACTGAAGTGTTTGAAACACCAGAAGCCCAGCCGGGGGCAGAGAGGTCCTTCTCCACCTTCGGCAAAGAGAAGGCTCTTCACAGCACTCTGGAGAGGAAGGAGTTGGATGGACTGCTGTCTAATACACGAGCGCCTTACAAACCACCATATTTGAGTAAGTACTATTCAAAAAGCTGTTCCCTTTGCGGGAATAAAAATTAGCTCTTTCTGCTATTCATAGTAGGAATAATATAGACACAGTTTTAGGAACAGTGGGGAAAAATGGCTGCTCTTGGATTCACAAACCACTGAAGAAGGCATTGTTCAATGCTTTTAAAAGAAGACAAAACTTTGATTGTTTTTAGGATGACATGATCATCAACAACAAAAGTATCATCTGATATTAGTGGGGGAGTTGCTCAACTTTATTTTCTGATGGCGGATTATTTTCCAAGTGTCCTTGGGTAGATGGTTTATACATTGCCATTGCCAGGTTAACATTTTTAAGAATAAAATTAAGTCAAGAGAACTGTCCTAAGATCTTCTTTTTATGATTGAGCAGTATCTTGTGAACAAATAGTATGTGTATTATTTTGAAGTAACTATTTACATAGTTTAATGGTTTGGAAAGAGGAAAAGACTTTTTGCCTTCCATCTGATCATCTTTCAGCCTACATAGTACTGACTTTTGTCAGTGCTCCTCCATGCCTTCTGTCTGGTTCCAAAACCTTACCTATTTCTTCGGTTGCCTTTTGACTATGGTTGGGTGTCAGGAAAGAGTGTGATAGATCTCAAAAATACCTTCGTAATTCCTTTTGGAGGCTGAGCCAGTTGTAGAACCCTTGAGTAAGACTTTCATCTAATATGTCTTTTTATTCTGTTCAGCACCATTCTGTATTTTATCAGGAACTGTAATCTCCTTGACTTCAAGCGTTTATGATGTTTATCTCATCCAAATAAGCCAAAGACATTAACATTGCAATACCAACCCTTTTATAAAGCAGCAAGTCTTTTAGGACAGCAAATCAGGAAAACAAATCTTCATGAATGGTATTAATCTATTTACTTTTATAAAGCACTTAGTTGTTCTGAAAGGTGCTGTACTGGCAGTCCTAACCTGTGGAGATCTTTGCTACAGATCATCCTCAGCACAGACAGCTCAGTTTTCCCTTGTTATTTATCAGTCCTTCAGAGAGGTCTTTTAACCACTTCAGTCTTTAGATTTGATTTACTGAAAGCTTCTAAACTTGGATACCAGTTCTGAGATGTGACAGCCATTCCTAAAAAACCTGTCCCAAGACAATCAGCTTATTTTGTGTAGGCTAAAATGTCAGCTGTCAATCATCTGCTCATACTTTAAAGACCAATGTGAAATTTCACTTAGCTATGACCTAACAACTTATGACTCAGACTTTCCCTAACTAGTCTTCCATCATTTACCTCTAAGAAACATTCTTTAGTACTAAACTGTAATCTATCAGTACAAATTTCATCTCTTTCATTACCATCTAAAAACTTGAGTTTTGTAGCACTGATTATCTAATCACACCAATTCTGATGCAGTATGTGCATTACAATTACGATTCTATCTGGTGACACAACATTGTTCTGTTTTGTTCTAGGCCTCGGACTTTTGTTTCAAATAACAACAAAATATTTATTTTCTTGATAGTTTAGGGATTAAATTTTGTTCAACTAACATAAACAATATTGTTGAGCAATTTGTTTACAGATAAACATTGGTCTACACTTCACACTTTTCTGGTATGAGGGTCTAAAACATTAGAGGTAAAATGTTGAAAGCAAGTAACATAAATGAGTAATATTACATAATCCACTTGAGAATTCAGATTCAGTTATACTTTTTTCTTTGAATCTCAAACCTAAAACTGCCACAAAACCAAGAGTAATATTTTTCTGTTTTATTTTACTTTATTTAATATATTCTTTAGTTAAATTCTATGTTATAATTGTATAGTGAAAAACAGGAGAAAAGAAAAGAAAATTAGCACTACGTTTGTAGCAATGGGTAAATAATTCATTATTAATGTGTTCAATGAATAAGGCAAGAGGAATATATAAGAGGAATTTGATTCAGAAAGGAACTTTAGTTGAGCTACAGTGTAATTGCAACCATAATAAAATTAAATTCAGCTTCTTAAAGAACATAATATAAAAACTAGTTTGTCAGTAGAATGATTTTTTTTTAAAGAAATTATTAAAATGTATGAAACAGAATCCTCATATTCAGCAAAAATACTGTATAAGAAGTTGCAGCATGTATGGAAACAACTGTATTAAAAAAACATTAGCAAAGAAGAAAAAGTGTATTGCAGAATACAAAAACTACTTGAACTAAAAATGTCTGTAAAAAAAAGAGAGATTCTTAAGTAAAAGGAACAGAAGAGATCATAAGATCTAGCAAGTAAACTTCAGGATGGAAATTAGCAGAGATATGTGGAACTTCTCAGAACAAATAGCCAAAGGCATTCAAATAAATATAGACAATTTTTCAGATGTCAAATGTAGCAAGCTAGAAGAGAACTGATGTGTTTCTTGAGCTGCAGTTGGCCAGGACAAGGACATTGCAAAGATTCAAAACTGTGTCTTTGCATTTGTTTTTACCAGAGGAGGGATGGAGAATGAAAGACAGGCGTATTGAAGCAGCTACCTATCTCAGGTAACCACTTCAAAGAAGTGTGCAAGACTGAGTCATGAAAGAGGATGTTGTTGCAAGTGTGACTAAAAGAAATAGGAAGAAGCCAGTAGATTATGTTTCTTTCATTTTCTAACAAAAGCTACTAGCCAAAGAATGTTCCAAGTTGTGTTTATCATTTTAAAAAAAGGTAGTAGAAAATCTTTTAAATCAGACACCATTGAGAAACTGTGACATAGGACATGAAATTGTGACTATGGGGTTTTGTAAGAAGGTAGGTGGCATCTGTCCAGGAAAATTAAACAGAAAGATTGTCAATCTGTTAGAATTTTGATACTGGGCAACAATTAATCAATCTAGTGTATATGAACTGACAAAAAAGCCTTTATCATAGCTTCTGTGTAGTGGAATAAGCTAGTAAAGCATTACCAGAGTATCTGTCCCTGAGAGAAAAAAGTCACAACGATAAACAGAACATTTTAGCAGAAGCAGAGTTCCCCATGTGTCTATACAGAGATCCACGGAGTTTAAAAATACAATTATCTAGAAATGGAAATGAGAAAAAGGTGGCGGTATTTGCAGATGATATAAAATGGTTTAGGTCAATCAAGTCTCTAATAGACTACGTATGCATACATTGTGCAGTGAAGCATGGTCCAGAAAATTCAGTCTATTTCTGACCTGTCTCGCTCTGGAATTGAAGGCTGCAGAGCAGTATCAGCATGGTGGAACAGCTGGGAGAGCTAACTTGCTTAAGCTGTGCCATTAGGTCAATAGCAATGAATGTAAACTGGTAGCTCTATGCGGAGCTTTCAACTGTGCCATATGAGTGTCTCTGCTCAAGTTGTGTCTGTCTGGTGATTCCTGTATGGTGTTCCAATGGGTACATTCCATGCAGAACCGTAGAAAAGATAAATTGTATCATGAGAAATCTGAACTCTTCTTGGGAAAAAAGACCAGGGGATAATTCCCTGAAAAGTGTCTCCCAATGTACAAAGCCAGCAGGAACGAAATAAAATGATAGGCTGTAAAAAGGAATTGACTTGAAAATACACTAAAAAGTGTTATAAAACCCTCACACAAAAGTGTATCACTATGTTGCTCTAGCCAGTCTCTTCATTCCATAGAAATAAATAACAGAACAGCAAAAATATTGAAAATATTTATATTCAAAGTAATGTGAAAAGCTTAGTACTAGTTAATGTAGACAAGCCGTGATAGGGACATGGAGTAAACAGGAGAGTGCATGAAAACCGAGAAGGTAAGCCGGGCACTTTCATTTGCCGTTTTCAATAACAAGAGAACAGCAAGGAGACAAAACAATCGAAGGACAACCAGGTCATGAACTGATAAGATCATACACATTCGATAAAATTATATACTTTTGACATAAATAATACAGTAATCTGTTGAACTTATGATTATAGTGTGTGATTGAAACCAAGGGCTTCATAGTGGGGACTTAGAGGTTTGCTTCTTTGTTGTTTGAGGTTTAGGTCATTGCATGGATAAATGAACACAGCAGCAGCTGTATTACAAATTTTAATGCACAAAAAAATACAAATCCTCATATTTAAAAGGGTTTTTTTATGTCCCATTGTCAAATTTTCACCTTACTGATCTAAGCCATTGGACATATTCAGACAACAATTTCCACATACATATTCTGTTTATTATTCTGAGCAGAATATACCAAAAGTAGATCTTTACTCAAATAGTATATTTTGAATAATATATTTTTTAAATAAGTTTTAAGTATTTAGAATGCAAAATTATGATGGGATCAATACATTGTAGGATTTTTACAAACAATTTTCTTATAGAGTGACTCCAGGCTTCTTCTAACTTGCATATTTCTCTTACTGCGTAATTTACCCTGATTTCCTCTCATTCATCCATGTGATTTGAACACCGCCTTTCTGCAAACAGTTAAGAAATTTTCATAATGACTTGAATGTTCATAAAACATGAAAGAGATTCTGAACTTGAACAAGTGAATAATACTTGTGAGGAAAGTAAAATGTAGCTTTTGAAATTCCTCTATTTTAAAAATAGATTATAACTATTTCTATCTAATTTTTCAGTCTGGGGTCATTATATTAGCCATTATTTTTAGAAGTGTTTTTACTGTAGTGACCAAAGCCACTAACTCAAGATTCAAACTCTCTTGTACCACATTCTGTAGGATATTTAAGAGAGACCATCTTCACAATGAATACCTGATCAGTCTGATTCTGATCTATTTCTAATATTTTTGGCCAGGTTCTGAGATGGTAACAGTGCGAATAGCACTATAACCTTCAGCTCAGTAGTGTTTTGGTTGATAATTGATCGTAAGAAGTAGCTTTCATTTGTTTTATTTTTATTTCCTGTAATTGTGGATCATTCTAGATGTACATTTCTTTCATAATATTTCAGAGTTCTCCTAAAATTACATACTGACACGAGTGATAGAATATTTTTTTCTTCCTAGTGAGAGGTTAGGATTTTTTAAATATGAAAACAGCTGAATATCATCATAATACCTTAACTTTCTATGTGGAAATTCTTAGTTTGCTTTTAAAAAATTACTTCAACATAGCTTAATCTACTTTGGAAGCAGGTTTAAAACAAACTGCAGAAAGTCATGATTTACTACACAGAATAACAGTGCTTATGCACAGAGACATTCTGGAATAATAATTGTATTCTAAAGTGGAGTCCTAATTAACTCTGCAATATCTTCTACATACACAGAAGCATCTTCATCTTCACTGATGAAAATATATCATTATCATAGTAATTATTGCTAACACCACCAACATATTTTATGTATGAATTAGGATTTTATCATGTTAGGTATGACATACACACAGAAAGAGAATAAAAAAACTGGTCTCTACCCCAAGGAGCTGGTGGGCTGAGCAAGGTGAATTGTAAGGAAAAAAAATCCCTTTCCTTGGCTGTTTTGATTTATGTGGCATGGATATGAAATACCAACACTACTTTTGATAGATGCACATAGGTCTAGACTTGCATAATCAAATTATTTGCATGAGTCTTGTTTGTACCACCCAAAAAATTTAAAAGTAAGCTTGTTCTCATTCTGTACCTCTGTTCCGTAGCCTGGATAACCATTGACTGACTCTGCAGCCGAGGTACATCCAAGGGCTGTACACAACCACAGGGATCAGGCTTGGGTCTAAGCACAAGTCCCTATGTTCATGTGAAACTATAGATGTAGTCTGAGTTTCTCATTCCATGATGTATTTGGCACCTGCTCAACTTGACCTATCCATGTCATGTTGGTTTACAAATA
This sequence comes from Patagioenas fasciata, assembly GCF_037038585.1. Taxonomy (NCBI): domain Eukaryota; kingdom Metazoa; phylum Chordata; class Aves; order Columbiformes; family Columbidae; genus Patagioenas; species Patagioenas fasciata. Next base: position 65,040,052 of record NC_092523.1, on the reverse strand, counting down.
AAATTAAAAAGCTTTCAAAAGTCTTTACACAGTTGAATGTTTAGGAATTGAATCATCAATTTATTTCAAATAATCTACCACAGAGCTAGCACAAAGAACAGTTTGACTTACAAACGTTATCCATCTCCCTGAAACAGATTAGAACAAATGACCTGGAAGAGAAAAATGTTCATGTCTTTATACCAGGACAAGAAGTGTCTCCCAACCCTTTGATTAATTTTCAAAGGATTAAAAAAAGTCCACGTAATGTTTTTGGGGTATTTTGATCTAATTATGGTCATAAAGGCCTAGTTCCTGTAGGGTATGTAACGCAGCATTTTCTGTTGATGTTTAACAGAAATACAGGAAAAGATGTTTTAAGCAAGATGCCTTTACTGTTTTGGAAAAGTGTCCTTCTCCTTGCGTGCCCCCCCACCCCTCCAAAAAAAAAAAAAAAAAAAAAAAAAAAGGAAATTGCAATTTTGTACATTTAATAAGACAAAAGAAGAATTGTCATTTTTTTAGTTATTTCTTGTTTCTGGAAACTATTTGTGTAGTTTTATCACAGATGTGATAGCCATTATAGCATTATGTTTGCATAAGCATAAATAGCAGCTATTTTGAATGGGACACTTGATTGACTTTTAAAATCAGGTCTTTTTGCTTTTAAAATTAATCTACTTGATTTCTAATACAAATCAGGTAAAATGGTGAGCTGTCTGGTCTCTTCATTAATAATTTTAAACTCAATTCATGATTTTCACACATATGTGAAATAAAAATGCACAGAAGTAAAAGCACACAAATTAGCAACAATAAGTTGCATGCATGTCTGACAGTTCTTGGGGTAGGAAGAAAGAAAACATTCTAATGCTCAATTGAAAAGAATGGCATTGAAATGCAATTTTATTGGTATGAATAAACAAATTATATGTGCATAATAAAAGAGTTGTTCCTTTGTTTTGTGCTCAAAAAGAATGTTAAAATTGTATCTTTCAACTTTGAATCTGATCTGCATAGCTGAGTATCCTGCATATCCTGTCACAGACAGTGGAATTCTTAACTTATAGTAAGGAGTTTATCTCAGTGACAGGATACAGCTCTCACTTCTGCACAAATGAGAATGACTTTGTACATGCAAAATCCCTCGGCAAAAATGCAGGCTGAGTTGAAAAGCCAACATGCAATAATGCTGAGAAACCTAACTGAACACTTGTCCATTTCTAAAAAATCTAAGAAAGCATTCCCATTTTTGCAAACAGCTGTATCTGAACTGCTCAGAGTTTTATCCACATATACTTCTAGCTTGCCAGTTCAGATACATTATCTCTATTGGGTAAATAAAGCTTACAAAAAAAAACCTAAGCCTGAAATAAACAGGTAACACTAATTAAAATAGAATAAGGAGAGAGCAAGACTATGATGGATTTTTACTCATTATTTTAGGTACTCTGTGATGTTAAATAAGTCACTTATGATGATTCACTGTTCAATGATTATTGCATAACTTCTGACAGGTATTTTTATCTCACATCCATGACTGCTTTGCCTTCTTCATCTGAATATTTCCTCTTGCAGCTATTGCTCAAAGGGAAGAGCACTTACAGAGTACTACTGAAATAACAGAAAGGAAAGGGATAATTCAGAAAGAAAAATTAGAAAGAAACATATAAATATGCAAATATAACTTGGCTATAGCCCAATAAAACCTATACATGGCATTATTTTCATGAAAATAAAGAAAAAAGCGTTCTTTTAATTTTAAAGCACAGATGTTAGCTGTTATATTTAAATACAATTTGCTTAAATCTCTTTATGTAACTGTGATCTTGGACAGATTTAACAGTACCTTATATTGTACAAAATACTGGTAAAAAAAATATCTGTTATTAGGTTTACATAGCATCTTTTATCTTGGACAACTCTAGAGCTCTTAGCAAGTGCAGTGAAGGAAAATAATTGAAAAGGTTAAAAAAAATATATTTTTAGTTTGTCTTAAAAATATGTCATTTCAACTACTTATGTTCCTCTAATAGCTGTAAAAGTCTGTGTTTGCCAGTTCTGACTGGAACACTGAGAAGTCTTGTATATATAGCTATCTCTTACTGGTGCTATATTTATTCAATTATGTCAGTTTTGAGAGTGCTTATGTCTGCCATTAATATACCATCTGTGAGATTTTTTTTTTTTTTTTTTTTTTAAATAATGAAATGCCATTTTTTGGATTCCTAACAGTGGAATATAAAAGAAACCAGCAGAAAGATTGCTTGAAAATTTAGGAGTAATTTTTGAAATTACTGTGTTATGCTGGTTCAAAATTCCAAAACGCTTCTTTTCCTATAAATTTTAATTCTCTGACAAAAGTAATTTAGCCACTTACGGACATGAGTCTCTTTGGAAAGCAACGAGATGTTTACAGTTAAAATTTTCAAAGGCACTAAAGTTATTTATTTTTGATATGCAAATCCTATTAATTATGAATAAATGTTATTCTTAAATATACAAAACTCCTTACTGTGACAGTCAGGAGCTGGAGAATTGAATGTGTGCCTACACTTGGGTCTACGCACAGCAAAGTCTTTTCCTCTCTGCTTGCCACTGTCTTAGAAACTCCTTGGCCTGCACAGCAGAGGAAATTATTCTTGCTTCTGGCTCTTTTGCTGCACACAATAACTCTGATTTTCTACTGTCATTTCCACTGCTTTAATTTTTGGGGGCTTCCCTTTTTTTTTTTTTCTTGACCAAAGGAGGGCAAATAGGGAAAACCATTTAAAGAATGCAACAGAGAGCCAGTAAAAGAAGGAACTGCATCTATTTGTTGTGTTCGGACAAAGTACATTATAGGGATCAGTGTTGCTATTTATCTGGCAAGCCTGTAAACAGCTCTATTTGCACACTAGCCACTGAGAATGCACAGTTTCATGCTAGCAGAAGGATGACTGCTGCTGGGAGGTAGCTGTCAATATATTTAATTTGTTTTAGAAACATAGTATAGTCAAGTCAGAAGAGTGAAAAATTATGTATTTGGTATCTTCTTGTAAGACAGGAAGTAGGAGATACAGACAATTACAATTTTTAACTTCAATACCTAATACATTTTTTGGAGAACTAAATATTATTATAATAATCAATGTGGATTCACTGGAAATCCAAACTCTCCTAAGGTAATTTAATTTGTTTCTTTGATAGGCTAATGGTTTTCTTGGTTGAAGAAAATATTGTGGACATGGTGAAGCAAATGTTCAGAACTTACTTCCTAAATTCTGCCTGAAAATCATGTGCATATAAGAGTTGCAAGAGCAAATCTGCATTTCTTGCATAGATGCAATCTGGTTTATATGTGTAAATGATGTTGTTTTACATGACGTATTCACAGGTTATCAGGAATAACGTGGATTAGAAAAAAAAATAAATAAATGGATGCAGAGTAGTTTCACAAAAGAAGTTACGGGGAAAACAGACTTCTGTTTTAGCAAGTGATCTGAGTCCTCTGACTTTCTTTTCACCTCCCACATCATGATCACATTCAGCACTGGATTCATTATGAGACTGTTTGAATGCAACTTTTCTCTATCCATAAGGAATTTTTCTACATGCTGATATTGTGGATTCATCTTACATCAGAGTAAAATTCTGTCCCTTTGTGACCTTTTTAGCTGCCTCTTTGTGCTTCAATTTGACACTCATCTATTCTTAAATTGGAATTTAGATGACAATTGACTGTAGTTGCACGCAGCTGTCATATATATATATAACTTTTTCGTGTTCTACTTGAGATAAAGCCCTGTGTGCTTTGTACCTGCAATATTTTTTATGTTTGATATGGATACACTGCTTCTAATTAATTAAATAAGATTCTTCCCAGCACTGGAATGTTATGGTCTGTACTCTTACACTCTGTGGCACACCTTTAGCATGTGTCAGCTAATTTTCTTCCCTAACAAGTCCTGTCTATGGTGTGGGTGTCAGAACGTGGGACAGGGACCATTCCTGCCAGCAGACTGAATAGCATCACAGTACATGGTCCCAATATATTGCTCGATGTGGCTAAGAAATTTTAATAATGTGGGCATAAGTAATACCATTCTGCTAGTCTTAAGTAACACAGAATGCTCATGGGCACACTTCATTCATGGATAGAAACCGAGCCAATTAGACTTTTTGAATAAAAGAAAATATGAAAGGATTGTGAGAAATTTAGTTACACTTAACATACACTGAAGTATGTTACCTTGGTAAACTGGGAAGGACTCTCTGAAATCTGAGTGTCTGCTGCTCATGAAAAACAATGTTAAGTACTGTACTTTAGAAATGGAAAATAAAACATTCACAAAAGGAGAGGGGACATACCTGCCTGATCATAATGTCACCTAATCCCTGCTAGGAGAGAGGGGTGGTGGAAAAACATCATAGCAAAGATAAAAAATTTTTGTTAAATACAAATACCTTGGCTTTTTTTTTTTTTTTTGTTAAGGAATCAAATACTTGTATTACTAACGATAGTACAAAAATTATTAGCTTACAGTCAATCAGGAAGAATGTGAATTTGCTAACAGAGTATGAATGCAATTAGAATAAGTTGTTGATGGAGAATCAGGAAATATTCTTAGGGAATACGCTCTGTACTAAGTTTAACAAAAATCAGGAATAATGGAAGAGTTATTTAATTTGTCTTAATATAATACATAATTATATGAACTCTTGCAAAATGAAATATTCCATGATTCTCTGAATATAATGACGATGTCATATATTATCTTAGTGTTTTCAGGTAGATAATGAGGTTGTAATAATACAGAAAGATGAAAATACTTTCTTCTGCTTACTATATCTTTTGGGAAAACTGTCTTTGGTATTCTTCTGACACATTATGGAATATAGATTAGCACTTTCTGTGTTGAATTGTAGTAACTAAAAAACATTGTTTCTGTGGTAGATGATGGCAACCAGAGATAAATCAAATCTGACATGTACTGTGCCACTGGGCTATTGCTGGCAGTGAAAAAGATATTGTCACCATTTACAGCAGAATCAAATACACATAAAAGTATCTTATTTGCCACAGAACATTGTCGACAAAATCCAGGACATAATTCAAAAGAAAATCCTTCTTAATCGCATGTTTAATGTACAGCACATGTTGATTAAGGTCAGTGCTTAAATTTAAGCCTATGCTTGAGGATAGTCCTAAACAGAGAGAAATTTTATCTGGTGCTTACATGAACTGAGACTTAGATACTTAAGAACTGAAATGCTTTTTATAATTTTTTTAGAGGATCAGCTAAGTCCAGGTAGGATATAAGTCTCAGAGCACTCAATAGCACCAGAGAAACATTATTTGAGTGACTGTCATGATGTGTCGACATTTGTATCAGGTAGTCCATTTGCCACATGAAAATATTTACCAAGACATGTTCCAAACATCAAAAATATCTTCTAATTGTGTATTTTTCTGATCTTGAAACAAAGCTAATAAAAGGGGTGATATGTGTCAGAAATTTGGTCAATATACATTTTTTAAAAAAGCATGATAATCAGTTTAATTTGTTGATACAGAATTCAACACTGTGTTTGCATTTGAAAAGTGGCACTTGTCTACTTAAATACAAAGGACAAAGCTCTTGCCCCATTTTCTTAGAGTGAATAACACTATTTGTCACATTCACTGCATTATGGGCAGTGTACTGTCCACCACTGTCAAATTTTAGCTTGCCTGGGAATCAGTGTTTCTTGAACTGATTTGAATAAATCTAGACATGGAAATATGTGCTCTTAATGATTAAGGCAAAAGGAAAGGATATGTGGTTACATTGTCTGTTTTGTACAAAAGATAGCTTTTTGGCATAATCGTCTTGTTCCAGAAGATGTATTCTCAAAGGAAGGAAAGATTTTAATGGTCTACGAAGTTTGTTTATTTAGCTAAAAGCAAGTCTATTTCCAGAAGAGAGTCAGTGCAACAATTACAAACTTTTGCATTTTAGCCTACTTTATTTATTCGCAGCCTGAAGATCTAACACTCACAATTTTTTTTTGTTGTTTTACATGAAATCTGGGTAATTGCACCCATCAGTCCAAATACTGTCAGTTTATTTTAGAAACAGTATTTGTATTTTTGGTTTCGCAGATCTCAGAAAGAACATTTCAGTCATACTGAATTCCATGTCTCTATTAGGGACAAATTTTGCCTTGATGCAACCTATATGTTTACATGTGGGAGCTTCTCCTGCCTTCCCTGTCTTGTCAGATGCCAGAAATAGCCAGAGAGAGTGGTCTCATTCTTACCTAACTCCCTGAGCTGCCTTCAAGAGTCTTCATACTTAAGCATAAGCACATAAACAATGGATCACTGACATTAGGAGACAGTTGGCTGTTGGTTTTTGTTTGTCTGTTTTTCTTAAAAAAACACAACAAACCAAGCAAACAACAACAAAATTAATTAATTAATTAACTAATTAACAAAAAAACGGCCAAGAAACCAACCAACAGCCAAGTACAAATGTAAGTATGTTCCATCTTCCTTTTTTCAATTACTTGTTATAATACAGAGTTAACAAAACCACATTAATTGTGTAAAACGTAGCGTTGGCATCTGTAATGCAAGCTATTTTGTCCAAATGTGCTCTACAGCATACAAAGGTTTGAAACACAAAATTTCTTAACTAAATTCTTGAATAAAAAGGAAAAAAAAAAACTTCCCCTTAAACTAATTCATTAGGAGAAGATATATGAGAAAAATATTATTTTCATATTTGTGTACCGAAGTTTATTGGACTGGATAAACACAATCTCTTTTTATAACACCAATAATGGAGTTTTCATAAAATATTATTAGCAATGCTTTAAAAAACTTATTTAAGTAATTGTTCATTTAAAAAGAAAAAAGATTGCAAAAGATACTGAATTGACACCTGCAGTGACTGGAATACCTTTTTATCCACAGAACATGGGTGGCAGCAGAGTAATTCCCATTCTACATCCCCCAGCCCCAGCCCCAGCCCCAGCCGTGTGTCTCACCCTTTACCTGGATACACCACTACAAAGGGTGAGGGAGCTATGGTAGTTTACTCTGCATTCCCATTCACTTGTTGACCTTTTTACAAAAAATACAGTTGCTGCTAACTCGACTAGAGCTCCAGGGTAACTGAAATAGCCAGGTTATTTCATAGAGAACACCTTCTATCACTACTTAAATCCTGGCCTCTCTTCAATCGGGCTGAGTTAAAACAAGAATGCTGAATTTTCAGTCTGTTGGTTGTTACTAGAATTATCCATTCCCGGTTCTGTCAAAGCTGATGGGACTTACTAAAGGGCAATATTTCATTTGCTACAATTAACATATGGACTGTAAAACAAACAATAAAAATATGAAGAGAGTTAACATCAATAATGCAAATTGAAAACCAACATTGCCATAATGTATATGAGGTAAACAACTCCTTTTTAAATAGTTGTTCCCTACAAGTGAAAGTCATTCACTGTAAAACCTAACAAGCTGAGTGGAATGCAGGAGATGACAGTCTCCCATAATCTCTATATCAATTGCAGAATTGCACGGGGATCACCTGATCTGTGCAAACGTGGCATTGTGAAGCACATTTTTTTACAGGGGACCCAGAAGAATAAGATGTAATACACTGAGTGCTTTCATAGAAGCCTGTATCTGAAAGTTCATGTGAAGACAAATAATACTTGGATATTGTGCTAACTTAGAGAATTTGGATCTGAAACAGCAAGAAGACAGTTTACATACTGGCTTTCCCTCTGTTCTCCTGTTGCATAACTGGCTTTGATTTAAAAGAGAGGTTTTAAGTTCAAGTGCATTCTTTCTCCTATGTGAAGAACTGCAATATATCTGTAACAGCAGGAGTATGCTTGGTATTTGGTATTCTTTGGAGATTTTAGTATCTTGGGGTTCATTTGGATCATTAGACTGTTATCACTTGAGGGAATTCTGCAGTCATTCAGTTATAGCAGTTATAATACTGTGGGAGTCTATGGAGCTCTCAAATATAGTATAGACTGAACAGAGACCATAGCTATAAAAGGTAAAGTGTCTTCTACTGCTGCTTTGGTTGCCAGCTGTGGAGGGAAGCAGTGGGCCTTCTCTCTGTCCTTGTCAGATTAGCCAGCAATACTATGCAGGAGAAAAATTTTATTCAGAGAATTTGAAGGTCTTCCAAGTACAGGCAATCCCCACTAGGGTTTGCCAAAAGAGAAAATGTATATGACTCTATTCATGGCTGTAAAGTACTAGTTTGACATCAAGTTTGGATGCAGTGGGAAGATTCACAACAGGGTGAAAGGAAGATTTATTAAACAGGCGAGAGCTTGACAGTATTTTCTGTTCATTTCTGATTCACAAGGTAGCAATAATCACTGCATACTTTATTTTCTCTTTTCTGTTTCTTATGTTACTGCTTTTCATTTCTTTTTCTGTTCACGTGCCACTGATGTCTTTACATGTCTTGTCAGTCTACGCAGAACTAGCTCACTGTGAATGGGAGGCTTACTAGTGTATACTGAGGAACAAATGAATCTAAATGTATTTTTGCTGGGTTTTATTTCCAGTTTTTATTGCAATTTCATATAAATTTTATGCGTTAAGTGCTCATACTGTAACACTCCAAACCTTTGTTAAGGTCTCTGGGGAAGGAACTATAGTCAGTACAGTACATATTGTGTACCCTAAGAATTTTAATTGGAATACTTGTGACTATTTAATCATCTTGTTCACCTCAAACACTATTAGAGTCTGTGTACAAATAGTACAATTACATTAACAGAATTATGAAACTGTTCATTATTAAAACCCTTTTTCTAACTAATACCCATACTCACACAGACTTGAAGCTTCCTTATGCACTAGTTTGAGAGTTCAGAACAGGAGATGAAACAGGGATGAAAGAGAGAGCTGTGATCTCTGAGGAGATATTAGGCACCAGAAATTATGGTGTTCTTTTGCCAGCTCTTACACTGACTCTAATACTTCCATTTCTATAGCACTTGCCATCTCTGGATCTCAAAGTGGATTATAAAGAATAGTGATTTAAACCTTCCTGCACCTCTAGGAGATAGGTAAGCAACATTATTCCCATTTTACAGATGGAGAAATTGTGATACAGAGAGGCCTGATGTTTCTTATTAATTTATGAACAGACATGCATGCACACACACAGAGCTAGGAACAGATGTCAGAACTTTCATTGCCCTCTGTTTTAAGCTGAATCCATCCTCCTTTCCATTTAACCTCTCTGATTTATATTCCCCATCTGTAAAAAGACGGAAACTGGTATAGACATGGAGAGATTTGCTTGCACATGAATTTCTGTGCAAATACAAAAACAAACAAACAAACAAACAAACACAAAACAAACAAGCAAAAAACCAGAGCAACAAACAAAAAAACCCCACATACCAAACAAAAGTTGCCTTTGAAATCCAATGCCTGTTTTGTGTTGGCAGAGGATATTTTAGGGTTTAGGACGACGATTTTTGTAAGTGGGAAAGTTGCAGGTGTTCTGTACCCTGATATGTAATACTTAGTTATTGCTATAAAATGGCCTGATTGTTCTGTAATATAAACATAATAATGGAAGTTTAAAAATTAAGTTCAATTAATTTACATTGCAACGGACTAGACACAGCCAGTAACTCAATCTATTACCTGAAAACATATCCTAAACAGATTTTGCTGCATACCTCAAGTGCCACATCAACACCAATGCACCGTTTACAGACAGGAGCAGAAGGAAACAGGTGCTGCATGAAAACAACAGTTGCCCCAGCTGCAGATCTGTACAGTTTTATCCCATGAAATTCCTGTTGTGTCTGTACTGCAGCATAAGTTCCTCAATGGCACACAGCAGTCTAGACTACTGTGCTTACGTATTTATAAGAGAACTGAAATTATTAGTGAACTTTCAGAACAAAAAATTTGAAGACCAAATATAGGTCTTGTTATTTTTATAGCTATTATTGCAACGCTTTTCCTTGTTATATTTTTAAATATATTTTCAAAATTGTATAGAAACTTGATTGGTTTGATCACATGCACATAAACATCACAAAAATTCTGATTGCATTAATCTTTACTACAATGTTAAAAAAATATACTGCAGAAGCTTTTAAAATGCCTTTCTAATTCTGTTTACTAATTTGCAGAATTGAGACATCTGAAACATAATGTATTAGATGTTTTAATTGTAATATTAATAATACATCTGGCAATTGTCTGTATGTTCAACAGATAGCTTATGAATAAATGTTTGTTGCATTTTTCTGTGTGCATCCTATGGCATAGGCAGGCTAGATTAGACGAACATACAACACCTAGGTTAACATTTTCATGTAAGGAATCTAACTTCTCTGTGATGCAGTAGATACATCATTAGATGTTTACTAGTGAATATAAATAGTGAATAGGTATGGCTAATGTATATTTGTGTTAAATGGAACGGAGACTGGATGTGTTTGTGTCAGCATGTAAGTATCAGCATATATATATGGACGGCTTGATTCAAAGATTCATTCTAAAGTTAAGATTCCATGGTTTAGTTGTAATACTTCATGCACAGAAATAGACAGAATTTCAGCTAAGGATTTAGTCGATTTGGAGCTAAGGTAAAACCTGATTTTATCATTACAATTTTTACTAAATAATGATGATAACAAAAATACAGCAAGTTAGTTCCTTGTCTCAACTTCATGTGTGTCTGAAATCTAACCCAGGGTCTTTCTGAATGCTAATACAAATAATTTGTTACCTTTGCTCCTGATTACAGCTAAAATAGCTAGTGTCTTGAGGTAATATAGCTACCACAGCTGATGGATTAGGATATGGGTTTGCTAATGCATTGACCTTCTTATCTGTGTAACATGAGTTAATTTTCAGCCTGACAGTAAATGCTGAAATTTGAATTGTAACACTAATGCACCACTTTTTCATCTCTGTCAAACCAGACTAAAGGGTCATTTGGTGATGAGGATAATGGTTCTCTTTGAAAGAGAAGGAAAACCAGCTTCTGAATCTTTAGAGGATTCTAGATCTTGCTTAGAATAGGCATGGAAATTCCAGCAATATCGAACCTGCAAGTCTGACTGTTCATTTTGTTCTTATTCTGCATGAGCACATTGGAATACTTGCCATGACATGTTAGACAGAATAATAAAACAACACATGAAGTTCAGTTTTCAGACTATCAAGTCTCAAACAGACTTTCCTCTGAAAAGTAAATCTACATTCAACTATTTGCTACAATGGGGATTTCAAGCAAAGTTTGTGACAAGTTTTGGTTGTTTCTCTACACTCTTAAGAAATACTAAACCTAAGAAATGTTGGAGACTGTGTTTAGTGTTTTTGGTTTTTCTTGTTGTGTTTTTGTTTGTTTGTTTGTTTAGGTTGTTTTTTTCTCTGTTCTCAGAAGTGTCTTTATTTCTTTCCTGCAGCACGGAAAAGGATATGCTAGTCACCTCTACAGGACTTACCTGAAGCAGCATGATTTGCACAAAAGTCGACCAACAAAAAGCATCAACTTTCAACTTCATTATCTTGGCCATCCAGTTCTGTGTAACTGAAGGATTTGTGTGCTGTTGGAGACATCATGGCCAACAATAGGACCTAATTGCTCTCAGCAGGCCTGAGAAATGAGTTGAAATGTGTAAAACTGTAGAAACTTCAGAGGCAACTGATCTTGCCTCTCTGATCAGTGTGTGCCTGTTTACAGCACTATATATCTTTCTCTCTCCAAAATGTCACTGAGCCCTTTAGATGTTTATATTCACCACAAGAAGCCAATCGTACAGATAAAAGAAATGTGCATTATAAATGCAATATCACTGTTTTAAACTTGACTGTTTTATATTATTTTTGTGTGATCAAGTGTTCCCCAAATTACTCCAACTTTACAAGAGAGATTGTGATCATGTTCTTTTCACCTGTGGGTCATAAAAATGTTGTTAATCTGAAGACCCACAAAAATTATCAAAGACATTCTGTAGTTTATACACCGTGTTGCAAAGTGTTTACTGTACTATTTCAAAGCTTCTAAATAAATATAAAATATATATATATTATATTATATATAATTTTCCGAAAAATGTGGTACAACTTAGTTGATTTTTAAATGGATTCATACAGTCTACACCATATGCTAAAGTGAGAAGGTAATTCAGGGTTCCTAAGCTATCCTTGCTAAAAACGAAAATAAAAGAAACCTTTAATAGTACTTCCCCAATATTCGTATTTTGGTCAATCCTGTTTTCTTGTTTAAACAAAAAAAGCTGTAAGCAACAACATTTTGTCTAAAAGTTGTGATGAATTTTCAATGCCAAAGATGCAGCTGTCAATATTACTGGAACGAGCACTATGTACTATCAGAGGTATAAATCACTCTCCATTATTTTGGTTATATTTCTATGGTTTTTAATTTGGAATCACAAAATCTTTTATAAGGCTCTATAAACTCACCTGTATATGTTGTTAAAAAGAACACTGGGTGTCTGTACATTTGCGATGTAAGATATAATGTAAGTGAAGTTAAGTATTTTAAGAAAATCATCCCAAGCTCATTAGTATGCATACATACATACATACGCACACACACACAAACACACACATCTCTCTGACATAGGTTTGTGAAACTATACAAATATATTGCCTAAAAATATTTCTCTTGTGGCAAGGAATAGTTGTTGTTAGAATTCAAATTGTGAAGGCAAAGTTTATGCCAAACTATTGATTCTTTTATCACAAAGGAAATTTGAAATTAGGAACATGGCAGATGCTCAGCTGACCCTTCTCCCACTGGAGTTGTAAAGGGGTTGGCTACCATCTTTGCTGGGAAAAGGGTTAAGCCCTTGCATAGAGTCCTTATGTTCTGTAAAAATTCTGTGGTCTGAAATGGTATCTTAGAGCATTTCTTTTCTATGAAATATTGAAAAAGGTAAACTTTCAAAGGTGAAGTTTAAAATTACTCATGTCCATGGAGTTTAAGTACCATTTACTAAATGTAAAAATCTAGTAAACTGTTTTTTTCTTTTTTTTCTTTTTGTATTGTGCTTTTTTCCCCTACTGTATCTTAATGTCAAATATTAACAACACAAGAGAACACTATGTTATCATGCAATGTCTAGCCAAATTTAAACAAATTCCTAGTAATGATTATTAAGACAAGAGAAAACCTCTCACTGATTCCAGTTATATAGGAATCCCGATATCCCCATCAGTGCTGCCAAAGGAGGAACATGTGAGAAGCTGAATTTGGCCACTGCTATGTTGTAACAGAAATTGCTTTTCTTCCTTTTCTTCTGATTTTTTTGTTATAATTACAGTTTCTATTAGATAGAAGTATATATATGGAAAACATCCTGCTATGGATCCAAACAAGACTCCCGATGAATTTGTGAGAACTCTTTGTACAAACAGCTACTGGATAGAGCCCTGAAGTTGTTAATTTCGTTACTTCAGGCAAAAATTTACCTTTATTAAACTTTTTTAATGTGTACTTCTAGCACATTTGTATAAGTACAAAATATTTTATGGGATCCTTTTAAAAATGTATATAGTATACAAAACACAATCAGAAAAAAGCCACCAACAGTAGATACTGATTTGAATAAACACAACAGTGAAATGTTTCCCTGCCTGTAGGTAACAGGACTTTCAGTCACCTACATACTTTGCTAAATTTATGGGGAAGAAAAAAAAAAAAAAGAGGTTTTGATACAGGTTTAATTTAAAGGAGTTTGTTAAGTTTTTGTTTCTGCTTTTAAGGCAAGAAAGTCCTTGCACTTCTTAGAAATGTTTTTGCTTTCCAAGTGTGTCTTTCATATTAGACATATATTGTAACTTTAGGTTGTTTTCAGTCCTTGGGAGGAAAAGGAAATATTTTTCCTTCCCATTTCATGGACAATTGAAGTGTTTCTATTTAATGGAACTGCTTTCACATTTTGCATGCCATTTTTCCTGGAAAACTTGACCATATCATGAACTGTGTATGTGATATACGCACTTTTTTTTTTTTTTTTTTTTCTAAATGTTAAATAGTGAAGCCGTTGGTCCAGGTATGCACAGAAACCTTTCTGAGTTCATTGCGAGAGTCCTGGAGGGAATTAAGATAGGACACAGAGCTGCTCGGGAAAATGAAGATTCAAGTACTGCAGCCTGGGCTCCCAAGATATTTAAAGACTTAGTTTTTCCTGATTTCCCTAGCTCACTGTGCATTTCAGTATGACAACATTTGATAACATTTAGGACACACTAAAAATGAGTACATGGCTGCTGTGTTCCAAGAGAAGTGCTGAGAAGTGTATTTGGCAATACAGAGGTTCAATTTCTCCCATTTCTTTGTTGTAGCGGGGAAGAATCCTGTTGCATCCAGCCAGCTCCCATTGCAATTGAGTTGTTCAGCATCTACCATATATGTCATCATGCTCCTAGGTGCCTATCTGCACTGATAGGTATGTAAATGCCTTTAAACATGAGCTCTTCTATTTGCCTCTTCCTTTAAACCTGTGTGATGCAAATGTCTAAGGACTCTGATTTGCAAATTGATCACAAAAGTAAACTGAAGTAGTCAGAAAATGTTTAGATCGGATATTAAGGGGAAATCTCTATACCCATAAGCTGGCATAAGGAAGGTTCTGAAATATCCTTTATTAAAGGTTTTCAAAAATATTTCAAAAAATACCTGTCAGGGATAACATAAGTGTACTTAAACTTGCCTCAGTGAAAAAGCATAGACTAGCCTCTCAGTCCTGTTGTTCTATGATGTTCCTAGTAGAGCACATTAAGCTTTGAAGTATGTGATCTGTACACAGCTGTAAAGATAAGAATGTTCTATCCTTCAATTAGGTAGCAAAAGCAATATTTAATGTTTAAATTTACAATTTATGAGCATAATAGAACAAGCTGTCTGCGTTAAGAACTGTCTTTGGAGTAAATTAGAGTTCCAGCACAGAAGACAGGATCTTATAAAGGATAACAAAATGGAACCAGATCTGTATTCTTTTTTTAATTTTTATTTCTTGTTTAGATATGTAGCAATGGATTTTTAAGCAGCTTGCTTATTCAATTTATTTCAAAACTAGACTTTGGTTTCTTCCAGATGGATTCTTCCAAAACTTAGAAATACTAAACCATTTCATTACTTGAAATAAAATTTCAGTGATTTAATGTGAGTTTTTATTAAGCTGCCTACTGAGAGAAAAAAAAAAAAATATATATATATATTCCTGTTGATATATTCTCAACTGATTTGAACAAGGTGTAGTAATTTTTCATCAGTACTGTTGCAAAATTAAGTGGAATGACAATGCACAGATAAGTACAATTTGTAAAGATTATGCTTCCTGCATTATAGTCACTATGTATGTGTATGGGGAGGTATTGTGTGCGTGTATATAATTATAGTTCAAAATCTGGTGAGTTGCCACTGGATTTTTTCATACAGGAGTACGCTCCTACCAGTAAACGCAAACAGCAGGGTAGAAACATATTTACGGTACTATGAAGCTAGACCTGTTTCTTAGTGTAAAATGGAGTTTTGCATTCAAGATCTGAATTCAGCCCCTTCTAGATGTGTTATACTCACAACCAAACACACCTTTCAGTATTTGAGTTTCCAAGTTTTATCAGTTCATAGTAGGACATTTCTTTATCTACTATCATTCCTCAGGGTAAAGGGTGGATAAACAGATAGTCTTCCTAGGCTGTTAAATTGCCATTGCAGTTTTGTAAGGCTGTTAAATATTTGTATGTCTTACATGGAGAAAGCTGATCATATCCTGCCATTGTTCCATGTTCCAGTCTTGAGTTTTATGGCATTGGGAATTTTGAATTAAAATTTATACAAAGGCATAGGGGCCAAAATAAGCACCTTCAATATATATTTAGTTATTGCAGTTTAATTGCAAAACATTGGCATCAGATCTCTTTAAGAACAGGAAGCTGTTCATTCTGTTTGAAGTAATATAAAAGACAGCCAGTAAGTCTTTATTGTATTATATCACGAGAAATTCTGAAACTGTGAGTTAAATCCATTGCACTGATCCGTACAGTCAGAGCTCAAATTGTTCTTAAAGAGCTCCAACATTTTAGTTTGTCTCTAGTCTGCTAATTTGTCTTGGTATGAAATGGATACATATATATAAACAAATGCACATATCCATTAAAATCCATTGTTGAGCATCTGTGTTTTTGTAGATATCCTCCTATGTACGAAATAAGCAAGAACTAACTTGGACAGCTTTCTTGAATTGAAATTGGTTTTGAATTTGAATTTGTGAATAAAGTTCGCAATATTGACAGACATCAGGAAAAAATGAAATCTATGCGGGTGTAGTTCTCCAGAAGGCAAATGCTTCATTTTGGAAGCATCCTGTCAGATGAGTGCTGGGAATCTTGTTGAGTCAAGATGAAATATACTGTAGTAAAACTTCCTTGTTCACCATGTCAGTACTGATTAAAGTGTCGTCTGGATGTTAACCGTTTCAGTCAATCAGAAGTTATCAAAAATGGCATAGAGGATTTAGATAGTGTTTACCATTCTTACTGAAGTGAGCTGAAGACAGACAGATGAATACATACTAAAGTATTTATGTATATTATACAATATAGAAAATTATCTTAAGCCAAACAAAGAAACTCTGCTTCCAAACAGACGCACTTCAAAGATTGAAGTTCATCTGATGCTCAACTTAAAAGCGTATTTTGGATAACTCCTCTTTGAGCTGCACTAACAGTGAAGAGTAATGTATTGTATAACAAAGCCTTATGACATCATTATAAAGGGAATGTAACCAAGCCAACCCTAAATTTTAGAAGTCTTGGATTCAAACATTCAGATTTCAAACTGATCCATATTTTATATGTATCAGATTCTGATTCAATTGAAGGCAATGGCCCAAGCCACAGTGACTTGAAGGAGAACACATGCATTTTTGAGCAAGAGCACCCTACAATACTTTTTTTGACACCAACAAAAGGGAAACTTCACTAGCTCTGTTTTAACAAGATGTGCGATCAAGTTTGGAAATTCAGACATGGTTATGTGTCAGTTTTAAATAGATGTGTTTCTAATAATTTTATCTCAAAGCAAAATAGCACAACACCTTAAATAATATCACAGTTCAGATTTTCTAAGAAGATAAAGACAGAAATACGGTCCTGAAAATATATGTTCATGTTTTCACTATGCAGAAGGGCAGAGAATCAAAAATTCATTGGAGCAGAGTATTCTTCACTGCCATAGCTGATGGTTGAAAATGTGAGCAAAGCAAAGCAAGTAAGTACTAAACTCAACAATGAATGTTTCTGCAAGTTTTGCTTTGGAAGGTAACAATCAGATCCTAAGCATGTTATCTCCTTTCAGAGCTAAATTGAAAGATGTTTGCTATTATATTTTCTGATCTAACTTTTCCTTGGTGTACAAAAGCAGTCCTCTGAAGGACTGTTCACCTCAGTGTGTGTGGGGGTATATCCCCATTTGATGAGGATTAAACAGAAAAAAAGACCTGGAAAAATGTCTGATGTCAAAATTGCCTAGTAATTCTATCCCCATTACTACAACTTTTCTAGGCAGGTTATCAGAATAATTTAGGGCAGAAACTTTATGTGATGCTGACAGAAGAGCAGTGGTGTGGCACTGTTCCACTGTGAAGAAGAAAAAGAGAGAGAGAAAGAGATAAAACGTTCTCTGCTTTTCCTAGTCTCATAGATGACGTTAATTGGTACTTAAATAGTGCTTTGTTCAGGGACATAAATATCATGAAAGAGAAAGATTTCACCATGAGAGCAATATATTTGTTGTGGCTTCTGCTAGCTGCAGAAAAAATGATGAATGCAAGCAAACCTTCTCCTGCTCCAGCCCCTGAAGATGAGGCTAAATGATGCCATTGGAGCTCACGGCCATTCCATTTTTGTAAGAGGCTTGGTTTGATTTATATTTTGACTGTCAACAAAGAAAGACAGACAGAGTGCTGGAAGTAAAAGATAGTTAATTAATATATTATAGGGAGAAAATGCAACATACCTTGTAATGGTATCCTTAAACCTCACTGAGATTCTGGAAAAGATCTGTTAAAAATTAAGCAAGCAAACAAAACCCCCCAAATAAGAAATAAATCTGCTCTTTGTCACTCCAAGTACACATTTAAATCAGACCAATCACAGCTGAGTTGAAAAATAGTGGCATGTGAAACGTCGTATTCTTTCTTCCACCTATTTCCAAGGGATAGCAGGGGACATCCAGCACCTCCCTGGGGACAGTGCTGTGCTGAGGCTGAGATGGGCTGTGGTCCCACGGGTGAGGGGCAGGGTCGGGCCCAGTGCAGGGAACCAGGCACTGCCCTGGGTCACGGCCACTAACTAGCATGGCAGGGAACCTCTCCCCACAGCCCCCAATGGCAGGATGGGACCAGCCTTGGGTGCACTGGTGTCGAGCCAGCCCTGAGCCCCCAAAACCAATCGCCCAGAAGGGTTTCTGACCCTATTGTGAAACTTAGCAATTTACAAACTTACTTCTTAAATATATTATTATATTCTGCTTTAAACACTATATTTTAACAGATGTTACTTCATTGTGCTTTTCATGGTTTGTCAAAGGTTTTTTTTGGGTTCTCAGTTTTGTGTATAGTTGAGTAATAGACTTACCAGCCTAACTTTTAAACTGTATCTTTATGAATACAGGTGGAATTAAATTAGGCCTTATCGTATAGAAACTTATATTACAGTTTCTGGGTTCCATTTTGCTACTTTAGTTCCTGTTGTCACTTCCTTTGTGACATCACAGGAATTAATTTCATTTTATGATCAAAGAAATAAAATTTTGTCTTCTTTAGTAAATCTGATGCAAGAAGTACCACTCATTCAGAAAAAAATTCCAGGCAAAAGTAGGTAGTTTACCTTTTTTCTTTTTTATAGAAATCATTTCCAGAACTCCACTGTTCAGGGATAAGGACATGAAATGCAGTAACAGAAAACAGCAAGTCTGAATGGTGTTTTACTGGATGGGGGATATCTCTTTCCTGTTTCCATTCTGTCTGGAGTAAACTGGAAACTACCATTTGCATGCAAACTTCTTCGGTGTTTAATTCTTCATTTACAGAGTGAAACCCACAGCTTCACTGAACACATTGTTGATATTCACAAATATAAAGCTTCAGGAAAAAAAAACAAAAACAAAAACAAAAACAACCAAAAATCTGTCTTACTGTTCTCATCCACAAAATAACCTTGAGCATTGGAAGATCTATGCATAGCTGGTAATTGAAAAACTGTGTATTTCAAAGTTAGGTTTCTATTGACTGCTGTTCTGTGTGCTTTATATCCTTTATTAGTTAGCAAAATATATTCCAGTGTTAAAACAGATGCCTGTATCACTGTCCTTATCTTACTGAGGCATAATTGAGAAATTTCATAATACAGTTTATTGCAGAGATGGGAATAGAGCCTAGTTCCTAAATTAAAATAATAAGAAAAAGGCAACCACAACAGTGATTATAACATAAAATAATGTAAAACCACATGGGTGCTACAATACTGAGATCTTCCCACATGCAGGTTAATGAGCTAACTAGTAGTCTACAGAGCAATATGTAATTTGGTGCCCTTGGTCTCTCTGTCAAAAGAATATATAATTATTCTTTGCAAAATGGGACAGCTTCAAAGAGAAGAATCAAGAGCTCTTCATCTTTCCACTCAGAGCCTAAATCTTTTTGGATTTGATGATTAGGGAGGGTTGGGAAAATAAAACTGGGTCTAGATCCCATGATACAAAAGAAGCATTTGTCCTCAGGGGCCAACATCATGGGCAAGTACTATGATCAATATTGTATGAATAAGGGCCTCTGTCAGCTCTTCTTTCTCTGGTAGTTTTCTTTTCAATACTTGTCTTCTCAAAACACCTAAAAATAAGATACTATTTTGTTAAGATGTTAAAGAGTATGTATCCAAGATTTTCAGAGCAGATGGTATGACTTCTGGAGCATTTTTTCAGGACGTGAGAAATCTGTATTCTGATAGTCTCTGCATCCATATCCAGCTTAGAGGAGTTTCTAAATAGCAAGTTGGAGGATTATCTCCTATTTTGGTGTCCCAATCTACAAAAGCACTTAAACATCTCTTGGTGCAGGAACAAGGTACATGTGCCACCTTCTATGGCTAATCACTGATTACAGATTCATTTGCTTGCTCTCCAGCGAGTAGTATTGTATAAAATATTTGGCTCAGTGAGTTTTTTTTCTTTTAATGACACACGGAGTGACACTGGGCATATTACAGAGCCATTAGAAAGCCTGGTCTCTTGCCAAAGAGATCAAGAGAGCAAACCACACCTGACATGCTAGTCATATAAATGAATGCATTATTGGAAAATACTCAGATATACACTAATATAATGCATTACAGGGAAGGATTTACCCAGTATGTACCTGGCAGATGCTGAAAAGTTCAGAGATTCTGGACAATTGGATAAATTTCCAGTAGGTAAGTCTTTCTGAAGTCATCCTATTGACAACAACTGAATTACTGCACCAGTTAAGGTGGGAAACAATATTTCTCTGCTGTTTCCCTGGTGATCCATGTCCAGGGCTGGGGTTGTCTGTGGCTGCTCTCTGGCTACCTTGCTTCTGGCTGGGAAGCCCCAGTCCCAAGGGAGCCCCCAGCCCCTCCATGCCCTGACACTGGGAGGTCATCATTCCCAATTCTTCTGCCTTGCTGCTGGATCAGCACTTTGAATGCCATTACCAATACATGTTTATCTAACCTGTTCTTACAGGCAGTACTAATGCCAGGCACAACATGCCTCTGTTGTAAAAGAGAGATTCCAAAGAAGATGGAAAAAATACTATTTCATTTTCAGATGGAGATTTGTTTTGATATTTTTATTTCCTTGCTGTTATGTTACTGTAAAATACTAGAGTATTTAGATTGCAGAATAATAGCTGTTTCAAATAAATCAAGCAAGAACATTTCCTGTGCATATGTTGTCACTAATGTGACAAGGTCCTTGTTTTTTCTTCTTGATATTGGTTTGCTCTTACAAACTAAAACCTTGCACCTATAACAGTTCTGTCTCTCCCTCTTTCCCCAATCTCTTCTCGCTCCAAGACACATAAACTGGCCTGGCAGTACCTTGAACAAGTAACATTATGAGAGAAGCTGTAGGAGACATGAAAATAAATTTGTTACAAGAATTTCATACACTTGTTGGTGTGCAGGTAAAATTCTATTTCAATTCCAGTGTAGTCTATATAAACCAAGCAGAATAAAGGTAGGGTCTTAGCCTAGTGTCTATATGTGTAATTCTAGTCTACTATAGGTGAACACGTTGCCTTACCAGGTCCATTATAAAGAAGGTAAACTGACCCATTAATCAAAATTCTGAGCATCTATATAGAACTACAATTTTATATTTGAGTGAATATATGTAAATAATCAATAAAAGCAAACTGAATAAAAAAAGTGATATATGGGGTTGTTCCTCTCAAAATCACAGCACAGAACTCACAACTTAGATGAGAAGAAATGAGGCAGTATGAAAGGGTATCTGAATTCATCACTCTGTACTCCTGATATAAGCTGATTATACCAGAAGTATGACATTTTTTCAGCAGCCATCCAGATTATATTGCTTCCAGACTATATTGCTAGAAATTAAGATCTCTTTCTGTCCCCACCCGATTCCCAGGACTGGTGTTCCCCTAGGGCTTTCAAAGAAGAAAGAAAAGGGTAACAGAGACTGTTCTGTCTTGCTGCTGGTGAGATACCTCTCTGGATTATCTTATATTTTAAAATGCTGTTGTATTCCCCTGCACTTCCACTCAACATACAGAAACTAAATTGGGAGAAAGTAGCGTGCTTAAAAGATCAAAATCTCAGAAGGCTTTGAATCCTTAAATAATATGGAAGATCACAAGAAGCCCATTCAAGTTAGAAGAATCTGTTCATCACCTTGAAATATATCAGTACTGTCCTTCTCTTTATTGCCCTTAGAGTGTGCAGAGTCAAAGACAGAATGGCATAACAAATGACACTCCATGACCTGACGATTTCTGGCTGCCATTTGTACATTAAATCACTAGGAGATGTCACAATCAGAAAGACTAGTAGTCAATATTGGAAAGGATAAACACACATGTACAAAAATGAAGGCTTGACTCCTTAGGGGAAGGAAACAAAACTAAATAGAAATGGAGTAGTATAGACAATACAGATGGTGAATGAATAACTCACAATGTTCTAAAAGGAATGTGGGGTAAATGCTTTATAAGCATCGTTTATGTCAGTACTCCTATCTGAATTTGTAGTGTATATTGCCTCTCAAAAAGTGAATGGAAAATATTTCTAGATGTCAGGCATTTTTATTAGGATTGTTTATGTGTACTTATGTTGTACGATAGTACAATAAGCAAAAGTTTGGAGTTTCAGAAGGTTGCAGCTAACTCTCCAGTCTGGGGCATTATGACATCTACTTCTTAGCGCAGTGAGCTCACTTGGACTTCACGGTGGAGCCACTTTTTGATTACCTTTCTTTGAATGAACTGGGAGCCGGCCATTCCTATTGAACCGTCACTTGGTCCTCACTGAGGCTGAAGAGTGGTTCTTTCACAACTCATAACTGAAAAGAAGTTAGGTGTTGAATGTATTTTTAACCTGAAAATACTTCATATCTCCAAAGACTGATTTTAAAAATTCGTGAACAACCAGAGCTCCTGTTTAAGTTGAAGGGTGCCAGGTATACTCAATGTTTTTCAAAAGTAAGTTAGTACATCAAAAAAGAGTCTGACTCCTTTTCTCCCGCAATTATAGATGCAGTATCTCCATCATCTTTACTTCTATGTTAAACTTTCTTTGTTCAACACACAGAGGACAGATTTAGAAATGTCTGCTGGGAAGATACTGTTTTATTTCCTTCCTGAGCTGCATATTTATGCAATCCATGCTGAGCACTGTTTTGCAGGTAGGAACTTATGCATGAAACAGTGTTGAATTCCTCTTGTTTGTAGATTGGGTACCTTTCAACTGATTGAATCTCACCTGCTACATCTGTTAGCACTTCACTGGAAAGTGTCTTTCCTTGATGGCCTGTCACTCTTCAAGAAAGATCCTTCCCTTTTGTTCCTAATCTCTGCACAGCATTGCTATTTCTTTGTTAGATGGATCACTTCTCCAGAATTCACAATCTTTAATAAACACATCATCGACAAAATGCTTTCATCTATTCTTTAGATTTTGTAACATCTCTAGAAATGATTGTGCTCCTTCTACGTGTTTTGCATAAACTTGTCAGCAAATCTGTTTACCACACTCTCAGGGAACTAAAGTTTTCACTTTTGAAAAAATCTTTGTTCTTCTCCTAGCTCAGTAACTATTCATCAGATGCCTTGCACTCTTTGGCAGTTTTTTTTACTGCTCACCATGACAATTGAATTGATCGTACGCAAGCCCTGGGCTCAGATATCCCACTGGTATCAGTGTAAAAGAAAAATCTAAGATCTGGAGTTTTATTATATGTAAAATACCTACAGCAGAGTCTTGAATTTTTAAGTTTTAGTTTTCGCATATGTTACAAATTGACACCATCCAATGTCTCCATGCAAATATATTTGACATTCTGTATTACATATTGAAAAGTTTTTTGCACATATCATAAAAATTCTGCTTCATATTGTAAGCATGGCATTTGCTGATTAATGAAACACATGCAGTGTATCAATACAATTACCTTTTTTTTTACTCATACTTGGATGTGGACATCAGATTCTTATCAGTATTGGTAAAACAATAGCACATAGGAGACCCACTTACAGGCAGAGATGCTTCTACTAGTGAATCCACAAACACACCAATAAAAGATGTCCTCACCATACTGATCTTACAGTTTAATTATTGAAGTCAACAGGAGGATTTAGGCAAACAAACAGAGGACCACAAGGGAAAATACCCCACAATGAGAAGTGGGAACCTAACGAATAAAGCACTGAAGTTCAGTGGTACTGCGTAGAAGATGCACAGGAAAGATGCATGGCAGATGATGAGCAGAGATGAAAAAAAGCTGAAGATGAGAGCTTTTCTCCACAGAAATATTAAGCCCAGAGTTTTGATACTTGTATAACACCAGAGATGTGTCTAGAGACACAGAGCCTTCAGAACTAAGGTAGGGAAAATGCTGGAGTTTAGGTATGGCCAACCTTTTAGAAGCTCACAAGTCTGAGTTGTGGTTGCATGTCATAGCCCAGACCCACCCCATCCAAGTTTAGAAATCGACATTAGGTGACCCCATTAATATGTAGCAGTAAGGTGCTAAATAATACAGGGAAAAGGAAAAGGCTGTCAAGGGAAGTAGAAATTGAAACAGCACTGAGATGGGTGCTGGTGTTGCTTACCTGGTCAAGAGGGAGCTAAGGATTAACTATGCTTCAAATTTTGACACTTCATTTAAGTGCTAAAACTTCCATACAATAAACTCAGCCTTAGGAGCCCCATTTCTTAAGTCCCAAGGCAGAGAGTTCACTTCAGAAGCTCTACATTGATCAGGGGAAGCTGCATTTTAAAAATCTTGGCTAAACTGAGCAATTGTGTCTGTACAGATTGTTCAGATGTTGGAGCCAAAGTTAGATTCCTTACCTGGGAAGTGAAGTGCCCATGGTCTCCCCTCATCCCCAGCCCTGGCTGGTTTCCTTCACGTCACTGTCATGTGCATGGGGCAGGTGGGGTGAGGGTCACTGTATGTTGGCCCATCTTAGAGATCAATGAAGTACATCTAATCACCCTTTTCTCCTGTGACACACCATCCGACACAGGTCTCTCTAATACTAACTAGGCACCCAGTACTTGGAACTATAATCTGTTGTCAGGCTATTAACAATGAAGATGGAGTTTTTTTACTAGTATTGTTATTTTTTTAACATTTTAATTGCTGATAAGCATTATTTTAAAAATAGTAGATAGCAGCTAAAGTTTAAAATCAACAATAGAAACTCAAATAGTTACTGCAGTTCATTATTAGCTTGGAAGAAAACAGAACAGCGATTATTTCCCTAATTGTCCTTAAAGTCATTATTACATATGCAAGTACAATTTGGTACTCTCCAGAGTCTTTCCCTCATTACACTGCGTGATTCACTAAATTACACGATTGTGATTAGTGCAGCAATCGGTGTCCAAGTGGTATCAGGCAACTACTGGGCTCCTTTTGCGGAGGTCAATTTAATTACACTGTGCATGACAGAAACCAGGCCAACTGAGTATTGCCTTTGCCACCAGCAATTGACACCTGAGTGTTAATGAGCTGGTAATTAAGAGTTGGCACCGACAGGCGCATTTTAGTGTTTGGGACTGGGATTACCATATGCTTCAATGCCTCTATGCTAAAAGCCTGAAGTTATCCATTTTCTAAAATATACAGAATTTTAAAATAAAGGCAAATTACGTCCTTTCCAAATAACAAGCAAGAAAACACTTCTAATGAAGATGGAATGCTGTGCCTCGTGAGCTTCTGAGAAATCCTCTATTTCTACTTGCAGTCTTTTTGCCAGCATTTTATTTTTGTAATACATGTTTACCAATACGGTCTCTCACTGGAGCTGCCTATAATCAAAGGGACGTTTTAAAGTTCATTGAAAAGTAAATAATCATTGTTGTTGATTTCACTACTATAGTTTGGCCTAGAAAATTTAATCAAAGCTGAACCCATATTGAAAGACCTTTCTTACAATTTGGAAATCAATGTATTATCTTTCTCAAAGAAGCTGGTAAACATTAACAGACATGCATTTTATTAATAAGAGGTTATAAATACAGAAACGTTAGCTGTACTTTTCCGGGTTTTTTTTGTTTGTTTTTTTTTTTTTGGTTACTGATTTCCCTAAGTTGTTACAGTGTTTTTGAAGCTCTGAACTGTTGTCATCTGCCATTATTAAAATGTAATCTTGTGTTCCAACTTTTTTCACAATATAGCTTTATAGAAAAGACATATACTTCTGCATTTCTAAAGAGCTAGAAAGTAAATTCTCCAGTCATTGCTATCATTGATAATATTAGTTTTAACTAATTAGTTTTAACTAATTAGTTTTTCTCAGACAACCGATGATAAACAGTGTTTCTTCCTAGATAAGTGGAAAGGAGGGAGTTTGTCTGCAGCACATCTGCTACACAAAGTGAAATGTCTGGATGCTTTTGCAGAAGGTAGCGGGGGAGGCAAAATGCAGTTCTTCTAGAGTTGCTTTCCCAGTGCCTTCACGTTCCTTTGAAAACAAACTCTACATACCACCTAAACTTATGAAGAAGAAGGCAGAAGTTGATGAAGGAGACTGAACTTAAGGAGAACTGAAAAGTGAGTGGCATGAAGGAGAGTGTGATGACAAGTCGGGGCAGGAAAGAGGAATGGAAAATTAGAGAGAAGGGAAAATTGTATGCTGGGGAAGCCTCCTCTGAAACATAATCCCAGAAACATAAACACCAGAAACATAATACCCAGGAAATATAATCCCAGGAAAATTAGAAAGAAGGAGAAGCCATGTGGTAGGAACACCGCCTCTGAAATATAATCCTAGAAAATCAGTGTTCCAGCACTCATAATTAAGTTGCAAATATTCAAATTTTAATTTATTATAATGTTCCTCAAGTTCCACAATTTTATGAAACTCAACTTTATTTTTTAAAAAATGCATTTTCCAACTGTCAGAGACATTTTAAGCCAAGTGCATAAAGCAAGTAAGGTAAATTAGAAACACTCCAATGACTTTTATCATTTTTATGAGTTTCATGAGGTTAACTCTGCACGTTCAGGGTAAGGAATATTACAAATGAACTGACTTCCGTGATGCAGTATGTATAGCATATGTGGCTATAATTCCTGTATCTCATTTTTTTTTAATATAATAAGCTGATATGATACAGTCAAACCCAAACAATTTTATATAGTTCATTATCACAACAGAAAGAAATTTTGTGTTAAGATGCATGTACCTATTAAGAAGTCCTTCTCCATACCTCTTTCATAATGTCTTAAGCAAGTAGTGTTCCTACAGACCCCTCCTTCCTCAACAGCCTGCAGCAAGAAAGGTGCTTAAGCTCTGGGAGGGTCCTTCAAAGTTCACTTCAGTGTACTGGCCTCCTCACAAGGTGCCTCAAGATCGACAGGAGACCTGCCACACACCACAGGTGGCAGTAACATTTGAAGCTGTGGGCCCCTTGTAGCAGCTATTTTTTTACACACGCAGACTGACTCAGTGCAGTGGCTTAGACAATTTTCCAGTGGCTTTAAGAATCCACAGACTGTTCACATCAGATGAAAAATCTATTAACTTTACTGAATCTTAGTTGTGGGATTTACTCCTAATTTTCTTCTTTCGAGGAGTTTGGTTTTTTCAGCTGAACACTCTGTAGGACATACAGCCTTTTATATGCAGATTGGTATAATTATGCTTTGAAATAGCTTTGAATTCCCAGTGGCTTAAATGGAGAACATGAAAGGGCAAATGTTATGCTGAGCTGAAGGATATGAAAATGGCACGTACATCCATCTAAAATGAGATATAGGGACGAACAGCTCTTTACACAGCGACGTCAGTTCTTGACAGGTTATTGAAGGATCTTTGCAGCCACAGAGGCTTTCTTGGGCAGTGCAGAAACACTGCCTAGGGATATCTTATCAGCTTACATTTTTCTTTTTTAATACCGAAAGGTGAGTAGGTGCTGAGTGAGGCAGAAGAACCAGACCTCCATGAAAGCTACAATTCTGCCTGCCGCCCAGGTGGGCATCACACTCTGGCGATGGGGGGACCCAGGCTGCCATCACTGCTATGATATTATTTTGCATAATATTAAAATAATACATTTTTAATACCCCTGTGGCCTGACAGGGAGGTACCTGCCTTGGATGTCCATTCGCTCTGGCCTTGGTAAGACCCTCACCATGGCTGGAGAGGCCTGGGATTGAGGGCTGAGGGTCTCTCCTCTGAGAAGCAGAAAACCACAAAGCTTCCCACAGCCGTGTGGCTTTGTTTATTTAGTTATTACTTTATCTTTTATTTTAACATGGAGAGACTACTTACAGCCCCATTGGGTAAGAAGTTCTGAGACCCAGGTGGCTACTGGGTGCTGGTGGGGTTCTGCTGTTCCCCCCATGGAGGAGCCCCCTGTGGCCTCCTCACTGTGGCTGGTGCTGGGGCAGCAGCACAGAAGCAATGGGAAAGGTGTATGTGTCTGCTCCACACCAGGTGACTTTACCAGCATGAAAACATTATGTGGGCAAAGCAGTTGCCTGCTCTGTGATGGAAAGGCCAGGCAAAGTCTTCCTGTGTACAGGAATACACCATGTCCCTTTATAAGGATAGTGTTTTCTCGCATGTACATGTTAATACAGCCAGCTAATTACGTACATATATATTCTATTTTTGGTTTAAAATATATTGCCTACTGAATTATTAGAAGCTTTTTTTTCATTGCTGTTTGCACGGGAAGGATTTTCTTTCATGCCCTCTAAAACATTCACACGCTTTCTTAAATTGTTGAGTCCCATGCAGGTGTGAAGTTTTGGGTTGGAGCTTTTTAAAAACCTCTTTTAGCTTATTCCATTTCCAGCAGCATCTCTCAGCCCCGGCTGGGGGCAGCGGAGGGAGAGAATGAGCCGCCCCGGCCGGGCATGGGAGGGCTGATTAAGGGCAAGCGCAGGTGGCTGGGCCGTTACCGCGCGCCTGGGCCGTTACCGCGCGCCTGGGCCGTTATTGCGCGCCTCGGTCGTTATTGCGCACCTGGGCCGTTGCCACGCGCCTGGGCCGTTACCCAGCTACCCGGCGGCGGTGCGCGCTGTGTGGGGAGTTGTTTTAAAGGTGAGGGGAAACTGCTGACACGGAGCTGCGGCCGCGACGAGGTGGGTCCCACAGAGCCGAGCGCGGCTAGTGTCGGGGAGGAGGAAAAAGGTGTCGAGCGTTGCAGCTGTCCTGGTGGAGGGGCAGGAGGTAGGCGTAGGGCGTAAGTTGGTTGTACCGCTTTATGAATGGGTAAATAAAGGGGTGAGTTAGTCGGAAGTTGGGAGAGGAAACGAGCGCAGTGGGGAGGTTCTCGGAGCGGTGCACGGCCGGCTGCCGCAGGGCTGGGCAGAGGGGTTGAGCCCGCTGCCTCTGTTGCTGAAAGCTGAAGGTCTTCTGCCAAGTGGTGATGTTCAAAGACGGAAAAAATAAGTTGGACAATAGAAATAGGAAATCTGGGCAAGTAGGTATCCTCTGGGCTAGAGTAAGACGCTCCCGGGTGGGCTCCGTCTGCTGAACCGGCGGTATCGCATGTCGGGGGTGGGAGGTTCTCCTGGAGCTGGAAGAACGATATGCTGGTGCCTTACAGAGACCTCTAGTCACACCCTGCCTTTAGATGAGTGTTTGTTTTTTAACAACCAAGCCAAAAACACCGCACACAAAAACAAACAAACAAACAAAAAACACACCAAAGAACCGATGAGGTACTATAATCAAGGGGCTGGTGTGGGCTTGAAGCTGTGCAAGGCAGCGTTCTTTGATGTTACTCCAGATCTGTTTCTCTTCAAGGTTGCATCAGGTATTGGATCTCAGCACCGGTCGTTTTGGTTGATAGGCAGAGGCTAACCTCTGTACATTTCTTATTGGTATTACTCTAAAAACAAAGGTGTGCTAAATAATGAAATAGAACTGAGTAGAAAATAGCTACTCTGACGGTAAAACTTTCTGAATTATGAAATTCTTTATGTATATTGATGAAAGCTTTTTTAAAAAGGGTAAAACAATAGGAAGTTTGTTTTTATTTAGTGTAGGGTGACATTTAAGAACTTAAGAAACTTGCCCTGTCATGGTCAAGTGGTGGTGGTTGTGTACAAGCTAAGGAATTATTTTTTTTTCCCCACCCCCATGGAAAGCCTCTGCCTTGATTTATACAGTTTAAGGACTTTAATAGATAGGGTAGTTGAAAAACTTCATTTTCATTCATTACTTGAAAATGGACTATATGTGTTTGGAGGTTATAAAGAAACAGAGAGAAAAGTGTTTGTGTGCTGGGAATTAGTTGTGTAATATTTGAATGCATTTAACTGGTACTCTTACTGGATTGGCTTTTGTTGTTGTTTAGTATGGCTTGGAGATGGAACAGAAATCTCTGGTAGTTTGAGATGTTTGAGAAGGGTTCAAGTATTTGACAAATATTAAGAATGTGACTCTTGGATTGTTGTGCTATTTAGAGCAGTTCGCCAAACTTTTTTGATTGCACACCCCCAACAGTAAAAAATTTTTGAGCATTCATCACCAATATATGAATATGTATTTATAAATTGTACTACTGTGCTAATGTATTATGGGCTCTATATAACATATATAACAAAATATAAATTTTAAAAAGATGAGATAAGGATTAAACAAATCCTATTTAAAATATATTCTTTATTTATTAAGGGTACAAAAATATTTTTTCCTGTGCTCCAGTGGATTATCTTGCACACTCCCTGGGTTGTTTGCAACCCACTTTGGTGAGCACTGACCTAGAGCATTTTTCTAGTTGACCAACTAAAGGAACTAACTCTGAGTGTGGTAGAAACCAGTAAGTGATGGTGCAACTGGAAATAAGTGCTTTTACAACTGTAGCATTCATTGTCTTATTTTTGACACCCTCTCTTCCTTCCTGCCTTTTTCTGTACTCAAATTCCTCACTAGGTTATCAGCTTCGTGTGGTCAAATATCCTAATTCAAGTTCACTGGCAATGAGAACTGAATTTGGCTCAGCTGTGGAAATACTTAATGAACTTAGTTAGACTCTTTGCTGATACCCTCTGATACGAATGTTATCTTGTAGCTGCTTCCAGAGTTCAAGTTTTGCAAAGGTTAGGAAAGTTTTAATGAAGTTCTTGGGTTGTAGCAATAGCTGAAAACTTGGTTATTGACAGGTTTGGGTTTTGTTTTTTTTCCAAGGGACCTATTAATTTCTGGGAAATCAGACACAAGTTTGTATATTGAAGTTCGGGTGTATGTTCTGCTTTCATTTTTATGTACTATTTTTTTTCTTTCTGAAAGCTGTTTTTCTACAATGAAAAAAAATGACAAGAGCACCCATATGAACAATACATTTTGTTCTCTGTAACTGAAAATTTCTGGCTTTGGTAAGCGATAGGGAACTAAATGAAAACTCTGATATATCTGGTAAAATCTCATATTTTAGCATTATTTTGTGTAAGAGTTTGTCTTTTGCTATTAGTGAAGGAAATTATTTTAAAAAGAAGTTGTACTTGGTCTATCACTTCAAAAAATTACATGAAAATCCTCATGGAAATGAGAAAGCAGTAGGACATACCTTGTCATTCTGAAAGTTAATCCTTTCTCACAACAAACAGATGAGCAGTAACTTCACTCACCCTACCAAATGAAAGATGACACATTTATCAATGTTTGCTAGGAATAACAATTAAGCAGGTTTATGCTTCCTTAGTATGGGTGTGTGTTCAGCAGTTCATTGGTCCTATAACCTTGCAGAGTATTGATCCTGTGTTCAATGTTTACTTTAAAGGGCTAAACTCAAAAGGGCAAATACTGCATGTCCACTCTTTAATGTAATGTGGTGATCCTTGAGCTACCTCAGATGTCTCCAGCATGGAACCCTGCCTTCAGTAAGGAGTTTTCCTCCCTCCCTGACACTTAAAATAGCAGCAATCCTGCACTGCAGCCACTGTTTTACTTCTGGGACTTGGACTGGTGTCTTTGTATTGCAGTATATTATGCTGATTTTTTTTTTTTTTTTTTAAATGTCGGCCTATTTACTGAGATTTTGGAGATGTATGAACTGATGTGTGTATACACTATGGTTCTTGGATGTGTTTGTTTAGTTGATAATCATTGCAGAATCCTTATGTAGTATATAGAGTATGACAGATGTTAAAAACGGGATTTGGAGAAATGAGTGCACTGAATGCAAGACCTCTCCACTTAACTGACAGGGAACGCCAACTGAAAACAGGGTGGTAGTGACTCTTTGAATCTGTTTTTTGACTCACGATTTAACTTTTATCTATTCATTAAACAGGAAATCTGGAAAGCAAGATACCTATTTAGCCAACTGTCATGCAAACTGGTATAGAGTTCAGATAACCTATCTGGATATCTTGCCTCTTACAACTTAAAACATGTTAAGTGCTCAGTGTTGAAAGTAGAATGTTCAGGGTGTATGATAAATGTTTTGTTCATCAGACAAGATGAACGGTGTATGAGTTGTGGCTGCATGGGCAAGAGAAACTCTATATGATGTCCTGGCTGCTCCTCGGCTCTTGGTCATATTTTGCTTTTACTGGAAAGAGAAAGACGGAGAAATTGCTCCTTGCCTAGTGCAGTCAGACTGGGGAAGGCTCTGGTGAGATGACCAGCAAGAGGAGATACTGATTTCAGCAGGGACCTACTGGCCAAGCCCTACTTCAAGAGTGATGAAAGACCTTACAAATACTTAAGAGAGGGTTGTCTGATGTCTGTTCAACTTGAGAAAGTTATGAAAGCTGTTGAGCCAGTAATCAGGACTGGAAAGGACCACTTCCCTTAAGTTTTTTTTAATATATATATATATTTATTTCTCTATTCATGTGCAGTCTTGCAAAACATTGTCTTTGTACATTCTAATAAAACACTGCTCGAGCCTGTAAGCCTGCTGTCTTTGAAGAAGAGGCATGAAAATATTAGGTAGTCACCCCTCCAAACCTTGTTGAGCTCAAATCTCAGTATGATTCTGGATTTTATTTCAACCTGGACTCTTTCCTTTAAATTAATAATAGAGAAGAAATTTGAATGGAGCAGAGGAGAGGTGGGAGATAATTTCTTGGAGTAACAAAGAGACAAACTTGGAAATTTTTAGTTACAGATGCTTAACCATTTACTTCTTTATATGTAGGTGGGTTTATGTCTTCTGGTGCATAAAAATCTTGTTGGTTTTCTTTAGTTAAGTTGAATACTAATTTGGAAAAGAAATCTGTAGGCAATCTAACTCATAGAGGGTAAGGCTTCTGAGCTTGTCTGATCAAAATAACCTCACTTAATTTGACAGAAATTGCATTTCATACTGCTGTTTTTAAAGTACCTGGTTATTGTCATTGCTTACAATAAAACTGCTGCTTAAAAGTCTCTTTCTGTGAAATCTCCTTTAATCATGCTGGGGAGAAAGTAATTTTCCTTAGTGCTATCTTCTTGCTTAATATATATCCATCTTCACCACTGTATTTGTAAACCCGGATGTATGTAAAGAAACAAACATGCTATTGGAATATTTAAGAAGTGATTTAATGATTGTAACCCTTATCTACCCTTTTGATTGTTGAGACTACTTTATTAGACTTATTTTGGGAATGGTACACAGACATTTGTGTGGACTAGTATGTTGCATCTCATTATCCAGTGATTTATTTATTCGAAAATCTATGCTTAAAAACTGACTGTGTAGAAAAGAAGGTAGATGCCAAGACTAAAACTCTTACTCTCATAGGAAAATAAAAACAGGTGAGCCGGTTAGTACCGCTTGCAGAGTGATGTCTGTGGGTGTGACCACCAGTGGGCTTAGTCCCATGGAATACTGGTAACTGATTTCATAATACGTCACCAAGCAATTGCTAGACTGTGATTAACCTCAAACATTCCTCAGGGTTAACATGCTGACCTGTAGTGTATGCTATGCTGCTCATCCCTTGAGCCCCTTTTTGGTTTTTTGCAGATGCTGTAGAATAGATGAGAAAAGGTTGGATTTTTAGACTGAAGTGGTACTCTGGTAATTTTAATATTAGACTGATTTTTGTAGGCAGAAGA
Organism: Patagioenas fasciata; assembly: GCF_037038585.1. Lineage (NCBI taxonomy): Eukaryota > Metazoa > Chordata > Aves > Columbiformes > Columbidae > Patagioenas > Patagioenas fasciata. Next base: position 65,006,284 of record NC_092523.1, on the reverse strand, counting down.
AATAGATATTCAAATTCACAAACTATGCCCCGTCCATTCTGACCCTTTTTTACTGTTCTTTAACAATAAGCTCATCTCTAAATCTGGGGGCTTGACCCCATTCTCTTAAATCCCTTTCATCTCTCTTATCCTTTTTTGCTTCTGGCAAAACATCCTTTCTTTTGCCTTGACTAATAAGATTAGTTTATCTTTGACATGAGAACTGTTTTTCTGTACTGAGAGGCAGTAATCAGAAAGCAGCTCCATGCATCCACTGATGCACAAACTGGCATTACTCTTGAAATGGAACTGTGCAGGTTAACAAGGTAGCCTCTGCAGGCTTGCTCGGAAACATACAAGGTTGTGAAATGCTCATGGCTTGCATAGTTTCACCTATTGTAGACTAGAAAGTATCACTTCTGTTATTTTCAGTATCTCAAGAGGTAAACTGTGGTACTATGTGTTGGTGATTCACATTGTGGGTTAACACCTTGTAAAAGAACATACATTCATTTGCATGCAGGTGAGAGTGATGTGCTTTATGATGTTTCACTCATACCTGTTCCCTGAAGAAACCAGAATAGAATGCTGAGTAATAAATTAAGAGACACCCTAAGATTTGTACAGCTCTCAGAGCAGCAGAGAGGACAGGCATCCAGATGCTGTTAGGACCACTTCTCATCACATTGAACCTTGATTCTCTTGAGAATCACAGAGCCATTATATGCTTCACATCCAGGAAAAGACAGACTTACGTGAGTCTGTTTTGTCAGGCTTCAAGACAAACAACCCTGTCTGGCACTCTGTGGTTGCTGTGAATTAAATCATCCACTGCCCTTTTCTTGAGTCTCATACATGTCTGTCTGTGGTGGTATTACCTTCAAGAGATGTCACTCCTTTGAAAGCCTGTCTTCTCTCAGCGTTTCAGACTAGTGCATGGTTGGCTGATGATTGCTATTCGGCTCTTCCTGTGAAGAGCTAGGTTTGAATTGATGACCAAATTGACTTTTCATGCACAAATCTGGGCATGACAGTGAAGAATTACTTCTGAGCTTTGCAATAAATATGATAATTGTAACAACAATTATTGTACAGACTGGAGACAGTTGGAAGGAAATTGTTAGCATTGATGGGGAAGTACACTCAATTTCCTTCTGTATTGCTATAGGTGATCTCATATGTTCTTTGCCTTAATCCTGGGAGCAAAGACAACTGGAGAAACCCACTCAGCACCAGCACATTTTTTGAGTGATCTGATACATAGTTCAGCTTAATGGTAGTAGTTTGAAGAATTGGTTTAGTTTTTTGTAAATTACTTTTTTTCCTATGCTAGATAATCTTTCGAAACTCTCAGTTTTCAAAGAAACTTTATAAAACAACTTGAAAAGTGGAGTTCTTCGCAGTGAATATTCCAGACCGACTTCAAGGAAGGTCTGCAGAAAACATGAAAGCTGACTGGATGAGTGCTGGATGAAGACTTTTTCATGGATTTTGTTAAATACTTGCTGAAAAATGAGAAGATAACACTTGTCTATGTGATCAACTGGATTTTGATTAATGAAGAGTGGAAGGAACTAAACTTTCAGAATACTGTTGTCCTCGAAAGGAGGGGGAAAAGTGGTAATCTTCATTTCCTGCAATATTCAACCTAAACAGTAAATACCAGGGTTTGCGAAATAGTAAAATGGAGAGAAGAGAGACAAGAACAACCTGTGTAATTGAATAAGATGATGTGAACTTTCAGAATGTATTTGCACCTATAGAAATAGCATTTTTGTGGTGGTGGCTTTTTTTTTTGTGGTGTGTTTTTTTTTTTTTTTTTCTTTTTAAAGGGAAGCAACCCTGATGTCTTATGTTCATTCACACTACTTACTTGGTTCTCTAGACATCCGAAGTATGTGATCCTGCGTACTGTTACTTTGTGTATTAAACTGGAAGTTCAGAGTTCAGTTTCTGAAGTAACTTTGGATTATATAATTGTTTTGAAATGTGCTTTAGCTGAATATGATTCAAACAGCATAACTTCTGAAAAGTAGATGGTTACTCTGTCTTACAAATATAAAAAACTGGTACTGGGGCAAAGAAGGTACTTAATGTGCTCTACGACTAGTATGTGTAGATACATATATATCTCTGACGTTACAGAAGTCTTATAGAAAGAGAACAGTTAGGAATTTATTTACATAATTTTAAAACACTTCCTAACACATAAAGTGTGCTGGATTGAAAGAAGTTGGGGGTTATTTAATATGACAGAACAAAAACCTAGCTGCTGCTGAAAACAGAAGGTGAAAATACTGAATGGACAGGTGGTATTTAATGAGCAGTAGCTGTGTAGTATTGAACATCAGAGAAGAATCTATATAGCCAGATTCAAGACAGATGACCTTTTTAGAGTTTACTTAACCTTTTGGTCACTTTTGAGAGTTATCACTTATGAAGATAAAGGTCAAGTTGGAGCTTGGTCTTCATATATTATCTTTTTCCTCTGATGAAAGGTATACTTCTCTCAGTTCTCCTTTCTTAAGGAGCTACAAGAGTTATTCAGTTTAACAAGAGTAGTTTGTGGAATGCTTTTATGTTTTTTTCTAATCCTTGTCAAAATGATTTTGAAGGGGAAATCCTTTGTACAAAATGGATAGTCCTTCACCTTAAATCTTTTCAGTATCTGTCTGTAAAAAAAAAAAAAAAAAAAGTGCTTCACATAAATACATAAACTGATGGACTACTTTTTAAATCAACGTAATTATGCAAACTTGCACTGAATAGCTTTTGTTCTTAAAAATAGCTGTCAGTGGGAAGATCAACCATTTAACTGAAAAACTCCTTAATAAAAGATGGCAATTGTATTACAGTTATTTATGGATTAACAGGTGTTCAAACTCATGATCAGCCAACTATTTGCCCAGCAGCAAATCCCTGACAGGTTATTACTTTTTTGGTTTGGTGTTGTGTTTTCTGTGTGTGTTGTGTGTGTGGTGTTTGTGTTTTCATGGGTTTTTTTCTTTGTTTTGTGGGGTTTTTTGTGGTTTTGTTTGTTTTAATTATTATCTTTAAGTTTTGTTTGTTTGTGGGTTTTCTGTTGTGTGTTGTTTTTTTTTTTTTTTTTAATTGCATCCTTTAGGTCAGCATTTAGGTAAAATTGGAATCTTACCTCAGACTTCCGTGGGCCTAGTTTCAGCATTTAGGTTACTGTTACAGATGGGCAGAATACTCTCAAAATTTTGTAAGGCTTCTTTCATCTACTCTTTTTTAGCTAACATAGTGAGGATCAAAATGAAATGAAATTTTGCATCGCACAGGAAACATAGCATGTATGACTAAGTATCCAAGCATTCATCTTGGTGGTTTCTGTGGGAACTTGATAGTTCTCTGTCAGAGTTAATTTTATACCTAGGTAAGCAGGGCTGTGGGTGAGAGATACATCATCTGTCACTTGTACTTTCCCTTCTGCCTCTCATGAGCTCAGCAGGTAGGGAAACTGGACTGATCCTTAGAACACTGTCAATGGTTTTGAGCATATAGACTTCATAGAAAATAAATGATGGTTCTGTAAATGCAAATAATGAAATATTTGCCAATGACTAGTTTTCTTTTTTTTTTTTTGTTTTCCTGGAAGTTTAATATTTGCAGAGATCAAATAAGTCTTATGCTAAAATTAATTTTAGCAAATGCTTTAGAAAACATTTGAGTTGAATACGAAAATAACTCCTTCACCATCCTCCTTAAAACATTATGCAGTCTGGGGTTCTGTGTGTTATAGAAGAATTAGCCAAGACAAAGTATTTCCAGCCTAGCTTGGAATCTAAAAAAAAACCCAAAACCATCCAAGCAAAAAACCAAACCACACACAACAGATATGTAACATGGATAAATATGTTAGTTTTATGGGCTGCGTGTAAACTTTGGCTCCTTACAGAATTGGACAGGCAATGCATATTGCATGGATACAGAGTTGTAGATTTAGAATGCTGAGAGGACTGAGGGCTACTTATTCTTCAATGAATCATTAACAAGGCTGATTAAGACCATTCTGATTGTCTTTCCATTTTATCTAACAGTTTGCTACACCAGGTCTAACTGGGAATCTTTCTACCCTGCTGCCTCGGCTTGCAGTATTCACCAAGGGGAGTATGAGTGCAAAGGTGACATTGTGTGGGCTTTACACTGCTACATTTAACTGGAATCTAGCATATGGAAGTTTTGTATGGGCAGTCACATTGCAATGGTCATACATAGGACTGACTCTGCAGATTGATCAAATCTCAGATTTGTCATTATTTGGCAGTAACTTCCAAAATTCGCATGAAAAGCAGAATTACTTGAAGTTCATTTTAAACCTCTTTAATGATGACTTTACAGGGGGCTACCTAGTTCTTTTCCCCTGCCCTGCTGTAGAAGAGAATAATCTCCTCTTCAACCTCTTTATACAATGTGTAATTTTCTAGACTACTGCTGTATCTCTTAGTTTTCTCTTCAGATGGCAAACTAATCTACTTAATGCCTTTCTAAAGGTTTTCCCATACCTTTGATTACCCTTGCAACATTCTGCATCTTTTCTGTTTCTGTGTGTTTATTTTTGTTTGTTTGTTTTTTAAATAGGATTAAGAGAACTGCATGCAATATAAATTTGTAAATGTGTGTATGGTCTTTTGGAGGGATATCACAATGCTTTCTGGTTTCCTGTTCCTTTCCTAATAACCTCAAACCTTCTCTTTGTCTTCTCCTGAATAGTGAGTTGATTCTGTCTTTCTTGAGTGTTAACTTCCTTGCCTTAAGTATTTGTGTGAGGCAGAGACCAATTTTTTTCTCCACGTACGTCTTTGCCATGTGCATCTGTGTCTTCACTCATCTGCTTATGGTACTCTACAACCTATCACAGCAATCTTCAGGTCTTAAACTGTAAACTCTGTACCCTACTCTCCTTTATCTTCATGCGTCATCTTGATCACTTGAGTGTATTGAACAGTAAATAATCAGATATGTCTTTCAAGGACTGTTTTAGCAACTGCTTTGAAAGGACAGTTTACTTTTTTTTTTTTTTTTGGTGAGTTAATGAGTGATCAAAGGATAGGAAACAAAGGGTAAGGTCTTCTCTTATCTAATGACAGCTCAGTTTCCTTGGGAGCCTTTAATGAGGATTTGTGACAAAAGCTTCTAGGAAACACAAGTATGCTTTATTGACAGGATTATCCACGTGTTCCCTGACCCCTTTGAAGGGTTTCAGTTAGAACTGAGAAGTGTTTTATTTATTTCTTGATTTTTAATCCTAAACAAATCATTCTACTTTCCCTGGTTTGTGTTCATGTCTGCTGATTTTCCTTTTTTAATGGATTAAAATTTACTGTTCTCTTCAAACCATTTCTAAAGATTGTTTACATGGCAAATACATGTGTGCTCATGCAGGTGACAAGTTATAGGATGCAACTATTCAGCATCTTTTTATGCAGATTCCCTTAGGACCATTTGGTTGAACAGTTGACTGATTGTCCCATTTGTTTTTATTTTATATTCATTTCTTGAATTTGTTTTAAGATTTTTTTTCTACTGATAACTGGGTCAGGTATTCAGATTCAGCCATTAAATAATAGCATCGGCAATGTAGTGAAAATGGGAGTGAATGGCTCTGTGGACTGTGCTGCAGTAGCCTGATTGCTTGTTGTTGCAGGTTAACATAATCTCTTTATGTATATAACCTAAAATATAGAGCAATTTAGTAAAGCTGTGGCTAGATTTAAATGAGGACTGGCACTTTCAGCAAAAGAATAAAATATCATGTACAGGGTAGGGCTTCCTCCTCCTGGTATTTTGACTGGACTGTTTCTGGCTGCATTGAGCTTGTGAAGTGGTGTGAACCAACAGGGGTGGATGTGTAGTTTGAGCTGGGAGGAGCTGAGGACTTCATGTGCACGCCTCAAGCATCAAAATGCACCTTGTTGTTTTCTTTTTTACTTTAGATTTATTTTAATCTCATTCTGTGTGTTAAGTGTCTCTTTCACTTGAGTAGAAGCGGTACTGTGATTTAGCTTCATCCCAAAGGAACCCAGTGTCCATTCAACTGTGCAAGATGAAGGACACCGAATTTGTATATTTGAAAGCTTCTTAAAATGTGCACTTCCAGTCTGTTAATCCCTAGATGCTGAAGCACCCAGTGTTCTTGAGGATACTGTTGTGAACTCTGCTTTGGTTCTTGGCAAGGCAGGATATATTGTGAAGTTTTGCGGAACAGTTCAGTAACCGTATTTCCTCTTGGAGCTGTTCTTCTGGTGTGTGAAAGGATGTCTCCAGACTCACTGCTTTGCCATTTCATGGCAGGTTTGCTGTGTACAGGCACTATGAACTCAAAGTGGGGTCAGGATTTGTCTCAAAGCTGTAACTGAAGTCTGGTTACAGGCCTTTCCTGTAGGCCATTTAAAACTGTGGCTCACAACAGAGCACTTGTCCATAACACTACTGCTATAAAAATGGAGTGATCAAACACTTAATCTTGCAGCTGTCTAGACTGAAATTAAAGATAGCTTTTCACAAGTAAGAGGTGCCATACTGGACTTTCATATGTTTTTTATTTATAAATTGTGTTGAATTGTGTATTGTGATTCTACATACTCAGTGATATTTTGGAACATAGTCTGTATGAGGTCTTTGTTAAGAAGCTTTGGTCATGGGGGTCTTGGAGACTCCTTTTACTCTTAGATGTTATTAAAATAAAGTGGAATGATTCAACTTATTATATTCTTTGTTTTTAGGCTTGTTCACTTGATTAGAAAAGCAGTATGGTTATGAGCTTCTCATCTAATAATGAAAAGGTCTGGAATAAATTACATCAACTGTACTTCGAAATTAGAGAAAGAGAGATGCATCTAAATAGAGGACTGTAATGCCAGGCTTCAGATTGATGGAAATAAACTTTGATAAGGCTTTAATTGCTACAAAGCAAGATTTATAATGGAAACACAAATAGACATTTGCATATATATAGTGTGGTTTTGAGGTGCCACTAGTGCATATTGTATCATCTCTGTGTTACTTCTTTAAATAGGGCTTTTCTTATAGTTTTGGCCTGATTCTTTAGTAGTCTCTGTGCTTTCTTGATTCTCTGTTTTATATTATGCCATCAAATATGGACAGTATACATAAAACACTGCTGAACATGTATGCACAGTCCATAAAATTAGCTTGACTTCTTTGTAACTATTAAGTCTAGCACAGAAAGTTATTTAGCGGTTTGAAGTTGTTGGTGACTTTTTCTGGAATGTCAATCAAAGTAAATAGGATGCATTCTAAATGTTGAAGTAGAAGATAGCATGAGGTAGAAGAGCAAAAAAAAAAAATAGAACAATGCATTCTGATCTTTACATACTGAAAGCTTGCATAAGTCAATATATAGGAAAAACTCGTATAGAATAAAATATTCTTTACTTGGCTTGTAGAGCTCTGTACAGCACTTTAAATAGCAGAGCTGCAAGCACGAAAATATGTTGTGCTTGAGTTCATTGTGTTACCACTGTGTTCTGAAAGCACTTCAACCTCAGCACAGGACATGCAGTTACTTACAGAGATACAATGTACTCACAGATCCTTAACTAGATATGTGGATGTGAACATTTGCTAATTAGCTGGTATGGTATGTTATGTCAAGTAATTCATTTTGGAAAACAACAATTTTGATGGTAAAGGATTGACATAACTTTCAATAGTATGCAATGTTTTCTACCTCTGCCCCATGCAAATACCTCAAAATGGGACTCAATCACACCTCATCAAAAAGAAGCTTTATCTACCTTTTTTTTTTTTTTTTTTGTGCCACTAGCTTAAATCATATGCAAAGATGCAAAAGAACTTGCTTTAGTAGAAATCTGACAGTTCTGGTTTTTACAGCTTTTTTTTTTCTTTTTTTTTTTTTCCTGAACTGTGAGTGTCTTTAAATGAAACGTCTGTATCCTAACAAATGTTGAGCAGATTTATATATTTTATCTATCCTTTGACCTTAATCATTATAACTCATCTGCGTGTCCAATTCAGATATTCACATTAAGTCACTTATTCTGTCCTTCCCTTTTCTTTGGTATTTGAGATATAGTAAATAATATATGATATAATTTTTCCTGTGTAGACAGTTTCTCCCCTCTTCCCCTAACTTCCCCAATCATCATTATCTGTTTAACACTTATTTTAGTAAGACTAGAGTGTCTTTTATTCATAAAAAGATATTATGGAGGATAATTGAAAAGTAGAGTAATTGAGACTTCCTATTACATCTGGCGGAAATTACATTAATTATCTTGGACTTTGCAGGAGCAAGTAATAGTTGTTTTCATGAAACTTACTTTGAGAAAAATTATTTTTGAATAAGGCCATCAGATTCACTATTATTACTTGTGAATTGTCACTATTCACAAAATGGCAGGTGGAACTGACATTGAAGTGACTTCTACCAAAGCATCATCATTGCTTATTAAACTGCTTGGAAAAATAAGATTCCATGAATGTTTTAATTGATAGTTTCAAGGATAAGCTTGACTTAAACATTTTTCTGCACACTGAGAGATACATGAAATACTACAGAAGAAATCATTATCTACCTTGTGACAGGAGTTGCTTAATTAAGATGTTTTCTGGCTCCTAAATCAAGTTTCCTCCATGAAGTATTAAGACTCAACACTATTTTATCTTAAAGTGTATGCTTATTGTTAGATTTTGTCAATGAAAGATTTTAGCAGTTTGCACAAGCAAAACTTAATTTAAAATTCTTAGGGGCTGGTAAGAGAGACTTTGTGCTTCAGATTCTGACTGCTGTTCCTACTTGAGATACTGTGGGCCTAAAACCTGCCAAGTCCTAATGTGCACAGCTGTGATGACTGGAAAAAGCTCTATAGAAGAGCAAGTGCATAAATAATTTTGTCAGTCTCTGTTGCTGCATCCGTATATCTCTGAGTACCTCTCTGCAGGGATCTGATTCTGACACCTGAAGCTTGCTTTGCAATTCAAGTGGGGGTATCAAACGGGAAAATCAGCCCATGTATTTAACAGTATGATGCTACATCTCAGTTGGTGTGCACCTCTTCATGAGTTGGCAGAAGGGATTTCGAAATGGTAAGAGTGATTTGGTACTTAACTCTAAACCAATTAATCAAGACCAGTTTTAGTTCTAAAGTTGAAGCCAGCCATTCAGACTACTCAAAGCTTTTAAAATTTTACAGAAAGAACCATGTCTAACCACAAGACCAAAGTGAAGAGGGAGCTGTAATTCGTATGTCTTGAGTTTTGTCAATGCAGCGTCTGCATACTTTTTATTCTTGAACAAGAGCAATCATCAGTACCTGCCTATCATACTTCTCATGTCTTCAAATACTTCCTTAGTTCATAGAAAGAATACAGATGCAGCGTAATCTGAACAAGGCAGACATGTAGTATGCTTTTTTGCAGAAGCTAAATGAAAGTCTGAGTTGCAAGGAGTAAATTCAAGGTCAAATACATTCCCTCATAAGTTCTACTTTACATATTGCTTATCCACATCCAGTGCCAATGTTCCTGAAAGGTTAACACTTTGGAAACTGTACATGGGCAGTCTGCGAAGAAACTGGAAATCATTTTTGCTTTTTCTGCATCTCTAAGATCTTATAAGACAACAGGAATAGCCTATGTGGTATTTTTCTGTCTGAGGTAGTTGGGTTTTGCCTACAATTTCATGAGCAGACAGAAAAAAAAAATGTAATAGGATTTCAAAGGCTCTTCCTCCAGCTCATTGAAACTGATAATAACTCAGTGGTAGGGCAGTCAAATTTCCTGAGATTAATTTGAATTGAGAGTAGTAATTTCCAGCCTCTCCCCACCCCCCCGCCTTTTCTCACTCCCTTTACTATTTCACTTATCACCTATAAAAGTAATTTCTAGGTTGGTGGAGCAACACTAGTAAATATTTGTATTTTTTTCTCCAAATCCAATTGTTCCTTTGCTCAGTTGAGTGAAGAGACTGAGGAAACTTCAGCCATTCAGTCTCTGTGGTAAAAGTGAAATATAATGCTACATAAACATGACCAGAGACAGTATATGACTTTAGCATGATAGTGCATTTGAATTCATAGGGTGCATGCACTAGTATGGCTGGGCTGTATCTGTCTAGTGGTTGTGTACCAGATTGCACAGATTAGGTTCTGTTGTAGGCAAAACTTAGGAGGACTTGGATGCCACATTTCCATGTGGCTAATGCAAGACCCAGATATTTAAAGTTCTTTGGAAAAATAAGATATCTGCAGCTAGATTAGTTTGGCTACATAGAGCACTTGGATTGAGCAGGGGATTTAATGTTTGCATTTCAGATTCCTCCAGGTATGAGCAGGACAGCATATTGACACCAGAAGTTTTCCTATGTGTGTTTTTTCAGTCACACAAATCCTTTTTTTGGTTTACCATGATCTGGGAAGGGGAGAGAAAATGTCCCTTGATAAAATTGAAAAGAACATTAAGAGAAGATTTTACCAGTCTCAGAAGTGTCCTTATGAAAGCCTTTCCTCTGCTTTCTTTGTAGTTGTCTCTTGGAGCCCAGCTGCCCTAAAGTTTCTGGACATGCATCTTGCTTTTTTTTCCCATGCATAACTCCATTTTATTTGTTTAATTAAAACAGAATCAAACTTCACTTTTAAAATCCCAATTAATCACAACAATTTTTCGCTTTTTGGCTGACTATGGTTGTTAACCGGTGAGTCCTGGAGACTCCTGCTGAAGTGGTTAATATTTGCTTTCGTGCTTGATTCCTTTCATCAATCTACTCTTCAGGGTATAATGAAGAGGAATAATGTATGTGCTTCATTACAAAGTATTATCTTAAATTGTCAATTAAGCTGGCTTTGTGCAAGGAAGCTGAAGTCTGGAGTGAAGAATTTCGTTTGTTCTCTTCTCTAGTAGATAAGCAACAGGGGAGTGCATGGGAATTCAGGTTGACAACTGTAAACTACTGGAGCAAGGTTTGCCAGAGCTTGTCGGTCACCACACTGTTATGTTACAGGATGGGTGCTGAACACTTCAGCACATAAAATATTTATTTACCTCAAGCTAACTGCTTGGGTGATAATCAATGAACTTCATGAGTGGCTCTGTGAACTTTTGTAAGAAGGAGTATCTGAATGAATGAGGTTCATAACTGGGCATAAAACACTCCTGTAATGCAAGAACTCAAAGACTCAGGGATTTTAAGTGGTGGTGTTGTGCTGCATGTAAAAGTGTACTTTATTTGACGTAGCATTAACTTCTGTAATGGTAAGGTGACCATAAGTGTTATGAAGGTTTTAAAATCATCATCTGTTTAAAAGTTGGCTTAGGTTTTATTGTTAGTTTGAGCTACCTTTCAACATCAAATATGTTTGCAGAATCCCAGACAAAACTCATATTTAGCAAGTAAAAAGCCCAGTTAGTGAGTGGGGTTTTTTTCTGCACTCACAGTAGCGTGATAAGGGATGTGATCAGAAACACTCAGTGTTCAGAACTGGGCAGGTGTGTGAGGAAAAGGTCTTATCTCACCTGTCTTCTCAGTGTATTACTTAAGATGTCTTCTCACCACCTTCCATTTATGTAGTCAATGAGAAAAAAATGAGATGATTGTGGGTGGGGTTTTTGTTTATTGATAAATACAAGAGTTATCTTAGATATCTAACAAGCTATGTATTTGTATGTCTGTAAAAAATTACTTAATTTCTGGATTACTTGGAGCAAACACATTTCGGTTTATATAGGCTTTCCATGGAGCTCTTCAGCTTCCATGAAACTGCAACCAACCACTATTACATTATGGATTCAGTAATAAGAGGAGACTAAAAAAGAAACATATTGTTCATAGAGAAAATAAATAAGCTTAAAGTTTTCAAATTGTTGCATGTATACATGATACAAGAGGACTAATTTAATGAGTAAAGTTCAGAGGAATGCTTCAGACGAGTAGTTACGTAGAAGATGTTGTTCTGCAAATTCACAAGTGTGAGTGGCCTGATACTAGAGTTGAGTGCCATGCTAGGCTCATAAGGAACAGTGCACATAGAAGATACAAAACACTTACAGACTTAAAAATAAACTAACAATTGATAAATATGAATACTTGATAAATTGAGTTTTGAGAACTTTTTTTATTTCTTATTTTCCCTGAGATTTGTCTCCCACAGGACTTGTTCTGTCATTGTGGGAATATTTGTGGATATCAAGAAGGTGGCCAAACATAGACAAAGGGCCTCGAGTTTTAAATTTAAAGTTTCATTTTTTTGATACAACAGCAGCTTACGTGCCTTATGTTGTTATGGGAAAGCTCAGTCAGTGGGACATGGCAGTGCCCTCCTGACTCTATCGGCAGTTGTGAGGCTGTGCTTTGTTTTTATATCAGCTGTTACAATCTTGCAACATACTATCCATTACCAAAGGAAGTTGTCTGAAAAAATAACAAATAGCTGAGGCATGGTTCTTATTGGCCGTGAAAAGGCTTAAATATGTTTAAAAATCATCCTGAACTACATCTGAGCATGAATCAGCTCTGGGTACCCAAAGGTTTCTGGGACACAATATCAGGGTTTTCTCCCTGGTCCGTGTACAGGCGGAAAAGATGAACTTCAATTGTGTTGCTAACAACTTGCTTTGAAAATAACTTATTTTGTGGATCTCAAAATAATGATGTGAAACACCTAAGAAACAAATGCAAATGAGTAATTCTTTGCACTGTGCACGTGGTCTATGTTTGATCTATAAGATACCATAAATACAAAAGGTTGAAAAATGAAACAGTAACTGCGTGAGCTCTCCAGTCTTACAGGAAGTTTGTTTGGGTTGCATAAAAGAGAGCTGCTCCTTTATAGACAGAATTTTCTAAATATTTATTTTAAAGTATTTAAAGATTTATTTTAAATTTTTATAGATTTAAAAGAAAAACTGGTCTATTTGTACTGCCTTCTCGTAGAAATATCATGACTGTTAATTTAGTAACTCTAATGACATAAGAATGTGCTTTTATTATTCTTATTTTGACATTCAAGGAAAAAATTACATAGATACATGCTCTAGTTGCACACTTCTATAATAAATTCAAGTCAGTGTTTTACATTGGCTAAAGTTAACTCTATAAAGAGAGATCTTGCCACCCAAGTGTTGTTTTACCTTTGGTGCCAGTTGAGGAGGAGGGTTAAATAATCACTGAAGAGAAGCAAACAGAGGTTCAGCTGTTCCTCTCACGTAGGGGCAGTGGTTGGTGTTTTTTTGGTCTTGTTGACTTCAGAAAGGCAGTCTATGGGGAGGGAGGCAAGGAGGCTTTCTGTTACCCTGAAGGTACAATAAATGAAAGAAATTATGAATGATAAGGTAGAATGTAAACTTGGTATATAGTCTTTGAAATATTTTGCATGACCTAGTACAGAATAATCATTGCTTTAACATATTTTAATATAATTGTTTATCTGAAAAGATGTTTTAAATACTCTTAAAGGATAATTTACTTGTCAATTTTGCTACACTTTGGTGTGCTAATTAGTGGCTGTAAGGAAAATATTGAAGTGTGGAAGCAGTGGGGCATTAAAAAGAGGTATGTAAGCTCCAGAAGTGTAGTAATATGTTTCTGAAAAATGATGATACTTCAGAAGTTACATATTTTACTATTTGTTTCAGTTTTGTAGAGAACTAATGCAGTCAGTCCTGTGGATCTTTGTATAAATCTCTATCCAATACAGCTACTTCAAAGTGTAGTTTCTCAGTGTGAGTAGCTGTTCAAGGCGGTTCTACATAAGAAAATTGCCTTGGTTCAGCAGAAGTTAGGACTTACAATGTGCTTTTTAAAAAACATCACTGCTGTAACTTCCTGTGCTCATGTGCTTATTATAAGGCTATCTGGAATGCTTGAATAGCATTTTAGTTTTACAGTTGGCTGAGACCTTCTGTCAGTCAAAAATGTCCAGAGTGAAGCATTTGATATGCTGGTTTACTCCTCTAAGAGACTGAAATGTGTAACCAAACTCACAGGAATTTGTCTTACAGTGATGATTCAGGTACTTTGAAGATGGTCTCAGTTTGTCACTCTGCTTTGGGTGGGCAGAGTGTTTTATGGGAAGAGGTAGGGAATGTGTGACATTTCTTCCTTAATTGCTCCCTTCCTTGTTAGCACAACTGAATGCCTGAGCTTAAGAATACTTGTTTTGTTTTGTTGTTGTTGTTGGTTTTGTTTGTGTGTGTGTGTGTTTTTGTTGGGTTTTTTTTGTTGTTGTTTTTTTTTTTTTTCCTGAGGGTTGGAAACTTCTTTCAAGCATCCTGTTGGTTTTGGTTTTTGTGTTTTGGTTTTTTTTTTTCTTGTTCTTCAGATCATGTCAGACACCTGCAAGGGATCTGGGAGGACTTAAGAAGAAAAGTTTTATTTGTTTTTGGTTGTCCTGATTGCCCACCAATGTTGGATGCTTACATCCTCTTACTTTGTAAGGTTGGCTGTATAAATAACATACTGCTGACCTGATTCTAAAGCCCCTACTTTTTTCATTACGAGAGGGAAGATTAATTACCATATTTTCCTTTATTCTCAGATTGTTTTTCATATGCAAATTCATGATTTGGCTTGTTTAGCTGTTTAAAAAAAAGAATGATTTCCTCCCCCCTGCATTGCCTTCAGAAAATTAAGGCAAAAGCTCAAACTTTAAGTTTGCATGTGTGTCCTTGTTAAAAGGTTGTTGGGAGAAATACACAACTAGTTCTTGGAAGAGATCTGAGCCTCCAATGACTTAAAGAATCCTGCTTCCTCTTGGTTAGGTTTTCTTTTGCTGATGTGTGAATCTCTTGCAGTATGGTTTCTTTCTGCAGTATGGCTCAGCTTCAACAAAATAAGTATAAAATGTTTAAGCTTAGCATATGGCTTACACATTAGGGGTCTGTCCTTGAGTAGGTAGCTCTCACAGGAAATAAATTTCAGTGTGGGCCTACAACCCAAGAGCTGTGCCAAACAAAACTTGCAGGGCTTAACTATACTGCTGTAATGTGCTGTCAGTCCCATCTGTTTGCCCTGAATGAAATGTATTCTTCTATCATTTGCTGTGAATTTTAGTCCAGCATTCTAGTTCAGGCTACTAGGGACTGTGAGTTTGTGATGGGCTGAATCATGAGACACATATTGGTTGAGGTACTGATCATGCAATGAGGCACTAACTACTGGTGGAGTGATGTAGCACACTGGTGGATGAGGCTGAGCAAACTCCTAGGTCTATATTACAGTTTGCTTTATTGCATTCGAATCTGGGCCTTAGCACCCCTGTTATATGGCTAATGGGCTCTCCTGCTAGGAGAGGAAGACTAACTTTTTATTCTCCTACTCACTTTTAATGGAAAGCTTCTGAATACTGTGTAATAGAGATTTGCTTTTAGCATCAATGTGCTAGCCTTAAGCTGGCCATGCCTAGTGGCTTGGACTACAAAGGCCAAAGTAGAGTAAAGCATATCTTCTGCTATTGAATCAAAATGAAGTTTAGATAAAAGTTAAAAATCCAGATGTTCCTTGCAGTGTTCCTGAGTGTATGTGAATACACATAGGGATTAAGTACATGGGGATCTCTGGCTCTATCTGTTGGACTGCAACATCTACTGCCTAGCAGTTGCTAATACTGGAAATGTTGCTGACTCTTACTTTCTAAGACTCATTTTTACTTTTAGTACCTACCTCTAACAGATGTGATATGGGCTAAGTGATGCCAAAATCCTCTTTTGAAACTATCCTTCGAGTGCAACTTTTTTCTAGTGCAGCTGCAAATTTTCCTTCTAATAATGAAGTTTCTTATGTGATAACTTCCTCAGAATCTTTTAATCACTTCTGCCTGGACTTGGTGATCATTTCTGAAATATCCTACTAGACTTAAAGTACCTTGATCTGTGTTTTATTGTGTGCTTTTTTTTTTTTTTTAAACCTCTTATTTCTGGATGATCAATGATCCAAAAATCAAGCTCTACTTTAAGATCTGGCCTCACAAAGCAGCTGTCCCACTCCATTTTCTTTTGTCACCTCAGTCCTTCTCAAACTAGCTGTACAAGGAGTTCAATGCTGTCATGATTTAACTCACCAACAGTACCAATTATACACATACATATTATTTCAAACTCTGACAAATACCATACCTCTTCCTTGTCACTCAGTCTCTGGCATAGTGTGGAATACTTTTAAGAAAAACTTAGTTCCTTATTGAATTTAAACTTAATCAAAGCTTAACGACTACACTGATCCTTAACTTTATACTTAGCGTTCAGTTACTTTTTTTTCATCTTTTTCCTGATCCATTTCTCTCATGGGAGAAGAATCTTCTCAAGGGAAGATTTTCCCATATGAATGTGAACTGAAGTCAGAGTAAGAATCTCCAAATTCTTCTTTCATCCGTGAAGGTCTGTGTGATATCAGCATATATCAACACCACATACTTGCCATCCTACTCAACCAGGCAACCACACTGCTATTTTTTTTGTTCTTGCAGACTGAATTCTGCTGCCTTTGGTCTGCTGCTGAATATCCTTTAGTCTTCTAATTGAAGTGCTGGTAACATTTGTTTCTCTGAAAAAGCTGTAGGATAATATCCTAGTTTGTCCCACAAGGATTCCCCGCAGGTATGCCTCCTGTAGCTTTTCATTTTCTTGATATTTCTGGATGTCTTTATAGACCTCTTCTTCATTTGTCTTAACATTTAATTCAATGATAAATACATTTTTTCTCAGTTTTTATTTCCTGCAGTTTACCTCTTTAACATCATCTCCAGACAAGAAAAGGAAAAATGTTAAATTCACTGATTTCACAAAGCTTTTTCTTTGCTGTTACTTGATGTTGAAATGTTCCTTGACAGTATTCATGTTTTTCTTTTTAAGTCTGCATTTCATGCACCAAAAAACCCTACCAAACCATAATTTCCCTAGAAAATAACATCTACTGCTTCCACAGCAGAAATGGATGATGAGTAAATCATCTCTAAAGATAAAGCTGAAGGATCTATGGTATGTACTCAGCCTTATATCTGCTCCATATGTTTGCCTGCTGAGTAACTTTGCTTTGCAAATGTCTTTAAGGAAGTAAAACACTTTGTATGCTCTGAGAGGGAGAGATTAGCAAGTGAAAATCAAAATCTTGGGTCTGAACTGAGACTTAAATTCTCAGGCTTAATTCTTTAGAGATGAGTACATCCAACTCCCTTACCTAGGCTTTTGAGACTAAAATCTCTGCTGTGTGTTTGAGAAGGAAACTAACTGACCCTTCTAAGACTCTCTCTACCTCTAAACCACAGGATCTTCAGTTTTGTCTTCAGCTGTCGTCAGGAGATTATTCTCTTTCCTGTTCTGTTGTAATTTTTCCAAGCCTGGTGTATTTTTTGCTCATCACTGAATATTGTATGAATAGAAATTTAAGTCACTTTCCTAGCTGTACTTGAAGTTGGAAAGAACTACCTTTTCTGATGAAATTCAACTAACCTGTGGGTGTGAAAAGGTGTATTGTGTCTGGTCTGCATACATGACCCTTTCATTGCCTAATGCCTGGCATTGGTAAGTAGGTAATAACTTCCTCATGTTCTGACCCTTGGGACCTCTCTTTCCTCTCTGTGGAGCAACTAATTTTTAGGCAGTTTAGTAGAAATACATCCTGTCCTCAGTATTAAGACATCACTGGTACTTGTTGGTGAAACGATTATACAGTACCACAGAGAAATGTGACAACAAAGATAATTGGACCATCGAGGTTATATCCTGATTTGTGTATTCATGGTTACAAGTCAGAGTGGCAGAGGTGAACATTAGGGATAATGCGTAGGGCACCTACAGTTACAAACACATGAAGATATGAAAGAGCTTCAACGTTATTTAATAAATGGAAAATGCTGCTATTTCATCAAGTTCGTATCTAATTGTTTTAGCCTTTGGCATGAATAACTATGTTGCTGGATCAGCAGTAGCAGACCTGGATCTCAGACTAGCTGAGACTGTTTTAGGGGAAATATTACACAAAATGCATGTATACTTTTTAAATAAAAAACAAATTAGTATATGCAAAAAGAAATTCCACCAAAATACGTTAAATGCTTAGCAGAGAAGCTCTGAGAAGCAATACAGTTCTGTTTTACTGTTGGTGTTTCAAGATATGGGTAAATATTTCAAAGGAGGGATATGCCTCTTGGAAGTATTTTGAGAAATATTGTGCATGCGTGACAAAGGATGCAAAGATTTTTGCTTTTTATGAGTTGGCTTTTTAATGGATTTAGTGCTGGGTTCAGTTTTCAAAATCACAATTCTTTAGAGCTTTTCCTGAGACTTGTATGGTTGATATTCAGTTTTCATTTAGAAGTCATTTCTTTATGCACATTCTAGCTCTTACAAGTTGATTTGGCAATGCTTTCCAAAAATTCATGGTAGTTCTCATTGTTTGCTATGAACAAAACATAAAATTTACCTTTCATATACAGTAAAGATATTTTTTTTCATTTAGTAGGCATGTCCTGTAGTTATGCTGAGTGACAAAGTATATTTGAAGTAAATTAAGGAAGTGTGGTCAGATTATCTGTAAATGGCATTCCTAAAGCCCTAATACATTATTTCTATTAAAACAAACAAACAAAAAAACCCAAACAACAACAAAACCAGGGAAAAAACAACCCAACTCTTCCTCTCCTTCTGGAATTACTTTTAGGTTTAGGGTCTTGTGAATATATGCAGAACACCATAAATGTGGTTGTACTGGAATTTCCTTTCTCATAGTTTGCAAACAGTGGGTTCAGAAACAGTATTTTTCAGTAGGACAGAGTAGGTATCCTACTGCTTCATTGCATAAATCAGAAGACAGGCCAAGTGTAGCCTATAGGGGAAATCAGTAAGACCCTTTTTGAAGTGGGTGAAGTTTGACTTTTAGTTGGGGTCCAATGGTAAATGCATTAAGAAGCACAAACGTTTTATTTTTATAAACCCATGCAGTCAAATTGAAAAGAAAATGTTCATGTAATGAAAGAGCAATTTTTAATACCAAACAAACTTGGAACAAAACCAAATATTTTACTGCTCCCAGGCTCTTTTGTTTCTAATACATTGAGCTATTTGCATCCATGGCTTTGATGATAGAAATGGAAGGTGAATTCTGTGCTCTGTATTTGTGGGTGCTGATTTCAACTTTCTGCTCTAAATCTAATAGTTGTAAACTAAATACAGACATCCTCGTTAACAACACCACCAACAGTTCTGTATAAAATGTCATTATTTTGTACCTGTGAAGAAAACTGGTATTGTAGAGAGTCATCGTGCTGAGTGAGAGGCATTACAGATTCTGAACAATTTGTTTGTTCTTGCATTAGGGTGACTACACACCCACCTAAAATGGTGATACTGTGAATCTCCATCTGTGCCATTAGATGATGTGGCATTATTTTATCACTTTGGCATTAGTTAGCTTCATATGTTGCCCAATGAATGTGTCTATGTTCAAGTATATGAGATGCTTCAGTGTGTGTGTTCTTCATGAAGATCATCTGTGTGAATATTTCAAAGTCTATGCAGAGAAATGCCAAAAGTGCTAGAGTGCTCTAGTTACTCATATGAGTCTCTTAGAGATATAAACTTGCTGTGTACATACTAATGTCACTTTAGTCTGTGTCAGCAGGCTTGACAAAGCTTGATGACTGGTAGTACTTGATAGAAGTTGTAAAGAGTGAAGATCTTAGTGTGACAAACACTTTTGTGAAATTAACATAGTCAGTCCAACCACTTATTTTAAATTGGATGTGGCTTGAACTCTTGACAGGCTAGGATGGAAGACTTTGTGCATGTTGCCGATGTGTTTTGTCATGTTCTAGATGCTGTGTTTGAATAGTGTTTTTTAGAGAATGAAAGAATTTTGAACAGTGTCAGTCTTTTTTCTTTACTGTACATGGAATATGAGCAACATTTGAATGATACTTTGGACTGCCTTACTAGTACAAGTGCCAGTTTCTTCATACTTCTCATTTAAGTGATCACCTATATTTCTTCCTTAGTGACAGTATAATTGCAGATGGCAATATAATTTCCTCATGCATTGTTCTGAAATGGACCAGTTTAAGTATGGTAGCCATGTATGGATGTTGTTGTTACTCCATTGTGCTCAGCATGTGCCAACGTACCCTTTCAAGGAAGGATTGGTATTGCTTGGTGTTTACAGCATTGAACTGTTTCTTTGGATTAGAATACTTGTCCTGTACTTATTTCATTTGGCTGTTGCTAACGATGTCTTGAAATGGGGGAGGATAGACTAGCTAGTGTTTTATGTCTTTTCTTGCATTTTCTACCTATGTAGATTGGAGGGAAGAGGTGACATTTCCAGGGTGAAGGAAGCAGCAGTCTGTGTAAACTCTCTTTGTAGAGATTGGGCTCAGATTCCTCTGAAGCTTTGGAAATATATGTTTGCATGGAAGCACCCAGTCCTGCACTTCTCAGCTTCAGAGGTCTTCCTGCTCCTATTATATTTAAGTGCCCAATCTAGGAACTTGGCTGGACATTGGCCAGTTTGAAGAAATAGGTCTTTACATGTGAACGGGATTATTTGTAAGTTTTTGCTGCTTCTTTCTTGCTGTCATTTTGGCCATGGGTTGAATATTTAGTTTTAATCTGTCCCAACTGGGGAGGCTGACAGTTGCTATTTCTACTTAGTAGAACTCATCTGAATTTATCCTACTGTAGGAATCTGAAAAGATTTGAAAAGTAACTGTGGTCTCTTCATCCTGAATAATAAGAATTCACTTGAGTATTTGTTTGATTATGCGGTGAGACAATGACAGTAAACACATGATTACATAAAATCTGATTTTTTTTTTTTTTTTTTTAATGCACCATAGAAAGAGGAAAACTCTTTTCTAAGGTGTTTAATTTAAAGGTAAATCAATCTGGTAGATTAGATAATGATGGAGCCTAGCTGTTGAACTTCTGTCATTCTTATAGCAGGTGCTTTGGTAACATATTATTGTTCAGCAACTCTTTGTTCAACAGGACACATACTGTGAAGTGAAAACAAACATGTTGCTGATAATTATCGGTCCCTGCTGGGGAAGGAGAACAGAGAGGGAGAACCTACCCAACCTATGTTGAAATAACCTGGGGCATTCCCTGCATGGTGATGTTTTATTTAGGTCAGTAGATAATAGAAGCAAGAGTTTTTTCAGTATTGACAAGTAAAAAATAATACAGTGCTACATGCTTGGGGAAAATATTTGGTCTCACAATAAGTAATTCTGTAGGAGAATTGCTGAATTTCCTGAAGTAAAGATTAGCAAGAGGTATGCGGCACTCCGTTAGCCTGAAGGGTAGTGTTATGGAGAGAGACTGTTTTGTACTGATCCTGGTGGCTGTTCATGATCCTAATCTCATGGCAATTAGTTCTGCTCCTTTTTAAAATTAAAACTTAATTTAGCCTGACACAAGTCACTAACAGTCCATTAGAAAAATTCTGTTTTGCTAAGCGTTTCTTTATACAGAGTGCCAAATAAAGGTTCAGTTTCAGTAACGTATTGTCTGTATGAGGTTTGAATAACTCTTTTATGAGAATTTTGGAGTACTATGCACCACAGCATAGTAAATTAAATGATAGTGACATTTCCAGTCCATATTTGGTCTTATGTTTGTATATCCAACATAAAAATAGAATTTTGGATAATTATAATATTAGGAACCCTATTAAAGTCTGGAGGGGATTATTTGTGATAGTCATGCTCATAAATGTGCTTTCCCACACCTGCATTTCAACCAAAAATGCAAGTGGACATCTCTGTCACTCAAACCAAACAAACCAATTTGACCCTTTGAAACAACACTCAAAGTCTTAACCAATAAATGACAGTACCAATGCTGCCTAAAGAGAGGGGAAAAATAAAGCAACAAAAAAAAACACAGGCCAACACAAACAAAAAATGCTATTAAAACCAAAAACACAGAACCACAAACAACAAACAAACAACAAAAATCTCAAACAAAAAACCCTCAAAAAACAGAGAAACCAAAAAAATAAACCAAAACCCTAAACAACCACCACCACCAAACCACAACCAACAACAACAGCAAAAAAACCCAACAAACAAACAAATAACCAAAAAAATCACACCAGCAAATCTAGAATTACTAATTACTTTTCTACACATTCTTGGTTTACAGTCATGTGGTGTGTGTCCTTTAAGAGTGAAATTTGGACTTGTTGAAATCTGTTGTATTTCTGCCATTAAAATTCCATAGGAATTTAACCTTTCATGATTGACACAAGTGCAGTAAATGCTGTTGTGTCTGTAACGTGGTTCCACAGATGTGAGAATGTGCAAATGCTTCGTAATACCATGTTGCAACTCTTGCTAACATGTCAAATGATTTAAAAAGAGCCCAAAGAACTAACCAAAAAGAACTGTGCTCTGCCCTCATTTTCCAGTTCTTTCCTGTCTTTGCTAGTGAGAAGATAAGTTACAGGACACTGGGTTGGGAGGCTGGGGAGCAAAACTGCACCATTTGGTGATTGTGTAACCTGAAAAGTATTTACTGAGTGGGACTGGCACAGTGAAGTGATAGTGATTTCTCTCTACATTCACCTCCAGTCCAGTTCGGACTGAAACTAAAGACCAAGAGGAACAAGACACTGATGTATTAGAGCCCTGGCTGGTGGTGGTGTCACAATATGTAGTAGTTCCACGTAGGGCCCTGCTCTCTACAGGATGTCAGATGTCACTCTGTGGTGTTACCCCAGGAGAAGCTATTGTTTTAAGTACTATTTATGGCTTCCTAGATTAGGTTGCTAGTGGCCATGATGAATGCATAGCCCCCAGGCTAATCCCTCTAACTGTATGTAAATGCAATTAGTGGTTGTTCTGAAGTTTCTATTCCCCTCTGGATTCCCATCCCAAGTGTGTTACGGAAGTGTGAAGTTAGCAGCAGTCACTAACAAAGTTGTCTATTCCTCCCTTGTTTTTCCAGCTCATGATGAGTTCATCTAGTCACTTAAGCCAGGCAGATATAATCAAGATCTTGATTCTTTGAGCAGTGCTTTTGGCAGACCTTTAGCCTGTGACAAAACTGTACCACTACAAGGTGTATGTTTAAGTAACAATAATATCATATTATTAGTGGCATACACAAAAACTACAAGTGAATATTTATTTAAACAAATACTTAACTTCAGCCTTGTCCCCTTATTAATGACACTATTCATTTGGTTGTGACAAGAATACTCAATTTACTAGGTTTAAATAATACCCACTGCTGTCCCTGTTTCTCAAAGAAAATACCACAAAAGAGGAGTCATGTTGGTGTGCAGATAACTGGTCAGTAGGAACCTTGACATAAACAGTTTCTTTTGGGATGTTTTCTTGCTGTTGTCAGGACCTCAATCAGTCTGTACTACAAGCTAGCACTTTTCCTTGAGAAATATGTTCTGAAAAGCAAACAAAATACTTTTCTGTATTAAAGTGTTAGTCAGCATATAGCTCTGAAAAAGGCTGCCATAGAGAGTCATATTGGTTGAGTTTAATAGTTCATGCATTGTAAACGCTGGAATTGGATATGTCACTGAAAGCTGCTCTTGGTCAGTTTTAGCTTGCGTGGTTGGTATTTGCTCAGCAGATCACTATAGGTCTGGCTGATCTTCCCCTGGCAGCACCTAAGTAACATTACTATAATGGATACATTTTTTTCCTTATTTTTGTTACTATTCCTGCCACCACTGTGTATTAGGCATTAACGTGCTTTCCTTGGAAACTGGAGCGTGCATTTCATCTCCTTCTACCTATTTCCTTCTTCAGCAAATTTACTTTGGTGCCACTGCAAGGGAATGCTAGCTTGTGCTGCTCGGTGGTCTAGTATACCAATGGGTAATACACTTGAAGGTGCCGTATTGTGCATTGGCAGAAACAGGAAAGGATATAAAGAATCTTATGTTTCTGAGAGAGAACTGTGCTTTCAAGGCACTCTATATTCTGTAGCTGCCTTGTTCTACCAAGGTAAGCTTAGCAGCAAAATGTAATCTTAAAACTCAGTTGCCACAGGAAAAGGCAGCTGCTTTGTGATTCATTTATTTGTTTGTATTTTTTTTTTAACTGGCATAATCTGGGGTTCAGCTCAAGCAGACCATGCTGAGCAGCTCTTCTTTTGCTTGCTGCTAACATGCAACTGGAAGGGTGGCTCTAGTGATGACGGCATGAGAAGTGTGGATGTGGGATCTTGGCCGTGTCATAATATGGACTTTTCAAGTGTATGCTTACATTTTAAACTCTTTCAAATAATCTAGTACTCCAGTTACTCTTAAAAGACACATTTGTGAAACAATTTGGCTAGAGTGTGTTTTTGGTTTTGTGCATGGGTTTTTTTTGTGTGTGTGTGTGTGTTTGTTTGTTTGTTTTTTGTTGTTTGTTTGTGACTTTTTTGTTTGTGTTTTTTTTTTTTTTTAATGTATCATGAGGTAAGAACAAACTGGTGTTAGAGGAGTGACAGCACAACTAATTTATAAGGTCAAGAAAAGAAGAAAACAGTGTGAGGAAGTTTTTTGCTGTAGGATTACTCAACAGTGCTAGCACATAATTGTTTTGAGCCCAGCAAAAACCATTATAGGCTTTAGATCTTATCAGCTTGCTCTTGGCCTTTAATACCAGTAGCCCTGCTATAATATGCAGTATAGTAGTCGAAAGGCCAGAACAGAACATTAGTGTTTCTCCTGTATGATTAACTATGGGTATCACAAGTATGCTTTACTATTATTTCACAGCATGTACTCTGGTCTATCCAATTTAGTTATTGGTGTTAGTCCGATGTTGTTTGAGACCTTTCTGAGAGCAGCCAACAATTTGAGGTTAAAACCCTGCTGATGAGGTAGTATCCAATGCTGATCAGGAGGTCTGAAGCTGGATCTCCACAGGGGGACAGCAGCTTTGGTTTTTGACCCTCGAGATTTTAGGAAACTGTCTATGGTAGCATGGGTTGGGAGGTGGAAGGGACTGCTTTGGTGGTTAAGATGCCTTTCTGTAGTTTCAGGCTCATGTGGAAAAGGAAGCAGTTTTAGATTGGGGTGGTTTCCCATCCAACATTGTAAATAAGATGCCAATGCATGCATGCCCATGCATATCGAAGTTGAAGTATTTGTTCTGTGGTTGGAACGGATGGTATTGAAAATGTGACAAGAGTAATTCTTTCCCTTTCATATCTCCAAAACAGACCCCTCCCACGTGATCTTTATACTGTCAGAGGTGTTTATGCTGGTGTTTAACCAGTTTCCACTGTACTGTGAAGTATTCATCACTGGCAGGGGTCTTCTCTAACTATTTTTTTTAGGATAAGTAACTGTACATTGTTCTTCTCAGTTCAAATCAGTATCCTGCCTCTAAAATAGGGGCCTAAATTCTGACATCGGTTACATAATTGCAGATTATGCTGCCTGTATGGGCTCATGGTTTGTACATTGCCCTAGCTCTCAAGTGTCAGAATTTTATTTCAACCATGTCGCTTTTGGTGTGAAAGATGATATGGGACGCTGAGCTCTCAGTTAACAACATAGCAAAGCTTTCAATAAGCTACTGACATAGATCTTCAGCCTTTTTGTGATAGTCTCTTCTTTGCCAGCAATAGGAGATTGATCCGTTGTAACACTGAAATGTATATTACAATTAGAATATTTTACTCAGAAATATTGTGTTTGAAAATTCGGTCCTTCTGTTTAGGTTCTTTCTAGGCTATTATTGGGATGCAGTGTACCTGGAAGGATGACAACATGATTAGTGTATTATTGCTACTATTACAGTAGAGATGTCATGTACCTCTATTCTCAAAAGCCAAATCTTTGCTACTGGTGAAGTTTTCAAAGGTCTTGCAACAGTTTGTAAAGCCATAAAACAAAGTATATTAAAGAATAACTAAGATATGGAAAAAGATCCAATAACTTGTACTGATTAAATAATTAGAGGAAAGAAAATGCAATACTGGAAACTTTTTTAACCTTCTCACATTTTGAATGGAAGTGTGGTCCTACAAAGCTGCTTGACTTGGTAACAAATTAATGGACATAATTGGCATATATGTCCATATAAATAGTAATAAATATATTTAAATGGCTATCTTCCGACCAATATTTAACAGTGGAACAAGTGCAGAATACTCTTCTTCTATCCTTTCTTTCCTTTGAAATAGTGCTTTGCGTGACAAGTTCCTTTCTGTAGATTGTTTCACTAACTTCCTTCCATCTCTATCTCCCTTTAGCCCTAGGCTGTTGAAAATGAGACAGTTTTTGAATGAATAATGCTGATGTGATGACTCTTTTATATGATTAAAGAAAGCATGGGATGATATTTTGTACTATTTTTTTTTTCTCCTCCACTAATGATGATATATAGACTGCAAGAGTTTGTAGACACGAAAGAAGAAATAATACAATTCATATTTGACCCTGCTCATTACTAGGAATCAATTCCTGTTTTGCTTATATGCATTTGGGCCCCAGCGTTTTCTCCTTAGATAATAACTGATGCCTGCCTTAATAGTGATTCAATGTGACGAAAAACATTACCTATACTTTTGCTGAATTAAAAGTATCATATAACTTGAACATGTTGGAAGAAATGGAGCAAATGTGGTTAACAAAAATCTTAAATTTTTCAGAGCTTAATACCCCTTAATTTAGTATCAGATTATGATTAATAGCCATGGTATTTTGCTGCTGAGCTCAAATCTACTATTAATACCATATGCACATTTTACAGCAGCTACCTTTCAGTAATATAGGCTGTAAAGTTCTATGTTGACAGAGTTTGTGGGTGCCATTCAATGTAAAAAAATAAACAGTTTTTCAAAACTACCTATAGTTCATATTACATTTGCCCTTTCAGCTATTCAAGTAACTAATGACAGGAAAGTTAATTCTTTAACGGAGAAGGTTTTTAAACGTTTTAATTATTCAAATGATAATAAAGAAAAACGTCAGAAAATGTAATGGTAAACAATAGATCAACTTCATACCACTGAAACCTTATGGAGCTATTTTGAAGTTAATGAACTTACTCCATTGTTTCACCCTTATCTGGCTTAGAGAAAAAATACACAAGAAAAAAGCATGAAGCAGCCTGAAAACCTTCCTTCAAATAAATGCTTCCACTGACTCTAATGGAGCTACTGGTATCAGTAAAGCTAATTGTGGGAATTAAAGAATTCACATTTTGTCCTCTCAATTTGTCTGATATTCAATTAAATGTTGAGAAAGGGATAGGCACATAGGCAGCCAGAGCTCTAGGCTAGTGATATAAATATTTTAAAATAGTTGGAAGCATTGGGGTTTTTAATTAAGGAAACAAACAAAAGAAAAGCCCAAAGTTTCCTCTCTTCTCATTGGAGAAAATCTAGGATGTTCTGTGACTAGGAAATGAATTCTACCTTTTTGTTTAATGAAAGCCTTTATTTACATTTGATAGATGCAAGGGAGTACAGAATGTAATTTAAGGTATTGATCAGGGCTTAATAAACCAAATCCTAACTGGGGAAAGCAAGCAAATACTTCAGAATCCTTTAGCTATTGTGATGCAATTCCACTATTTGTTTGCCCCCTCCTGCATCCTTCCCATCCCTCTGTTCGAACTACTGGATTTGACTTAAAGAAATGAGAGTCCTCCTGCATTTTGATACCGTGCTGGGTGACAAAGCAGTCAGGCAAAGTAGAATAGGGGAAGTGGAGTGTGATCTTCACCTTCACTTGGGTAAAGCAAAGCAAAACAGGTAATTTTATTACTGCACTGGTGACATATCTCAATGATTGGTCTGAGATTATTTCTGATAACTGTTAAAGTGTGTGTGTGTGTATATATAGGTGTTCATCTAGAAAGATCCCAAGGAACCCACAGCCAGCCTGTGCAGTAATGGGGTCTGCTGGCAGCTGCTGACCCCTGGCCCTGTGCAGTGGTGGGGAGAACAGCAAGTGCTCTCTGTCATTGGCGTTTGGCCCACCCATGGGCTTTTTTTACAGAACTGTGACTAATGGAGCAGCAGTAGAGAGCTGGTAACCCGAATTAGAATTAATCTGGTATGCTGAGAGACTTAAGCTCAATTTAGGGACTGAGAGGCAATGGTAGAGAGTAATTAAATTTTTAATGAGCAAAAATTATCAGGCACATCACATGTTCATCAGATATGTGCCTAGTCTTTTTTACACCTACTTTTTTTCCCCCATTTTTTAATTTAATATTTGTAGGCATACAAAGACCTTTAGAATTATGGCTCTGCTGCAAACTTTTCTTATAACTGCACCGGGTAGCTGGGAAAGTCAGAAAACAGATAGCGAGATACGGTAACTTCAGCCTCTTAGAGAAACTAATTTACAGTGATCTTTAAAAACAAATAAACCAAGTTTGGTCTGTGTGAAATGAGAAGGTCTTGGTTCAGTTGCTGGTGAAGAAATGTAAATGTTGCACATCAAATAATGTAGCTGGGGTTTTTCCACATTAACACAGACTGTGAACCTAACTTGGGCATTTAACAGAATAATAAGTGTGATTAGTTTGGTATTGGTTTTGGTTTGGTTTTCTTGGGTTTTTTTAATGTTTTTTGTTTGCTTATTTTTTTATTATTATTTTTAATTCTCTAAAGACACTTTTATTTTTGCAATAGGTACAGGTATATTGACAGGGTATCATGAAAAAGCTTTGGTGATACGTTGGCAAAGTTCAGATGTGATTTGCGATATGTATTTGACTTATACTAGTAAAGTCTTGGAACAAAGTCTCTTTCAGCTACATATTTTTCTCAAGACCTAGGGAATAAATTTGTTGAGAGTAACTGAAGTATTTAACTGAAGTATTTAACTCTTTCTCTAATATCGTGTACAAATCCTGGGGGAGGGAAAGAGATTCTTGTAAAACAAAAAAACGTGTTAGTTACAGAGGAACTGGAGGGTAGCAATAGTAGGAAGGTAATTTGAACACGTCTGAAATAAAGTAAGTTTTTTTCAATGCTTATCTTTAGATACAGCCTCAAAAAACAAAGCCTTTGATACAAAGCAAAACGAACAGCAACAAAACAAAAACACCCACACACCAGGATTTGATTTTTTGCTTTTTTGAAAGAATGTTGGGGTAGGGTCCCATGCACTCATACATGAACTACTGGCTTAGAAACAGCCCAACAATATAATGAATGTCCTTTATTTGTGATAGCTTTCTATTTTAAAACCAACTAAGGAATAAACCTATATTTGTACAAGTATCTATATAGTCATATCTGCCTCTATCTGATGATTATATTGATGCAGTTGAAATGTATACTGTTGGACCTTTTTGCAGCATGTTGAGCAACCTATTAAAATGCACTTCAGTTTGTATATCTTGGTGATCATGTTTCTAATTTCCAGCCTTTGTGAAATACAATAGGTTAAAACTTTATTTATAAAAATATGGTACGATGTAGTGTTATTTGGAAATGAAAGTTAGATTGAAACAGGATTTTCAGTCTCTTTCTGTCTGTATTGTTTGTTTGTTTTTTTTAACTCCTGACTTTCATCTGGCACATAAGTGCTGAGCCCATTCTGGGCTTCTCAATACATTTCCCACTGGCCCTCCACTGCACCTGTTGTGCTGCCATCAGCCATTAATGTTCAGATGAAGCCAACAGCCTATTAGGATATGCTTGAGACATTCAGTAGTACAGATGGTGTGTTCTGTCTGCCTCTACCTGTAACATCTGGCAGCAGTCAGATGTGAGAAAGCCCAAATGAGAAGGAGGGAGAGATTTTTTTTTTTTTTAAGTTGAATTAAACAAATAATTTTCTCAGACAAATTATTGTAGATTGCTTGAGTGCAAAGAAAAACACTGAAATAGAGGCAGAATTATTTTGCTTGATTGATTTAATGCATCTATTGTGTAAACTTACATAATTTCTCAAAAATAGGATTGGAAGTTGTTTTAGAGCATAATGGACTAATGCTGCAGTCTAGGGAGTTCTACCCTTAACCATCCCCAAGAACCTATCAAGCTGTGTATCAGGCAGATGGTTGTGAACTTGTTTTTTCTACTCTCTGTTACAAGTTTTGCTATTGATCTTGCCGCAATTTTAAAGACACAATCTCAAATACAATTAGAACTGTAGATAATATTAGAACGTGGGTTTTTTTCCTTCTAAATGACCTTATTTTTGTTATGAAGAGCCTTACAAAAGGATGGCTTTGCCATCTGATTGTACAACCAAGAATTGTCAAGCATGTTTCTGAATCAAACACTTCATACTGTGTATTTTAAAAATCCTTAATGTGGTAAAAGGTAATGTAATATCCTTCATGAAGTCTGTATTGTGTAATAACCACAACGTGGTAAATACTAAGCAATCATATGCTAGAGTAGAATCTGTACCTCAGAACAAATACTTATTCTCCATTATTTGTTGGGGTTTGACTTGAAACAGTTTCACATTCTTGATTTCTCTCAAATAAATGTTACTATTAGCAATGGAAATGGCAGAACACTGAAGGAGAAGAAAAAAACAAAACACAAAAAGCCCACAAACAAGCAACCAAACAAAAACAACAAAAAAAATCACACCGAACAAATGAATAAAAAGCCCCCACAAAAATACCCAACAACAAACCAACCAACCTCGAACCAAAAAACCTGGGGTGGAAGAAGAAGGTGAATTTGACTTCCAAGGTGGCTGTTACTGGGTGTTAGTCTGCTTGTGAAAAGTGGTGATCGCTTTTGCATCACTTGCTTGTCTTTCTCCACCCCACCCCCTCTTTCCTTCAAACTGTCTTTATCTTGACCCATGAGTTTTCTTGCTTTTGCTTTTCCTGTTCTTCTTCTGTTTCCCACTGAGAGTAATGGGAGTGGACAGAGTTCTGAGCATGGCATTGGGTGGTGTGGAAGGCCCCTTTAGCCAGTTCAGGTCACCTGTCCTGACTGTGTCCTCTCCCAACTTCTTCCTCACCCCTAACCTACTTGCTATAGGGGGTGAGTGGGGGAAAAACAGAAAGCACTGGTGTTGTGTAAGCACCATCCAGCAATAGCCACACACACCATTGTGTTATCAACACTACTTTTTGCCACAATCCAAACCAAACCATATGGGCTGCTGTGAAGCAAGTTAACTGCACCCCAGACAGACTTGGTATAAATAGGAAAGTCTATCAGAGCTGATTGTAATTAAACAAATCTTGTATAGGTTTAATAAGGAGTTTTTTTGCTCTTATATGGACAAAATATGTTAAAGTGCTGGAATGTGGGGGAGAGATGGATATGATTACACTGCAGTGGAGACAATAAAGCTGTAAAAAAACCCTTTCATTTTATAAAGCACAAGAGAATTTAATAGATTTGGAAGATGGATCATGTCAGTCAACCTCAAGACTTGCTGGCATGCCAAAGGAGGAGAAGCAGAATAATACGGCTTCTCACCTACAACCATTTTTGACAGTGCTAATGAGAGTGGAACAAGAAGTACAAAGGACTCTTCGATTTCTGCTATCAAAACCAGTTCCTGGGCAAAGACCTCATATTGTCACTTGCTGAGGCCCTTTGCTTTCAGAATAAATAAGTCCTTCTTAAATACCTTTTTTTTTTTGGTCAGGCTAAGTGCAGAAGGATCTTGACAACACTAACATGAAATGCAGCAGCATTACTCACCTTTAAGCCTTGAAGAGCTGTTAGTAGAAAGGTATATTTTGTGTTACCATTTATATTATCAAGTTAGGACAAAAACTGCTTGAAACTCCCATGTCTACTGTGTTTGCAATTAAGCTCCTAAGATGGTTTCTGAGAATTAAAATTTCAACAGGTAATTTTTCAGCACTGTGGTATGCACCAGTATTCTGTGCTTTTTGGTTTCTTAAAGTAGTTGTTTTCATTCTCACTGAGTTGTGATTTACTGCCTTTTACGTGTCCTGTTCATTCTAGACCAAGAACCAGACTACTTTAGAAACAATGGCAGGTTATCACCTAAAGCAAAACATGCAGACAACTTGAGTTTTGAGCTACTGACCTGTTTACAGCTCTTATTTTTCCTCAGTTATCTTACTGACAAGTTCTGGAAATGCTTGTTATATGCTAACAGCTACTAAAAAGGGAAAATGAAAGTATGTGAAGATACCAGACTTCTTTCCATCTATAGAGCTGAATAGATTCAACTGTTGTGAGTAGATGCTAGTGCTATTAAACTTCAGAACGTGATGTTCCTCATCAAAGTTGAGTGCTTGCTATTCCTGAGTGGAAAAGTTTGACAGACATCAATTAAAATTTATGGAAAGAGTAATACACCAAGCAGGTCCTTGGAAAGGAGAAACCAAAAAAAAAAAAAAAGCTTGTGATGACAATTTTAGTTATGTTTTGCATGTATCTCATAAACCGTAAACTCACTAAACCTTGAACACTGCAGTAATGGAGAAGTGATCTCTTCTGTGTAACAAATCCTTTCCCCATGTATTCAGCATTCTTATAGTAACTGGGGTGGGGATTAGGAGGAAAGACCAAATGGTCTGTTCAAGTGTCTGTTCATGCTATTTATTGTTTACTGTCATAAAGACAAGTTGTAGCAAAAGGAAGGAAGTCTTGTCATGTATGCTTAGCAGAGGGCAACCTGTAAGTGGTTTGTAAGAGCACAGGAGAACTAGGTTGGAGGCTTCCTGCCAGTGGTCAGGGTCACTGCTTCCTGGAGCAGGTTGGGTGACCTTTCTGGGCAGTGATTGTCAATGGAGGTTTGTCAGGACAAGTCAGTGAGACACATTTCTCAGGACTGGGTTGGGGTACTTGGTGCTTCTGGGATGTGACTTCACAGACCTTATTTCAACGGTCACAACCAACTGTAGATATCTATACTAGACTGAAGTTTGATAATGCTTTACAATTTTGTAAGTTGAAGATGCATTGTTTCAGAATGACAGCAATAGCCCCTTCAAAGATGAGTCTTCTAGAAATGGTTGTCATGTAAAATGTGTATACCTGACATGTGCAGACAAAATGATTAAGTAAAAATATGTAGGTTGGTTACAGCTCCTGTCTTTTAGGTTCGAAAACAAAGTTTTCCTCATTTAGTTTTTTGTTTTGGTTTGTTTTTTTTCCCCATGAACTGTGGTGACTTTTCAAATGCGAAACAGCAATATAATTTGACTGTGCAGAGAAACACTGTATTTGCCAAATGATTGATCACTTCTGGCATCTAAATCCTCTGGCAAGTATTTTGCAATGCATTTAGGAATATTTTTTAAGATATAAATAGATCATCGCAATCTGTGGCAATTAGCAGATAAGAAGCAATAGCAATCAGCTCTAAACACTGGATATGCTGGATTTTAAAATGAAAGGGAACACAAGATTTCCCTTTGTAGCACGTGATTCAGTCCCACTATGATGAAGTGCAGGCAACAATAAAGTTGATTTGGGGCTACAGTTTAATGATGTAGCATAAGATGTCTTCTTCCTGATGGTTATTTATTATGTAAAGTAATGCCTTGCCTCTGAAGGGAAGGCAATAGCTTATCGTGTCATTATGAAATTGATGTCAATATGGTGCTTTTAAAAAAGCATACTGTTTCTAACAGAGGACTGATCATTGTTTTATGTTTTATCTTGTTCAGTTTACAATGCCACCTGCCAAAATGAAGGGTTAGGGACATTTATTTACGTTTTCATTTAAGGACTGTTCTCCAAAAATCTCTTTCAATGTGAGAAATTTAGAGTTTATGTATACCAGACCCATGCAGGCTTTGCTTCAGTTCAAGTAAAAACAGTAACTTCAACATCCTTGTTTTGGAGACGAGTTTTTGTTAGCAGGCTCTTTCAGTCTTGGATCCAAAGAAAGGCTTACGTACTTGAAAGCCTGTTTATTCAGCTACATTAGGTGACTCTGCTCAGTTTTCTCTAAGCCTTGCCTTGTTTAGACAATCATGACTGAATAGTAACAGTGTATTTCTGTGCATGTCTATCTCTTGATTAAAAAGCTTGATTGTACTGTAGCTTTTTCTTTACTGTTTTAATCCAGGACAGATACATTTTTATGTTTACT
This sequence comes from Patagioenas fasciata, assembly GCF_037038585.1. Classification (NCBI taxonomy): domain Eukaryota; kingdom Metazoa; phylum Chordata; class Aves; order Columbiformes; family Columbidae; genus Patagioenas; species Patagioenas fasciata. Next base: position 64,972,332 of record NC_092523.1, on the reverse strand, counting down.
GAGTGTTCATATGGTACATCAAAAGTCAGTTTTTTAATATGTACATGGCTCACATGCATATATAGGATATAAGTATTTTTGGTAAGGAAGATTTCATATAAATGGTTGTCCTACTGAAGGATATTCTTGTCGCATGTAGTAAGGTTGCCAGTTTCATCTATTATAATGTGCCCTTCCACAAGTTCACACAAAAAGCAACACCATGAGCTATGAACTGATAACTTAATCATGTGGTAATTAGTTATGGCGTCTTATGTGCAGATATCCAGAGGAAAAATATGCCCTATTTAAGGAGTTTCTGATAGAATATGGTAAAAAGCAAGACTCCCTGAGGCAGAGTATTTAATCTCAGCAGTGGAGTCTTAACACACTGGGAATTCATGAATTGGTATGTACTTCTGCCCAGAGACTTCATGAGTGAAAGGTTAGTACGTGCACATGTCTTGTGTCTGTTCTTAACTACTCGTGTTTTCTTGAGGCATCATGTGTTTCAGTGTGTAGTTGATAAAGGACTGCATGTCATCTTTGGCACTGGGAACCCATCATGCCATTTGCTATGTGAATATCACTGACTTTGTTCTTTTACTTCCAGTAATTTTGTGCAATTTGTAGCAAGAGTCTCACTTCCTACATGTGGTAGTGCTCTGAACAGGAGTAAGCCAATACCTTACTTCATCCCAAATTCATCATTGTAATCTGACAACACAGTGAGAAGATGCAGCTTCAGAGCTTTGAGCTTACTGCCTCCTTTTCTTCTGACTAGTGAAATTTGTAATTAGCATGTTCAAGATGCTAAAGAGGAAAGTGAGCATGTTAACAACTCTCCAAATGTCAAAACGATTTTGCAGTTGTCACTGGTTGTTCACATTAGGGAAGCAAAGATGCTTTTTACTGCTTGGTAAGTTTCTTACTGTCACAAAGTAGAGCAGAGAAATATTGATGAAGGACATCATTCAAAACTGCAAACCAGCAGGGGTTTATTTTAAAGGCCATAGCTGTCTACAGCTGTTAAAAGCATCAAGTCATGACAACCAGTGCAAATACTGCTTGCTCCCAACAAGTTCATGTACAAAAAGTATCTATGTAAGATACTTCTAATATGTAATTATAAGATAGCTTTATAAGAAACTTTTTAAGTGTAACTACTTTTCTGAAAGAGGACATACAAAATACCATAAACAATTTTACACAAGGAGTATAAATCCTAATTATATTACTGGACTTTCCTTAAAGCAAGAAAATAAAGTATTGAAAATTAGCTCAAGGAAGTTTGCATGCTTGACCAAAGTCCTATTAACCCTTAAAATATGTCTTGACCCAAATAAATATAATTAAGAAAAATTAATTCTAAAAAGGTTGCTTCATAGAGGTGAACTGAATTGCAAATATGTTGTTACACAATAGTTAAATTATCTGAAAAGATCATAGAGATCTGTTGTTTCTAAATGAAAAGACCTGATATCTTTTCAGGATACGACGTTGATTAAAAGACTATTCTTAGGCATTTGTCAGGAGCAAATTTATGTTTTTAACATAATTGGAGCAACAGAAATGCTCATAAGACTGAGGTAATCTGTGTAGCCAGAGGGGTTACAGATTCATGTATTAACAGTTGTAGTGTTTTTGCACATCTGGAAAATATATACAGTAGATAAAAACAAAATGTATTTTTCATTTGCATAGTGACAATCCAAATCAGTTTCTTTAGCGGTTGCTAACATTTTATTGAATTCTGAGGTAACTCTGTACCTGCTGCAGTTTTCAGTGTACTATCTGAATTTTTATTTGTAGGAATCTAGCAAAATGTATCAGTGTTAATTGAGCCTGCTTGATCTCTCTGCAAAAGGCAGTTAACAGGTATTTTATCATTCAAAATCAAAAATGGTTAAGGAATCACTACCCAAATGGTACCAAAAACTTTATTGCCTTTGGAGAAAATGCAGAAGAGTGAGACGGACTAGTCAACAATCTTCTATCGCCTGGTGTCTAACTTAGTCCCACTGAAGCTGGTGCATGCTGATCATGCACTTTTTTCTGAGGACCATCAATGTGGAGGAAAACAAACACACACCTCGACAACATTAACAACAAACCCAAAGCAAAACACAAAACCGAATAAAGCATCTACTTCTGATCTGTTTCAATGTCTGATGCTGACACATAACACACATAATTTTTCAACCACGTTTGAATCTTGGAGAAACATCCTTCAAATGAAGGAGGTTAAGCTCTGTGCTATTATTTTTTTTTGACTAAAATATTTTTCTGATGAATACAAGGGCATATTTCTAGTAACGTAAACTGGATACTTATAAAGCTTGCTATGCTAATAGCTTCCCTGACTTTAAGGACATCGTCTAATGGTGATGGGGAGCAGTCTGGAACTGAGAGATAGGCAGGTAGATCTGTTCCTGCTGTTCTAGCTACAACTGTTGAGTGTGGTCCCTCAGCTAGCAGACTGAATTTTTGCCCTGCTGAGGCAACCAGCCAGACATTCTTTTTCTTCTGTATCCCTAGTAAAATATTACCTTAAATGCAGTAATACATAAATTCATCAATTAAGACCATAGTGAATAATCTGTAGTATTCTGAACTTCTACACAAGTGCTGTATGTCTGTAGGTCAAGCAAAGTGACAAGTTTGACTAAATTGTAGTGTATGGTTTGGTTACAGAATGTGAAGATGGGTAAATCTTTAGAAGCTTTCAGTATGTTCTATTAAGTAATCATCTTGCTACTTGAAAATTGGTACCCTTTAAAATGGTACCAAAGGCTTTCATTTTTTCAAGTTACAGCTTGTTTACTGAAGTGTTGTTATGACGAAGTACATCTACTGATCTTTCAAATTCCCTTTCTATTAGGTGATGTTTGTTCCTAAGGACAAGAATAATTTTCTATTATTGAACTGTTAATCAATTCTGTACAAAGTTCTTAAACATAAATAATTAAGACAGTGGTTATAGGTAGATCAAGGAACGACTTTGTGTGAGAGATGTTATCCATTTCAGTGGAGACTGGAAATAACCCTTAATTTTTTTACATTGATTTTTTTCAGTGGCTTCTTGAACCTTATTTGAGGAATGAATCATTGGGATGGCAGTGACCTGACTTTATTGCAGTGGGTGATGTTGGAAGTTCATAGCTGCTGCTTGTTATACCAAAATACTTGGGCAGCATGAAGCATCTGAGGACTAGCTCCATGATATTTATTTGCTTGAAGCCAATTTTCATTTGGTTGTTAAAGGTTTGACTGGGTACGTTGCAGCTAGTGACATGAAGGTAGAAACTGCTTGATGAGCCCCAATTTTCTTTAAAAGAAGCTGGAAAAAACTCCTTTAGAAATAATAATAATAATAATTTAAAAAAAACCCAAACAACAACGACAATGAAATAACCAAAACCAAACCAACAAAAAACAAACACCCCAAAACACTTCAAGGTTTGCTATTGTTGCAAGAGGTAAAGAGAGCCCTGAGATGTAACTTATTGTTGGAAGATGCTTCCTGCTCTTTGAAGTCTTGCTATACTAGTTCTTATGCTGCTTTTGTGGAATCATATCTTACCTCCTAAAATGCTATGTGTGGGATGTGCACGCTTGTTATTTAATCCCTGATAGCTGGATACCTTATCTTTTGGTAAGCAATTAGATTTTCACTTTGAAATGTCCTGTAATTCAAAGCAATTAGATGAAAATAAAAAATAAATTTTTTGCAACATCTGAAATAGATAACATGGGTACTAAGGTTTTTAAACTTCAATGAAGAAATAAGGAAAACACTTCTGCACAAAAGTAAAATTGGAAAGATTGCTCTCCTTGTATCTGTATTCCTCTGACCCTCCTGCGCAGCTTCCTGGAAGCCTGAAGTGCTGGGGTGCATCTCCTGAGACAACTCCTGTCTGTAGAACTGTGTAGCTTCACGAACTCACTTGAAGTTTTCCTTGGGTTAAGCTTAAAATCTGTCTTCCTCAGAGGCTTACTGGTCTTATGAGGGATACTTGAATCCCCTGATAAACAAAGGGCTAGTGCACTTCTTAAGAGATTCAAATTCCGCTATAGCTGGCCAGAGGCTATTCACAGGGGTTTGATCAGTGAAGCATATCTTTTGCCTGCACTGTCCCCGCTTACCACACAAGTGAATATCTGTATCCATATTTATATCGATGAACTGACAGGAATGATGAAAATAGATGACATTACCAAAATGAGGTGGTTACTGTCTGTCTGAGACCAGATGTAGTTGTGGTCTGTAATCTTGAGGATACCAGGTTTGGAAGGAGGAATATCAGTCTCTGAGGGACAATATAACTTTCCCCATATAATAACATCAAGGGTAAGGCAGTTTTGCCTAACCTCATTCAAAAAGAAGTGGAAAACGTTGGACAGTGAGTAGCAATGCTGCAGTGTTAATAACTTTAAAGCGTTTTAGAAGAAAGCAATGCAATGAACTCTTACCTTGCTTGTAACTTAATCAGTGAAGTTTTGATAAGACTTCTTTTTCAGTAGGTTAAGAATATCTCCTAACATGGCTACATAGAAAAATTGCTAATTTCAACAAAGCTGTTATTTTCTACCATGTCAAAGATAAATTTCCAGTAGTTTCTGGCAAGGACATGAAAGCAAGCAATATCTATATGAACCATGTGTTTTGGAATACAGGTGCTGTACTGGAAGCAGTTGAAAAAAAAAAAAATTCTTGCAACTGTTCCTACTCTAGCAATTGCTATTAAGCTTGTGAGAAATGTCCTTCATTCTTCATTCCTTAAACAATGTAACTTCCTTTCTTGCATAGAAGTATGTGTCCAAAAAGAATATGGATGAGGAAGAACTTGGATGAATGAGTAATTTAATGCTAGCATGAAGGCAAGCCAGGGATTAGTAAAGTAGCTTTTGCTTTGCATTTTATCTTTACTAGACATTTTCTTTAATGTAAAGATGTCTGCAAATACATGTAAACTGTTCAAAAAGTGTTTTAAGATGGAGATGTACATCATACGAACTACTTGCAAATAAACTTGAGCTTAATTTATTCTTCGGTATATTAATTCAGTTCTAATCACCAAATTCCACATGGCTGAGTTCAAAAGGAGATCATGCACTCCTGCTCCTTTCCTAAATTTTAATTTCTCCTTAGTTTGCTTCAAAAACTGAACTGCTTAGAAATACCCTACTTGACCTTTAAAACTACAGTGTAGGGGGAATCATGATAATTAGATGAAACCATACAATTATTTGTCCAAAGTGTGTCTGTATAAACATTGGAAGACACATATTAACAGTTTGCTGTGTCTTCACAGGCATGGGCTACTCTTGTAAGCTGGATCTTCATTCATGAATCAATAGTGTTATTACTGAAGATGTTTACTAATTATTATGCCTGTTTTTAGTGGAAGTTGATTCTACTTTTATTGATGAAGTTTGAAAACAATTAGCTTATCATAGCTGGTTATGTCCTATGTTCCTTCTGCATAGTTCAGGCTTGGGAATAAACTTCTACCCAGTAACATTTTTATTACAAGTGATTGGTTCCTTTTTCCCTCCTAATATCAACTATTGTGAGACCGTCATTTTCCTTACTGATATACCACTTATCAAATAAGGACTGATGTTCATTGTTTGCTGAACAGTGTCTTTTGTAAAGATGGATACATTATATGTATGTATGTTTTATATAGGAGAGCTACACTTACACAGCAAATTCAAATAGCAGCTGTGCTGCATTGTATCGGGCACATAATGGTTACCTCACAGCCTTTTGAAATGCTAGTAAAAAATAATAGCTAACCAGCAGACTATGTTAATCCTTTGGAGCTTGCAGAAAAAGTATCAGTGTTGATTGGCATACTTACTGTGACAACATATAGTAACTTCTGTAAAGAGAAAAGAACAGTTTTCTTTTTGTCAGTACAGAAGTAAACCAAGAGAGAAAAATTAGTGTGCCTAATCCATTAAAACCATGCAACCATTCGCTAAGGATTTTAGAACTTTGTACATATTTGCTACATTTCAGAAATGCGTAACTAGAACCTAAGAGGATGACAGGAGCTAAATAAAATACAGAAGACTTTAAAAAAATGAAGTCTTAAGAACTAAAAGCAGAATAATTAATGATTTGGATAAAATACGTATCTCAGTGCTCAACACTGTAGTTCAGTTTACATAAATCAGCAGTTTTGTGCATCTCCTCAGAATAACTGTAAAATGTGTTTCAGGAAGGATTGTCTTCTCCAGTCTTAACCTAGGGACTTCTACTTCTTTGAAGGAGTTACCACAGAAGACATAATATATTGCTGGGCTGTAGTGATAGTATTGATTTTGCTTTAAAGAATTTAAACTTTGATAAATTGCACCCTGCAGAACAACTTAAATGAGTAACAAAACAACAAAATATATTGTCTTAAATTGTCAGAGTTGACCAGTAAACTTATGCTTTAGTGTTTGGAGAGCTTCTTCAAATCACTTTCAAGGAAAAAATTCTTCCTTGGGTTGATTAATTTCAAATTGTCTCAAAACACTTTGAAAAATAGGACCTTTCCAAATCACTAGTCAGTGTCAAAAATTTATATCTTCCAGCTACAGAGCTTCCTAATGAGGGACTAGGGAGCAGTCAGTACTTACATGGTTGTTGGCAAAGTCTGAAAGTATGGAAAATCCTAACAAGGACATGCATGGTTTTTTGGTCTGTCAGCAGTCAGCTGGATATCTTCTCTTACTCTAATTTTTTCTTTGCATGGATGGAAAAACCATGGACCATCTTACCATAAGGTTGTGAAACAGTGATAAATACTTGTCTTAGAGAGACTTTGGCCTTCAAACACAAATGTGGGTGTGAAGGATAGAAATGAGCCAAGAACAGTTTCTCTAACCTTTTGGTAATTCAGTAGCTACCCATCCTCATTAAAACATTTGAAAATGTGTATAGATGGACTTTGTCATAATTCTGAGTTTAAACAAAAAAGACAGATGGTAGGAAAAAAGTCAAATACAATTATATGTAGTCTCCTGAATGTATAATTTAAAAACTAGAGAATAGAGAGCTATTTTCACCCATGTTATACCACCCAGTTAAAGACCTACTAATATCAACTAGACCCATTATTGAGGGTAAAGATCATCTGGGGCGAGCTCAAACTTCTGTTCTCTGCTAGTAATGAAGAGTGGATAGGCATGCAGGAGAATGGTTTATACTTGACCGTGTATGCCAAGAGAGATGCTGTCATCTTTCTATTCTTGTAGTGACTGGAGGTGGGGGGATTGGGGGGGGGGGAGGGGCACAGGGAAAGAAGGAAAAGAAAAAAAGCAACCCCAAACAAGTCGAGTCTTAGGGATGTCATGCACTAGATTTAGGAAAGAATGGGTATTTTCCCCTCTGTGTAAAAGTTGAACTAAGGAAATTAGTAATACAGTTTCATAATTTCCCATGAACTTTTGAGCATACCTTCATGCTAGTCAAGCTCTTAAATACTTTTTAACAGTCCTCCTGAGTTTGAGTATTTTGTAAAGGAAAGCAATTAAATTAAAGAAAGCAGCACTGTGAGTTAAACTAGACGTGATGCAAAGATTGCTGCAGAAATAGAGTCAAATTGAAAAGACCTGGTTTTGTGTCATTCAAAAATAATGTCTTCTGTCCTCACTCTACTCAGCTTTGGTTTCATTGCTATACATCTTTTGCATAACATAACTTTTGGTGTGTTAACTCATATTAGAGGATTTTCCTGTAAGTAGAAACAGACCACATTGAAGGGGTGTTAAGGGACAGTTGTTGTCCTGCTGCTTCTCTGGAGCTCCAGAGGAGACAGCAGCTGTTTGCAGTATAAACTTTCCACAGAAGGTAAAAGGGTCCTATAGTGGCAGCAATTTTAAGACAGTAAAAGTAATTTTATTTATATATTTTTATATATATATATATATATTTTTATTCATATATATATATATAAAAATCATCTATTCAGAAAGAAAATGCTGGCTGCCATTCTATTTTAGGTAGATTGTCTTTTCCATTTATGGCCTCTTTCCTTATTGCAAGCAGCAGGTGGCTGATCAAACATATTCCCCCTGAAATATGAACTGTGTTTGGAGTAGGATTTTGATTGCTAGAGGAAGAAACCTGCCAAACACTTCAACATTGATCTTTGGGCTAATGTGAAGTTTGCTTGAGCCTCCTTGCCCTTTTTTGTCAGAATAGGTAGGGGCAGCACACACAGCCTCTCCTATACTGGGGTTACAGTCCATGACTTTTGTACAAATGACTATCAACTATGTACAGAAAACAATTAAGCAAAGAAAAAATACACAGCTTAAGAATGATTTAGACTAGAGCATAAGTCATCTTTGACTCATTGCACGACAAATATGATATTGAGACTGCCAAACTGTACAAAGAGCTTTCCCAAGAGAGTTTTTAACATTCGGAAGGCAGATTGGAGGGGCAGTATGAAATCAGTTAGGAATGCATGACTAAGATTTTGTTTTGTAGGGTATGTGAGCAGTGCATTGAAGAATGTCAGGAGTTCAAGACTTGCATGTGGTAATTAACTAAATCTTCTTTTTTTTGAATTACACAGACAACTAAGGCTTTCGAGTTTTCTCCAAACAAAATCAATAGAATGTTGTGGGGTTTTTTTTGTAGCTCTTTTACTCTGCTTCTCAAATGCTGTATTTTGAAGTCCTTTGCTCAGGTAAACCTCTTTCTGTTCAGTGGAATGTGAAACTGGCCCTTACAAAACAAAAGTGCTTCTCTCACTGCCATTTATTTAGACTTACTAGAATCTGAATAAAAGGTTTTGTATTTGGCAATTAGCAGAAAATGTTCCGATTACAAAACACTTTTTTTTTTTTTCTTCTTTTATGGATGACATGAGCTTTTTTCTTTTGTATGAGTCAAGGAAAAAAATGTTAGATGCTCTAAGTGTTGAGAAAATCTGGTTTCAGATATTTAGAAATGAAATATAAATAGATATAATTGAGAGCAAAATATGCTTATGATTGCGTTAACGTTAATGAATCATCAAATAGCAAAATGTACTGGAGCAGGTGTAGCTATATATATGCATATATGTATATATATATATACACACTTACATACACTTTAGAGTATTTCTAGAATTCATGCTACATATATGAAACAGAGCAAGATCTCCAAAGTATTAAAATATTCTGTAAGTTGTAGACTTTCCCTTTCTGAAGGACACAGTTCTAAATGCAACCACACAATAAGGGAGGTCACCGCAGTATGTAAACTCAGTATTCCAACTCGTGAAGATCATGGGCTGCTAAGCTGTACTCAGAAAAAGTTACTTTCTGCTGTGCTTACACAAGGCCAAGGAGGGCCACCGGCAGCACGACCAGGGTTGTGAAGGCACAGCTCTACCTATGTGATGAATACTGCTGCTCCTTTGGGCTGAACATGCTGCTTGAAGGACACTGAGGGCTTCCGACATGATGTAAAACAAACAAACAAACAAACAAACAAAATCCAAAACCAACAGAAAAAAACCCACCTCCCTCCCCCCAATCTATTTGCCCCTTCTTTTACAGAGTGGTGACCAGAGATGAGAAACCAACTTGTCAAGAACAGGATGGGTGGAAGGAGAGTGGCAGTATAATATGAGTTCAATATGTAACTGCTTTATTGGGATCCTTCAATGACACTAGTATTAAGTTCAGCTGAGGTAGCCTGGAGCAGGTCCAACAAAACCCTGTCCTTAGTGAAGAAATATTAGATTCTGGCTCCAGTTTGGTGGTGGTTGTCTGGTTGTGGTGTGTGTGATTTTGTTGTTTTGTTTTGTTTGGTTGTTTTTTTTTTTTTTTGGTTGGTTGGTTTTTGTTTTAAGGAGGATGCTGGTTTACAAATCAGATTCTTTATTAGATCGTTAGGGTGATGTACAATTCATTTAGATGAAAGGCATCAGGTTAAAGCTTTGAATTACAGAATTCAAGTGATAATTTAGAAATACTTGTGCCTGAGAGTTATGTTGTGGTTAACTCTGAATACGACAGGCTTAGTACTATATTCCTCAAAACATAGATCCAGGCAAAAATGATTCAGAGTTATTTCTGAGTCATAATTGTTTTTCTCCCTTTCTCTTTCTAGTCTTAAAGGACAAGATAAAACTATGAAAAATGGATTTTGACTGGAACACTTCTTTCTTTAGTTTTTGTTTGGTGGGTGTTTTTTTAAATATCAGAAGCGTTCCACTGAAAATACTTTTCATATTCATACTTGGTTACAAAAATATTTTTTGAACTAGTTAACTCATTAAAGTCTTTTCAGGTGTGGGCACATTTTATTCTCATTTGTGCCTGTTTAGATATGATGCTGACCTGTACCAGCATGATTCTCCTGTTGCTTTTCTGCACTGATCAGCTGCTAAGAAAGACCAAAGTACTGCATAGTGCTTGCTCTGTCAAGCTGTTTGGAAACGCCGAGACTTTCTGCTCTTCTTATTCACCTAAGTGAGTCTTTATAAACACTGTATGTCCTGCTTCAGTACTCCCTCTTTTATTCCCACATCCATTTCTTATCTATGCATTTTTTCCTATTTTGTCTGATTTGTATCAAGAATGAATCACTGAACATGCAAGGTGTTTCATCTTCTTTGTAGCACCAGCTGAATCAGTCATATCATGTATAATACTTCTAGATCACTGAAGTTTCTCTTGTATGTGTAAAAATAACACAAAGTGATCTTAGAAATGTGACTGTTTTCTCTGTCAGTTTGTCTGTGCCTGTTAGAAAACACATTGTTGCTGTTTCAGGGTTGTGGTTTCTTTTTTTTTGATTCAGCTTAAAAACTAGAGAGGAAGGGAGGAAAGAATTAAAATTATTTTTTACTGAAAGTAAGTTGACCTTCAAGCTGTTTTGTATTAGATTTTTAGATGCAGTAATGTGTTCTCATTCCTGGGGTGTACTGGCCTCTACATTTACTAAATTTAAACTGATAGTGTTCAAAATAACAAGAAATCTGATTTGTTAATCCTTCAGTTCCTTTCAGAAGAGCTCTGTGCTGTTCAGAGAGTTCGATGCTAATACTGTGTCAGGGTTTTCCAACTGCTGCTTTTAAACAGTCCTCTTCCTTTCTGCTATGAGCTCATCTCTCTGTGCCTGTTCAAAAGGTGAGACCAATCTGTTCTAGAAATCATGGACTTCTTGAAGAGTTTGGTCCCTGAGCATCTTCTGAATGAACATAGCACTGTGTATACTACCCTAAGCATGTATAATTATTTTATTTTTGTCTCTTTGAGAATTTCTAAATTACTTAGGAATTCCTATGTTTTTAAAACAAAATGTGTGATTCTACATACCAATGTCATGCCAGGTATGTCAGTGGTGTGTTCTTGGGAGTACTGAATGGTTTCAGCTTCTGCAATTCAGGTCTCTTCAGATGAAGGAGAACAGATGGAGAAGGGAAATGACACTTGCATTAGCAACCCTTCAAAGAATGCTAGATTTACCTTCCTTGTTTAGGACTGTGTGTGAAGTGAATGTATGTCAATTTCTAAGTGCTGCTTTATTTTCTATCTCTGATTCCAGTCTGTAGAAACTTGGGTATGCATAAGGATTGGGGCAGTCAACTTCCTATTACAGCTAACATACAGTTTTTATCAGTAAAAATCTTAATCACAAAGCAGAGGTCAGTTTTTTAGGTTTCATTAATTTACCCTTGAGATTGAGATTAATGCTAGTATTGTGATTTTTATTAATCAGAAAAACATTAGCTTTTTACATACTGTTGACAAGTGCATGCTTCATTCCATTTATATTCAGAGTTCCTGTTTCAGAAGGATACAGTGCAGTAGAAAGTTTTTAAAGGCAAATGTTTAATATCTTTGTAATAGAGCGCTGAAATTTGATGGCTGAAAGTTGTACAGAAATGACCTAATTCCCATAAATATTTTTATAAATGATTGGACCAGCTGCTGAGCAAATGCGTAATGTAGGCTGCCTCACACCCCTCACTTGTACAGAACCACAGTTTTTTCTTCAGCCTTCATGCAAAACAAGAAAATGGCAGTCCATCAAGTTTTAATATTAGATATCTAAATGACAATGCTTAAGTAATTTAAATTATTACTCTCGCTATGCTACTTCAATATGAATTTTTCAGGCTAGATGAAGTAGCCACAAAGTATCTGGAGAGCAAGAATGTCATGCTACCTCCTTCCTCCTCTGGTAGATGTGGTACTTCAGTGCTGTGTTTTGCAGGCTGTGGGTGTTCCAGTAACGACAGCTAGGTGCTCACGTTTTGGGAAAGGTTTGTGTCCAGATTTTGAGATTAAATGGGAGTAAAAGGGAAAAGTCAACACTTCTGACTGCTTGTCTCCAAAAATGAGAAGAACTAGGACAGTTTTATTGGCTAGGCAGGTGGGGTTTGTTGTGGATCTGTGATTAGTGTAATTGTGTAACCACCCAAAAGCAGTTCTGTTAACTGTAAAAATTTTCCTCAATTATGTGCGCAAGTACATTATGAAGTGTACAGACAACTGACTCCTCTTGCATAAAAATCTTCTGAAATCTTAGGCTAGCTTTGACTGTGATTGTGACACTGATTCTGTGGACTTCCAGTCATATAAACTACTTATCCCTAATGTCAGCAATGTGTACTCTGATGAATTATTTGTAGCTGAAGGCAAAAGACAGGAAACAGAAGTGATATACTTGTCATGTGAAGTGTTTAAAAAAACCAGGGAGACAAAAGAGCTGTCATGCACTTATTTCACTCCACAGGTTTACATTAGCACGGACTTGGGAAGGTAGTTCAAGAAACTTGTGCAATGAAGATTGTTACCATAGCTGTTCTGAGGGACACTGAGCTATGGTGAACTTAAGCAGCTTTTTTAGTCTTCAAAAGACAAAGCTGTGTGGAACCTTTGAGAGCAGAATCCTGATGAGATTGCTACACTTGCACTTTTTTTCCTCCTGTCAATCTCAAATCTTTGTAACATGTTGCAATCTATTGAGAGATCCATTTAAAATGGGCAAGATGGGTAGGGCAAGGGCAGAGGTTCTGGGTGCTCTCCCTGGCTCCCTCATGGCACTGTTGCACCAGCAGGTCAAGCAGCAGCATCGCCCGACCTTTGGCTCCTGTCTGTTTCCATTTACTCCATTTCAGAGAAGGAGGTGTCTAGCTAGTGCTGTACATGTGAGGGATGTTACTGCTGTCTTGTGGGTATAGAAATTCTGGTATTAGTATGACACTGGCAAGAAATGTTTCTGTGAAATGCATCGAATTAGCCTAGAAAACATTGAGTATGTATGGTTATTGCTTGGAGAAATGAGAAATCCATCATACTTTTGGCAGCGTCAGTGTATCATTCTAATTGTAGAATTACTATGATTTTTCTGAGTTGCGAATTGTAGTCACAGATTTTTATATGCCTCTCAAGGTAGTTAAGGTACTGTAAAGGCCCTAATTTTCTGTACGTCTGCTAGTATCATCAGAATCTATAGTTGTGCAACTGGGAAGCATTGGTAGTACAGGGAAAGATGGGAAGTATTATAGGACACTTAAAGATAAATTTCCTAGGGAAGCAGAGAAATAATTTCTTAATTTCCTACATGCAACTTCTTTGCTCAGAAAGATTTGAGAAAAATATCAGGCTGTCCCGGAATATGCACAGACCTATGGTATGACTTGCTGGATGGATGCTGTGACAAGAACTGGAAATCTAGGTCTGTCCAACAACAAATATCAACATAACCCACACTATTTAGCTGCAGTGGCCTGCATGTGGACTGGGATAGATAACATTTTTTTTTGTCAATGGAAGAACCTGATAGCTAGTGCCCCAGGTACTGCTTATCCTTCTGCCACATGAGGGAAATAGATCAAATCTTCATACAGGTTCAAACATTATAGTAGTTCAAAACAGATTTAGAGATCCTTAAATCTTCAACTATAAGTAGATGAAGCTTGGGATGGAGTAAACTATACCAGATCTGATACCTGGAAAGACACTCAAGCAAATGATAACACTAACTTCCAATATACAAAACAATCTGATCATATTAGTGAAGGAATTTCTGCCATAGGTGTCAATAGCTCACATATGAATGAAAGTGTTTGATCTCACTGAAACCTTCTGTAAGCTTATCAGTTATTTAATTGCTCTATGGTTATCATAACTAAGGAAGTTTTGGCTTTATTTTGAAAGACAATATATTACAGTTACGTATCAACCAATACACAGAAACTCAGTGAAGAAAAATAGACTGAACTGCTACCTAAGAGCATTATGTAGACAATATTTTTTTAGGTTTCTAGCTAAAGCCTCATGTAACCTTTCTTGTTATTAAAAAAAAAAAAAAAATCAATTTAAGAGGATTCCACTGTGTATCTGAAAAGTAGCCTGCATTGCAGAATTTAATAGGATTATACTATTGATTCCATCTTTACAATGCTAGCTAGTATTTGGTATTTGTGAACTGCAGACTATTATGTGATTGAACACAAGGGAAGAGGGCTTAGTTGGTAAAGAATAAGTAGCTTTCCCTTAAACTGCCCTCAACCAAAGATATACACCTGTTTTGGTCTCTGTTAGTAAATGCCAACTAACAAAACACCAGTGACAGAACCTTCTAAAACCAGGTGTCTTATAATCGCTTGCTCAGTCTCCAAATACAAGGTAATCAAACATCTTGTCAGCAGGAATCTGCTGCTGTAATGCGGCTGTTTACAATTTCTCCAGAAAATTCTACCTGTATTTCTTTAAGCAAATAAAAGCTACTACAAAGTTGTCTAGAAACCCATGTTACGTACTGATTTTTGTGGTTTCAAGGCAATAGAATGTATTTTCTGCTATTTTTGAACTCAATGGACTAAATGTCCAATTGAAGTATTCTTTCCATAAAAGTGTATTTTTTTGGGAAGGTAACTCTTCCTGAGAACATAGTTTTATGTACTAAGTAAATTCCTTACATACCATCACTATTTGTTTATTAGTGCTAAATTAGTGATCATTGTCACACCCTCATATTTGCGAATAATGGAATTTGGAAAGGAATAGAACAGAATTTGTAAGGATTTTGAGAAAATAAGCTGTCCCATCTAAATGAATTTTGTATGGGTAAGACTGCTTCTTTTGCATATCTTCTCTGTTTTCCCTACTGAAACATTTTAATATGTCTTTAGTAGTAGGAGTTCAACAAGTTGTTGCTTCCTGTTAGTTTTAATGTCTCTGCTTTTAGAAAGAGAATGACCAGCTGTGAAATCACCAGTACAGAAACTGTGTTATAGCAACTGCAGTGAACTTGTTGAGGATGAACACCAGCAAAATGCTAAGATTGCAGAAAACTGAGATTGTGTCTCTAGGATAAACTTTAAATTTGCAGTCTTCCCTGACTGAACAAGCTATGCTAAACTGTATCAAAAGGGCAATGGGCTGAGAAACAGTTACAGTGTCTTCTTGAAGGCCCCTTACTGGGGTTAGCGGCAACAAGTTACTTTCCTGTGTCATTGTTTTCTATTTGTCTCTTCTTTTTTTTTTTTTTTGTTAGTAAGTTGGTGAGGATGTGGAAAGAGGGAGAGCTTCAGTACCTTGCACTTTAATCCTTCGTGTTCAATTTGCTTTACATTTCTGAAGGCTTCAGATGTTGGTGGATTTCAAACCTCCAAGAGATGAAGGAGCAAACACAGAAAAGTTGAACATCACGTTTCATTGAACACTTGAAGAGCAAACACCTGTCCTGATAGCTTTGTCTGGATGGTTTTCCCCCTCCCAGCTGGTGTATGCTGCTGTCAGTAGCTAACTGCTGTACTACGTGGAGCACAGCTTGCTGACAACCCAGATACATTCAGGCTGTTTCAGTTTAAACCTAAACCAACTTAATACCAATAGATATTTCTAGACCTGAGACATAAGGATTATGATCACTTGTGTAGTTTGGCTTTTTGCTTGATGTCAAACAGTTCAGTTTCTCTCTCTTTGGGTTGGTCATGTACTCATTCAGAACAAACCATGGTAATATGAGGTAAAGTAAAAACAAGCCAGTGACCATTGTGGTTTGTAGGGATTAAACCTGTGTGAGATGCAAACATTTCTGTAAATCTCACTGGATGAACTGTTTCTTCTTTGAAATGAAATGATTGTAGATGAGAAATTCCTATCTTTTGTGCTACTTTATTCCATTATTTTTTTAAGTACTTTGAAAATTCGAAACTCTTCACTGAGTAACCTTAGCTGTGGCTGGCCTGACAGCCCCGTTTATTGAATATATGTATAGAAGAATACTAGAAAACTCCACTTTTGCACAGTAGCAGGGACAACATTTCTACTGTTGCAGTGTGTATATATATATATATATTTTTTTTTTTTTTTTTTTCTTTCTGTAAAAGAGTCTATTTACCTGTACAATTAATATTGTTGATTACTGCTAAGGCTAATGTGAATTGTGAGCATAAAGTCTCCTATCTCTTTTGAGTGAGAGGGACATAGTGGCAGGTAATGGCATTCAGTCAATATTCTGTCTCATCAGTCATGGGAGAGGGTAGAGTGGACACTGTGTTGCCGCTAACTATAAAATATTTCTGGAAACAATACGCCCGAGTGCATGGGCTTCAGGACGACACTTAAAAAATGTCATGAAGTATATCCTGTCCTTTATATGTTTCTGGTAATGCAATTGAATTTATTAGCAGTATGTTGCTACAGTAAAAAGCATTCCCAAGATTTATGGCTGAAACAATAGCTGTAGATGTTCAGTCCTGTTGTATTTATTGAAAGTTTTGTTGAGCTCATGGCATCCTTTGATTAATTGCCATCTGAGGCGTATTTTGTAACAAGAACTGTGTCAGAGTTTTGTGTCACTGTATTTCATAAAGTTCCACTGTGTCCTTAGGGAGTACGAATGTGAAACATTAACTTCAAAATGAATGTGTGGGCAAGTGGTAAAAGCGGTAACTAATTGACTGCCAGTCAGAATTTATACATGTAGAGAGCACCTCCTCAAATAATGATGGGTTTTACATTTTATTTTAACACAGAGTTGCCATCTTCTTATTGCTGGGATGACTGTCCAGACTGTGTGTTGTAACAGCCTCAGAATGTTCTCGACCATTTAGAAAGATGGAGGAGTAATCTGTAGTATTTTCCTTTCATTTACACTGGAATGAAAAGGTAATAGTATGTGCAAATCACAGTAATAGATTAACATCAGGTTTAGGTTGCAAAATTCTTTCAGTATTTGAAGACACACATATGCAAAATGAGGATCTTAATGTTTAGATGAATTCCATAGAAGTGTATTGAAGATTAAGCTTAATTTTGTTTGATTGTGTCAGATGTGATCTACTGATAGTATATTTGTTTCTTTGTTTTTGCTAAGGTTACCAACTCCTCTTTCAGGATTTTGAAAATATAATTTAACCTAGAATCTGACGATTAAGCTAGATCCTTACTTTCTGCAAGTTCTGTCCACAAATATCTTTCGCGAGGCTGCAACAGTCTGACAGTAGATCAGTTTTATTGTTATTACTTTTGCACAAGTGTCATTGATTTGGTATTGAGCAGGAATAAAGAATAGAAAAATGATGTAATTTTGCCACTGAATATTCATATAACGTGTATTATAGGAATATATTTACTGTATGGTTCTTATTATTTCACAGGCAGTGAACTATTTTTTTGTCAAAAAGTAACAAATTCAAGTTGTTTTTTGTTTTTGTTTTTTCAAGTGCACCCAAAATGCTATTTTTTTTTTGAGTGAATAAGACCCTTAGTGATTTCTATCTTACTAACTCACTGGAACTGTGTACTTAACTCCAAGCTCCTTTCCTTCAATATCTCTAATGGTATTTGTCTTTATGTTCTCTTGCTCTGAAAATGTAAACACTAATGGGTTATCACTTCAGCTCAATATTTCAAAGCTCAGAATATATTGTTGACAAATTCCCTGGTATTTGAAGCAGTTAATTTCTCCTGTCATTGTGATAAAAGAAATGTGATAGAAGAAATGAAGCCCAAAACTTAAGGGGGCTAAAATACTCTTCTTTGGTGCTGCATATTACAAGCTTGTTGCTAAATGAATTTCAGTGTGTGTGGTACTGAATCCTTCAGACAGCAAAGTGGAGGACATCTTTCCCTATGTGTTTGTAGCATTGAGGGTTTGGTCAGGTGGTACTTATTCATACTGGAATGAAACCTGAGGCAGTGCTGACATGACTATGCATTTACAGACTGTATGCCCTTTACAGAATTTAAAATTTAATATCCTTGTCTGTTACTGGATGACTAGATAGGCTTTTAAAAAATTATTTCTGCTAACAATGAAGATGTACCCAGCTGAACTGCGGGGAAGAACCTCAGCACTACTGGAGGGTGTCTCTTCCTTTGACGCTACACCTTTTCCTCTCTACCTGTCTCTGACTTTTCCATCTTCTGGTGGTGGAAGAGAAGTTTGACAAATCAAGAATATGAGTTGTTTGCTAAAAGCAGCTAGAGAATGAAAAAGCCTGAAACTGAGAAAAATTGCAGCTGTTCTTGAACCTGCTATTAGTTGCAGGTGCCTGGGTACTGGCAGTAGGGGCAAATGACAAAATGCCTTCAGTCTTTTTAATAAGGTTTTAAAATACGACCTTTTGTAATCATATTTTTTCACCAGTTTCTTTAAGAAAAAAACACCACGCAACAATTGCTATAAATAAAATATTAAACAGTGGTAATTTTTATTTTATTGACTGGGTTAACAATGTAGTAATTTATTTTGAAGAGTGCCATTATATCTGGTAAATATTTAGTCCCTATGCTTATACAAATACAAACTGATTTAGTTGGAATCAGCTGGATGGCTAGAGTCAGTATGTTGTTGATGCAACTGATAAATAATATGTAATTACTTAGACATCTTATTACAAATCCATGTCTAAACAAAGCTAAGCAAAGAACACTCAATTATGTATATGTTACTAATTTTCTATATCATTTTGAGGCTTGGCATAATATTCACAGAAGTCACTAACTTACTTTTTGGCACCAAATGGAGCATAGATATCCAAATGCAGGAGTTTGGTATCCTTTCAGCTTCTATTGGGGCAGAGAGAGGATGTGAGCAGCGCTGTAAGGGTTGTTTCCTGGTCCTCTTTCTTTCCTCTGTCTATACTTGTGTCATTTGCACAATCATCCTTGCTCCACTTCCAACTTTGTGTCCCTGGAAAGCCATAAGCACATAGCTACTCCTGAATCACAAGTGGTAGGTGCTTGGGAGGTCATGTCCACGTAGGAGCAGGATCTCACCGTGACATGGCTGTCAATAAACTCCTGTCTCATGCTGGAACCTGTATAGGCTTTGCCAATTAGGCATCCCTGTATTTAAATTGTGTAAAGGCCTCCATTTGTAAGTGTTTGTCCATAGTGTGCTATCAGAGCAATGCAGATGAGCTAAACAACAGAAGAACAATTTAGAAAAGCAGTCATGTAACAAGAGCCCTGCTGGTGGTGATGTACCCTGCTCTTTCTTCAAAATAAGATACAAGTCTTTCCCCTGAAAGTGGAAGTCGGGGAGAAGTTTTTCTGGATAAAGACATATTTGAGTTTTCAAAGTAAAAGGAAAAGAAACAGAAAAAAGATTTCTAGTGCAGAGTAATGGAAGGGTAAGAAGTGCTCTGCCAGCTGTGGAAAGATGCAGACTGCCAGCGGTGGTAGAGACAGTATAAGTAGGAGTGTGCATCTCTGTTATAGGGGACATGGATGTCATCCAGTGTCTGCAGGACTGGTTGTTATAATATAGTGGTTTGGTTTTAACTTGTGCCTCTGTCTTCTCTGCTTTTCTATGTTTAAAGGGTCAGCTGAATAGTTCCACTGTTGTGTTGCTTTTGAAAATTGTGGGACAAAAGTGGTCTGCCTATTACCATCGTGATAGTCTTAAATTGCTTGTCTCAAGAATTTCTTCCAGTCCTTTATTCATAATTGAAGCATTTTCAAGAGACAGTTACAAGTTGTTGTAGCCACATGAGTTAGAGCTGATTATGCTTTGCTGCTTTGGAGAAGATGATGTTCAGAGTAGGTTTTGTGTACTTGTTCATTATCATTCTGCCATTCATGAGTGACTATTCATGGGTTATTTCCTTTCAAACATTTGCTGGGTTGTTTGTTTTCATATGTTAAGTCTTTGAATGAAATAAGCAAGATAATTTTGAGAACTATCAATATTTTTCTATTTAATAAAATAATGCTGCAAGATGTAAATGATTAAATGGAACACATTTTAGATACTTTAAATTGTATAACTTAAAATTATGCACGATTTCACACTTCCAGATAGACAAAACCTTGACATATTGCAACCCATACTTTTTGTTTTTCAGTGACTGTTTTTTTCCTTTTTTTTTTTTTCTTTTCTTTTAGCATGATACTGTAGGAAATGGCCTTTTGTTGCTGAAAACTGAATAAAAGGATTAAGCTTTTGGGAACAGAGGTAGGTAACGTATTTTGTATTTTTATCTTCAGCTTATAGAGTACTGATTTACAGAATAATCAAATCTCTATCTATGAGGATCATAAAGAAATTAGAAGTAATAAAGAAGCTGATAAGGTGAAGCATCAGGATCAGGTAATATGATTTAGGAATATTGTGAATACAAGTAAATCTCATTGTACTTCCCCTTACTAAAAAGTTCAAGAGTCATTTTTGTTTATTAATAAAACTGTGAACTCTTTCTATCTGAATATTAAATGAAAGGTATATAAAAAAAATCTGGTTAATACAAAACAGTTTGGAATGTATGTGTTCCATCACTGATGTAAAAAAAATCGTGTTAAAAGAACAATACTATTTTCAGAGTTTATTTACATCTGCATTCAATTTCTGCTAGTTTTCTTTCTGAACCTCAAAGCTCAAGATGCATTACTGTGCTGTGAGAATTTCATCAAAATCAAATACAGCTATATATTTGCATTTTGGCAGCCTGGGAAGGAGGGTCACACATTTACAATAACTACAAAGTGCTTTGATATTCTTTTTTTGGTCCCTGAGAACAGGACAGACTGCATGAATTATTTTGATGGTTTTTTTTCATGAAAATCTTATGTGAAACCAAACTGCAGGCCCTGCTTTGAAGCAAAGTCAGCAATGAGGGAACACAGATTTCCAGTTCAGAGTGAGATGAAATAAGTGACAATAGAAATAAACGTAGAAGCAAAAAAAAAGTTGTTGATTATGCAAAGCAGATAAATATGAATGTAAGAATAATTTTGACTTGGGATGCTGAATACTGCTTATAGCCTCCTTTTGGTTTCTGGGAATTTGATTTTACTTTCTATGTTACTGAAACAGGAGATCCATGCATATTAATTTATTAGTGCTTTTCCGTGGCTTTTTTTTTTCTGTTCTGGGTTGGTGTGGTTTTTTCTTCTTATATTTGTTGCTTGGGGAAAAAAAAAAAAAAAAAAAAAAACCAGCCAGAAACGGAACCCTGATATTGTGTTCCTTGCTGGAGGTTCTAAAATAACATGAGACTACTTCCTCTAGAAATTGAAATATATATGTTGCTGTTATGTTTTGATAATACAGCTCTACAGCTAATATTCAGATGTTATTTGCTGCCCTGGATGTCATCTTGTAAGATGACAAAGGGAAATGCTAAACAATATGGATTCTCTGACATCACATGTGATTTCTCAAGTGGTATTTTGATATTAACTTCTATAATTACTAGTGGATATTAATTAAGAAACAGCTTTACCACCAGGAATTGCGGAATAGATAATTTTGTCCACTATTTATAACACCAGCTGCGAGTCATTTAAAAAAAAAAAAAAACAAACTACTTTGCTTTTAGAAAGAAAGAAAACTCAATCTTTTGCTGAACTCATGTAGTCAGTATCTATTACATACTGTAGATGTACAAGGTTTAAAAATATTGTGAATAAAGAAGAAAATAGCATATATTTTCCTTGCTTAAGTTATACCTTGATGTATCTTGGCAATTGAATAAATGAACAGTAAAGAACAGACTTTTCTGTCCTAATCCACTAGATTTGAGTCTGAGGAAAAAAACAAAACAAACAAACAAACAAAAAACCAAACCAAACCAAAAACCACAAAGGGTAGACTGATCGTTATACAAGGCAGCTGCTAAATACCCACACTTCATCTCTGGGCATTTCAGTATTCTGAGAGGGAGGCAGACTGAGTTACACAATCATATATAAGGCAGTTGTAGCGATATTACGAAGGGAATCACAAGACAGATGGCAGCACTTACCTGCACCTACCTTGGACAGATGAGCAACCTTTCTTTTAAATGTTTCTATTTCTTCAGAAAAAGATATCTGGAAGTTCAGTTATAGTTGACTCTTTTTTTTTGATGCCAGGTGTTATGAGATGCAGAAATTTTAGCAATTTCAGTGAAGTCATCAAAACTGTATGCTTGTGTCAGCTGAATATGATTCAAATATTTAAACTTCAGAAACACTTGCTAATCTTTTATAGGTTTTTAATTGCCCAACACATAGTTCTTACACAAATTGTTGTTGTCTCATCCTATTTGGGTATTTATAACGGCATAGGTTTATATTGACTTGAAAGATTTATCAATTAGTACTTCATAAGCTTAACTCTGTTAAGATTAATGGTCTCCAGCTGAAGGAGGAGGAGCATAGGATAGATCAGAAAATCTTCACCATAATAGTAGGGTAGTTGAAAATAAATAAGTAGGATAAGAAGGTTGGTAACAGGGCTGAAATCATAATCATGCAACTGAACAGATATCTTGCAATCAATATAAGATTATATGGATATTGAATTTAAAATAATAGATCTAAAATTTATTTTGTGACATCACAGCCCCAGGTCTTGTTATGTGATAGTGACTTAACTCAGTTTTGGTAAAGTATTCTGCAAAAGCTAGATTGTGACAGCACTATTTCAGCTGACAAGTGCCCTGATCCAAAAGTGGTCCCATTAGCTTCTCTTGAATTCACGGTACATTTCCTGTGAATTCAAAGGGAATACTTGTTACAGTATGAACTTCAGAAATCCGGCTGAGTATTAGATGTGTCAGATATAACTGACAAGACTGAGAGCTTGCAGGTCCTCAGGTATTTTTATTTTAAATGTAGTTATTACTGTCCCACAGAGTGAGTGAACTTGAACCTCAAATGAAATGCATAAAACCTATTTTTCAGTTTAGGAAAAATAACACCAGTCACACTTTTTTTCTTAACAATACTTCCCGTCACTTCATATTATTCATGTGAAAATTTTAAAACGTAGCCTTTTGTACCCCAATAAGAAAATTTGCTTTGGGAATAGGTTATATCAAAATGACAATGAAGGGCTTGATCTGCTACACTAGTGATGTCGAACATAATTCTCTGAAGTCAGTGTTGAGATCACTGCACACGATAGAAACTCAACTGCAGACAACTTTACTAGTGTGGTTTGTTTGCCTTGAGGAACCAGAAGTTGAAGAAAGGAAGAGAATACAAGTTTAACTAAGTAATTTCCTTTCCTAATCAGGTACATGTGATTTCTTTTAAGCTCTTTAACATCTTTAGAAGAGACCATGGTAGATTTGGATGTCAGCTGATGTGAGGTAGATCATAAGCTTTTATTAAATGATGAGACAGTGAAGCATACTGGTGGTACTGGCTAACAGATTGAAGAGCAGAGAAGTGAGGTGACACAAGGAGCTTCGCGAGAACATGTGGCTGTAGCAAGCAGGCAAAGCTAGTGTTTTGCTGCACTGTTTGCCCCAAAGGCATCTAGGAACATATTGTAGCAGGGCTTTGAGTTCTCCAAGGAGACGCCTGAGGAAGAGTCTCAAACTGTAGTATAAATATTAAGAGTTTGAGAATAAAACAAGAAAATGAACTGTAACAAATCTAAGGTTAGCATAGTATTACCTAAGAGTCCTCGGGAAGTTAAGAAATGAAATGGCTGAATGAATGGTTGTATAGCATGACCTTGCACTAAATCAGCCTTGATATCCGGGGAATAAAAGGTGGTAACTGCAGATACTACTTTTTGTTCTGGTGCTACATAGGATAGGCTTCTTATTGAAATCTCACAGAACATGCACTGGTAACTGGGTTGGTGAAACTTGGTGAATAATTTGGGGGGTGCCAGAAAATCAGGGTAAAAAAATAACATGATAGTAAAATACACAGCTGTTCAGTCAGCTTTATATTTGACTTTCTGAAGAATGCTCATATGATGTGACTGAAAAGTGTGCAGAACTACAGTATTCATAAATGCAGAGTAATGCACTTAATGACAAGATAAAACAGCTACATTGACATATATGCAATGTTTGGCTCTAATTTAGTTCTCAGTACTTCAGAAGTATATTAGTATGTTAGTATATACTTGGAAGTATATTAGAGAACCAGAATAGGCCCAAAGTGGGAAAGAACGGAGGTGTGGAAGAGGAGAGAGTCTTGAAAGAAAGATGAAACTGACTCTTCAAATTCAGAAAAAAAAATTTACAGAAAAGGTGAAATACAATGGTGTTTTACAAAATCATGAGAGTATTGAAAAGGCGAATGGGGTGTGATTGCTCACTCTTTCTGACAATGCCAGTTCTTAGAGCTCCCAATGCCATTATTCAAGCAGCAACTTTGAAGTCAGAAATAATATACCTCTTCCCGCTTTGAGAAAAGTTAGTCATTTAAACTTATGGCTTCTAGGGGTAGGGAGGCCAAGAGAATAAGAAAACTAATCTGGAAAATCCACGTTCTGTTAGTGGCTGTAAAAACATCTTTCCTAAAACTGTGATTGTTGGATGTTTCTCCTGATACATACTACATGTCCTGTTCTTTCCTTGAACATCTGTGAATACATTATTGGAGGTCAGATAACAGGGTAAGCAGACCTTTTCTTTGATGATGTATAAGGGTTTCTGCATTGATATATCATAGAATCACAGAATGCTAGGGATTGGAAGGGACCTTGAAAGATCATCTAGTCCAATCCCTCTGCTGGAGCAGGAACACCTAGGTGAGGATACACAGGAATGTGTCCAGGCAGGTTTTGAATGTCTCCAGAGTAGGAGACCCCACAACCTCCCTGGGCAGCCTGTTCCAGTGCTCTGTCACCCTCACTGAGAAGAAGTTCTTTCTCAAATTTAAGTGGAACCTCTTGTGTTCCAGTTTGAACCCATTACCCCTTGTCCTGTCATTGGTTGTCACTGAGAAGAGCCTGGCTCCATCCTCGTGACACTCACCCTTTACATATTTATAAACATTAATGAGGTCACCCCTCAGTCTCCTCCAAGCTAAAGGGATCCAGCTCCCTCAGCCTTTCCTCATACGGGAGATGCTCCACTCCCTTAATCATCTTTGTTACCCTATGCTGGACTCTCTCCAGCAGTTCCCTGCCCTTTTTGAACTGAGGGGCCCAGAACTGGACACAATATTTCAGATGGGGTCTCACCAGGGCAGAGTAGAGGGGGAGGAGAACCTCTCTCGATCTACTGACCACCCCCCTTGTAATACATCCCAGGATGCCATTGGCCCTCTTGACCACAAGGGCACAGTGCTGGCTCATGGTCATCCTGCTGTCCAACAGGACCTCCAGGTCCCTTTTCCCTACACTGCTCTCCAACAGGTCGTTCCCCAACTTATACTGGAACCTGGGGTTGTTCCTGCCCAGATGCAGGACTCTACACTTGCCCTTGCTGTATTTCATTAAATTTTTCCCCACCCAGCTCTCTAGCCTGTTCAGGTCACGCTGGATGGCAGCACAGCCTTCTGGCATGTCAGCCACTCCTCCCAGCTTGGTGTCATCAGCAAACTTGCTGATAGTACACTCTAGTCCGTCATCCAAGTCACTGATGAATATATTGAACAGTACTGGCCCCAGCACTGACCCTTGAGGCACTCCAACCAGACTCTGCCCCATTGACCATGACTCTCTGGCTTCTTTCCTGCAGTCAGTTCAGAGTCCACCTCACTACTCAATTGTCCAGACCACACTTCCTCAGTTTAGCTATGAGAATACTGTGGGAGACTGTGTCAAATGCTTTACTGAAGTCAAGGTAGACCACGTCCACCGCCCTGCCATCATCTATCCGCCTCGTTATATCTTCATAAAAGGCTATGAGGTTGGTCAAGCATGACTTCCCCTTGGTGAAGCCATGTTGACTGCCCCTAATATTGTAAGTCTGTTTTAAAATTTTGGCATCCTGAAGAACAAGTGCAACAGAGAGCAATTTCTTACTGAACCAGGGGAGCTTTCAGAGTTAAAACTGACAGTAAGCTGTTACTTGAGCCCACGATTGGAAGGACTGTAAGGTCTGGTCTTCAGCAGTAGCAAGGAATTTTTTTTTTTTTTTTTTTTGAATACCCAGGGAAGTGGTAGATTCCCCAACATGAGACAGTTTTGAGATTCAGCTGGACAGGGTGCTGAGCCATCTTGCCTAGACTGTGTTTTTCCCAATAAACGTTGGACTGGATGACTCTTATGGTCTCTTCGAACCTGGTATTCTATGATCTTGCTCTGTTAAGTGCCTGAATGCTTTGATAACTGCGTGTGCAGTGGAGCCTCTGGGACAAAATGGAGTAGAAGATGAAATTAAAGCTCTGCAAATTGCCTGGCAAAGGTAAGGGACTTTGTTTCCTGAGTTTGAATGCCTAGACCTACCAACATGGAACATCTCAGATCCAGATGAAATTGATTTACAGTGAGCCTGAACCATGCTGGTTATGACAGCACAACTCACTGGGATCAGCACGTAGGCATATCAGCTCTCAGAAGGTGCTACAGAGTATTAGGTATAGACATCAGGTAAACAGAAGTTTTTAGAACCATCAGAGTGCTTTGTCATCTAAATGGTGGTTCAGTGCTGAATGTCATTTGTGGCTTTATACTTGCATGCTAAATAAAAATTTCTAAATCTCTAGCTTTAACCTTGTCTCAGGATATACTGGAAGAAAAATCTTTTAAGCCTGCTACTGTGTTGTTGGTTTTTTGTTGTTTTTTTTTTTCTTATCTTCAAGGGTAATTCAGAATACATGAAAAACAATCAATTTGACTGCATCCAAACCTTACATTTATTTTTGTATATGTTTGTTATTTCTCTTGTCTGTGAGTGGCTTTCTTGTCTGGTTATAATACTTCCCTTCCGCCTCAACTTCCTAAAGCTTTTGCCAAACGCACTGTAACTGCCTAACATGGAAGCAATCGAATACCTTTCAGAATTGTAGTAAGTAAATAGTAGCAGGCATAAGGCGTGCATAAGACTAGGTTATGTTTTGTTTGTTTGTTTTCTTCCATATTGATGGGTTTTCAGTGCCAGGGCTAGAGCCAGGTTGAATCTTTTTGTAGAAGGAATCAAATTCTTCATACCTTTGAGCTACTTTACAAATAAAATTGAAGATTCCAAAGTATGAACCTGTCTCCATGAACAGAGGCTTGAAGAGAGGCTTACGATATTTGTTTTATCTTGGATCATGGTAAATGTTTAAGAGCTGGAAAAACTGGTAGCTGGAAAAACTTTAAAAAAATTACCGGTCACTTTTGTCTTTTGTAGTATGGCTTGTCGGTGAATAAGAAACTTTCCTAAACATGCAGTTCTCTTTGCTTGTCAGAGACATGTTTCTGTCTGTCAATATGTCTGCCCTTACTTTACTGAGCTGTATTTATGAGAAATGGCTTTTCTGTAACCTTCCACACAATGCTTCCCAAACATATGCCTCAATCCTATGAATTCATCTGACTGTATTATTAGGGTGGGGAATTGCTTGGAGTAGTCAAAGATAATTTTTAGAATTAAATTATGTTCTCAGCATTAAACCAGTAGAAAACTGTAGTGACATCAGGGATATTAAGACTACTTAATACAACCTGGATTTTCTGTGGAACAAAAGAAAATCTACTTTTTGATTTTGAAGTTTAACTCTGTAAACACAGGAGTTGTTAACCATTTTATTTATGTAGATAATTCTTTGTATACAATTCGCATATGTTTAGATATTATTTATTAATTATTTTTAAACAAGTTATATTAACAGTCTTGATTCAGGTAAATTAAAAATTTCTACACAATTTATGTAATAGTCTCCTGAACCTTGTGGTTTACTGTTGTAACATTTACAAAGTCTATTTTTCTGACCTTACATGCTAACTCAGGCTTTTGTCTAGAGGCCTATAGAGTAAATGTTAAGCACAGGTTTATGCTAATATGCACATTAGCTTGCAAGCTAAATGTTAAGGCAATACTTCAAAAGGAAAAAGTAGAATCAAAGGAAATATCATGTTGGAAAACCTGAACAAACATATACAGTGTAATACATCAGTTTTGTTTTGGCTAATGGTACTAAAGGCATATAACCTTTAATATATAGACTCTACTATTCTCTGGCTTCAGTGAGAAGGTTACTTTGTAGCATTCTTTCATTTACCAGCCTTCTGATAATCAAAATGAGACTGTTACATTTCTTTGTACCTCAGAACTGGATAACTAAAGCATGGCTTTTTCTTTTTTTCTTTAATGGATAGAAGATATATAGGAAAAAATTCTTTAATCATATTGCCTACTGATAAAAATAAAAAGAGCTAAAATACATATTATTTTCTAAATAGATTTTGTTTTTTAGAATGTTTTTGAAATGCATATTTCAAACATGCTATGAAGTGCAGACAAAATTCTGTCCTTGATACTCATATTTTTAGGTGTGATTTTTTTTTTTTAAGATCATTGAACAGAACTTCCAGACGTACACATTAATATTATAGGTGTTTTCATGAAAATCATGTAAAGAGCATGCTCAGGATAAGCAGTCTCATTAATTCTGTACTATAAAATATTGCCTCCTATTCATCAGAAAAAAATGAATGTAGGTATTTTATTTCAGTGTATTCACTAATTAAGCTGTTTAGCTTTCTTTTTTATTTGAGCTAAGGTGAAGTAACTTAAACAGACCATTTTGAAGCAAAATTATCAGATCCACTGTTTAGGTTTTCTTTTTGAATATTTTATGCTTCCTTCTACCTGTAACAGCAGCACCCAGTAGATCAACAAGCACAAAGCTGATGTAAAATTGCTTTACTTTGTACTTCAGTAATTCCTTAAGAACTAACTATGGAGACCTAAAGATCAAGTTACAGAGTCAAAGTCATGAAAAGAAGGTTTCAATTCCATATTTATAAGGTTTTGAGTTATTAGTACTGCAGTAACATAAATAAACTGTAGCCTCTCTTATAAAGAAGGGTGTGTTTTTTTTCTGTCTGAGGAGTTTTTAGAAGCCAGGAGTCTATCAGAGTAGTATGTGGTAGCCCTTGCAGTTCATTGTCACAGAAGTCGTGTTCACCCATTCTTTCTGAAATTAATAATATTGTGTATTTATCAATATGCACTTAATCCTTGACTTATTTATGGCCTAGACCTAAAAAATGAATCATGCACCAGATGTTGTGGGTTTTGTTTGGTTTGGTTGTGGTTTTTTGGTTGGTTGTTGTTTGTTTGTTTGTTTGTTTTTCGTGTGTGTTATTTGTGTTTGTTTTTAATATGGAGTGAGAATCAGGCTGAATGACTAGAAGAGGTAAAGGGATAGAATTAAACACAGATGGTATGCATTTGTCTTCCTACCCCTCAAGCAATTCTTATTTTATATGGTCTTAGGCCTGTAAATTTGTAATGGGATACTGTCTTCAGCTATATTTAATATAACACGATTACATTACAAGCTAAGAAACAAAACAAAACAAAAAAAAAAAAGAAAAAAAAGAAAATTTGGTCACATGTTGCTGAAAGGTATAATTGGAAACACAATAGATACGTTTATATTCTGCATTTTAAAACGGAATGACCTGTTAATATTATGAGAAATCTTCAGATTAGCTGAAATGTGAATATTCACTGCAAATATGTTGAGAAATGTACGTATGTTCAGTAATCCTGTATCTACCTCCAGAATTAGAATTTCTTCTGCAGAAAGCATTTATTATTCAAAAACTACTAAATATATTTTTATTGTAACTTTTTTCACCTTCAGTTTCAGATATATGTTGAATTATGATCATAATGCAGTTCAAGAATGTATTTGTAAACAAACACAAATTATGCAGCTTTCAGAATTAGAACCATTTTGGCAGTGGATTTAAACAAAAATGTTAAGCATATACTCACCTGTTAAGATTGTATTTAGCTGAGGATTATTACTAGCTGAAACTTTGCTATGCATTTCACACTTAAAGCCTAACCTTTCCTGCCTATGAGGTTTTTCATTAAAATAAAGTTCTAAGGTGTTCACAGACTGAAGAGCCCATGAGAAAAGTATTTGGTCTGTAAAGACAAAATGATTTATCTTTTTAAATTTTCCACTATGTAACTTTGAGTTAGTGAGATCATAATGTCTGTAATGTAGGAGATGAATACAACCTACATGTATTCTATGTAGAGGGATCATACCCTATACGAGGGTATAGCGTATATACAAGGAGAGTAACTTTTATCAGTGTAGAAGTGAGCATCTGCCATTTCATACAAGAGAATGAGATGTTTCATGCAGTCTGTGAAGTAAGTAATATGCTACAAAACCAAGCCTTGCTACTCCTTAGTATTCACTGATTGAAAGTAAAATAGTTAACAGAGAGGTTTAATTGCAATAATTAGTTATCAGTATCACAAACATTTTAAATACAAGCAGTATTTTACTACTTGATGCACGTCTGTCTTTGGAGTTTCTTCACAACTATGTGTCTGGACATCTTGTTGATTTGCACAAGTATCTTGGTTTACTGTTTTTATTTTAATCATCTGATTTTTGGGGTACAGTCAGCTATTATCCCAGAATGTTTTGACTCACATCTGATCTGCAACAGTCCTGTTACCCAAAAGAATAAAGCAAGTCGAAGAAAAGTATTATGCATCTAGGAATATATGAAACAAGTGGAGATTCACTTCTGTACGGGGAGAACTTGCTGAAAGGAGGAAGGGGAACTGAACTACCTGTGTGTCGATGCTGTGTACCAGTTAGCTGATATAAGTTAGGAACAGAATTTATTCCCCAATAAAAAGGAAAGGTGAAAACATGAAATGAATGCTTGCCTGGGACTTTGGGTTCTAATTTTTCTGTATGGTAAAGTAAATTTCCCATGAAAAATGATTCTAAAATAAGAAAGGAACTGCTTTTTTATCTGTGCTAAAATGACAATTACTATTTGGTATATTTCAGTTTTTTCAGTTACATGTATAACTTTCATAATCAATGTCACTAAATTTATTAAATTTTAACAATACTTTTTTTACCGGCTAAAGTTTTAAATGATTGATGACAATGTGATTTACGATTATTCAGTGTTTTGTGTTATTTTAGCAGCTGTTTCAATTCTGCTGATTAAAATGTTTTATCTTGAAACCGTGTCATTAGGAAGCATTTTAGCGAAACCATGCTTGCTTTCTTTAAATGCTATTTATACAACAGTTTGCTTCAAGCTTCTGTTTCCTTCCTACTAGAACATGTGACCTCTCTGTTCTGCATTATGTATGTATTGGTATACTTTTCCCCATCTCCTCCTCTTAAACAGCTTCATTATTCCTTTCTTGCCAGGCGTATCTAGAGACTGCAAGCATTGGTCTCATCCCAGGCTGGGCTGGCTGGTGATGTTCATCTTTCTTTTAAAGCTTGAACTGGCCAGGTTTTATCTTGTATTATTTTTCTTCTCTGCTTTTGATTCCACCAAGAGCTTTGGAGGTTACACTCTTTGTTCCCTCGTGCTGGGAGAGAGGGAGGTACTTTTGTTCTGCAACAGGAGGATTTTTTTATGAGGATTTTTTTCGAGGGTATGTGTTGATCTCTATATTGAAATCTGGTGGGGTGAAGGCTAGTTACAGATCCCCTAATGTTGTGGGGTTTTTTTAAAAAAAAAAAAAAAAAAAAATGAAGCTATTGGTTGATGACGTACATTGATATTCCTAAGCAAAAAAATTGGAGGAGTGCAAATCACATCTACTGCGTTAGCCCATATTGGGAACATTTTTCAGTCAATGACATAGCCAACTATTTTCTTACTTAAATCCTTTTGAAGTTTACAAAACAGATGAGACTGGAAAGATGGGCTATCATCTTTAATAGTACAGCTAGAAAGTCTGCTTGCAAAGGCCATTACAAGGGGAGATGGCTGTGAAGGCATCCCACATTAGGCTTTTCCTACTGTTTCTGGGTCTTAAATGTGTTCACCAATCTTGTGACTGAAGTTAGCAATAATAAAGGCATTTAGGTGGAATCCCAGTGAAATCAGAAAGAGGAAGCTCTTAGACTTGACCAGATCAGTAAAATTTTTATAATTGTCTGCTGATGATAAATTTTCATTTTTTCCTCCATAGATTTATTCACTATTTCTTCATTTTGTGTGTGTGTTGTGATGTGTTGTTGTTTACTTGGTTGTGGATTTTTGTTGTTTTGTGTGTTGTGGGTTTTTCCTGGTTTTTTTTGTTTGTTTAATTGTTTTTGTGTTGGGTTTTTGTTGTTGTTGTTATTTTGGTTTGACTTATTTTGTGAGGGGGGGGAAAAAAAAAACCAACAAACAGCAACTTAATGGCTTAATCCTGAAGGAACTCTATGCCTTGGCATGCCATAACTGGTGAAATAAATACACATTAAAAGCATTTGGTCTAATGCTATGAACTGCAGTATTTCTGGGTTTTCCATAGGGGTTCTTTTTCCCACTGTGTATAATCCATAGTCGTTGTAGTCTACCTCTGCATTCTGCTGTTCTTATAACATAAAATTGCAGTAGTTTTATATTCTGTAGTGTATTTAATTCCATTCAGGAGAACTGAAAAATGACTTTAAAACTATTTTCTCCCAGGAATTTTCTTGGCAATTTGAAATTTTGTGACTGCGTAGAGCTTCTAAAGCTTTCTTTGAGCTTGGTTTTGAGTGCTGGCATCAAATAGGGAAGAAAAAGTCTTGTGTTTTAGCAGTTATAATCAAGAAATTCACAATAAAATTGAAACTAGGAAAAGTGTTGAGGGCTTATTAATTGTACACCTGCAGAACACATTCTTTCTACTTTATATAGTATGTTTATAAATAAACACAGTAATTGTATGTAAGAACCACTCCTTTTCTTGATTTATGTAGGAATGCTGAAGATTTTCTGCTATGAGGCTTCCTAAACCTGGTAGTTGGATGATTTCTTAATAAACCAAATGTTATTTCAAAATTGACTTGGCATGCAAAGTAGAATTGTAATTTCTGTGTGGTTTTTTTTTCTTAGAAATCTGTGAATATTCCACTCTTTTTTTTTTTTTTTTTTCCTGCTAGAAAACATCTAGTGTTTCCACAGCTTTAGGATTTCTTTAGCTGAAAGACGGACCTTTTCAAAAGCAGTTTCAATTACCAAATAGAGCCACAAAGATGATTGAGTGGAGCATCTCCCTTACGAGGAAAGGCTGAAAGAGCTGGTTCTCTTTAGCTTGGAGGAGACCGAAGGGTGACCTCACTAATGTTTATAAATATATAAAAGTTGAGTGTCATGAGGATGGAGCCAGGCTCTTCTCAGTGACAACCAATGATAAGACAAGGGGCAATGAGTGCAAACTGGAACATAGGAGGTTCCGCTTAAATATGAGAAGAAACCTCTTCATGGTGAGGGTGACAGAATGCCCAGGGAGGTTGTGGAGTTTCCTACTCTGGAGACATTCAAGACCCAGTTGGACACATCTCTGTGTAAGCTCATCTAGGTGTTGCTGCTCCAGCAGGGGGATTGGACTACATGATCTTTTGAGGTCCCTTCCAATCACATTCTATGATGATGTGATTCTGTGATATGATTTTTTTTTAAACCTCATTGATTCTGAAATGAAAATTGTTTCTTTTTTTTTAAAATGTGTTTTTATTCTAAAGAAGATTCATAATTAATTTTTTACGCTTGTGCCAAATGCTAGAATGGCAGAGTGTGAAACAGGGTTACAAAACTATGTTATTTTTGAATCATAGGCAATTATATTTATTTGCAAAAATGAAATGTACTGAATAATGACAAAGAGAGGGACGACGGAGACTGAAAGCACAGCAAGGTAAATTCTTAAAGGATTTTGGTGGTTGATTCAAATTACAACCTTCTAATAGACTAATACATTGCATTGTTAAGTTATGTAAATGAATCAGGATTGTTTGCCTAATTATGAATTATATGTCCTTTTTAATTTTGCGAACTGTTTTGGCTCCCTGAAAATAAACTTTAAGTACTTCTCTGCAAAATAGAGACATGCTAATGCAAAGTGATCTCTTTGGATAAATTGTTCTCCTGAATGCTACCAGGCACACTATAGAAAAACAGTAAATTTTATTCATGAACAGATTATTAGGAAGAGTTGGCTAGTCTTACTTCTAGATTTAAGAAATACCCTGTCTTATGTGCTGCATTAGAATGACTTCCATTATAAGTGACCTTTCTGTGTTGTATCTGGAGAGTAAAAAGAACAAGTAACTTTTTGTTGTATCTCAAAACCTGGAAAGTACAGAAATTTCATCATTGTGACACTGGGTCATTGCTTCTCAGATAAAAATTGATGTATTTGTTTTTTCGTCTAAAATATCATAGCTTTCTTTTATCTGAAAGATTAGGGAAAATACCTCAGACTGATGGAAGTGCCCGTATTCTACATGTTATTGATGGAAGTTATTGTTCAAGTAATAGACAACTTAAAGTATCTTTGAATCAAAGGAGTTCCACAAGGAGCTTAGAGAGAAAATGTAGTGAATCACAATAGATGTGATTGAGGAAAATTTTTATGTGAAACATACTGAGAAGATAAGCTTTCTTCCCTGAGAATGTTTCAGTACAAAAAGAACATATTTGCTTGCAGCTACTCAGTAAAACTCCCAATGCTTATTATGTGCAGATTATTTGTTATACCCACAATTACTGGATATTTTAAGTATGGTAAAACAAGTTACATTTTGAGGAGAGAGCTTAAAGAAGCAAGATATATTTGGATTCTGACACCTTTATTGGTTTTGAGTTATCATGGCAGTCATAGTAATAGACCTTAGTGCTACAGTTCATGACGTTCATGTTTATTTTTCCTTTTTTTAAAAAGGGTGTGATTCTCTAGTTCCTTTCCCTTTAAGAACACTAACTCCAAGTAGGGAAATGTTCAAGCTGAGGGTCATGGGGGAAAGAAGATTCTGGGTATGTACTTCAGGTAAATGTGCTGGTAGAAGGTGGGTTAGTAGAAACAGCATGTATTATCTGGCGCTGCACCTGAATACTCTACCACCCTTTGAATTTCCTGTTTCAGAGAAAATTCCTTTGGTTTAATGACTATAAATATAAGGTAGTATGGATTTATGAGGTTTTTTAGTTATAAGTTCATAGCATGTTTATTTTGTCTACAGGAATGTAATAATATTTGGTAATATTTTCATGTTAGGTATCCTACTGTTCATGTTTTTCCTGCGTGCATATTAAAGCTAGTTTACTTTTGTTGCTTCTTTCATCACACAAACAGTTCATTACAGTAAAGATAGTTCAGCCTGTATTTTCCTCGGAAAAAAAAAAAAAGAAATTGCAAATAATCAATACTGAGCATATCTTCAGTTCCAGAAAAAGAAGTTTAGTATTTTCTAGTAAGAGCAATGACAGATAAAGGAATTTTTATGTGCACAGGATATTACCTTAGGTAGAAACTTGTTGTTTTCACAGATGGTAACAATATTGCTAATTTTTTTCTGATAATTATTCAGGTATTAATTTGTTAAGCATACATCATGGAGGATAGCTGTTTTTTTTTTTTTTTTAGTATTTGTGTACTTGTCTCCTATTCTTAAGGACAAAAGAGAGTATAGGGTTATGATAGGAAGGCATTTTGCAGTGGAAAAATTCAATTTTCTTGGTATATACGTTGTGATTTATAACAAATTACATGACAAGTATACCTACTGGGTTGACTGCTGTTTAAAAAAAAAATATGGTTCATTAATCAATATTCACTTTTCATATAAATGCATTATTATTTTTAGGCATCTAAAGGCCACGAATACCCAAGAGTCAACACATTATTAAAACTGTTGAGGATCACACTCGTTCATTTGTTTCAGTTTAAAGACTGACAAAAAATTTTCACTGGAATAACTGGATCAGAAATCAGTGTGCCTCTTTGCAACAACAGAACACCTTAATAATAAAGTGCAAGGCTATGTAATAGAAACGAATGGAGTGTAAAATAAAATAATAGAAGAACATGACAAGCTAAACGCGTTCTGCAATGCAGTATTTTTCGAAGTGAGTGCATAATTTAAAGTTACCTTTATGTTTTCCAATATTACATAAGAGATTTCTGACATCATCTACTTGTTTAAACTATATTCTGTTGTATAGTTACTTTAGAATCATAGAGTCATTTTGGTTGGAAGAGACCCTCAGGATCAGAGTCCAACCTTAACTGAACTCTAGCACCAAACCATGTCCCTAAGAACCTCATCTAAACACCTTTTAGACACCTCTGGGGATGGTGACTCCACCGCTTCCCTGGGCAGCCTGTTCCAATGCCTGACAACCCTTTCTGTGAAGAACTTTTTCCTAATATCCGATCTGAACCTCCTTGGCACAACTTGAGGTCATTTCCTCTCATCCTATCACTTGTTACTGGTGAGAAGAGACCAACATCCTCCACTCTACATCCTCCATTCTACAACCTCCTTTCAGGTAGCTGTAGACAGCGATAAGGTCTCCCCTCAGCTACCTTTTCTCCAGGCTAAACAGCCCAACTTCCCCTCAACTGCTTCTCATCAGACCTGTGCTCCAGGTCCCTCACCATCTTTGTTGCCCTCCTCTGAACTCTCTCCATTACCTCAATGTCTCTCTTATGATGAGGGGCCCAAAACTGAACACAGTATTCAAGGTAGGACCTCATCAGTGCTGAGTACAGAGGCACAATCACTTGTCTAGTCCTGCCGGCCATGCTATTTTTGATACAAGCCAGGATGCTGTTGACCTTTTTGGCCACCCAGGCACACTGGTGGCTCATATTCAGTCGACTGTCAATCAGCACCCCCAGATGCCTCTCTGTCAGGCAGATCTCCAGGCACTCTTCCCGGAGCCTGTAGTGCTGTCTGGGCTTGTTGTGATCCACGTTCAGGACCTGGCTCTTGACCTCGTTAAACCTCCTAAAATTGACCTCAGTGCAAAAGTCCAGCCAGTCCAGATCCTTCTGTATGACCTTCCTACCCTCTAGCAGATCAATACTCCAATTTGATGTGGTCAAAAAACTTACTGAGGGTGCACTCAATCCCCTCATCCAGAAAGGATCCATTTAGCAGATCTCTGGATCTAAAGTTTGGGGTTTAGTAGCCACGGTAGTTGCCATGGAGTAGATCTTGACTTAAATATGCAGTAGTTCAGTACTAAATACTTTGTGCTCCGTGTTTTAATGTATTTGCTGCATAACCTGCAGTGTATTTACACAGTTTAGACAGACATAAAATCACTCTGAAACTGCAACTTGCCTGTTTGTTTAAAGTGCTGCACATATTTTCTGCACTGCACCACATTGAGGGAGGAGCTTAAGTCTGCAGAGGTGAGACCACAGACGAACAGTAGGGTAAGAAACGATGAAGGAAATGCTGTGTAGGTTGGAAAATATCTATAACCTCAGCTTTTTGAGGTCACAGTTCTCTATTTATATTCAGTTAAATTCTGGTCAGCCTGCACAATTAGTCTACAATTAAGGAAATGAGGCGATCGAAATAAGTGAACAGAACACACACCTCAAAGCTCTTCCTATCTTGTTTGTGCTACTCTTTCCAGGGAAGGCAGTCAGCAGTGGTGCTGTAGCCAGCACTTCCAATTGAAAATTTTGTATTTCCAAACATTTTCAGTCTCAAAACAATGTGGAGCACAGCAGACCTGACATGCGTGGGGTCACATTTAGCTTTCTTGAAAGCGCTGCATATCTGCCTTTTATAGATAGAGAACTGCCAAAGCAGTAGGCTAGATTCCGGAAAGTGCAAGGGGCAACAGGGAGACTTCAGAAGTTTCCCATAGTTTGTATTTAAGAACCTTTCTGAATGAACAATGGTTCAGATCAGTTCTGATGAAAACTAAATTTGTTTGCACAGCAATTTTCTCTTCCCTCTCTCCCTGTCTCTTCTCGCTCTCCGATGACAGGCTGTTGGTCATGCAGGATTGTGTCTGGGCCTGAGATAGTGGGGATTCCTTCTGAATAGCCACAAGTGGTCATCTTATAAGCCCGAGATTTGATTACCCATATCATTGGCTTAGCTTGCATAGCTGAAAATGCTATTAAAGGTAATAAAATTATCCAACCCTTACATCGCTGTGCTGTGGGCAAAGGATATTGTTCTCAGCAATCACCATTTATGTCTATTCGTTTAACACTGGTGAAGCTATGCTAATGGCTTTGTATGACATTTTCAAAAGAACAGCCATTAGATCAAATAAGCATATATCTACCTAGTAAACTGTAACATTCAAATATTTATGAAGAAATGGAATTACCAAGTTTGTCATCAATGACATCGGTAAACAAGGCTGATCAGATCTAAGGTGAAGAAGGAGATCTCTTGCTCTTTCTTTTCCCAGCCCAATAATTTACTGCTGCGGAGTGAAACTTGAGCTGATGTTGTGATTGGATATGAAAGGTGACGTAGTTTGTAAAGCTTTAAATCAGTAGAAGACTGAAATGAAATCAAAAATAGGTAGAAAAGATAAGCAAGAAAGATAAACATTTCACTGCTTTAATTATGATGAGTATGAAGGAAGAAGAAATCTTGAAGATCTTTATGGACAACTCATATCAACCCTGGGATATGTGATAATTCTGCTAGGGGTGTACATCACTGACACGAAAAGTTGTAGCAATGATCCTGTTGTTTCATTGCCTGGAGTCATGCATTACCTTTTTTCCTGCCTAAATAAGGTAAACACAATGCACAATGTGTTAAATCATAATACTTATGTGAGGCAAGGTGTTAATTCTGTTTATTCCATGCTCTCTGCAAAACCTAGCATCCAGGATACACTTGTCAAATAGTAAAGAATTCTTGTCTATTACAGAATAATGATTTAGACCAACCAAGATTTGCTATTGTGCATTAGTGCAGATAATTGAAATATTTAATATTAAATAAATGACACAAATAGCAATATTCAGCCTTATATAAAAGTGTAATCTTACCTATATTAGGCAGTAAGGATGATGGTTCAATTTGTGGTCATCCTACAAACTTTAATTCTTTTCACTTCAACAACAAAGACAAAAACCAGAACTTTCAGATATTATTTAATCCTTAATACCAGTAGTCCTGCTATGCTCAGCATGTATTCATAGTCACCAGAGTTAACACTAGAAGTGAAAGTTTTTAGAAATTACTTTAAGTGTTAGCAGAGTAAGTGAAGAAAGTAATTATTGTCATATCCATTTGTAATTTTTTAAATACTTTAAAAATATAGTAATAAAATATGGTTTTTAACACCAGGATTTCTAAGCATATATGATAATGTATTTGGAAGATCAGAGAGAAGATCTCATCTTATAAATACTTATGTGAATAATCTTTGCTCAGGAATTGTTCTTTTTAGGTGAGCAGGAGTGGACATTACATTAAATGTTGCTCATGAAAATAAGCAGTGCAGGATCAGACCTTCAGTGCTGTGTAGTAAGTGGGAACTCTATGATGTCACTCTGAAATATTTTTAATCTGTTTTTCCTGATGATCGGGTTAGTTTCCAAAACAACTGGTGTGGAAATCAGTCCAATTCCAGAAGACAATGCAAATTTGCTTCAATTACAGGGTACTGCAACACTAGTCTTGGTTGTAGTATTGAGTTGAACATTGCACACTCTTGAAAAGCAACTGATTCATGATCCCTGGGAAATTATTCCATCCCACCAGCTTTTTGAATGTGGAACTTTGCTGGCAATGAAATATGAATCTAAGGTCTATAAGGCTGCTCAGTTTTGTATCTATTTTTATAATAACTTGAATCTTCCTGTTGAGGATTTCATTCACTTTTAATGTTCAAATCTTGGCATTTTAATTTGAGCTTTCTTTGCACCCAAATGGCTGAAAGAGCATGCTATCTCCTACTGTTTTCAATCTATGAATCTGAATTGTTCAGTGACTTTGGTTGTCTTTGAAGGCAACAACAGTAAAGGAACTGTGAAAGGGGATGTTTATTGTTTTCTCCTCCTGAAATCTTGGGATTAAGGAAAAAGCAGGATTACTTTTTCAGTATCCAAATGATAGTCTTGTTTGCTAAATCCTAATGAAAGGTATCAAAATTCATATGTTGCTCCAGCTGTATAACACAAGTAATTTGAAGATTTCTTCAGCTTTATGCTGAGGTAAGCTTTCATTTGTGTTGATACAATACCACAAACTCAGTATAAACCTACTATCTGATGGTCAGATTCAGATTTCAGGTTTGTGGAACAACTAGCTCTGTGGTTCTTAGGAACAGTCATTCTCCCCTTGGCCTGGTCCCACAATCTTTATCTTGGCCGAGTTAAAATATTTGAGGGCTAACTATGTAGATTATATTAAAATGTGTAAAGGTCTGTTTTCACTGTTGTGCATGTGATATTTCATTATTTGGTTAATGTTTGTGCATAAGTCTTTTAGGTTTTAGTTACTGCACTGAAGTTATGCTTGTTCAGAGAGTAACATTGCATTTTACTTTTATCAAGATGTATTCAGACAGTGGAGTTAAAACATTTGAAACTTCATGCTCTCTGACTATTCATATATACAAACAAACTGAATCTTCAAAGAGAACTACAGTTCTCTGTGTACATGCGCAAGTGAAATTTATACATATATAAAACATTATTGGATTGTTTGATAGTGTGGTTTTGCTTCTTTCTAGATGACTGCGGCCACAATAGAGTGGCATCATTCACTGGTCTGTGAATACAGTATTGATAACTTGACAAGTAGCTTGGTCTTTGTCTGCTTCATGTTGCATACCGCAACATGAGATGCAGTCATGGGCATCCGAATTCAGTGTGGAAAGATTACTGAATGTATATAGCTGTTAATGCAGATACAAAACCAACAAAACAAACAAACAAAAAAACCCCAACTTTTTCTACTTTTCAACCAATCTGTGTCTGTTCCCCATAATACCAATTATTTCCTCAGTCTTAATATTATTTAAAACACTATAGAAAAGGATTACAGAGTAGATATTACTAGCTAAGTGGAGTTGCTGACTTGTAGCATATATGTATACGCATGCTACAAATCAGTAACCTGTAATGTGCTGTGGCAGATGCACACCCCCTTCCCCACCTCCTGTAATGGGGATAACAGCTTCTTTTGGTTGACCCCAGAGCCTGTTGGCCAGGGCTGTTAAGAGAGAGGAGGAGGGGATGCAAAGGTGTCAAGGAGCACTGATTTTATTCCAGTGTTGCCTTGCACTGATTACCTCTAAGTTGTCAGGATGATGGATCTCATGGTGATCTTA
The DNA here is from genome assembly GCF_037038585.1 of Patagioenas fasciata. Lineage (NCBI taxonomy): Eukaryota > Metazoa > Chordata > Aves > Columbiformes > Columbidae > Patagioenas > Patagioenas fasciata. The sequence goes on along the minus strand of NC_092523.1, from coordinate 64,930,958 downwards.
ACCCCTTGAGTTCATGTGCCATAACTTTTGGGAAGGTGCAGTGACACTACTCAATAGATGTGAAAACAGAAGAACTTACAATATATCTCAAAACTGTGGAAAATGACGATGTCTGTTTGGGATGACTTGTTTGGCATCACTTACTCATAACTTTGTCCATTACCAATATTATGACAATCAAAACTTGTGACGATGAAATCCCTCAGTCCTCCTGCAAATTAAACACCGAGTGTTTTACGGTTTTAGACTGTGCAAATGGCCATCTGACTGAATTAAGCATTTTCATTATAGCAATAGTCAACATTTCAGCATGTTTAGTACTGCTCTTATATCACTGATCAGCTGACGCATTGAAAGTACTGCACTCTTTCAGCATAAGTGTCAGGCATGGAATTAAAGACAGCGTAATTAGACACAACTCCTTGTACTAAATATGTCTATATCACATGCTGGCAGTATCTGAGACTTAAAAGGTCACTAACTTTGGTATGTGTTGTCATTATATTTGAACAGCACCATTCTTTCTTGCATAGATACAAGAGAGAGTATATTTATGTACCCCAACCCAAAGCTTGAAAGGTATGAGTCCAAATTCCCAATCAACAGCATTTCACTCTTTGTTTTTGTCTTAATTTTGCTGAGGGAATAGGTTGCCTGGGTGCCCTTATCACTGAAGTGCACTGAAAGTGTAACATAGTAGCTTCGTATGAGAAGTAACAGGAACAAAAACATGTGGGGAGGAAGGGAATATGCTTGCACTTTTTTGTTTGTTTTTTTTGTCTTTTTACTTCCCACATCCCCAAATCTCTGAAAGTTTGTTGTTGTCTGGGTGTGGTGGGGTTTTTTTGTTTGTTTTTGTGTGGTGTTGGTGTGTGTTTGCTTGTTTGTTTTTTCTTTTAAATCTTGAAGTGTTTGAATGAATTGATTTGAGGCATCAAAAAAGAGAACTCCCTTGTACTAGTGAGATTTCATTTCCAGGCTGGTACTGACTGGGCCACCAGAGGACCTACTCAGAACAGAAAGGCTTTCTGAGTGCTGCAGCTGCTGGGGAGCAGGGCTTAGATTAAAAACAAGCAAACAAATAAACACACACATGCACACAAAGACAAAAAAACCCAAACCAAAACCACCACCAACGAGATAGAGATAGTCTAAGAGGTTCAGGAATCACTGTACATGTTCCACTAAGTCTAGGAAAAATATGATCAGGGATCAGTCTGGCCATAGTTGAAATGGCAGGAAAGCTAGAAAAGATGACTTTTTTTCTTCTAATGCAACTCATATTCGGTTTTGTCTGAAAAAAACCCAAAACCTGAGCAACATTCAGATATCATAAATGATACATGAAAAGTGTTTTATGAAATTAAAGATATCTTGGATTTCTTAAAATGTTGCTCCTAGTTTCTCCTGAAGTCCTCCAAGTATGAGTAGTCTGCCAGAAATGAGAGTTCAGAACACAGTGTTAGTCTATTTAAAACTGTGATGTGTTCAGTAAGCATTTTTTTTGAAGGTTCCATACTTCTAAGATCTTAATGATTATTGAATCATTACTCTAATGTATCCCCAGGGCCTTGTTATAGAAAATTACAGATACAATACCCACTTCTCACAATTTTAATGGTTCAAGAAGTGATAGCTTACTTACAGAAACTTAAGTAGATTTGTCCTAACTGCACTTGTTATGTATTGTTTCATTGTCAGAATTAATGGTATCCTAATCTGAAAGATACCATGGATAGAAAAGTAAAGACCGTTAGTCAGTTTGTGGCATTTTGCTTAGATTCAGTATTTTTTGAGATGGATGTTTAATTTCTTCCTTGCTCTTTGTTTAAATGTTATCATTTCAAGCACAACTTCCCTTAAATTTTAAAGTTTCTTAGCTATTTACAGTCTTGCTACTTGTTTTTAAAAGTGGTTATTTGCAGCTTGCCTAGATCTGAGTATGTAGAAGATGAGTCTTCAGATGCATCTGATCATTTAACTATATTGGCATTTGAGGGGATAATTGTGACTGAGGCCCTTCACATTTCGAAGTTATTTCTGGTTCTTTGTGAATGCAGGCAAACAATCCTGCACAAAGTTGCATGCGCATTCAGTTATTGTTTCCATTTGCATAGAAAAATAACAACACTGAGGAAGTTAAGCAGTTTGTTCACACGTTTGTGGTATCAGCAGAACACAAACTCTCTTCCAAATTTTATTTTCAGACTTTTCTTCTGTGAAATCTCTAGGATGTTGATTTTGATGTATTGGAGAAATAAACATAGACTAAGGGACAAAATGTGATAACAGGTGCTTTTAAACTAGAATTAAAAGGTCTGGTAACCTGGAGAACACTGAAGTATATTTAAATCTGATATGCAAATTATTGACTTTTTTTTTTTATATGGCACAGTGGTTTGCACTTTAACAGTACCCTATACAGAATCTCATAGACACATACAATTTAAACATTGTATTAAAAAGGGTTGTGAAGTTGAGTAGTTCTAACAATAAAGGTGTACCACTAGAAGTTATCAATTTTACATAGGTAAAGGCTTGCCACTGTATGCAATAATAAAGCCAAGTTTATGGACTTTTCAAACAAACATCAAAGAGAAACCAGAATATTGAATATCACTTAGTAGGATAGGTATCAATCTGTCCAGAAAAAGTAAAAAGCATTGTTAATTAAAAAAAAAGAGGCACTATAGTCTGACATACTGTTCTCTCTATGGTCACCCTACAGGAAAACTCTGTCCTAAAAAGTGGATGTGATTTGTGCCCATCTCTCCCAGACACAGTAGAAGGTTCTGTATTCAAATTAGACTTGCCCACAAATCTAGAAAGATGTTAGGATACAAGGGGAGGAAAATAAAAAAAAAAAAAGACATGAGTGAAAAAATTGACTGCACTAGGTCTCAATAACCTCCAATCATTCTTTTCTAGCCATTTCTGGCTTTCCTTTGGGAGCAAAACCTTGAACATAAGTGGTCAGGTTCTTTATCTGTTGAGATCAATGGCATGCTGTCCACTTATTTCAGTAAATAGTGAATCATGTCTCAGATTTCCACAGCTGAGAATGGCATAGAAACACAGCAACACATGTGGCTAGCTCTCCCAGACTGAAAAAAGGGGAATAACTTGGTAAAAGCAGGGCAAAACAATGAACTTAATTGAAGGAAATCAGACTGGAGAAGAGGATGATGTTTCTTGGGGAATAGTTCCTATTTATCTTAAAGTACAAATGAAGAAATGCAGAGTTAATTCTGATTGGTTGATAACAGGAAAGAACATTCTTGGCACGAACTGTACAGTCTGTGCTCTACATATGAAGAACATGTTTCTTACAAGTCAGCTTGCTCATTGTGCTGTTGCTGCTAATGAAACACAGCGGTGTTTTGTTGTGGGAATATGCCACAATTTCTATTTTTTACAGTTGTGGAAAGAGACCATAGTATTTCACACTGAGGCTTAATCTTGGGTCTTTTATGATGTGAAGTATGGCAGGGAGGTACAGAACAGTTCTGATGCAGGGAAACATCCACCATGATTTTAAGCAAAAGGGTATGTGTATGTGCACAGACTTCCACCAAACATTGACCTTTGTACTCCTCAATATTGAGATTTATTTTTTCCACTCATGTAAATATTGGCCTACAGCTTAGCTCTAGTCAGTATTCACTTCTTGGATCAAGAATTTTATGTCCAAAAAAGAAACTGATACTGCTTCTTAAAACACTAGTCAAGGCTGCATATTAAAATAATATAGCACTGGCACTTGCCAAACTGTAATTTCCCATTAAAGTGTTTCTGGTACAGGACTACATATATGCCAAGTAACCAAACTGTAATTCTGGTATTGCATTTCAAGTTGACATATTTAACTTTTGTCTCTAATGAATCTGTGGCTGTTGTGGGAAGGGTGGTTTGTCAAAAGGGGAGGTATGCAATGTGGTCTTAAAGATTTTTTGGTTTGGGTTTGTTGTTCCCTTAGCCTAAAAAGAATGCAGAATGAAAATATATAGTTCCTTTTCATAAATGAAAAAAACATAACAATTACATACCCAATTATTTAGTAAAGATTAGGCTTTAAAAAATCTTTCGTCTTATAGTTTGTCAAAGAAGCTGTAAGATGAAATATGATCAAGAGCATTCATAATTTGAAACCTACTGAATGCTGCATGCTTTGATTTATAATTGATGCTTCAGATACATTATAAGTGTGAAAACTTCAGATAACTATGGTAGTTTACGCACAGACGTAAAGGACTGTGCACTAAAAGCTCTATTTTAATGGACCTGATCCTGTCAAAATATCAGGATGTAAGAAATATTCTTTCTAAATATTGAGTTGTATTTAACCCCACTGCTGAAATAATCTGAGGATAACACAACTTCTCTAAAAAGTCATTTTTTTCTAAAGGAGGCTTGTTGTGTTTCACAATCAAGCAATCAGTGCCATGCCTTAGAGAGATCTGCAGTGAAGCAGATCCCATTTTGTCACTCAATATACTCCTGCAAACTTACTGATAGTAACTGTTCCATGGGCATCTGACAGAAAAATTTGGGGGCGAGTATAGTAAGAGTTCTGGTGTTTGTGCTGGCATTTCACTTTTTCTTACCTTTATCGAATTAAAGATGAAATGTATATCCTTCAATGGAAGATAAACAATTCATTTACAGAAGTAGGTTAATAAATGAGAACAAAGGATTTAAAGAGATAATTTTAATCCTTGATGAAGTGAGGAGCTGGGACCACTGGTGCTGCTATCATGGGTCAGGTGGGAAGTGAGGCCTCCCAGTAGCAAAGTGTTGAAAAGATTCAAGGAGGTAGACATGAAAATGCAGCAGATTCATCAGCACAATGCATGTTTCAGAAAGGGAACTGCAGGAATAACTCAGACAGTTCAAGAGGGCAGGCCGGTACTCATTGCTGAAAACTCCAAATTCAGTGTTGAGTACTAATTAGTACTAGGCACAACTTGGCATTTTGCAGTCTGTGTTTTTGAAGATTTCCTCAAAACTCATATTCAAAGCATGGAAAAGCTTCAATAAAAAAAAAAAAAAGCTTTTGATTCCTACTTTAGTTTAAAACTCAGTCTTTCACAATGTTACTGAAAATGAAGAACAGATTTCTAATAAAGGAGCTAATTATTATTAAAATTCTGGTGTCAGCAGAACACTTCATCGTCACAGACAAATGAAATAGTAGTTCACAGATATTTATTCCAAGTTTCCAATAAGTACTTGGCAAAAATTCAATAATGTTCATTAAGTACATAAATGGAAATATTAAAAATAAAGATTTTCCCCTTGTGATTTATTATATAGTGTGTTTGAAAAGCTAAGTTGAAGAAAGAAGTCGTTATCTGGCAAAAAAAAAGGTATTACAGAAATGTTAATTAAATTGTATAGACATAAGTAAGCCAGTGAACAAGAAAAAAGCTTCCCTGCTTAGAACTGGAAGCCATATTTATTCTGGCTGGATGCTTAAAGACATGAAAAGATTATCTTTAAATAAAGCATACGGAGCAGTATAGTTAGATGCTTTTCTTTTTAGATTATGCCAAACGAGCAAAAAGAATCTTCAGAAAACTTAATTAAGAGGTCTGTCATAGTTAAGAAGTTGGAAAGAAGCTCAGGCAGGTGTTTGCAGACATCTTTGAAGCGTAAGTTACATGATGGAGTAATGACACAAAAGGCAAGGTTGTGCACAGGGAACCATTGTCCCTCTGGACTGGTAGGAGGGAATGTCTGCAAGGAAGTTCCTGCCCTCTGCTAGAGTTGCTTTCTCATGACAGAACAGCTTATTTTGTAAGGAATCAAGGAGGGAATATGGCCATAGGCATTGCAGCTGATCCTCCTCGCTGACTGCTAACCTTTTGTTGGAAGAGTATAGTCTGCAAATTATTGGATATTCATTGATGAACACGTTCCTCAGTGCTTTCAATACACAACATTTCTGCACTCTGCTCATCAACAGCTGAGCTTGAAGCCAGAATCCTTTGTTATTAGTACTTGAAAAACAGTTTACCTATTTTATTTTGTTTCCCGTTCTCTTAGATTTTGTGGGCTGTGTTTCTGTTGTGACTCTGATATCTTGAGTATTCATTTGCATTGTTGGAAAGAGTTTGCCAGCATTTTAAGTCTGCTAAAAACAACCAAGCAAACAAATAAACCCAGCCCAACAACAACAAAATTATGTCTTCTGTAGCTCATACCTAAATTCTGTATGTCTTTTAAAAGTACATTCCCACCAGTGTAATGGGAATCTATTGCTGAATATAACTGCAACACCCCTAAGACCCAAATGTGTGATTCAGTACAGCTTCTAAGTATCACAGAGCTCTACTTTAGAAAAGAAAAAAACAACTCTTTATTTTGTGCTTCAAAATGATTATTTACTTTTAAACTGTTATATTAAAAGGACTCCTCATAAGGGTTTTCATCTGCTTCCTGACACCTGGTTAACATTAAGAACAGTTTACCAAAGTGTTTTGTGTAGGAATACAGAATTTACTGTGAGAATTTAGTCAAATATTTTACTAGCCTTGTGTGGATAGTTCAGCTACACAGATTAATGTTTCTCAGCAGGATTATGGTAGTTCTCTGTAACTAAGTATACAGCTTTCTTTTTTATATTACAAGGTTTTGTAGCACTTCTTAATAATAAAATATCATCTTTTCTGTTGAAGGTGTTGTTTTTACAACTAGAGCTTTCTGATCAGCATCAGTTATTGGCAGTGATTGCTAGTGCTGTGCTTTTAATTAAAAAAGTATCAGAGGATTGTGTTCTGAAGCATATTTTGTGAAGTAAAATTGTATAGGTATATTCTGCACAGGTTCTTGGTTTCTAAAACTTGACATTTGTAAAAGTGATTTGAGTAGTTTGAATGAGCTTACTGATCCATTCACAAGGACTTCTTGTCTCCTCTAATGTGAGGGATATGTCTGACAAATCTAATATAAAATAACTTTCAACCTTAGGAAACTAGTGCAGTTATTTTTTTCATGATAAACTGAGAGACTGTGTGACATCGTTTTTGATAATTTTTTAATACCTATTAGAAAAACATGTTAAGGTCAAATCCCTCCTTTTAGTTGTTTCTGCATAACAAAAACAACAGTGTTGGATTTTAATATATATAACTGATGCCAATTTTGACCATCATATTCCCAAAACTGGGGATGTGGATAAATGTGGAAACTGGCCATCAGACTATTCAATGGCATAGTCCCCTCTGCAGAAATGATCACTTTTATAAGGAAGTTGTGGGGAATATTATGTTTGGCAGAATAACTTTTGACGTATTTTGGAAAAAAAAAAAAATCAGTAAAGTATCAGCTCTTTGAACAACTTGAGTGTTATTTCAATTTGAGTAGTAGGGAATGTCTAACTGGCACATGCATCTCATGTGATCACTAGGGTGTATTTTTTGTTTTCTTCCCATCACACTCATACATACCAAGGTATGTTTTTTATAATTCCGGAGAAGAGGTGTGACTGTTTTGTAGGCATTCTGAACGTATTGCAAAGTTGGTTGGGATTGAACTGTACTATTGTTGTGAAAACTGTAGGACAGAAGGTCGTAGGTCCTGAACTTAATTACATGCAAGTTAACAGACTTAGGTGCCTCTAATGCTCTGTGATAGAAAATTGGCATGTAACTTTTTTTTATAAATACAAACCAAAATAGAATTGATGAAGTGTCACAAATGATTCATAAAATGAAATAAGAGTATAAAGGTATTTTTAAACCACTGCAAAAGCCTTTGGAAATTTTCTGACATTGCAAATTCTACTTTGTTTTTTGTTTCTACAAAAGTAATGAAATTACACGTTTTTAACTATCACTATAAAATTAAGAACATGAAAAACAGACAACAGCTGATATCTGTGTGGATAGCTAAAATCAAAATGTATGCAACCAAGGTATATTTTAGATAAGGTGGGCTTAACTTTCATTATTTTCATTTTCTAGACTAATTTGATAGTATCGCTGTAGTAATTAAACTATTCTTGCTACATTGAAAGGGCATTATCCTGCAAAACTTGCTCAAGGCTTGACTGTTTCTGATTATTCATAACTTCCTCAAATATTCTCCATTTTTAAGAGATGTTGCCAATGTTTGTTCCTTTACTTCCTGGGGAGTTGAAGATATTTTCAAAAATTGTCTAGATAAAACCTAAATGTCAAGTTCTCCAAGGCAGTTAAGTACCAAGTTCAGTGGGAGTTAAGTGACATATAGAAGACAGAAATACCTTTGGAGATATGGGCTTAAGTGGCTTTTCATAGCTCAAGGAAAAAAAAAAAAAAAAGAGATAAAGGCCTTATATTATTTGTCTTTCATAAACACAGATGTTCTTTCAGTATGGTAGTTACAAGTCTATAGAGCCGGTGAAAATTTTGCTTGCAACTGTAGCACAAAACTATGTCTCTTCTGCAAATAACCATGGTCAAAAAGCCCCGGAACCACAACATACTTCAGGTAATCTCCATTAGAATGCTGTGTTCTTTGCTTGTGGATGTGGATGTGTTTAGAATGGCAGATACATCTTTCCCTTGCTAGGTGTTAGGCAGCTGTGATACAGTAGAATTTCTGGGGAAGTGTACTGTAACATCAGTGGGAAAGATGTGGTTCAATGGGAAATAGTCATTTGTCCTATCCCTTCCTCTGGCTACTTTTTGGGAACTTGTACAATTGAGTACTCTGGCTCTGCCTGTGACAAAAAGACCGTATATCCCTTATTTGTAATGTAATCTTTTCTCGCCTGAGTCATCCCTTGGTTGTCACAGCATCTAACACAACAGAGTCTTGATCCTGCGTATGATGTTAAGAATTCTTTCCTAAAGAAAGATACCAGGGTCTCATACAGCACAATCCTGATCTATTTCTAATCAGAGGAACCTTACAGTTGCAGCACAATGAAGAACAAATAGTATTTAGTACGGTTGTAGGTTGTCCTGCCGATTCCAGCGATATAGTACTTGGCTTTGACATCGTTTTTCTAAACGGGTAAAGTGACAACAAACATAATCAAAGTAGTTTGATTCTACTTCAGTCTTTTCTGGTGACTTTCAAATGGGTGCCAGGAGGGGATGTAGCAACCTACCTCTTGGGATTAATATGTTATATTGCATCTGTCTGCCTAATGCAGAGGAATCTCTGGTAATGTCAAGTGCCTGACACTTCAAAGGAAGCTAGAGATCACCAGCGGAGATATTTATAGAGCCCTTCTATAGGGAAGCGTCTTAATGTCTCCAAATCAGTAGCTGCCTTAGATCTGAAGCAGGACAAATAATTCTGTATTTATTATCCATTCCAGTGCCTCATTCTTCTATTTTGGCTCTGTTTGTTGGTCACACAAAACATGCAGTAAAGCACTACCTGTAGGAAAGTTGACTCAGTGTTAAGGGTCAGTCACCATAGAGAAAATCGAAGGGTAAGAAAACAAAAGAAACAGATAAGCAGGGAAGAACAAAGCAGGTACCCTGCAGGGCAGGAACAAGATGTCTGTGCCCAGCCTCAATACAATGGGCCCTGAACTTCAGTTGTGTAATTGAACCACGCCTGGGTGTCCAGGTCCAACCCAGGCAGCAGGGAGCCCTCTGTGTGCTGCTTTGCTGAACGTCTCCAGGCAGGCACAGAGTCCTTCGCTGCCTGGAGCACTGCCAGGTAGGGTTAAGTGAGGAGGGGTAGGAATAAGCATGTTTAAAGGTTACAGTTCCCTGCTCCGTGCTGGGGAGATGTTTGGGGAGTAAGAGTCATTCACAGGGGCCTGGTAGGTGCTGTCTTGTCGAACTGCCTCAGGGAACTGGAAGAGTGTGTGGAGTTCATTAAGAAAAGGCAAGGGATTATTTACAGGGTTTCTGTTACTTGCGCTGCTGAGGCTGTAGCAAGGGTGTACAGAGTGAAGAAGTGCAGGTTAGCTCCAAGGTCTTAAGAGCTGCAACATTGTAGATACAGTATGGTGACACTTGTCTCTTATAGTATACAGTGTTTCTATGTGAGTTTAGTGAAATACACAGCTCAAATGGTATTTTGGGAAGTTCTCTGCACTGCTGTGAGACCTGTGCAGCTGGCTCTGTAGCACCCTTGGTTGTGTATGGGCTCCATAATAGAAGCTGGGCTGGAGGTGTCCTTTTCCAGGGCTGCTTTCTTAGCTGCCTGGCTTGCTTTGGACTTCATATAAGGCAACAGATAAGCAACGTAGGAGGGTGATTAGTTTGGGATCTAGGCTGATATCAAGCACCAAACTGACATAACAGGGCAAAAGTGCCCTTAAAACTGTGGGCGAATTTTACACAGAGGAGGGTGCCTAGTGTTTTCCTCCTGTAGTGAGTGGTACAGCGCAGTCTCTGCGCAGCTGCCAGAAGTCTGTTGTTTGGAGCAGTGCCGGTCTTGCTGCAGTACAGTCTTAGGGAATTGAAGTCCATGTGCTTCCCTCTATCCAGATGTTCACTTGCTTTACTTACATTAAAAATGTAGAAGATGCAATATAAAATGGATCTCTCTACTGATGTAGGTTTAGCACTTTATCAATTTATTCTAGAGTGAGCGCCTGGTGAGCATTTAATAATTATTTTTGCAAAAATAATTAATACGATGTTGGGAATACCATATCTCAAACTGAGGATAATTCCAGATTTGTTTGTATCAATTCAGAATGAGGTCAGCTTCTTAGCACAGTTCTGCAATGTCATGCAGTTGTATTCAGTCTTTGAGGGTCTGCATGTGTTTGTGTTACTGCTGCGGATCTTCCTGCTTCGTTTCTTCTGGTTCATCTGCGGAAGCTGGTACTGTGGTCATACCCTCTAACCAAAATATCTTGTGCTGCATGATTTTTTATTTATTTTTTTCCCCCACATGCTACTTTCACAGCTCATAATTTGTCCTTGTCTAAAGTTATTTATCATCTACCCTTGACTTCCAGAGTTTCTTTGATTTTTTTTTTTTTTTTCTTTTTTTCTACATAGGTAAAATAAAAGGCCATCTTAATGATGTTTCTTCTCTTTTAACAAAAGGAAAACTTCTGTCATATTAATAGTTCTCCAAAATTGCACTATAGAATATTAGTCTTTTTTATCTGTTTCTGCTAGTGCAGAAAAGTGTTTTGGTTTTTGTTTTACAAAAGACAGAATACAAACAGTTTAAACTCAGGAGAATTTAAAGCAAAACCAGAGTCTTCCAACTGATGTATTCCCAGCTTGGTGCTTGGACTATAGCTCACGTGAAGGAGAAACAGCTTTGGTTTTTGTACTTGTACAGCAGTGCACAGTAACCTGCAGCCAGAATCTCTGCCTGTAAAGGAGGTGAGGAGTACTGAATATTTCAGTATTTAGATGCTTTGTTTCATGTTGTCTTCTTTCAGAAGAAAAGCTTGTAAACTTTATTCTCATCTTTGCCTGCTGAAATCATAGCTTTCAGGCTTTGGTTTTTTGTTTCTGTAAACTTACAGTATTGTTATGATGGAACTCAATAAATGGTGTTTAAATTGATTTGTATAGCCTCCCTGTTTTCTCATCTGAGGTTCTCTACCATTTTTCAAGGCTGAAATGAAAACATGAGATTAGCTTGAAGATAACCCTTATTTTAGGAATCTTATTGTTAATTAGTTTGTCCTTTTTAGCTTTGGTTGCCTAAATGCTGCAATTAGACATCCTCACTAGGGAAAATGAGAAAGTATTTCTGTTTAAAACCAAAACTCCAAAATGAAGTTTATCGTCTTGTGACCCATTTTGTCACTTGGAAATAATACCTTTCTTGGGTTTCATCAATACAGATTTTTCCAGATGAATGAGTTGCTGTCATCTTTGTCATCTGGAAAGGACCTCAGTTTTTAATGTGGTGCCTGAATATGACTGACTGTGTGGTGATATTGTGCAGGATCCTATAGGCCATCATTTTTAGCAGATTCAGACACTACTGTCTTGCCATGCTAAACTGTGAACTGTCTACAGATAAAAGAACCAATTGGGAAAAGTAGGGCTGAAATCTGCTTCTATGGGAGAAAAAATTCTGCAGACTGTTCAGTAGGTCAGAATATAACTAGATACATTATTTCATGTTTCTACACTGAAAACTGCTTCTTTACACTAAACCATGATGTTGCATTTTAATTATTTTTAGTGCATTTGTTGTCTATGGTTAATGTGAAGTATTTTTTTGAGACAAAAGTTGTCTTCTGAGATGACTAGACAAAATACTCATACTTCTAAGGACAGCTTTCAAGCAAAAATGTATTTCCCTTGTAAGGCTGTCTTCTCCATTTGAAGATTAATAATTTCACTTCAGATGAAGATCAAGGATATGTTTTGGTTAAATCACTGTAATACTCGTGTAATGATTACTCACTTTAGGGTAGTCCTGAATAGAGGAACATAAATAAGGTAGGACTAAGGAATGACTCAAAATCCAGCATGTTTTTTTAGCTGAACAAAGCAAAAATACATATAGTTGCTTGTGGTGGTGGCACACTGTAATGGTTTAGTAATCAGGTTTGTGTGACAGAACAACTAATGCTCATATTTTCCCAAACCAGAGTCAACAAATATGTAAATATTAGTGTCTATAAACAACCCTATCACAAAAAAGATCAGTTTTTCCTGTCTAATCTGCCTTCTGTTAAATTACTGTTTGTAAAATCAACACACAAAAATCCTTACGCACAATACATTAATTTAATCTGGTTTTATTGCTAAAATTTGCTGACATTTCTTAATTCTTTTAGTTATCAGAAAGTATCCTGGTAAAATTATTCTCTTCTTATGTCTGAGGTTCTTTTGTTTAACAACTGTGAAACCTCTTGCATCAAGATTAAACACTTTGTTTTGTCCCCAGGCAGTTGTATATTTATTACTCTTGAGGCAGTGGTATTTGAAATAAATAGAATTGAGAGATCCTGAGAAATGGTTTCTGAAACACATATATTGAGTTACTCTCTCCTATGTGAGCAGAAAATGCTTTTGATGCTTTTTCCTATACCCTTACGAAGGAAAATAGCTGATATAAAACTATCACATGATAGGGTGGTGAATAGGAAAGTGTTTTTATCCTTAGTCACCAAGCCTTTTTGCTGCTGATTCTCCTGAAAATAATTAAGTTATCTTTATGGAATGTATTACTATTTGCTAAAGATAACACAGGTAAGCGTATAATAGAGGACAAAAGGAAAATGTTCTATTTTCTGTCTCAAAATATATACTATGGGAAAAAAAAATAAACCTATGACTTGCAAATAGTCTTAAACTTCTCAAAATTCAGTTATATTTTTGGCTGGTTAGTTGGCTTATTCCTCCTCCCTGTCTAAAAAATCCAGATGCTCACCAAGAGAAAAAGTTCTTGTGTTATAAGGGAAACAATTTCAATGTAGCTTGTGTGTGTATCCACATATTCATAAAATATGGATTAGCAGCACTAGGTATTCAGCTAAGTAAATATTCATAAAATAAAGGTTGAATTGATATGCATTTCCCAATAGAGAGTAATAAGCATATTTTGATTTCTTAGTAAGAAATCAAACTAAGGAGAGAGAGGGTACTTTCTTTTGTCTGGACATTTTTTTTATTCCTTGTTCTCGTTGTGTTGATTCTGCTGACAAAGATTTTCTTTACTGGCATTTTGCATATACAGTGTTGAATATGTTAAATGCACGCAATTCAGAAGCTTTTCTTAAAAGATGAAATTAAAAAATAATCCAAAATGCCTCTTTTCTTTGTATTCTGGTTTGTGTCTTTGAGGTATATTAAAGATGCATATTTGAACATGCCTTTATAATTGTGAGGGGTAGATATATATATATACACACACACACATATATATATATCCTATATATATATATTTTTTATATATATATATATTTTAATAAAACCTGCAATTCTTAGAAGTGTAGGATCTGGGGCCTTGCTAGCAATACCTGCTAACAAGTATTGGAAGACCCAATAAATAATTGAAGGATGACACAAAATGTGTATTTGTTAACTTTGTGACACTGACTGAAACTTCTAATTAATTTTGCATAGTTATTGTCATCTATCATATAATGGCTTTTTTCCCACCTCATACAGATGATTTAATATTAACCTCTGATTTATGCTGGAGTTAAGGAAGATATATATTGCAGAGTCCTGAACTGTATACTTATAGGTATGCCTGACAGCTTCCTTTGCAATACACTTTTCATTTGGAGCAGTAAAATAGAAATGGTTTTGAATAAACTGAAAATGAAGTGGGTGCTCTAAAGCTTTAGCTGAGAGAACTCAAGAATGGCTCTATTTCAAGTATCACAGTATGTTTGGGATTGGAAGGGACCTCAAAAGATCATCTAGTCCAATCCACCTGCTGGAGCAGGAATGCCTAGGTGAGGTCGCACAGGAATGTGTCCAGGCGGGCTTTGAATGTCTCCAGGAAAGGAGACTCTCCCCTGGACAGCCTGTTCCAGTGCTCTGTCACCCTCACTGAGAAGTTTTTTCTCAAAATTAAGTGGAACCTCTTGTGTTCCAGCTTGATCCCATTACTGCTTTTTCTATCATTCTTTGCCACTGAGAAGAGCCTGGCTTCATCCTCGTGGCACTCACCCTTTACATATTTATAAACATTAATAAGGTTAGCCCTCAGTCTCCTCTTCTCCAAACTAAAGAGCCCCAGCTCCCTCAGCCTTTCCTCATAAGGGAGGTGCTCCACTCCCTTAATCATCTTTGTTGCTCTATGCTGGACCCTCTCCAGCAGTTCCCTGTCCTTCTTGAACTGAGGGGCCCAGAACTGGACACAATATTCCAGATGGGGTCTCACCAGGGCGGAGTAGAGGGGAAGGAGGACCTCTCTCGATCTACTGACTGCCCCCCTTGTAATACACCTGAGGATGCCATTGGCCTTCCTGGCCACAAGGGCACAGTGCTGGCTCATGGTCATCCTGTTGCCCACCAGGACCCCCAGGTCCCTTTCCCCTACACTGCTCTCTAATGTGTAATTTCCCAGCCTATACTGGAACCTGGGGTTGTTCCTGCCCAGATGCAGGACTTTACACTTTCCCTTGTTAAATTCCATCAGGTTATTCCCTGCCCAACTCTCCAACCTGTCCAGGTCCGCTGGATGGCAGCACAGCCTTCTGGTGTGTCAGCCACTCCTCCCAGCTTAGTGTCATCAGCAAACTTGCTGATAGTACACTCAATTCCCTTGTCCAAATCGTTAATTAATATATTGAATAATATTGGCCCCAGTACTGATCCCTGAGACACTCCACTAGATACTGGCCTCCAACTAGACTCCGCACCATTGACTCCCACTCTCTGGCTTCTCTCTTGAAGCCAGTTTGCAACCCACCTCACTACTCTATTGTCTAGACCACACCTACTCAATTTAGCTGTGAGGATGCTGTGAGAGACTATGTCAAAGGCTTTACTGAAGTCAAGGTAGACCACATCCACCGCTCTGCCATCATCCATCCACCTTGTTACATTCTCATAAAAGGCTATGAGGTTGGTCAAGCATGACTTACCCTTGGTAAAGCCATGCTGACCGCCCCTAATGACCCTCTTATCCCTGATATGCCTTGAGATGACACCAAGGATAAGCTGTTCCATTACTTTCCCAGGGACAGAGTTGAGGCTGACTGGTCTATAATTACCCGGGTCGTCCTTCTTGCCCTTTTTGAAGACTGGAGTGACATTTGCTTTCCTTCAATCCTTGGGCACCTCTCCCGTTTCCCAAGACTTGGCAAAAATGATGGAGAGTGGTCCAGCAATGACTTCAGCCAGCTCCCTCAGCACCCACGGATGCATCCCATCTGGACCCATGGATTTATGGATGTCCAGACTATTTAATTGCTCCCTAACCCAGTCCTCATCGACTAAAGCAAACTCCTCCATTGACCTGGCTTCATCTGGGGTTTCAGGGGTACAGGGTTCCCCAGGACAGTCTCCAGCAGAGTAGACAGAGACAAAGAAGGCATTCAGCAATTCTGCCTTCTCTGTGTCTTCTGCCACCAGGGCACCCACCCCATTCATCAGTGGGCCTACATTGCCTCTGGTATTAGTTTTATCTGCTATGTATTTGAAAAAGTAGCTGTTTGAATCAGGGAAAAATCACATTGGTATCCAAAGAGGTGAAAGTTTAATAAAAAACAACTCCTTGAAGTAAAACAGAATAAAAATAATTTTTACTGTCGTTTTTATTTAATGTCTAATTAAAGAGTTGTCTTAGGCTTCTGGGTTTCAGAAACAAAATGTTTTAATCCCAAATTGGAAGAATAACTGGTTTTAGAATTAATATTTTACATAATCACTTGGAATGTGTCTTGATCTTTACCTACATTACTTTCATTATTGCTTCTTTTTTTTCTGTTGGAGTTCTATTTGTTAAACACTGTCTTGTCCCCTTCTTTTGCTTTACCCCTTTGCTTGGGTCAGTTTTACCTGGCAGTTTTCTTCCTGAGCTGAGAAGATGAGTTTAGTCATGCATGTATGGAGCAGACAGCTCACATCCTCGTCCTTCTGTTCTGCTTTGATATTTCAATTATTGAACATAAACAGTTCCTTCAAATAGCAACCACATTTTGGATAGTCAGGCAATACAAGATCTCTTCTTATTTTATGGACTTTATCTGATTTATTAATGCATGGGATATGTACATTTGGTAGTGTAATTTCAATGTGTTCATTGCCAATAAATAAAATAAAACCATCTTTGGAAACTGTTGTGGAGCTGGGGTGAGCCAGTAAATAGATCTTGGGCATTTAAAAAGAGTTTTTATTGTTTCATATCTCTTAGAGGAAAGGAAGAGATGATCATTGTCATGTAGTTTGATAAATTTGTCTGAATTACATCATCCCTCAGCTATCAACTGAATGCCACGAATAATTTTCCTACACTGAATAAATTAAAACCATCATAAAGTATGGCAGCAATCTCCATTGACACAGCTTGTTGATACCTGCTTGTTGAAGTCTATTATTTAAAAACATTCCTTTGGTTTTCTCCATGTTTACACATTAATGTTGACTTAGGGTTATCTCTATGTTCCATAACTAGAATACAGAACACTTCTATTGATTTCTTAGCCACAGTCTTCTACTTTACTATCACTAAATGAATTTTGATTTATAAAAGAAAAACCCCGGGAGTCAAATGTCAGCTGTTATCCAATATATTGCTCTCCCCTGCAACTAAAATAGTCTGCATCTCATCTTGAAAATGTAATGTATATAAGTCTTTTCTGAAAGAATTTCAATAAAGTATTGATGTAGAGTACTTTTTTCTTTTACGTGATTAGATGTTTTGAGGATATGGATGAGGGAACAAAACAGAGCCTAGAGTGATCCTGTATCATGTTTTGTATTTTGTGAGCTTTATCACTGAGCGTTTATAACCACAAAACATTTTGTCATTTTTGTTTGGTATTTTTTTTTTTGTTTGTTTGTTTGTGTGTGTGTGTGTTTAAGAAAGTAGTCTGCAGTATTGTCTTGTCTTACTTGATTTTGTGCGAGGAGTTATGATCAAGCCAGACAATGCCTAATAACAAACAAACCCATTACTTATATGCAATACTTTGGATATTGCATTGTTCACTTGAATCACAGGCAGGTGCCCTGCTTTTAAAGAATGTATTTCTGCAAAATGTGTTTTTTTTTTCTCCTAAGTGTATGGGTAGTAATATGTGCAATTAGAATATTTCGTTTTGTTCAAAGGTATGTTTGTGATTTCATGAACAATTTAGTATGATGTCCTTTTTGTGATACCTCCCAACCTAAGAACAGGTGAGTGAAAGTGCCTCATAATAAGAAGGTGGTTGCTATCTGGAAAATGTGGACACCATAGGAATGAGAAAAATACCAGCTTCCAGTGATATAAAACTTGTTCATACATGCATTAGAATTGATGTGATTTATTTTTATTTTTATTTTGACTCAAATAGAAGAAAAAATTATAATCCCATGGCACTTAGGACAGGTCATGATGATGTAGGTCACTATATCTATATCTGTACGTTTTTACCAGAAGTAGTATGTGCTCATTTCATGTCCCATGGTGATGTTATACTGTCTATTGGCACACAAGAAAGAGAGACTACAGAGATGTTAACCAAAGATATACCCACAATAACAATAGATTCCTAATGCAGAAGTGTCACATTCAGTACATCCAGAACATAAAAACTGGAAGTGCTTCAAGTGTTGATGATACATTTGAGAGATTTATGGCAAGAGCATAAAGAATAGAAGTTATAAGTGGGATATAAGGATTATATTCAACTTTGAACCATAGTAATGGCTGTGGTGTGACTGTGCCATGTGCTAACCCAGGACAGTGAAGTCATTATTTCCCTGGGTGATACAGGAACTTCCCATCCAGACTCTGCAGAGTTGAGACAATTGAGGGAGAGGAGACAATGAACCAACTGGAAGCAAGGCGATCAGTTGAGTTCCAAGGCCCCACTGCAGTGAAGTACTTGATATGAAGGAGAGCTTTAACTGGGAATTTTGAACTGTCCTGCCATTTTTCTTGGGCAACTCCTGCTATGCCGAGACTAGTGGACAGTCTCTCTCTGCATGCAGAAGTGGGCTGCTCCAGCAGGTACTTCACGCCCTTCCTCTTGCAAATTCAACCAGACTATACATGGATGAGACACCTGTAATTAGTCAGTAGAAAACAGTTTCTACAGATGTACAAACAGCTATGTAGAATGATCTTTTTGCAAAGTTAAAATAGGATATGTTTTGTACGTTAAGATGACCAGTAGTGATGGATGCCTGCTTTGGAGTATATGTACAGGATCATGAGCCAGCTGGATTATAAGAGATAGAAATAAACAGTAGTTTGGGGAATGTAACTTAATCCAGTTGAAGGTGCTGCTGCAAGGAGGCTTGCAATGGAGATACTTCCTGCTCTCTGGGCACTGGCTGACCACCCTGTTCAAGAGATCTGATTGCCCAAGTGAGCATTTACCCTGTGTAGCGTTGTGTATTTTGTTTGTTTTTAGATCAACACTCTGTCCATGAGTGATGTACAACTTTATGAAATGGGAGAATGACAGAAATCAGGTGACTGTCACGCATTCTTTTAATTCTTTCGCAGAAAGCAAAGGGAAAATGTGAGATTCTTATGGCACAAATGAAAAAAAAGTGATCACTAGCATTGCAGTGAATATCAGATGAATATATAATAACAGAACATTAAGAAACAATTAGTAAAAGTGCCTAGACATTAATTCATGCGCTATTCATTGTGCCAACATTGATAATGTAAAATAAGTGTGGTGTTAGTTATATTTTAACAATTGGGTGTTGGAGAAGGACTGATAATTTTCCAATAGAGATGGAAAGGATTCAGTTTTATAAAAAAATAATGTAATGTTGAATGTAGTCCACAGTATTTTCATAGGGAAATGTATGACTGATAATATTGGTAGGACAGTGGAGAAAATCACAGCCATGTCTACATGTAACTCTTACAATGAGCTTGCCTCAACTATGGGGGTGAGTGTGCAGCATGGTCTTGTTCCTCACCCATCTTAGATTAGGGGCTTGGCTAAACTGACCATTAGGTCCCTTCCAGCCAGGCTACATGGGTCTCTTCTGTAAATCAACAGGAATGTTAGGGAATGAGAGTAATAGGCGGTCTTCCCAATGGACTCCAAGTCAGTGAGGGACACACCTGTCACAGACATTAATGGAGAGTAAGAGGAGGAGGACTGGTTGCAACCATCTCCCTGCCACCCTTATCCGCCACTGCTGAAAGTTTGTAGGGGCTTTCAGTCACTTCTGAAGAAAGAAATTGTAGATTTCTCCTTGGAAAGTCATCTCGGATCTTGCGCAGGCACACACCTGAAAGGTAACTTGAGGGTTTGGTGAATTCTTCGTAGGCAAGGTTCTATTGCTTGGGCTGAGGGCATATGCAGAGCTTCAGCTAAGGAGCTCAGAGGGCATAGAGCATGGTGGAGTAGTTGTGGGTTAGAGAAACAGTCCTACATGTCCTCACAGTCAAGCTACCTAACACTAAGCTTCCTTGGATCTTTTGTAAGCAGTAGTTGTTTTCTTTGTGTTCTCCATTCTTCTATTCTTGAGGCAAATAACCTCATAAACGCTTCCAAATAGAGGTGGATCTCTAGAGGCTTCTCTGCTACCCAGGTGCAGTTCTATGAGCTTTACTTCTTGAACTGGTACCCTTACATATGGTATCTTGGCAGGTGCAATTTGAAAATGGTGTGTCTCTCTCCTAGTTCTGCATATTGCTGTAAATTCCAGTTGAAGAGACCTCAGAGCAGTCATAATGATACAGTTGAAATGTAGAAAGACAGTTGAAAGAAGTGGTAAGCTAAATCTGGGATTATTTAAGTGGTTAATTTCACTTTAAATTGATAGAATTCAGGGACAGTGTA
Organism: Patagioenas fasciata; assembly: GCF_037038585.1. Lineage (NCBI taxonomy): Eukaryota > Metazoa > Chordata > Aves > Columbiformes > Columbidae > Patagioenas > Patagioenas fasciata. The sequence continues at coordinate 64,910,599 of NC_092523.1, read as the reverse complement.
AGAATGTGGGTCCAGATGTGTCTAAACAAAGCCCACTGAAGCTTTTGGTTTTATACTTCTCTGGCTACTTTGTTGCATGTTAGAAGAAGGTAAAGATCAGCTTGTAAACTGTGGTAACATACTCTTCCTCAGAATTGTATCAGGTTTACTTTGGTATATGGCCTTCTCTGTAATCTACAACTTTGGTTTATTTGTTATTCCTGGACAAGAGTAACCTGTATATTTTGTGGGTGGATTGGTTGGTTTAAATTCACAGAAGGAGCAACATACTCTTGCTTCAGTAGTGGACTCCAAATGGATGCTTTTTATTCTATTATCTTCCTTAGTTTTATACAGTATTGATGAAATTGAAAATCAATGACCTGACAAAAACAAAATAATATGGCATGAAAATTGCTACCGTGACTTCATACTGTGTTAATGCCAGGATGTCATTCCTGCTTCAGAATAATAATAGCATTTTGCTTCTGAACTTATGGCATCTCTCTCTCCTGCTCCCCACCCTTTTCTGTTTTAAAGGAGAGCTGATGCCACAGTGAAATTCTCTTTAATCACATCTCTTGGGAGTTTGTAAGAGAATAGCTACTATTAAGAGCTTATGTTTTTAAGTAGTCAGTGGAATCTCTGTATTCCATGAGCATATGAAGAAATGCTGGGTGCATAGCGTACATAGTGAACTACTGCAGTTGACCCGGAAGGAATCAGTCATAACAGTTGTCATAACATGGCTAAATGCAGAATGTAGAATTTTTAAAAATTGTTTATCCTCAATGGGGAACTAAGGCCCAGGCTGACTGGCAGCATTAACCCATGCTACCTGAGACATGAACCAATTCAGAATCTCTTCTCACGTACAAGGAATCTTCTTAACCTTGTATGTCTCAGTTCTTTTAGGCAAAATATAATTTGTCAGTGGGCCAGAAAGAAGATACATGTGAGCATGGGGTTTAATGGTTTGTATTTACCTGAGGGTTCCAGTTTCCATGCTAAGAACAGTTACAGCTCTAATGTCAGCTTTTGGCACAGGGTTTTGAAATTCCGTTTCCAGCTAAGGTGGCTGATACAGTTCAGAATTCTCTAGTTTAGCAGTGTCCTCTCTATAATTTCACATCCTCCACAGGAATAATGGGGAATGCCCCAATGGATATGGCAGCTTACCTCTTAACAGGCAGGTAGGAACACAGGGTTGAATTCTCCTAGCACTGGAAATAACTCAAGTAGCCTAAAAGAATGCTCTGACTGTTTGTGAATTGTTCCATGGGGAGGAATAAGACATGTTTCATCCTGTGGCTGTAATTCAAAACACAAGGACAACCTGTCATTTTGAAAAAGGTAACAATGGTCACCTCTTGATTAAGACAGATTTTTTTGTGAAGAGACAGTTCTGCCCTAGATATTTCTTAGTAGTAAAATCTGATTTTATATGTATAAATAAATATATAGATAGATAGACAGATAAATATATATATATAAATATATATATATTTTTTTTTTTTTTTTTTTCCTCTGAACAGGCGAGATCTGCTGACCTGCTTGGTTGTTATTCTGTCATGTATTCTTCTTAGAATGATTTTGAAAACTTTAACTCTTTATCTGATAGTACTGGGACAAATACAAAACAAATTATTAAAGAAAAAATGTCTCATTCCAAAAGAAAATTTCTGTTTTCTGAATTAATTTTGTTTTGTAACCAAGTGTTTGAAGTCCACCACTAACTTCTACCTGCCTTTTAGGGTATGGGAAGCTGTCTGTGCTTTGAGTTGCTGATAATGTGCTGTCTCAGTTTTGGGTTGGTTTCTTAAACTGCTCTTGCTTGATGCCAGTTTTCTTCTGTTTCCAGTTTAGCATCTTTTGTTTGTTCTCATCCCCTGCTGCTTTGACTTTATTGCAGCTATCTATGAGATTTTGCTATGAACTGCCCATCTGATGGGTTTCCTGCTGATTTTACTAAATTGCTAGGGCTCTAGCATTAACCGCACTAAGCACTGGAGCACTGTCCGTGGGCTCCATCCTGTCTGGTGGGAGGCCAGATGCTCCAGCCATCCAACTCCAATGCCTGATCTAGTCTATTAGTCTGCAGTGTTGAAGGGATCTACTGAGATTGGCTGGTACCAGCCAGACTTTGGAAGAAAGGAATTTCTTGTAGGACTTTATTGAATGTATTGTGTGGTATTTTGTTTTGGTGGTTTTTTTGGGAGTTTTTGTTGGCTTTTTTTTTTTTGGGGGGGTGGGGAGGGTGGTTTGTTTTTGTTGTTGTTTTGGGGTTTTCTTTTCTTTTTGTTTATTTGTGGTTGTGTGTTGGTTTTTTTTTTTTTTTTTGTGGGTTGTGGGTGGGTGTGGGGTGGGTGGGGGGTGGGTTAGTGGGTGGTTGGTTGGTGGGTGGTTGGTTGTTTTCCTTTATACATATGTATGCTAGAGTCATTCTCTAAATGTGGTTGTTTAGTTATTTTAATTTTGTTGTTAGAGCGACACAGAAGATTGTTATTTGATGAAGATGTCTTAACCTGAGTGTAGGAATGTCACGCCAGGTCTTTGGTCGCGTTGTGTTTTCCTAAATGTAATGGGGGTTATTTTGTGAACAACAGTATTTTTCACTGTAGATAGAATGTTTTCTATTAATACACTCTGTTTGTAACAACTTGTTTTAAAAAACAGATTTTTATTACTGGTAGAACTATGAGGTGAAAAAAGTACAGGGTTTAACATTCTTTGTTATAGAATTTAAATTTACCGTAAAATTAAACCCCATGATTGAATTACGTGAATTGATTTATATCCTTCGTGGATGCACGCATCCAGTCTTGTGTCTTCTTGAAATTAAAAAAAAAAAAAAATCTTTTTTAGGATAAGGATACGTACAGAATGGGGGTTAATACAGGGATGGAAATAAAAGTAAAAAGATGTGTTTTATACAATATGCTTCTAAGGGTATGTATGGAATTCTAATGGTATGTAGGGAACAAGAACTGCCCACATACTGTAAGAAGACACAGTAATAGTATCCAGTTAAACAGTGCAAACAAAGTACGAAGAAGGGGACAGAAAAAGAATGATAAATACAGTGATTGCAAGTATTATACCAGTATACTTGGACTTCATTTTCTGCAGTTGTTTTTTCTTCTTATTTCAGGGGAGATGTCTTCCTCAGGGCTTACAGAGTTTTGAGTTTGTAAAATATTTTAACCAGACTTCTTTTTGAGGATTTTTCAATTATCAAGAGGTGAGAAGAGAGACCATAGAGGGAAAGAGCATAGTTACTAGAGAGAGGGAGAACTGTAAGATGGTGTACGAGGAACACGATGAGTTGGAGTGAGAGTGGGGGTGCTGGGCTTGTGTAGGTTACCAAATGGAAAAATAGCCTGAGGGAGAAGCATAAAAAGCAAGATGGTCACAGTGCCATTGCTAGTTTTCAGTTTGTTTCCTCTTCCTGGGTAGAGCTCCTTTGTTTGTGGAGACTGGAGTCTCTCCAATATCTGTATTATCTGAAAACACAGAACAAATGGTTTGGAGGTAGCGGAAGGAAAATAGTTTGCAGGTCTTGTTTTTTGTGAGAAAGTGCAGAGTCAGGGATGTAAAAGATGATTCTAGATGGTTCCCATTTTCTTCCTTTTCTGCCAGGGAACTTTTGAGCAGATATGAGCCAAGAATATTAGCTTTTAAAACTCACTCTATATCTGTATAGTAGATCTAAAATGAAAGGTCATGTTCCCCAGTTTCTGAGAAATCACCCTACACCTAGATGCATATTTCAGACTCTGTAGTTGTATCACATTTGGCTTGCTTGCTGAGGATTCCTGGTAGTTTTCTTCCTGATAACTTACAATTCTTTCACGCTAGGGTACAAAGAGAACAACTTTTCTAATGCCAGATTAAGCCTTAATAAAATTCACATTTAAAAATAAGTAAGGAGCAGTGAAGTACTCAGCTGGTTCCAAAGAGAAGAATATTTTTGTATAATTTGTCTTTCAATTCAAATAGAAGTATAGGATATATTCAAATGCATTCTGAATGGATTGCATAAATTTCATATTCGGGAGGACAAATTCAGGTTAAAAAATAAGATACGTATTTTTAAATTAGTTTAATTCATTATTGAAAAAATGTCTGAAATGTTGTTGTTTGTCATTGGAGCCCTAAATTATTCCTGGATATCCTCCTAAAAGACACAGCAATTGAAGGACAATAATTTAATTTGATGCAGGAATTCTCAGAATTTAGGGAAGCATTACAGACATAAGGTCAATCTAGATGAATATATTTGTATTTTCTGGCATTTTAGTTGTTGAAGGCAAGCTGTGCAACAGTTTTCCAAGTCAATCGTAACAAATGCATTAAATCACTGGGTCCCTAAATCAAATGCTGCAGACCAGAGCAGAAGCTGCCCTTGTGCTCCCCCCGAGATTTCTGCAGCTACGGGAAGGGGAAAAGCTCAGAGCACCTTCCTTTGGGCACAGGCATTGTTGTCTGTGACACCATGCATCAGCTGCAATGTCCTGTCCCCATAGCCAAGAGTGGATTTTTATCTTGTATGTGCTGTGTGGCAATATAAAGTATGAGCGTTGATGATTTTCCAAAAATCTTGCAGAGATCTGGACCAGTCTCCCACATTATATGCCACATCTCCACGGTATCCCTGCAGACAGGGACTTCTTTGCATTACTGGTACTACTTCTCTTGCTTTCTTTTAATAAGCATGATGTATTGAGAGAAGCTTATTCCAGAAACCGTCCATGTGTTCCCCAGAAAAGGGAATTCAGATTTTGACCAGTTACTGATATGGGATTTAAATAGCAAGCAGAAAATTCTTCCTACTTTGATCATGATGTACATAGCAGTAATTCTTTGTAGGTGCAGACTGGTCAAAGTAAATGGCAAAGAATTAAATCTGCTATTGGTATTTATGTTTTGCTTTAGGTTGCAGTAAATTGCCACAATTCTACTTCTTTGTTACGTCGCCGGCTCTTCTTAATTGTTGTACAATTACTGAATTAAAGAGTTAAATGAAATTTTAAAAAGCAATACATAATAGATAGAAGTATGAATTAATACAGTGCAAAGTGCTATCTCAGCAGGTGTTTGTTAATGGATACATCTGCTTTGTTGCTGTTGGAATACATGTGTAGTGATACAACGCTTTGTGAAATACATATTAATACTTCTGTGAAAATAAAAATACAAGTTATTTTCCTCTGATTTATTCCATTTTAGGAATTAGAGAAATTAAGCTTCCTTCTCTTTTAATTAAATCTTACAGAGAAACTGTAATCTCTTAATCTCTATAAAGCTTCTGTCTTTTAGCTTACCCATTGGCATTTGCTGACATGGAACCTGCAGAGCCTGCAGTAGGAACTGTAGTCCACAGCTCAAAGGGGTGCACTCACTAAGCAAAGGCCAAATTTTGCCTACATATGTGCAGCTTTGACTTCAGGGCAGGTGATCTGTACTTGGGCTACACAATAAATTGATTTGTCAGTTCAGTGACCGACTTAAAAATGGTTCCAGTTGGCAAGAAACAGATCTTTCTTCTCTCCACCTCACTTTTTTCCAGCTAATCAAAGCAACATGCTTCATTTGACCAAAAATGCATTTGCAGGCATTTTAGATAAAAGCAAAAGCTAGGTTTACAGGAGTGTATAACTGCTATCATAAACCAGGTGCCGCTCTCTTCTTATGTACATTGGATCAGAAACAGTTCAAATTTCAACTTGTTTTAAGGGGATGTACTCTTTTTTTCCCCTCCTAAACTGTCTTAAGTATGCAGCTATATGCTATTACAGAATGTCATGCTTTTCTGTTGGAACAGCTCCACTATTTATAAAGTCCTTAAACATCTCTCTTTGTCAGTAATACAAAAAGCAACTCTATAGCATGCTGCATAGAACACTCTCTGGGGATGCCCAAGTTCTTATATTAATAAATGTTTAAGTGCTTAAAAGAAAAAATGAAGCACTAAGGGGGTCCCATCCCACAATAGTTCATTACTTTGTGTGTAAGGTATTTCCTTAAATGCTTATTTTGTTTCAGAGAGAGATTAGATTTGAAGCTGAGCCTCTTACAGTCCATTCTAATAGCTGGGCTGCAAGGTGAGAAAGCTCCTTTTCATGCAAAGTATTGTGAAACTAAAATTTTAAAAATATTGTGGAAAACTAGGAATAAGCCACAACAGTTGTTGCCATTATTAGGATTTTTATTTCTTTTTTGTTATATGATATAAGTTACTCAGTGTTCTACAGATATTTTCAGATGAACAAATATTCACTTTCAAAAAAAATAAACCAGATCTAGAATATAGGTTTTACCTTTTATTCAAAAATCTAGTGTACAAAGACATGTGCAGTCAAGGAGAGTTCTTACCAGGCTGAAGTGAGAGCATCACTTCACATGGGTGAAGATGTAGGTATCTTTTCTGTCATATTTCATCTTTTTCTGTGTGCCCTACAGTGGGGAGTACGATGTTGTCAGGATCATTGCAGAAGGGACATCAAAACCTGGCAAAAAGAAAAGGGTCATAGCCAAAACCAGTGGATGCTTGGCATTTCTTTCTGTAATTCTGATAGAAATCTGCTCAAGCATTAAGGAAACCCAGAGGAAAGGATTGGAGGAAATACCACATCATAGAATTCAACCACCCTGTTATAAATGGAACATCTTTACTTTTGCTATCATATGGGTACTATAAATCTGTCACATTTTAAAAGAGAAGGCCTATAGGTCTCCATTAATTATGCAATGTATGTGAATAGGATTGCTGTTTGACCAAAAATGTTAATCATTTTGTGACCTTGCCTTGATTTTTCTTTTTATTTGAATTTAGAAATTAAAAAAAAAAAAAAATATATATATATATATATATATATAGCTTCCAGTCTAAGAGCCTAGTATATTTGAAATGTACAGAAAAACTTTTGGTCCAGAAAATGACATCATTCCACATTATTGTATGTTTACCATGCTGAAACTTTAATTATTGCAGAAGTATGTATTGCGCTTACATATCCAGGAGCTATTTTCCTTTTTAAATTCATGAAGTGGACATATTACATTTCTTAAAGTAATATTTTTGTAAAAATTTGTCAGAATTAACTGCTAAAAATATTCTTGAAACTAAACTTGATAACAAAAGACAATGATATAATTGGTCACGCACAGGCCTAATCTCTTGATCCATTCCTTTGGTGAGATAACTCAGTGCAAAATGTTACCTAGCAATTGGCCTGATGTGGTGTGTTGAAGTCAATGGACAAACTCTCATGATTTCAGTAAGCACTGAGTCAGGCATAGGGTAAGTATTTACCATGCTGGATATTAGGAAATCCTGAAAAATTGTGAGGGATTCTCAAAAATAGAGGCTGTCATTTTGTTGGTGACGGAACTTGAAGGAAAGTCATTCCATTTGGTTCCTCTGAAAAGGCCAGTGGAAAATTTGGGTTTTACATTGTTTCACTTTGCTCTATTATTTTCAGTTTGAATTTATTATTCAACACAGAATATGTTTAAAAGCATGAGAAGTGCTTCAACTCAGTACTAGAAAAGTAGTACTACTAAAATACTTTTTAAAAATAGTTTCTCAACTGTGCTGTTTAAAATAGGTATTTCACTCAGTTTGGACATTTTACTTTGTGTGACAGTTGATTTTTATTGTTCTGTTCTAGCATAATTTTCAGAGCCTTTTCAGGTGAGTGGCCTCTTATGTGAAGCCACAAGCCACTCTCTTACACTTGCTATAGAAATCTAGTGGTAACAACCCTGTGGTTGCAGTTTTTCAACAGTTGCATAACTATAATAATATTGGGCCTTCAAAGGTAGTGGTGTGGAGAAAAGTATCATTGTGATGTTCAGCTGCTCATGACAGAGGTAATGCTTCATTGTGTGAGTCTGTAGTGCCATGCTTTAGTTTTTGTATAGTGCTCTGCCTGATTGCATTGGCTGAAAAATGCCTCGGAACAGAAGATTTTAAAGACTTCTTTGAGTTCATTTGGACCTGTTGGTCCCAATTCCTTTTCCTCCCTTACGGAAGGATCAAAGGGAGGAAGACCTTGGGAACATATTTGAGAACAGCACTTCAGGCAGCTCTGACTGTACCCCAATAATGTGTGTTTAGGAACACATGGGTTACATTTTTGTCATTCTCTGAGCGGGAAGGTAGAAGGCTGGTTGCCTTTTTGCACATATGATAATTTTTAAAACACACTGGCTATCTCAGTCATACAAAATATCAGTGATGCCCAGTATGAATCGGGTTATCTAAAATTAACTTAAATGATCAAATATATTACTTGCAATTTTTGAGAAATATTATTTTTTCTGCTGTTTCCTTACATACTTGGTAGACCTTTTTTATATATTTTTGTCTTCGTGCATGTAGCTATTTCCAAATGTTTTGTAGACTAAGATTTCTAAAGGTTTAACCCCAAATTAACATAGATCCTGAGACTTGCAATGGTGTTATCTCAGTAGAGTACAGGGACGGGTTCCAGAAAAGGTTGTGTAATATTGCCAGGTAGGGATTTGCTGTAGAGATTATCTGTCCTATAGAGCTTAGGTCAATGTTAATGGGACAGGGGAGATGTAATCCCCTGGGAAAGTGTTTTCCTCACACAGCTTTAAAAGGAATTGTATTACCTTACCAATAGAACAAAGTAAAAAGAATTGTGCTGATCATATTTTATTTAATTGTTGTTTAAATTGTAAAAGAAAACTATGTTTTCAATTAATTGTCAAACCAAATCAAATTACTTAGTTTGCTTAAAACTGGGCACATAATAATGGTTCTGCATCGGCAGAGATATTTCCCTGTTTTGTTTACATTTTTTATGTAAAGGAAACATGTTTGTAAAACAGTGCACTAAACAGAATTACAGAAATATTATGGGAATCCTCACATCCTGGTACTTTCAAATGAGATAGTAAGACAGTCGTAGTAGTTGAGTTCAGTCAGATCTTACTCTCCTCAATGTCATGGTGTGATGCTACCAAACTGTGCTAGCTGCTGATGCTGTGTTTTTAAATTTTTATTTATTTTATAAAAATAAATTAATTAAAAGCACGACTGATCTTGCCTCAGAACTATTGCTGCTGCTTCTTTTTCAGATTTCGTACCTTAGCTTTGGAAAGCAAATCATTTTATTAGAAGAGTTTCTAATTCTCTTCTGTTCATCTGTTATTTATTGCTTCCTGTCTTTTAGGACTGTCTCTTCACTGCATTAAATCAACACTGTTTTCTAGTTGGTTTTAAATATTCTTATGCTTGTGGACATGAGTGTGGTACCATACTGTGCAAGGGTTCCCTTCCCCCTTGTGTCCTCGAAAGAAGGACGAGAAATTTGAGAAGAGCTGGATGACAGCAGTGCCAGCTCTTTCTGGGTTTTTGCCAACATCACCGTGTGGCTTGGCCTGGATCTGACTCACAGCAGAACTCAAGTTTGCTCACAATGGCTTGTACTGGACAGAGGGAGACAAAGATCTTTACCAGGTTGCAGTACCCAAAAATGAGATAGGGGACCATAATGCAGAGTTGTTGTGTTTTTTTTTCCAGATAGTCAGTGGGTGATGTCGTCAGCCTGTGTTTGATCCAAACACACAATGTAAACATATTCCAGAGCAAAGATTTGTGCCAAGATTATACCGCTGCCTATAGCAGTGGGCAGACTTAAAACATAAATACATAATTCAAAATTTAAAAAAAATTAAAAGAATGAAGGAAGGGAATAAAATAATCCACTTCTATTACATAATAGCTGCATTAAAATCCATAAATTAGGCACAAAGTTAAAATCACATATTTCAATTACAGCCATCTGTTTCTCCTTAGGAAGAATGAAGTGAGGTCAACAACTAAACATTTTACAGCCATAAAGATTCTGGGATTCTTTTTAAGCTATATACATGTGCGATTTGTAAGAAACCTATTTACATGTAAAAATTTCCATTTGAACATTCATTACTTTTATCATGCAAACACCAAGGTTTTTTGGAAGCTACAGGCTTTTAAGTGAAGTGAATACACATATTTCAGCCTAATGTTGTTGCTCTCATTTTTTTATCCTTTTAACCCTCTAAAGTTTCTATCATTGTCAAGAAAAATATCTGCATACCTTTAACTTTCAAACACCTAGGCAGTAGGGAATAGATGCAGCAGATATTTTCTTCAAGACCTGTGTAAAAGGTTTCTGAACCCTCTGAAAAAAAAAAAAAAAAGAAAAAAAGTAAAACTTTAACAAAGATATTTGAAGGAAGACAGGTGAGAGAGGAATGTAATGTATTTGGACTCAAGGTAGAGGTGATTTAAATCTTTGGATTATGGAATTGAGTGGCACTTTTCTTCTCTCATACAGCGCTGTTCACAGCATTGAACAGAGAACAGTACATTCAGCTGTAAATGTCTCATTGTGACCCTGATGAGGGTGATGTCCAAGATGTGATGTATGTAATTTTACAAGTGATTTTAGTAAAGTTGATGACTATACTGATAAGCTTTTCAATCGCACAAATAACATGGAAATGCATTTTACATTTTTCCTTAGTGCACGATATAATGTGTTCACCTTCCTTAAACTTTCAGACTTTTTGAGTTCCTCCACTAAGAAAAGGTGAGCAGACTTAAGCTTGTCCAACAATAAATCAAATAGGAAAAAGAATGCAGAATCACTTTGCTTAACCATAGTGCCTTCATGCACAAAATAAAAAGAAAAATACTGACCTAAATGGTTAATAAGAGGAAAAGTCTGTTAATACCTGTTGTATAAACCCCTAATCTTTGCAATTGTTAACAGGAACTGGAGTGCATGCATAAAACTGCTCTTCACAGCAGTGCTGTTATCCACATCAATCAAGATAATCCCACAGTAAAACCTTGCTAAAGAATAAATGTGGCATGTTTGGATAATGTTAATGATTAGAAAACATGTCCCAGAAAATGCCATGCAAAGCAAGTTTAAATATTAATGCACACTTTCCTTGCCCTTTTCAGCTTGAGAGTCTGAAATTATTTACATGGACCTCGAGGGCTGAACTCTGATTTCAGTTCCAGATGTGAAACAGACAGAAGCCAGTGTGTATTTGAAAGCAAAGTGTAATTATGAGCAGTAAAACTTCACAGATCGGTTTGCACAAGGGGAAATTGAGTTACAGAAATCATGTGTTGAATGTGAACATGGTAAACTAGAGCCCATAATAAACCTCACTCTTATTACCACTTCCTGCTTTATGGCTCAAGTAAACACACTGCTGGTTCAAATTCACTGGCGATGTATTTGATCATAACTTCTCAAAGAGGACAATTCTATGCTTTAGATCATGCTATAAATGAAGTGCCTGGAAGATTTTCATTGGATGTATAGTATGTTCTGGAAAAATCATTAAAAAAGACAGAATTACACACTAAATCTTTGAACAAGTGTGCCCTTGTTTCCTACTCTAGGTTCATAGTAACAGTAATAGTCAGGCTTGCAGGTTGGCACTCATCAGCTGCTAATCACTTGGGAAAATACAGCACATTGTTCCCTCAAGTGCTGTTCCTCTGTTATTCCTCAGGACAATCAAAGAATTAGCTCTCCTCATGTACTTAGGCAGAAAGAAATGTAAACGATATAATGATGTCAGCTAATTTTAGACACCTACAGTTTAAATGTTTGGATCTCAGCTGGTTCTTGTGATTTGACTAGGCTGAAGTACATTGTCTTATGAAATGCATTTTTCACTCTACCAACTGTGGCAGGGATCTAGTAATGCAGAAATGAATGACTATGTCATAGCTATCCAAAGTCAGTGAGATGAATCTCAGCTGAATAGAACAGGTCATCTTTCTGCAGAGCTTAGCTGAATTGGTGCTTTTTGAATTAGTTGGAGCAGTGCAGCCATCAAACCCTATAAAAACCAGTGGGTATGGAAGAAACACAAAGTGTGAACATGTAATAGAAGTAAAGTTCATGCCAGTGCATAAAAATTGTGTAAAAGCCTGTGTTTCAGTAAGAATGATTAGGTTTCCTAAATCAAACCTGTCAAAGTTGTAGTTATGCTTTATCAGAAGAATCACAACTGCAGATGAGTGTTTGTTATCCAATAAGCTCTCAGTTCAATTTAACTGCATGAAACACTGTGTGACTTCAAGGAAACAACTGAAACTCTGGATAATCAGTTAGATGGTCTTAACAACTAAGCAAGGAAGAGTGAGGAAGTCTGCCATAATAAAACATGTTTTTAATAAAAAGTTACCTGGGAAGACAGTATCTAAAAGAGGTTGTGGTTTTGTGGGTTGTTGTTGTTGTTGTTGTTTGTTGGTTTGTTTTTATGATTAGTTGTTGTTTTTGTTTGGGTGGGTTGTTTGTTTGTTTTCCCCTCTAAGATTGACTGGTCAAAGTAGAAGAATTAGTTTCTCTCTGATAACGTTGTTCCTTGGTGGGCAGGAGGAAAGACATAAATTAAGAAATTATTTTAAAATAATTTAAAAAAAAAAGAAAAAGTATTTGTTACAGGAATAAGCATCCTACCAGTAGAAATTCTAAACTATAATTAAGTAATCTTAAGTGTTTCACTTAAAACAAAATAAAAACCAAATAACAATGATGACTGGAAATTCATACAGTGCTTTAAGCACAAAACAGAGGAAAACATGATTTGGCAGCGGACTGAGATGTAGGAAAGCTGCTCTCAGTTTGCGGTTCACTTTCTTTATGTTAAACATTTATGAATAGCATGTGCTTGGCCTAGATGGCCACGGAAGGATGTAGGAGCCCCTGTACCTTCAAGGACAGCTGAAATCTGGGGTTTTGTTTGTGGGGGGTTATGCTGGTCATATATAACCACTTCTAATAAATGGAAGTGGACACAAAAACTAAATCATTGCTTGTGCTCTACTTTGGATAACCTCGTTAATTTGGGCTTTTTCTATGGTAATGTCCCAAGCAGTGCCAAAACATGTTCACTGGCCCTGGGGCCAACAGGCAGCATCTGGCCATACTATTAAACACCCTCAGTATCCAAAGGTGGAAGGCTGCATCCAAACTTCCTTTGAGCAACAGTCTGAATCTAACACACCGCATCATGTGTCCAGAGAGTGCCGAACCTGCGTCAAGACTGAGTTTAATGGTGTAATGATGCAGACAGAGAAATTCTTTTGAGAAGTAATCTTCTTTGGCACCTTAGTTTACTGGAATAGCTGTAGAGCTGGTGAAGGTAGGATTTCTGATTTTCTTGTTGAAAGATCCTTTAGGAAAGTAAGCTATTATGAAATGAGAGGAAGTGTTTTTACTCAAGTGTCACTGTTTCTTAATCATAGTAATCATCAGTTGGGGTGATTAATGACTGGTTTAAAGGTGAAGTAGAGGTTTATGAATAATGGGAGTTTTTACTATAGATGAAAAGGTGCCTATTCTGAGAAACAGGGGACACAAAGATACAAGAAATAGAAGAATCACAGAGAGATCAATAAAACATGTCATTACAAAGGTGTCTGTGAACAATAATTTACTTAGGAAAGATGAGAGCCTGTGTGTCTGTTTTCAAGGAGCAGATCTAAAAAAAAAAGAAAAATTTTTTTCATAAGACTTGTAATTAAACTGTGGGATTTGGTGCCATATGCATGGATGCTTCTTGGAGGATGGGAAGTCCAGGAAATCCTAACCTTCTGATTGTAAGAAACAGCGATGTTTTCTTAGAGGGATCAGTCTGTCCTTACCTCGTTTCTCCCATGTCCCCTAAGCATCAGCTACTGTATGCAGTTGGAGTCAGGATTTAACCATTTCAGTCTAACCCATCATGGCAATTTCTGTTTTTCTGTACCCTGGATCACATGTGTGGAGAGCGTGAAAGGAACAGGCAACATTTGTGACAGCATTTTACTCTTTTCCTTTATCACCCACTTGTCAGCAGCCCTGAAATGGTTTCAGTACTCAGCAGAGCGAAGAAAGCATTGCAAGAGGCATTGGAGGGGAAGTTATAACTCTGAAGCGTTTGTTTGCCTCATTATGCTAATTCCTGCATTATCTCTGGGGTAGTGCATCATCTTGCTCCAGGTGAATTTAGATAAATCCAACATTCAGCCCTTAATTCCATTGTTCTTGGTTTCTCAGTCTGTAAAACTGAGATGCTATCACTAGAGGTAATGATGGCAAATACAGCATCTGTGAGATTCTCAGCCTGTATTACCATAAATGCCATCAAATGAAGTAGAAGAATTCTCCATAACACGGGTTTTTAGATACTGTGCCATAATATGTAATTGGGGAATAAATCACGTGGCCCAATATTTAAACACTCAGACATCGAAAGTGAAGAACCTCGGGTTTGTATCTTGGAACCCAAATAAATGCAGCCGGACTGACACTGCTGATACAGCAAGGCGTTCTAACTCATACATACATCACTGCAAACTGTGGATGGTTGTCATCTCTGCATTTTTGGCCACTGTAATTTTTATTCAGGAACATGTGAAATGTCTGAAGACGGGAACCTTGTGCTTCAGTTTGTCCAGTTATAGTGTAAAAATAATTTTCTTTTTGCAGAATGTTGTGATTGTTTAAGTTACTTTGAGATTTGTAGATCAAACGCATCATAAAAGCACAAAATGTTTCTGTGTTCAGTAGATAGAGCATGAAGGATGTGCAAAATGGTGCAGAGACAGTTAAAAGAAAAAATGGAGTTTTGAGCAAGTGCGTATGTAACTCCTGCAGACGACTGCAATTATCCTGTGAGGCAAAAGTATTGCCAAATTATTAAACTAATTACAGATATTAAAACAAATATCAGTCTTCAAACACTCCGCCTTTTTTCTTCCTTTGAAGTATTTTTATTATTTTTTTATTACTGTGGACACCTATAAAAACTTTAATTTGAATAATTTAGAACTTAGCGTTTAATGTTGCTATATTTCTTTTCATGTTACTGGAGTGTTGTCTTTGGACTTTTAATTGATTTTTGTTGTTGTTGTTGTCAAATACTTTGAAACTTCTGAAATGAACTGCATGAAAAGAATAAATAATTACATAGTTATAAGAAAAAACCAATATTTTATTAAAGAGAATCTTTCACAGAATTAAATTCTGTGATTTTAGTATTTTCTGAGCAATTACAATAGCATTAGTACCAGGTTCTTAGGAAAGTAATGTATCTGTATCTATAGAGCAGGCATGGAAAATGCTGCAAATACATGCCTTTGATCTAAATGACAGAAATAAATTTGCTAAGGACACGGTAACATTAAGCATGTTTAAAGTGACCCATATTGCTTGAAAAGCAGGTAGAGTATTTCTCCTTTTGATCAGGCCATTTGATTTAAGGTATAAATGAAATTGTTATGTGCATAATATGTGTAATGTAATTTGGCACATTAGTTCTTACACATGTAGGTTAATATTTTATTTGCATATATCCCCTAGTTTTTTCCTGTTCCGCAGTTAAACTTATCACAAGTCTGCAGACGTGGCTTGCTGCTAGACACGGATATGAACAATTAAGTTTTCAGTCAGAACTACAGCAAGAGGCTCCACTCTGGCTGCACTTGCTAAGCCTTTTGGTAGCTGCATTGATAAGGTGGAAAGAAGTTCATGTGTGAGAAATTTGAAGCGAAGATGCAAATCTCATGCTTGGCTGGTATTTTGTTATCTAGGAACACATTGATCCTAAGTGGCATCAGCACAGCTTTACTTTCAGGGTAGAAGATTTTTGTGTTTCTTTTCTTTTAAAAAGTATTCTGAATACTTTGGTGAAATTACTACTTTCTTATCATTACTGGGAACTCATTTACACTGTGATTAGACTTACAATTTCATAAGGTTTTACACAATTGTTTAGAGACTGTTCACTAGTATTCAAAACTTTTTTTAAAAAGTCTAAGTTTGTGTCTAATGTTTGATCTGACACAGTTTCTTTTCATAGATTTGGAAGACTGAGATGTGCTTTCTGGTTTGAAGCAGTCAGAAATGCCTTCAATCATGATAAAATGAGAATATAATGATATCAGCAAGCTTGCATTCATTTTCTCTTCACATATCCAAAGGCTCTAGGATTCTAAGATAAATTGCATATAAAGATATTAGAAATATGCATTTAGTTTTTTTAGTTAATTGTCTAGTGTTTGTAATTGATTTTGAGTGGGGACTGTTATATTTAGCCCTTATTTGAATAGTACAAGAACTGGGCATCTAGATTTCTACAAAGCTGTAATATTTCAAGCTCCCTGGAGAAAGGAGGCAGAGTAACTGTGAGCAGAGTAGACCGTGATGTGAAATCTGCTGTGTTTGAAAAAGATGCCTCCTGCATCACCTGATCTTTTAGCTGATCTCTTCTGAACTACTTAAGTGTTGAGATGTTGGGCATGCAGATCCCCACTCTAACACCAGAGATCCCGGAGCTTTCCATTTTCCTATTTTGTCAGAGCACTCATTCTAGTACCTCATTCTAGATTTGAGCTTAAACACCTTTGTTAGGAAGTTTGTCTTTTTCAGGCTTTCTATGTAGCCTGCAGAGACTGGGATGCTCCTCCAGGGAATTATTCAGAACAGGAATGTCTTGTGACTGACTGACTAAAGAGTGTAACAAGACTGTAACTTCATACTTCGGCTAAGTGGTTAGGTTGGGTTACATTCAGAAAAGTATTCTTCCAGCTATTCCAGTGCTGACTGGGCTGTAGGGCTGCAGGACTGTCGCCCTTTGCTTTTGTGTATGGGGTGCTGTGTCTAGGGGCGGTATTCAATTTTGTAGACCTGCCGTGTTAGAAATTTGTGCAAACATCTGATGTTGAGAAGAGGTAAAACACTAGCCTTTAAAACAGACAGAGAAGACAGCCTTTATTGTATTAATTATAAGGACACTCATTAGCCTAATGAAGCAGGATATCTATGGATATGATGCTGTAGCACTGGCAATGTGAGTTTATTGTGAGAATATTTTGAATTCCGTTTGGTTAACAAATGCAGCATCTAAGAAAATAAAAAATAATATTAGAGATACAAGACTTGCATAAAACTGCATTGCTGAGAGAATACTAGAATGATACAAGAAGAGGCTCATCTATAAGACTTGATTTGTAATTATGTATCACAAAATACTATCTGTCCTCTATTCTTAAATGCATAATTCATGAATAGAGCTTAAGTAAGTTTTTCAACCAATAAAAACTACACTGAAATGGGAATTTAGGGGATCATTAGCAATGAATTTGATGAACAGTTACAGCTTTTCAGTCTTTGTCTTTTTTTGATAGGAGAGACGGGAAGAAGTTCTTACAATCTAGAAGATCAAGTAATTGTGTTTCCACTTGAGAACTTTTATGGGAAAGTGCAGTTAGTTATAAAGCTTAGAGTAAGCAAAACTTAGGTGGGATTTAATTTAATAGACACGACAATCTGAAATCCCACCATATTTAAACTGAAACAATTCTGTTCTGTTTAAGCCAAACATGTTTTGTATTCTCTGCTTATATATTAATATATGTACAGAAGAAAAGCAAGACAACAGAAACCAAAGTAGTAAAGCTTCCAAATATGCAAGATGTTTGAAAATTTGAGGCAAAATTTATAGTACTTTTTCACAATGCGTATTTGCTTAATGCTTTTCCATAGGCTGAAAGAATTTCATACTGGTTTTATCAGTTTTCAGTACACAGAGATACTCAGAAGACCTCAGTTCATACTCAGAGTTTGCTGTACATCACACGCATGCAGCAGAGAGATAAAATTCTAACAATAAATGTGCTTCTTCCTTCTTGACTATTTTAAGCAAAACTGGTATAAAGTGTATTGCTTGTTCAGAAAAGCATCTGTTATGAGATTAAGGAAAGATATTGACTGCAAGGTTAATGATTTCCTTAATGATCAACAAACTCTTCACAGTGATCTGTGAAGCAGGACTGGGATAGTGAAGCAGACGAAATAAAAACCTGGAAAAAAAAGATTTTTAAAAGTTTGTTGAAATTCGTAAACTTTTCCTTAGTATTTTTTGAGAAGCATTGAATGTAAAAAATGTTTCATTTAATAAGGTAAAATACTGTAAATATTAACTTATTAGGTTGATCAAAAATTAGTTTATTAAAATCATGCTTTAGTCCTAAATCACTAACTCACTTGTCAAAAAGAATTTGAAAATGCAAATCTCATGCTAAATTTTTCTGTAAGAATAAAAAAAATTGTGAGAATTGGAGGCAATAGGTGGGCTTCTCTTCATATTTAAGATTGAATGGTTGGACTATTTCCTGAAAGTCTTCAGAAGTTTTCTGAAAAGTTGTCGAAGTAGTAACATCTGAAGACCTATTATCAAAAGAATAGCCGCTGTGGTCTCTGAACCTGACAAAAGAGAAATGACTCGTCTCCCATGACATGGGGCTGATGTATTCCACTGGAAGCCAGTGACTTGCGTGATGTGACTAGATAATGAGGGTTTTTATAAACTCCTCTGCCTATTTAAGGGCCTAAGAATGAGTTTTGGATCACAGACCAAAATTTGGGGCCAGGCATCTAGAGAGAGATTCTCTGCTCTTTTTGTGAACTCTTGAGACTGCAACTACGGATTATGCACACTCTTAGCTTAAGTGGTCAAAACTTCTGTTCTCTTTAGTGAACAAGAGGGATAGTTATTTCTGTAATTTTTAATTTATGCTTAGAATATGTAACGTACAATGAAAACCTCACTGAACCATCCTGGATGTGACACGTATTCATTAAATAATAACCATTCTTTGTAGTGCATTAGCACAAGGAACATTAGTAGTGGACAATGAAGCAGTTCTGTCAGGTAGAACAAACCCCCTCCCCTGGCAAAAAGGTCTTCCGATTTAAACTCTAAATATGACAGAGTAGTTGGATATGGGTAAAATGTTACAGGGGTTCTTTTACACAGCATTTTGTATTCTTTAACTACTAACATATGTATCTTCAAGAGTATTCTGCAGATTTTGAAGTATGAGAATGTTATTAAAAAAAATCTGGTCATGGATTTCAAAGAGTAACCCAGCTTGCTGGATTCATTGTATTGACATGAGATCAAGTGAAAAAATCAAGCTCTTATGTATTAACTGAACAAATATTTCATTCTGACTAATCAGAGTATTGTTTTACAAACACTAAAAAAAGCTTGCTCGAGCCATGTCATTCATTATTATCATTAAAAATATTGGTATTATTTCTTTGGAATAATTACAAGCATAGCATTATTCATAAGATAAATGGGTAGGATTAAAAATAAGCACATACAAAGCTATTCATCAATTAAATAAATCAGCCCATGCTAGGAGAACTCCATGAAAAGATACCTTAGAGATTTAGTTAATATCAAGGCACTAATTATTACAGGAACATTGAATGTTCGGGCACAGTGAGAAGGAAATCGTAGAAGTATTGTCTAGATAAGACTAGAGGCTTATTTTCTTTTTAAAATACAGAGAAAATATGCAAACCAAGACATTCAGTAATATTTTCTAGAGCAATTCTAACTTATCTGCGTGAAAAGCCAGATTATCCTGTGTAATAGCATACAGACACAGAATGAAATTGCGTGTGTGGTGTGTCCCCCTGTGCTCTGCTCCCCCATTTCCAAAAAAAACCCCAACAACCAACCAACCAAACAAAAAAAAAAACAACACAAAAACAACCAACAACAAACAAAAAACCAACAAAACCCCAAAAAACACC
The DNA here is from genome assembly GCF_037038585.1 of Patagioenas fasciata. Lineage (NCBI taxonomy): Eukaryota > Metazoa > Chordata > Aves > Columbiformes > Columbidae > Patagioenas > Patagioenas fasciata. The sequence continues at coordinate 64,890,977 of NC_092523.1, read as the reverse complement.
TGACACCTGTTAATCTTTAAGATTTGAATTTTGTGGCTCTGCTTTTGCTATTTCTTACCTAAAAATCTGGTCGGTTTGGTGAGGAAGGGGGTGCTGGTCTCTTCCAGACAGAACATCGAAGATAAATAGCCACAACTGTAGGCACTGAAGTGATGTTCAGATGTCTCCAAGCCACCAGAAACCAAGTCAGCCTTAAGAAAGTATGGCTGAATTAGTATGCTGTGGAGCTTGAGAAAGTCAACTGTTATTATAAGCCTGGGTGACCAGCCAATTCCAGGCTGTTCAGATGGCATTTAGTACTTCAAACAGTGCCATGCCTTGCCAGCATATCAGTCATCTCAAAAGTGTTGGTGGAATTTATGCTGGGAGTGACACCATGCAACAAAGAGATGAGCAGAAAGGTACATGAGGAGGAGCCAAGAGCCCCCTGCAGCCTTCCTGTGCAGTGTGACCCATGCACCTGTGGCTGCTGCCAGTGGACTGGTAGAGGCCTCTCTGCCAACACTTTGCAGCTGCTTTCCATTCTCCTTGTGCGCCACAGACCCCAGTTACCTCTAGGTTGCGCAGGTGAATCTCTCCAAAATGCCCCCTGACACACCAGCCACTGAGAAACTCCTTGAGACTGAATTTATGCTGAGCAGCCTATGCATAGAATTACATATTCACTTAAAATGAAAACCAGCTCACTTACCTGAGCAAACAGAAGACTAAGCTGTAAAGTCAGAGAGCTTACTTTGCGTTGTCAGGTTATCCTCATTATCATTTCAGGGTTATTAAATTATAAATATCTTCCCATTAGAAAAGTTGTACATTAAACATGAGCTCTGTTCTTTCTACTGGGTTTGCTATAGTTTTATTATTTCTAACCCTGTAAACTGGCATTTCAAAGGTAAAATTTGTTCATAGTTCATGTAACTTTACAAAGCAGGATCTCTACTCGTGTAGTGCTGTTTAGATGTAGCAGCAATTTCTGCTTTACAGGTCTGAATATGTACTCGGCTGCACACAGCCTCTAGACCGAATGAGAATTTAGGATGGAAATATGTCACTTCCCCTTAACCACTCTCCAGTTCAGTTTTCATGTGAATGAAAGACAGTTGCTTACCAAGAGAGGCCTGTGGCATGCACGTTCGAGAGAGCAGGGCTGTGGGCAGTGCTGACAAGCTTTGCTTCCCTGCAGCCTGTGCATTGGCAAAGTGTCTGCCGTGAAGTATGTGTTCTCTGAAAGGTCTGCCAAGTTACCAATATATGGCTAAACAGGGATATAAATAGAAAAGCAGCTCTTGTAGTGTGTGTAAACTTTATTGGGGAGAAAAGAAAACACAGAAACCAAAACAAACCTAAAAGGGACAGAGGGGGGGAAAAAAAAAAAAAAAAAGAGCTTTTCACTGCCTCAAGCCTGATGCTCTCTGGGATCCAGACAGATCCCTACTGCTGGTAGTTTACACTAAGTTGTGTCTGGTTGCCTATAGCCCTGAACCTCATTTCTGAGAGTCACAGGTCATTCAGATTTGGGAGTGCCCTTCTTACTTTGATTGGCCTCATTCCTTGTGTTGGTGGCTAAGGGACAATATGATGTAAGAGTCATTTTGAGATCCTAGACTATTTGAAACAGTGCCCATGAGTTCAGCTTTCTCAGTGAGAAAATACTTCAGTTCGCCATGGTAAACTAGGACTTTCTTTTACATTTTAAGTTTAATAATATTGACTTAAAATACACAGTGGGGAGGAGTTAGCTGCTGTTTTGTGTAAATATGTAACCTATGTTTAACTTATGCATTTATGTGAAGATATTTAAAAATATTTCTTTTTTTATTATTTTTTGAGGACCTTTGATGTTAATCTAAATAACCAAAAAAACCAGCAGGTTATAAAATTACCTTGAATGATGAAAAGCTATGAAAAAAAAGTATTCTGGGAAATCAAGCTTGATTCTTTGCAAATCTGGAGCTACAATGTCTATCCTAAGAATATACAACTTTCAGAATATAATACAGCAGCTCTGATGTGAGGGGCAAATCAAGACCCTACCTGTTGTAAAGATTGACTTTAGGCCTCGTATATCTTCATTTGTTCTGTAATATAGCTAAATTCACTACTGTAGAATCAGAGTGAACTGAGTTTTGAGTGCTGTAAAACATTAGTAACCCCCCTATATCTTATGTTTGCTTACTTTACATTTTCAGTTTTTCACGTGACAAGAGACAACTACATAAAATGTCATGGTAGCAGAACACAAGCATAGTGTTGTGTGATGGGATCACAGTCAGCAGTCTTGGCTCTGTATATATTTGTGAATCTGAATGCATACAAGTCAAAAAAACAGGTTTATTAGGAATCATCAGTCCTATTTTATGCAAAGAACAGACAGTTCCTTTATGGTGGAGTCTGCTTGCTAGTCTGTTACACAGCTGGGTATAGCTGAAGAACAAGTAGGAGACAAATTAGGAAGTCTGATTCTTGAAGTACCCAAGTAGAAATAGGCTACAAATCACAGGCTATTAACAAGAGAATAGGAAGTACAAAGTATATTCATCTGAGAAGCACAGTTCTTTAAGACAGTTCCTGCATTTTCTGAAAGGAGCATGCTAGTCTCTGAACTCTTCTGGAGATCTGTGTTGCTGCTAACAATGGTGTGTGTTTGTGTGAAGGCAGAAGGATCCTTCCAGGTTCTCAGTTCAGCGGAGTTGGCTCCTATGTTCTGCTTCACCCATTCACCCTACCGTGGAAGAACCAGAAGACCTTCCTCTCTCTCCTTCACCCCACACCACCCCAGATACCCATGTGATTTCATGACACCCTCCTGTCTAATTACATCCTTATAACTTTATCATTTGTACGCTTGCTTGTACAACTTTTACTTAGTGTTTATCATCTCTCTGTGTGAGCTGTTCTATTGACCTCTTAGGAGCTAGCTCATAAAAAAGATGTTTGCATTATGTTAATAAAATGATGTATGTTCTAGGAGTGCTTATTTCTACTGTGTATAAAGGGAAACTGTATAGATAGTTCTTGCATAGATGTTTCACTAAATGGTGATAGTCCTCACCTTTTTTATACCTGTTAGCACATTGCAAGATATTCCCGTAGAAATTGAGAGTCCCTTCACTTAAAAAATTGAATTAACTTTTTACTGCTATAGAAATGGTGACAAAAATATTAGAAATACTTAATGCTGTCAGGGGTAAGAGTAAAGAGTTATGAAAGGAGTAATCCTAACAGGTCTTCCAGCTCCTGTTCTGCCAATTTGCCAGTATTTCCTATAATGCATTTTATAGTGCTTTGTCTAAATTCTAAGTGTTGTGACTTCCATCAAAGATTTTTCCATAATCAAGAACTCATTATCAGAGAAAATGTATTCTCTATGTTTTCACTTTATTCAGGATCTTGTGTGGTAAGAACAGGATAGCAAGCAGAATTGCAGCCCTGGAATTCAGCAGGGCGAACTTTGGCTTTTTCAAGCAATTGCTAGGGGAAATCCCATGGGTAAGGCTGCTTGAAGGTAAAGGGGCCCAAGATAGTTGGTTAGTGTTCGGGGACTGCTTCTACCAGGCACAAGATCAGGGAATCCTGACACGTAGGAAGTCAAGGAAGGGAGCCAGGAGGCCTGCGTGGTTAAACAGGGCACTGCTGGGTATGCTCAAGTGGAAGAGGAGAGTTTATAGATCATGGAAGGAGGGACTGGTCTCTTAGGGCTGTTGTCAGAGGGTATAGGGAGGCAACTAGGAAAACTAAGGCCTCCTTAGAATTAAACCTGGTGAGAGGGGTCAAGGACAACAGAAAGAGCTTTTTCAAATATGTGGCAGATAAAACTAACACCAGAGATAATGCAGGCCCACTGATGAATGAGGTGGGTGCCCTGGTGACAGAAGATACAGAGAAGGCAGAGTTATTGAATGCCTTCTTTGTCTCTGTATAGTCTGCTGGAGGCTGTCCTGAGGAGCCCTGTACCGCTGAGGCCCCAGAGGAAGTCAGGAAAATGGAGGAGTTTGCCTCGGTTGATGAGGAGTGGGTTAGGGAGCAATTAGGTAATCTGGACATCCATAAGTCCATGGCTCCGGATGGGATGCACCCATGGGTGCTGAGGGAGCTGGTTGAGGTCATTGCTGTACCGCTCTCCATCATTTTTGACAAGTCTTGGGAAACGGGAGAGGTGCCTGGGGACTGGTCACTCCAGTCTTCAAAAAGCGCAAGAAGGAGGACCTGGGTAACTACAGACTGGTCAACCTCACCTCCATCCTGGGAAACTGATGGAACGACTTATCCTTGGTGACATCTCCAGGCATATCAGGGATAAGAAGGTCATTAGGGGCAGTGAACATGGCTTCACCAAGGGAAAGTTGTGCTTGACCAACCTTATTGACTTTTATGAGTACATAACAAGATGGTAGGTCGAGAGGGGTTCTCCTTCCCCTCTACTCTGCCCTGGTGAGGCCACACCTCGAATATTGTGTCCAGTTCTGGGCCCCTCAGTTCAAGAAGGACAGGGAACTGCTGGAGAGAGTCCAGCGCAGGGCAACAAAGATGATTAAGGGAGTGGAGCATCTCCCTTATGAAGAAAGGCTGAGGGAGTTGGGTCTCTTTAGCCTGGAGGAGACTGAGGGGTGACCTCATTAATGTTTATAAATATGTAAAGGGTGAGTGCCATGAGGATGGAGCCAGGCTCTTCTCGGTGACAACCAATGATAGGACAAGGGATAATGGGTTCAAACTGGAACACAAGAGGTTCCGCTTAAATTTGAGAAGAAACTTCTTCTCAGTAAGGGTAACAGAACACTGGAACAGGCTGTCCAGGGGGATTGCAGAGTCTCCTACTCTGGAGACATTCAAAACCTGCCTGGACACCTTGCTGTGTAACCTCATCTGGGTGTTCTTGCTCTGGCAGGGGGATTGGACTGGATGATTTTTTGAAGTCTCTTCCAATCCCTTACATTCTGTGATTCTGTGTAATTCTAAATAAATAACTGTCTTTGCAGTTATGCGTTCTGTCCTCTACAAAATTCCAGCTGCTGGCAATTTGTGTTGCATTCTTATGATTTTCTTAGGTGTCTACCTCTCTGTGATTTAGAAATGAAGGCAACTTTTTCAGCTGCACTATGGTATTCTGTGACATGTTGCCACAAAAAGAATCCATAAAGACTTCCGTATGGATGTTCTCAACATTAGGGAACATCCTTAAAGAACTGAATACATTGTATATGGTTGAAATGCATCTTTATTTCTTGCTAGAGCAGCACTTTGTATGTATCACTTACTGAATACAGCCTTGATCAGCTGTAAAGCTATTCTGAGTTTCTCATTGAGTTCCCAGGCAACCAGGTTGCTATTTTACCCATGTATTTTCACTAATTTTTTGGATTATGCCTCTTTCCTGACTGGTGATCACAGAACATAAAAAGCTGGTGTCTGCTATGTATTTCATGTATGCACAGGTCATTTTCCATATATTTTTTCATGAAGCAAGGTATAGATTCTGAAGCTGGTGCTGTGAGAGCTTTTATTATATGAAATGCCCCTTCATTGAAGACAATATTTAATTTTTGTGATAAACCTTGATTTTGCAAAGTGATTTTCCCCGTTTCTCTTCAGAGTCCTTTGTGCATTATAAGTGGTAAATGGAGTGACTTCTGGGAAATTACTTTTTATTTCTGCAGAATTAGCAATATTGATGACTCTGGAAGTACATCAGTAATCTGATGATAATACTGCATTTTCTGTCCAGCAAAACAATATCCAGATCAAAAGGTCAGAGAGAACCAAGTCATAAAATAATACAGATTTTTGTCCTTAAATAGGTTGTATCTTCAGTTTTTCATGTCATTATCATTTTTCAAAAAGAGGAGGAAGTAACACAGGAACACATATTGTCATGTTTTGCTAATAGCATAAATTAATGAACTTCATTCTTCAGAAAACTCAGATATAAGGTCTAGTGTAGCAGTTAAAACTACCTCTGTGTGAGAAAACTTAGGCACTTGACCCAAAGGCGATCTCTAACTAATCTCCTGAATAATCCATTAATAAACAGTGGTTTTGTAAAGTATACAATATAGAACAAACAGATTAGTTACTATATAGCTAGTTTTCATGTTTTGTACACAATGTTTTATTGACATTTCGTTGCTGCACTGTGTCTGGAAACCTTGAAAGAAAGAAAAATACAATTTAGTTCTGATCATAGTGATCCTAAAGTCTTAAGAGGGTCATGGGATCATTTGCAATCAAACAACAAATCCTTTAAAAAAATATGTTGTTGTGATGCACAATAAATAACTTCTCCAGAACCACCGGGTTGTCAAGTGAACTGAGAGAAAGGATTAAGTGTGTGAAAACAAAGACATAGTTACACTTATGTTTTATGGGATAAAAATTGTTTTTCATATCTGTTAGAACATTTATGGACTTGCTAGAAACTCACCATAATATTATTATTAGTTAATAGTGAAGAAAGAAACAGACTAAGAGGGGAACCAGCCATTTTCTTAAAGAAACTATGGTTTACTGTCTTAATTCTAGTTACTTGATAAATAATTTATGAAGCTATACCCAGTTATTTTATGAAGTTATCTATAGATTTTATCAGGAAATTAATCAGTGCTATAACTGTGTATTTATGTAATGTAAGATCACTTTTTCCATGTTTACAAATAGAGGGGAGTAATTACAATTATATACATGTCTACATCTTTCACAATGATGTTCTAATATTGGAATGATTGACAGTTTCTATGATTTTCCAAGCTATGCTTCTATGCCTTCATCCGTTTCCCCAAATGAAGGGCGATCAATGACCATGGTAGATGACTGAAAGGAGATACCACCTCTTTCTTCAGAGACCATGCTGAGGATCCTTACAGGATGCAGACTTTAATTTCTGAAAGAAGCATAAAACTGAAATGAACTACTGGAAATATCTGTTAAATTCTATTAATTTCATAAGAGAAGCACTCTACCAAGGTCAGCTGCTCTTGTTGAGACAGATTTGTTCTTGAAGAAATTTTCTCATTTTGTCGAGTCTGCATTTTCTCATTTGCAATCTTTTTGTTAATACATTCCTTACCACTCCTACAGCAGTTGCCTACACAATCCTCAATGATGAGGGTTTTCTCTCTTTTTTGTTAAATGTAACAGTCATATTGTTCTGTATATTTTCAGCTTGATACCCCACACATGCTAACAAAATAAAAATACCACCAGAACCAATTAAAAAAAAACCAAGAAACACCAAAAAACAAACAAACAAGCAAAAAAAACCCAACAAAAAACCAAACAGTTATACAAGAGCACTCCAAAAATCTAAAACCAGAACATTTAATAAGAAAACATAAAGAACGGGACATTTATTTTTCTGTAATCCACTGTTTGGCATATCGCTAGAAAGCAGAAACTTTCTGAATTTAATGATCTAATTTTCGTTCCCTCATCCCTACCCCATTTTGTTATAATCAGTTCAATACTGTTTATTTGCATATGCTTGAGCATAAAAGTACATTATTACCTGGAGAACACGCACATTAAGATTGAGCAAAACCACTCTTACAGTAATGCTCTTCTTGGTAATTTAAAATACTGACACGGAGTAAGTGAAAAACATATCCAAAATTCAGCTTAGGTATTTTCTCAGAAATTGTGTATTCTTTAATGATCGAGGTTGTAATGAGGCAACAAGATGCCTTTATTCCTGCCCAAAACTTTTCTGTGAGTACCACCTAACAACCAGTTGCCAACCAGTTGGTTGCTTTTTTATTTTATTGCACATTAGGAAGTAGCCAATTAAGATCTGATTCCCAGAGAGAAAAAGAAGGAAGACAACATCTGCTTAGTAAATGACATGAAATAACACTAGGGGAAGGATGTATTTAAAGTATGAACACAGATGTGCTTTTCTTTATGTGCATTGGTAATAACGCTTTTGAGACTTTTGGGAAACTTGCCTTTGTTGATCAGTTCTTCAAAGAGTTAAAAGAACAAAATTGTGAGACAGTTTTCTTCACATCAGTCTTTTGCTTCATAATTTGAAGATCATGGTTCCCTTTTAATCAGCACAGGGAATATATTCTGTTTTCTTGGAGAGGGCAATTTGTGGTTTCATTACTAATTGAAGTAGACTAATTATAAATTATTAGCATTTGAAGAAGGCTTTTAGCTGCTATATAAGACCAGGTCGGTGCGCCTTTCCCTGCACTTCTTGTGAGTGTAACCTGAAATACATAATTCAATAAAGACTTTAGTATAAAATAGGATTAAATATATTTATAAGTCTTTATCAGTCATTTCTGCTGGTCTGTAATTCTAAACAAAATGATGCTAAATAGGCAAAACCATAAAAGAGAGAAGTCAGGTGATTCAGTATAGACATGCTTGCTTTCTACGTGGGTTATTCATACTATTTTTCCATGTACCATTTTACTACAACCACTGTTTCATAAAGAATATTTTAAAATATCTTAAGATTTTAGTTCAAAATGGACAGCAACTCAAGAAGTAAAACTGATCTTTTAAATCCAGCTGAAAAGAGTCATAGAAAAGAAGGTAATTGGACAGATTCTGTATTTGTTTGCAGTGTCAGTAACAATATTGATAAGAACATCAGTTTAGAATAAAACCATTAAAACAACGATTTACATACCCACATACGTGTAGAACAGGAACAAGTTCGTCAGCTCTTCATCTCTCTCCTTGCTGTCTAGTTATAATGAGGAACTTTTTCTCTACTATAGAAGGTTCTTTGTGTTAATCATTTTTAACCTGTGATCCTGAATGTGACCTCTGCTTTCAGAATTACTTGCACTTGCAAAGTTGGGTCAGGGGGAATAGAAAAGGGAAGAAACAAAGTGACTTCTTGCTAGAAGCCATTCTGTGAGGCCAGTGAAGTTTTTTATCTTGGCAAAAGGAAAACATTTTTCATTCAACTTTTCTAGTTTTGTCTGGTACAACTTTTACCTGTTCTCTTGACTCTAGTTTCTTCATGAAGAGCTCTATCTCTTTTGCAACTATTTCCCCCTCTCCTTCCCATCAAACATTGTGGACCAGCCTTGGGTCTTCGGCACTCTCTGAAAGGCTTGTAGTAGGGCTTGCAACTAGGTGGCCCACATGAGAACATCCCTAAACATGCCAGTAGTATGAAGTTGGCTGTGCACTGTCTAAATGCATCATATAAGATCCCTGCTCAACAGATCTAAGAGTACAATGAGATACAAAATGCAAAAAAAGTACAGAGCACAAGAAAAGCAGAGTCATGGTATGCTGTAGTCATAGAGCTTTACAAGCATCACTATCTATTTTCTGAGGCTTTATAATAAGGGAAATATTTTATGAGTGGAGGGAAGAAAGATGGGGAGATATTTTCACTGTCTTTTATTATAAGGGGTAGAACAGTTAAAATATGAAGACTGAACTGTGGTGTCATTTGGAGTTTCTACTGTTGAGTTACTGAAACTTACTAGGATGGGGCTATGAAGTATTGAGCTTTAAAAATAAAGACAAATACACTGTATTTCATGCAAAAAGTGACCTAGTAGTAGAAAAATGAAATGGAAGGGGGACATAGACAAAATTTTGTAGTAGAAGAGTAGTCTTTGCTGTGGCATTTTGAATAAGTGGGGGAAACTTAACGTCTTTTGTGTCTAAATATGTATGATAATGAAATACTGGTTAATCAGTGCTAAAAAAACAAAAATAAAAAAAGAAAGGATTTGTTGTGAGGATGAAGAATATACCTATAAGGTATCAGGTAGAAGAATTTGCAAAACTGTCTCTCAGGTTTGGAGAGGGTACAAATAATAATAATTTTAAAAATATCTTTGAACCGTTGCTTGAGTAATAGAATGAGAAAGTTATCTGGAGTGATTAAGAAAATGGTGGAAAAATGTTACAAGTGAATATCAGCATGCTTGTTTTGATCCTGTTGAACTTGAAAAGCAGATAGCTGATCACTTGTAAGATGTCAAAGAGGCTGAGGTGAGGAGGTGACAGGTCTGGGATAGTGAGATAGGGCTGTAATTTGCTTTAAGATGAATTAAATTTGCAAATAAGTGTGCCCTGAGATAATTTAAAGGCAGAAGAGGAGGCAACAAAATGCAAAGTATTTTGGAATTCCCACTAAGAATTGCAATAAAACCTAGAGGGTTCTGTGGAAGAAACACAGTGGAAAAAAAAAATGATCATAGTGCACAGCTAGAGAAGCCAAAAGGAGACTGAATTCAAGAGGAACTTGGTTGTATTGAAGGGAGCTGACAGTTCAGGGCAAGATACCAAGTGTTGTTTCTGAGCTCAGAGAGATGAAAGAGGAGAAATGGTAGTTAAAGAGGCGGGGGGCAGGCATGTTTGTGCTGTGACGTGAGAGGATGTGGAAGTAAGGTAAAGATTAAAAGAGGGAGTAAGAGCAGACACTAGCAAACTCTGAAGTTATTGTTCCAGTTTTGTGATAGAAAAAATGAAAGCTGTAGGGAGGAAAGACAGAAGTTTGCAATGGGAGCAGGGGACTGGAGAAGATTGAAGTACATTCTAAGAATACATCAGGGATGTTTCTTGCATCACCAGATGATGATCTTTCTGACTACTGAGGATGATGAAAGTAGTCAGGTCCAGATCTTGCAGGACAGAATGAATCATGGTTGTCCTGTGCTCGTCTATACCGCTCTGATCCAGACTGCCTTGGTGTTTTCTGGCTAAGGCATTGGAGAGGGAAGCTAGGAGGTGAATTCCTTAGAATTGGGCTCAGGTGGATTTGAACATGCATGCTTCTGCATGAGGTTATTAGCCAAGGTGAGTGTCAACTACACCATCTGAGATTGCTTCTTAAAGAGAATTGTCTGTAGGTTAAGCGTTCCATGAACAGGTATATGAACATGCCCTGAGTACACACTGTAATGAGAACTTGAAGACCTAAACAATGTCCTGCACATTTTCTTTATTTGGCTAGGGCTTTCACAGGGCAAAATTAAACAAGTGAATGTAGAAATAAAGTTTTGGATCAAAATGAGATATTCAGTGTTTGCAAAGACTGCGTGTTCAGGGAGACAATGAACAAAAGGTATTAGGATCACCTAGTTGAAGATCAATATCTTAAGTGACACCTATTTTAGAAGTTTGAATCCTTTTACAAATGGTCTTTAGGCTTTTTTTTTCATTCCTTACTTCAGAATAGATTTTTTCCATGATAGCGTTCTCTTATTAATATTTAGTAGCTGTAGGGATGTTGATTCTCTAAACAAAGAGATGACTGGGGTTGTACTTACTTTTCAGTCTCTGTTGTAAGAAAGTACCTGGTGTAGCATATCATGAGTAATAATATTTTTGTATAGTTGTGTACATAGGAGGATAACTTAGCTATATGTTATCTTTCAATATTGTCGTACTTTGCATATATATGCTCTACATAAATGAAAAAGAAGTGTAGGGAAATGAGTTATAAAACCTCTCCTTTAAATTTAACACAAAACCAACTGAAGTGTAATATGGCAAAGTGAACTGTGAGCAGTATGCACAGCTTATACTGCATGTGTTCTAACAAACCCATTAGAAGAGAATACAACTAGTAAGTCTTTATTCTTGCTATCATACAAAACTATTTAGTTTTGTACAATTGTACAATTTCTTTATACATGAAGTGATTCTTTCAGATGTATTCACTGTACTTTTTTCCCCACAATATTTCCTACTTTTTATCAAATTTTAACCTCAGAAGTACTTACCTATATAAAAATTTTTACATTCCTATCCCACTCTAAATTTCTCTGTTCCTATTTCCTATCTCATATCAGAAGCAAAGCATAACTGCATTTGTAGAATTCTCTTTTCACTCTCCAGCTCTTCTGCACCAGCAGCCCTTTGATTTGAAATTGTAAGGCACTTAATCTTTTACCAGCATTCTTACAAACAGATTCAGCTTGTCCTTTTGCCGATGCTTCAGCATGTAGCTAATTTGGTCTTTTTTCTTGCAGTTTAGAAGACCTCAGATAATTCTTCCTCTGTTCTCTCACAAATATATGAAATTCTAAGTAGTCATCTAACTTCCATCACATTCATGAGGCAATTCCATCACCACCAAATTGCAGACTTGGCAAAACATGGTCTATCTGCCTTTGAAATGATATAAGAAAAGATTTAATTTCAGAGATGCTGGTGCAGACAATCTAATCTACTACATGACTGCTTGTACTTTTATAGAATAGCCTGTTCTTTTGCATATCCCAGCATGGAACATTTAAACTATTATTCAGCTTGGTTAAAGTCTTCATTCAATTCACCAGTGCTTCACATTTTATTTGATGAAAGATAAGGTCACTGGGATTCATAGAATTTGGCCTAAAACTGCTGATTTGCAGAAAGCAACACAGTTCTGTATAGATCTTTAGAAAGGACTGATTTGATGTCAGTATGCATTCGAATAGTCCTTGGCTACAATTTTAAAGGCTGCTGAAGTAGAAATAGTGAATTCTTTTACTTGTGTTACAAACTCCTAGTTAATGCGTTTACTGATAGCTTATCTAGGAAAAGAATCACGTATTAATCCCTCAGGTTTAGTTAGATAACCCCTACAAAAGCTTTAAGCAGCTGCCAGCTTGGATTCTTCAGGTTGAATCCAGTCAGACAATCTGTAATCCATGTTTTGTTCTTTGCTCTTCATTTTAGGACTTTCAGTCTACAAGCTAAAAGCATACACAAAAGAATGTGAGCAGCTGTGGTTACAGAGACATGTCTTGTAAGCAGTAATGTGTGATTCACAGTGGCACTGCCTGATGTATAGAGTTCTTTAAAAAACAATATTTACCCTATCTCTTTAATGATATATTTGAAAGTATGACAAACAAAAATTCTGTCTCTCTGTCCTGTCTCAGCGGTCACTGTTCCTCACACAGTGGTAGTCCAAATATTCGAGTGTTAACTTTCAAGAGCACTAAATCCACCACAGTCTGGAGAGGTATTAAATACAGAAAAAATAAGTATACTGGCTAAGTTTCTGGCTTGCTCAGTCTGAACAGGCTCATACATCTTTTACCTTCTATGGCTTGTAGACTCTGACGTTAAGAGAGGAAGAGAGGCCACATACTCAGAGTGAAGCCATTTCCATTTATGTCAAAAATAAATGGCTGAAAGCTGAAGTGTGGCTAGTGCTTCCTTGGCAGAAGCTGATGTCATTCTGAACAGCAAAGCCTTTGAGATGTTTCAGTGGTCCTTCATTATTTATTTTGATCACATAAATGTTTATTATCTTTCTCTAAAAATAGATGGAGTGAATTTGAGACTCTTGCAGTGTGAATAAGTGACAATTCACTGAAAACTCTTTTGGCAATATACCTAAGTCACAAACAACCACCCACAATTTTCAGTTATATAAACTTTTTTGCAGGGAGAAAGGGGTAATATCTGAACATCTCTAGGCTTATTTGATTTGTGTACATTTGTTGTGACCATTTTGTTAGTGAAATAACATACAAAAATATAATAGATAGGAATCAGTACAGCACAGTACACAGTGTAAATGAACTTGTGTATGTTTGGAATACAGTAGTGAAGATCTTATCTGATCACTCTTACCCAAATGCTAACAGACCCCAAACACATAACTGACCATGGACCTGCTCGAAACCATACTATAGACCAGAATACTTGAGTGATTATTCAAGAATTTGTAGCAACAAACATCCCTTTCTCTTTGTTCCCAACTATAACTACCTCTGTTTGCTGCTGCAAGCTTGAACTCAAAGATGCTGATGTGTGTAACTGCAGTGATGGGTTTATGGTAGGTATTTGAAACTGGATTTTTGTGAGACTTATGACCTACATTTCAGTTCATTGTGGAAAAACCTTGGAGTGGTTATGAGCTACTCTCATGGTTTTTCAGCTGTTCTGAAATCTTATTCCTCTATTTGTGTTCTGTGCAATAGGATAGCACTTGTAAATATATATATATATATATGTTTTAGTGGGTTTTAAAATTGCATAGTCTTTTAAATACCACTGAATGTTTGAGTTATGATTAGTTATTGGATTATGCCTTTTATTTAATATGTAGCCAAATACCGTTTCATAATTCTTTCTGATACTTTATTAGGCTGATACTGTTTTTGTCTCTTTCTCTATCATCTTTGGGAAAGCACTTACATAAGAACGTGACAACATAATAGAATAACTAAGTCACGCTTTCAAAATCTTTTTAACATGTTTCATAGGGCAAATGTCTTTTTCCAAGACAGAACCACTTTTCTGAGACTTTATTAGGCATTTAAATCTGTAACAGTTTGATCTTTTCAGCAGAGGAAAACCCAAAAATTTAAACAAACAAACTCATGCTAAAAAGACCCAAACAAACACAACAAAAAGCCAAACCAAACACCCAAACAAAACAAAAAACCCCTGTGTGATTAGGAGTACAGTAGCCATAAGGGTTTTTCTTTCCTGTCTGTTAAAATCCATTCCTGCCAGACATATGAAGAGCTGAACTTCATGCCAATATTGATTTGAAGTATATCTTCACTCTTGACTTTCTCTGCGGTGGTTCATTTCCCTTTTCCGTGCCTCTTTGTAATGGCCTTCTTCCAAGCTGTGAGACTGAGAAGTCAGTACAAGCCCAACACTGATTTCAGCAGGGAACTAGAGAGACATTTGCCCTTTATTGTAGATGCAGAACATAAATTCAATCCCGGGAGACCAGCATCCTAAAATTACCTCAGGAGTAATTTTTCGAGACCAGACATTTAGATGATGAACATTGTTCCCTTTCGCTAAGCTTTTTTAATATTGTAGAAAGTCAAGCATGTTCCTACTGTAAATATTGTATGTCTCTTTTTTAAACATGAATTTACAAGAACCCTTTTGAGTGACAATACAAATGCAATACTTAAAATCCAAATTAATTCAGAAGTAGAAAATCCGATTTGGAACTTTGTGCAATAGATAACTACTGAATGGATTTTGATGGGGCATAATTTATCAGATAAAACTATGGCTCATGATGTATTTAAGGCCTCTACTTCCAGTACTGGCTTTTATTGTAAAAACAATTAACTGATTAATTAATTATGGTCGGTCATTTATTTTTATCTGTTTTCAAGTCAGAGTATGTCTCCCTCTTAAAAGTCATGCTTTCCAGAGCATTTTTTATTTTATTTTGTTCATTTGGAAGAGAAAGAGACCTCAAAGCCACACAGTAAAACATAACCGATCACTTTCCTCACTCTACAAAGGCAAAAATCACAGGCAACAATTTCATCTGCAGGGAAAGAGATACTACAAGCCTAAACCAGAATCCTGAGTGTGTTGTTGTCCTTGCCAAATTGAATGTAGGGATTTTATTCAGAAATAGTTCACAAGACTTTTCACAGTAGTTAAGAGCACTGTCAGTGTTGCCAGAATGTGTTTTTAGTAACAATCACAAGTTCCTCTTAGCTTCCATCTATTTAGAAAGACCTATCTGCTAACACTATGTACCAATTACCACTTTTACAGAACATGGTGGTTAGATTGGAACGTATTTGTTTTCCTGGAAATAGTCTGTTAGAACTAGTTCCAGAGAAGAGTTTCAGCATCATAATGGTTACTGCTGCAGCACAGTTCCTGTTACATGGCATGTGCATTGCTAAGGGGCCATATCCAAAAGGCATTTAAGCGGCATGACATTAAACATGGTAGCAACTGTGCTCAAAGCCAATCATTATGTCAAAAATGTACAACTCTCCTTTGTTCCCATGTACAAGGCCCATCAGAATGGGAACCAGAGAACAGACAGCAATTACATCCAGTTAATAGGAAATGCTGAAGTAAGAATACATGTGAGTAACTTCAGAAGCTCTTTTATATTCTTGCCAGGCTCTTTCCTTTTCTGCAATTGTCTATTTAACCTGCATTTGTCACATGAAGCGTAGCCAGAGAGGTGGGATCAGGGGAGATTTAAATCTATACCCTCTATATACCTGCTGTATTTCTCTGATGGGTTATCTACAATCATGTTGCCTCTGTTTTTCCTTTGAATTTGTTTTATTTTGCCCAGAGTAATTAAATATTCAAGGGGTCAGAAAGAAAGAAGAGGAGAAATATCTGGTATGGGGATTCACCTGGAATGAGTGCAACCTTAGTTCATTTGCATGCTGATATTGGAGTCCAGCATCACACTGTTCTCAGCCAGGGTTTATTTAGGGACCTTCAAGTATCTTTTCTGTGATGTATTCTTCTATCACATTTCATGATTCAGTATTTGAGTGTTTATGATCAAAACTTCCTCTGATACCTGAAGATGTTTTATCCAGTGGATGGTACATACAGGCTTTGTGAACAAGTTCTTTTAAAATTCCTGACTCATCTGATAACTGCCTCATTTTGACGAGACATGCAATTTAACAAATTCTAATTATGAATCCTCGTTTTCCTGCACACAATATTATACGTGGTGCTGATCATTTCTCTGACCCTGTGATACATATATTTCAGTTATTTCTTTCATATGAATTCAACATTTCCATGTGAATGTCCAAACACAAAGAAGCATGAAGAATTTATTAAATGTTAATGCTGCTTTGGAAATCGTTGTTAGTGACAGTTTAGTTTGTGTTGAAGAAACGTATTATTCTATTCAACTTCACACAAAAACAATAAAAAGGAAGAAGAACAGAAATTCACAGGTTGGGTTTTGCCATTTTAAGAGACGACCATCATTAATGAAAGTGCTTTAGTTCCTAAATCTTATGGCAGATTACACGATTGGAATCACAACAGAGATACTTAAAACCAAATAGTAATTTTCCGTGGGACAAGTTCTGGTCTCATACTATTGTTCTGCATGCACAGTAACTATGATATAGGAGAAGCATTTGCTACTCAGGGAATAAAAACATCTCCACATCTCTTTAACTTTTAATCTTAGTTTGTGGTTTATATATGACTTCCCCCCCCGCCCCATGTTCTTCATGTCTTACAAAGAGCAATAAGAGATTCAGTACACCGTGAAAGGGTTCCACCAGACAATATCTGTTTTCTTATGCTTCCCCTTCTTCTTACCCCAACAGAGAAAAATGATAGGGTATATTTAGGCCATGAGAGTTAGGAATGTCAAGAGATGCTGCCTGCTTGGATTTTCCCTGCTCAGATCGTTACTGCAGTACTTTTCTTGCACAAAAGTATTTATTTTTCCTTTAAAAAGGTCATTATTTTATGTGCTGGGATTTCAAAAATGCCAAACCACATCTAGCTATTCCCCTGGATGTTTAACTACGTTGGTTGAGACAGATTCATAGCATCAGTGGCTCACCAGTACAGCTTTGTCAGCAGTCTGTATTTCTCCCTCAGTAGATGTTGCTGTAGGATTTTATTTACACTTGGAAATCCAGGATGAGTTTATTTGAGACTGAACTGAGTTTCAATATGGAAATATACAATGATTGTGTCCTGAAGTTTATGCTCTCATGTTTGGGGAAAAATAGGTAAAATATCTTTTAAAACCTTGGTCTCTTTCATGTTCCTTATTGGTCAGCACAATAGACTGGACCAAGAAGCTCCTAAAATGAAATTTAAGTGAAACCCTTTCTTCATCTTCTCTAAATTGTATTTGTGGTCCAATCATTTGAAAAACTCCATTATCATGTTGACATACGTTGTTGCTAATAACAGGTTCCAAAGGAGAGCTGGACGTTTAATACAACTCTCAACTTTTTAAAATAGGAAATGCAGTCACATGGAAAAGCTAAATATGTCCTAAATAAATAATTGAAATTTGCATATGGTAGCAAAGTGTCTGCCATAAAGAGGTTGATTATAATGAGATTTATTACACAGGGAAAACATTTTTATATGCTGATTCAATTAGCTTTGAAAACTTGCCGTAATGTGCCAGTGTTGCTTATTGCCATTATATGCTTCCAAGGCAGCAAATTCATTGACTGTGTTGAGGATAAGTCATAGGACTCAAATGACAGCATTTGAAAGCATTGTCTCTACAGTAGCAATGTGAGTACTTAGTTTTCTTGTAGTAAGGGTTATGTTTTCAAGCCTATTTCAGCTCTTTTAGAGCCTGTTCCATCACTGTTAGAAAGTTTTGCCAGTGAATTTAGTCTAACTGGACTAAAAATTGCTTTGGTATCCCATGGAGTTTTGAGAGCTCAATTAAATATTTTCAAAAAGCGTATTATTGCAGCTACATTTATTAACACCAGTGCTGTTTGAAATCAGTGTGGGTTTTTTTTAAGGCTCTGAACTTCAGACCACATACTCAAAGACAAGGAGGTATGTAAATGTAATGTGATTTCCTGTCCAAGATGAAGACATGCTTCTGATCATATCTGCATGAAATATTTAGAGCCTGGTTTAAAGCACTTCAGTGCTATTTTAACATTAAGCACATGAGTTGTCAGTCAGACTGTTTGGACTCAGAGTTAGCCATGAAGCTGAGAACTTAATAATCAAGCAAGTTCTAAAAGTAGTACTTAAGACTTTTTATTTTGGTTAAGAAATATCTTCAAACGGATTTTTCTCCCTGTCTCTCAAATTCTGAACTCACAGTTTGCTAGGTCACTGGAAATGCTCTTCTTCAAAATTACTCAGAATAATAAGACTCTTTATATAAAGTGGCCTATTATCATAAATGAATAAAGCACAACCTCTTAAGCAAATGAAGAAGACTGTAAGAAGAGTAGATCTCGGTCATGTACAATATCTCCTTCAAACGTGGGGAATTTTCATGAAAATTACAGTACTTCAAAAATTCTCTTTTCCTAATTTTTGCTAAAATTACTTATATCATGAATCATGTCTTCTAACTACCTAAGCTTATCTACTTTAAATGGTAATGAGCTTTATGTTTGAAACTTTACAGGATTCCTTGTAGGTAATTCTAGAAGAACATCTTAAAAGAGAATTTGGGACTCTAAGCGTTACAAAACAGAATGAGCTATTTAAATTAACAAGCAAGTTGTTAGTCAGGTTAACAATTAGTGTAGTGGAAAAAAAAAAATCATAGGCAAACTTCATTAATGTGGTGCAGAAGAAACAACTATTTCAACAATTTCTCTGTCATTAGAACTCTTTGAATTCTGCCCTGTTTTTTAGTCTATAAAATCATGTAAAGTTATACAGGATCAGGGAGAAGGAGAAGAGGAAGGGAAGAATGTAAAACTGAATAATTGTAGCTTGAACTGGATGAAAAAAATTATATATATATGCATTTTTTTTCCATTTAAGATCCCACAGTAAATCAGATACCACTAGTCTTGATCGACTATGTCATGGAATAACAAAAAGATGGGAAGAAACAAGTTTGAATTAAAAATCAGAGTAGTAATCTGGTTTTCAGGGCAGAGGAGCAAGTGACTATTACAGAAGCCTCCTGCATAACATCACATTAAAAACTTTCCATCCGTCTGTACAAAAGCTTGATAATATCTAGATCTTGAAAAACTCTATCAGTTATGCTTTGCATGGGTGACAATGCCAAGCATGTAGTTTTAAAAAGCTCATACAGCAATTTAAGGTTATAGGCTCTTTTTAGTAAATGTATAAGTGAAAAAAAAAAAAATTATGAAAGTGTGAAGCAGACTTGCTTGTTTTGAAGAAAATAGGATGTAGATTTTATCTAATGACAATGTGTCTTTTGATGAACAAAAAAAGCCATCAAGGCCTTCAGGGTGATACTTATTGTTTTATAATAGTTTGAGCTTAGTGCTTTTCTATCACTCATTATGGAATAATGTTGCTAGACTTTGCAGGGCAAGGAAAAAAAAAAAAAAAAAAAGAATGTCTGTTCAACTCTCTGCTTTTTGCTTCCAGAACTTTCTATGGATGTAGCACTTCTGAAAAGAACTCAGCTTCTGCCTGTATCTATTCAGGTTTTGTTCTCCTTATTTGTTCTCTTATTTAAATTTGTATCTATGAATTGTTGATAGATCTTCCTATTCTGGAGCTGTCTCAAATTCTTTTTTTTTCCAGTGATTTTAAGACTTGCACCTTTTACCTTTCCTCGTATATTATTTAGTCAAGTGTTAGCTTGGTAGCTAGTGAGTATAAGAAAACCAACTTGTGGAATATCTTTCTCATACACTGCTAAACAATCCAGAGAGGGAGAGATCAATATATTTGATACAGCTAGTATCAATTGACCCAAATCCATCAACCATTAACTCAGTTTTGCCAACATAAAAAGAGGCTGTATTTCATACAGAAATTTTCTGCTCAGTGAAATTCGCTACTTCAACAGCCCAGCCTGCCTCTCCGAACAAACACTATCTAACAAAATAGCAGTTAGTATAAAAGTGATAGTTTGGCAGGGCATGTTACAAACAGATCATCTTTTACAGCTCATATGCTCATTGTTGCAGCATCTGATAAGGACTGTTTTCCTGTGTGGAACATAGGAAATTTGCATTAGTGCACTGATTTTGTTTAGTTGAAAGAAGTGGTTTGTTTTCATAGTCTGAGAGCACTTGTGCAGATTTCTTTCCGGCAAAGTAAAACTTGTTGGCTTCTGTTGAGGTGAAAACACAGGCTTTATGGCCCATTCTGGAAAATGTTGCAGTTTGTTAAGATGTGGTGAGACAAGAGAAGGTTCTATATCTGAGTATATCAGTTTGCAGTGAATCTTTAATTCCTCATCTGTAGATTATGTTAGGTTAGTCCCTCTTCTCAGTGAAATCCCAAGGCTCTGCTTAGTCTTTCGTGGCATTGAAAATCCTTGTGATCTATTATCAGATTATCCTTGAGAGAGTACTATGTGTTTCACTCCTAGAAATAGGCAATCTGCTTTCTAGCATTCACCATTAGAAGGAGTCATTTATTAGAGCAAAACTTTGTCATTCAGTTATGCTTTTGTATAGAGCGCATGGCCAAAAATCTCAATCACAATTGTCAAAAGTTGGTTAAAGATGTTGTCAGTGTTCCAAACTTCAGAGATGCTGATCCTGTACTGAGCAATGTGCTGGAGTGCCACCACTTGTGGTAGAGAGGAGCCTGTTACAGGGAACATTTGGTGACCTCTCATCCTTCTGTTTTCTCGTTTTTCAGGCTATGATCATTCTCCTATGGCACGTGAAATGCTCTTCCTTCTTTTGCAAGTTATTTTTCTCAGCATGCAGTGAACTGATAAAAGTAAAAAATATTTAGCCAAAGCTTTAATTACTTTAGCCTACTTATTATATTCAACACCTTACTGTATGCCTCATTTCGACTTCTTTTTATCTATGTTTTCATGAGAAAAACTGATTATAGGTACCACAGGTAGAGACCTGACTAACAGTAAGAGACTTATGGTGTAGAAGAAAACCTGTCAAATTTGTAGTCTAGTTTTTATGTGAGATATGTTTTGTTATGCTATGTAGAAAAGGTTTTAAATAACTGATCATTTCTTTCCTCAAATAGATAAACATTTTTTTAGAGTTAACTGCTGCTAGTAGTGATATTTAACTGCTTTATGCCTAAGACAGGAATTCCTTATGTTTCTGTATGCAGTAAATGATGTTTATTAGGGATAAATCAACATATTGACAAAGCACAATATCAGCAAAGCTGACTAAACTTGTGTAGGCTGGATGAGTCTGGCTTGTGTTGAACCTTGTGAAATCCACTAGCCAGGAACTATTTGTTCTTGCAGTTAGCCCGTTTCTTAACTCACAGGCAAAGTAGAAGACTATCATAAAGCAATAGAATGATGTAGAATAGGATGATGTAGAAAAGATAATTGCATCTGTTCTGGCCGTTCCCAGAGGCTCAGAAGGAAGGAACAGGAGCTTCTGTGGTGGAAAGTTAGTCTTTGAGAGTGTAGAGACCCTGGAAAGAGAGAGAGAATCTCAAAATGGTATTGTTCAAGAAGGAAGCTTTGAACTTAGACTCCTTTTGGACCATCTGCTTCTGGGTATTCTCTCACCTTTTACTACTTCCCTCTTCAGGTCTCTCCAGAATTTATTGTACACCTTGCCCTTACCTGCTGACTCTGCTACAGGGTCTGCTGAGATCAGTAGTAAAAATGAAGCACAATCAGGATTTGTACTAAAAAGAGATTTCTTTCTATTTCAGCAACTTGTTTCACAGTTTATTTGTATTTATACTAGAAAGAACATACATCCAGATGACGTGTTGATCTTTCAGTGTAACTACTGGGTCAACAGTATTATTAAGTCTTTCATCTACAGTATGGTACTATAAACATGGTCCAATTTTATATAATTTTTGCTGTTCCATAAAAAAGCACGTTGCTTCTATTTGTCATTGTCTCATGTAAAACTCCCCTTATTCTAATTGTGTGACGTTGTACTGAGAAAAAGTACTCCATTAACTGACTCATTCAACAGTGACTAGTCCTCAGTGTTTCTATGGTGCTCTTGCAATAGTTGTTTCTTTAGTGACTCCTCCTGAGTCTTAGAATACTATAATAGGATAGTGTTTTAACATGTTAATTCTGGTATACAATTGTTGATGATTATTTTGAGAGAAAAAAAGGAAAATCACTTAAAGTAATGAAGCCTTCAAATTTTCATCACTGTGCTGTATTGGGAATAGGGCCCTGCAATTCCTTCCCAAATATCCTGTTTGAACCTAGTAGCAAAAGACTGTCGTTATAGGGGAGTAATGCAGGTGTGACAGCACCTTGGGCAAGCTACCAAGTGCATGGAAAGGTCAGCTGGTGGCTGAAAGGGGAGTGCAAGAATTAAATGAAAGGAGAAAAATGCCACTGTTATGCTGACGTTTTCATTAAGAAAATCACTGAATACATGGAACAAGTCTGACATTTACTTCTACTGCTACAGTGGTAGAAATCACTGCACTGTGTGTACTGCAGGTTTTCCTGTTCAGTCAGCATATTGTACAGCTGTGATAAAGGGGCCTGTAATAATTTCACAATAACGGTGATACAAAATTGTTCATTGACTCAGCTTTTTCTCCATTATATAAAATATATTATAACCAGCCATGTAAGTCAATTTCTTTTATTATGCCTCTTTCCACCTCTACACATATCATGGCTGTAATCAGCCTTTTAAAATGATTTCTTGGATGTTGCTCGTTTCCATACAAATTGCCCACCTTTCCTCTTTCTCTTAAAAATAGGTATGTTCACCAAATTACTGTAACTGAACATCATACATTGTAAAGTCTGATTTTAGTTATATAGCTGGAAAATTTTGCTGTAATGCTGCATAATGAAAGGAGTTATTCATCAGGTCTGAGTGACTGGTCAATCTGTCACAGACCACGGTGTGGTGCATTTTTGTATTCAGCGGTTTAGTATGTGGAAGAGATGACCCGTCATTGGACTCATCCAAATTATGTCACTTTGGCAATATAGAGAGGTCATAAAAGGGTAAAACAGCTTTTGGAAATACTCCTCACTTTGGAGGTATGCTGGGTTTACAGGCATGCCCAGAATGGTCAATTATCTTCCTTTTCTGGACAGGTGGATGGCTCATAAGAGATGTTTGCAGCCAGAATATTAATTAGAATAGCTTTAAACCTTCTCTAATTGATTCCAGGAGTTCAACAGGTTCCCAGGAAACTTAAAAATATGTGGAATACAAAGTTGATTCAGAAAGTTTGGTAGTAAATTTCCCCCCTTGGAACTCAGTAACAAAATTCATACTGAGTTTGAGGGTGGCAGAGTGGGAGGCCAGATACAATACTTGATGTTTAATCTTCTTGGAAGATGCATGTAGTGTTGAGCCAAGAACCTTTGAGGTATGACCCATGACCTGTTTATTTCAATTACAAATCCTTCTGCTGTTGGAAGGTCCATTTACACAAAGAATGGTATTAAAATTAATGTCCATCCAAAGACACAAAAAGGTGTTTAAAACATGGATCGGTTATATTTTACCACACACTGACAGGACGTGCTGTAATACTGCCTTGTAACAGACCACCAAAAAGGGATACAAGAGGGATATTAGTGCTGCAGCACTTATCTTTGGTTACTGTGAAATTATTACTGCAAAGGGGAATGAATCTTTATTGATTGCAAGTTCCTTGCTCAGACCTTGAAGGAGAGACACGTTTCCATTCAGGATCCTGACTCTTCCCAAAGACTCAAGTAGGTTGACCACTTGCAATGTAAAGCTAGGAAATGTTGGAGTATTACCTACACTCTTAGTCAAATCTGTTCTCTGAGGCACTTTGAACCCTGTTCACTGATCATCCACAGTACATACCTGGTAGTGTACTTGCAGGCTTTCTTTTGGAGTACATCAGTCAGTTGCTTTTCAAGTAAAACCTGGGCATTGTTTTTGGGTAGCTCACTCCAGGGACAGGTCATTTGTAAATGTATGTAAGACCTTGGAATCTTTGTTTACACGGTCTCGCCATACTGTCTCAGCAAACCTCACACCCTGAAATATCATCCATATATCATGTGCTATATCCACCGCACCACACACAATATAGATTCTTGGCATCACACTTTTCTGGAAGGCTGTGTTAAGATAATTATTTTGTGTATTTGGAACAGCAAAACAACCCCCTTTTTTTCAGCGTAGACATGGAAACAGTAAATGGGACCAGAGGGATTAAGGCCAAGCACAGCACAGTGTGGGCTGCAGGATACTTTGGACATAGTTAATCCTTTACTGATTGAGTTGAACCCCAAAGAAATGTAGATGCAAGCTTGCTGTACCAGATGGTCTGAAGTCAGACAGTGGTTTTCATAGTGTAGATGTAGCCTTTATCTTATAATTGTTACCAAGCAAGGCAACATTCATCAAAAAGGTCTGGTTTGGGGCTAACAATAGACAGAGGATTTTCTGAGTTCTATCTGCAAAACCTGTTCTTTTTCTGAGTTAGACTTGTTTCTTTTCATGTGATGTTTCCTTTCATGACATCAGTTTAGTTTACCTTCAAGGAAAAATAAGAGTATACACCAAAGTATATGGCATTATTATTTTATATATTATAAAATTACTGAAGAATTTGGAAGAAAAGCTCCATATTTTTTACTTTATCCTTCAGATAAAATTCAAGTGCATACTTACAATTTACTGAATCTGATATTCCTGGTAAAAAGATCACAGAATGAAGAAATGAATCATTCTATTCCTCTCAGTGCCAGATGGGCTTAACAAGTGCCATTGATGGGAT
Source organism: Patagioenas fasciata (assembly GCF_037038585.1). NCBI lineage: Eukaryota > Metazoa > Chordata > Aves > Columbiformes > Columbidae > Patagioenas > Patagioenas fasciata. Next base: position 64,865,933 of record NC_092523.1, on the reverse strand, counting down.
GTTTACTAATACTCAATTCCATGAGCTACAGTTTAGCCCAAGCAGGGATTTCTAACTTAGTGCCCCATAGCCCTGTGGGTGGAGCCCCTTCTGTAGGTACTGGGCTATAGTCCCTGTTGTTGGAAAGGAAATAGCGTGGTTAGACCCATTGACAGTACAGGATGTTTCAGAAAGATGGACCCAATTTGGAATCACTAAACAGTCTGTACAGCTGGGGGAGGGAACACAGAGCATTTCTAAAAAGGTTACTAAAACTTCGCAACTCGTTAAACCGCTTGTAAATTTTTGTGCAATGGTAACATATCACCATCATGAAACTTGGTCCCTCTTTTTGAAACATCCTGTATAATAAAAAGGAGATCTTTCAGAAAAAAAAATACTCAGCTGACCGCTGAGTGTCTTTTGTTCTCATGGGCAATACAACAGTAATAAATGGATAATAATCAAAGTATCTGTCTCCCAAATAACTGTATTTGTAAACAAATACATTTTCTGTATTTACAGATGTGATAAACCAAAACAAAAGTATGTACTGAGATAAAAGACATATTTTATGATGAATTTCTACCCATCCTACTGCTCCAGAGATTGTGGATTTAGAGTCTGTATTTTGTTTCTGATCCTTCATAGTTGAAATACCTCCTGTTTCATTTGCTTTCCTATTTTTAGCAGTTTCTGTGACAATGTCACAGTCATTTCTGCTAAATGATCAAAATTGTTAGCTTGAGCTTGTTAGGTGTTTAACAAATGCATAACCTACCAAAATTCACAATAGATTGTGAAAAACTGAACAATGCATTTGTTTTTATTTCTGTATGCTTTGAAAAAATGTGCTGTAACTATCCATTTTCACCAAAAACGGGAACACTTACAAAAAAAAAAAGCAAGCCAATTTTAATATCCATAATATAACCAAGTAGGAATGAATGTAGTACATATAGTATACTTTTTAAAAGCTAGCTGTTTCTTACAATATGAGAATTTTGCACACATGGTATTTTTGTTACAAAAGTGGATTCATTTGCAATATTGAAGTACATGAGTTGCAGCTAGTATGTCTGGATACATTTTTATAATATATATTTTTGTAATAAACCTATCATCAGAAATGCAAAACGCCTAAAGTATTCAACTAATCATTCTAACTGATTCAGGAAACTTGTGGTGTGGGTGACTAGGTACCATAGTTACAGTAATATTAAAAATACGTAAGAGCAAGACAGGTAATTTAAGGAGGCAGAAGACTTTTCAATGTGACAAAATGGCCACTGCAGGTAGCAAGAGGGCCTTGAAGAAATTCCAGGTTCTGGAAGAGGCTAAGTTACATCTTGAAAAGGTAATAATAAATAATATCCAGTAAGTTTTAATAGACAGTTTTCATGGACAGTTTAAAACGTGGGGTTTTTTTGTTTTGTTTTGTTTTTTTTTTAACCAAGGTCATGCATGTAATATGTGATGAGAAATGTTAAATATAGAGGCTTTGTACAAACAAGCTTGTTTTGTTTCAGAAATGGACTTATTTTCTGAGGCAGTCAAACCTTTTCAAATGGGAAATGATCATCCAATACGACATACAAAAAACAAACAAAAAAACACCACCACAACAACAAAATACCACACCCCTCAAAAAAGAAAAAAAAAAAGAGCATTAAAATGCTGTTTTATCTGGTATATCTTGTCCCTAAACAGATAAAACAGTTAGTGTGGTGCTTGAAACCGAGTTACTGTCCAGATTGTGCAGCACACTGTCTGATTTCCCTGAGCTTTTTAAAGAGATGTATCTCTCTGGTATAGATCCCCATGGTCTACTTACAGAGAAATTTCATTACCATGCTGTGCGGTCCTCACGGTGCTGAAAGTAAAATATTGGATTGACAGGCACTCGTTGTGGAGGAGGGCTTATTGATGATGGAAAGACTGATTCAATCTCTAATCCTGAAGAACGACCTGCCACCTGGAGTGATAGTATACAGATGGGTGCAATCTAAACTCTCTTTCTGCCTCAAGTTGCATTTGGCTGTAGATTAACAATGTGATTCCATATAATGAAGATGGTTGGTTGGTGCAGTGGTAATTTTCCATTACTGACATGCAATGTCAACAGTTCTGACAAAGCTATAAGGACAATGTTTAAATGTGCTACATCTGGCTGGGATGGTTGCCAGGTTATTAACAACCCCATTAAAATTACCTGCAGAGATGTGCTTTGGTAGAAAAGAATGTAGAGCACTGTTTCCCCTGCAACTGTCTGTGCAGGCATAGTAACAGTCTGCTAGCACACACTTGGAACACAGTGTTATGGTAGTGATAGGAGCTTTTTTACAGTTTTATTTTGGTGAGGGAGTATTTTGTAGCTTTAACTGTTTGAATCTGATTCCTTTGGCCTTATACAGGCAAATATCCCATTAAAGTCAATGACAATTTTACCTTAGAGTGAAGTTACATCAGTAGGTCTTGATTTTAATAATGATATTTCCAGTAAAAATACTATGAAGATGTATGCATATATATGAACATTTTTTAAAAGCATGTATGACTGTTCTTTTAATTATGCTTTTTTTTTTTCTCTTTCTCTTGAATGACTGTGTAACACTCCCAGTGAAGCATGCCTAATGTGAAAGGGTTTAAGGCATTTTTCTGAGTAATAGTAAAGGGCCATGCTGTCCCAGAGGACGCTGCAGAAGGCACATCGCATTTTCTGGTGAGACTCTCCCATTCCTTTTAAATGCAGAGGGAGCACTTGCCAGTATAATGATAAATAGGCTTGTGATTCTAGCTCTTTATAGGCACGTTTTAGTCCAAGTTGAAACATTCTCTCTACATTCAGTACTTGAATGCTGGAGAAGATTCTTGCACCCTCTCTTACCAACTCATAGAGTGTCTGCCATAATTTACTTTCAAATTATGTCTCTTCATGTCTGTCCAAGGGATCTCTGCATACTGCATATTCTACCAGCTACCTGCCTCTCATCTGTACAGCTTGTGAGCTGAAGTCCACAGTTCATGGTGAGGTGACCTAGGTGTGCCTGGCAGTACACTGCCTCACTGGGTGTACTCGGGAAGACTCTGCTGGGGACAAAGTAGAAATACCAGCTGCACCTCAGCCTGCCTTTGAATGCTTCCCATGTCTGTTGGCAGCAAGTGCTTCAGGATGACTTCAGGGTTAGTTCATAATGTGCAATGAGAAAAGGAGCTCAAATGTCATAATCTGAGCTTATTATGGGTATGTGATCAATGGTGTCAATAAAAAAACTGGGCCCACTTCACATCTGATTATAGTTCTCCTCTCTGGGATGCTGTAGTGAGTAAATTCATTCCCTTGCAGCCTGAAGAAAAATATGGTCTTTGAGTGTTTTTGTGTCAGAGTGCATAGGCTTTAGTCTGTGTCCCTACAGCTACCTGAACAAGTGGAAGAATTTTCAAAAATTTGGGGCAATACAAGGGCTCTTGACATTTATTACATGTGGAACTTTCCACATGTGGCAGAAATAGAAGACTAAGTTTAGAATAAGCAATATGACTTAATGTCTGTTATGCCATATGTTTTTCCTGCTGCTGCTGTATGATAGAAGAGCGGTGTGGAAAAACCTGACCTCATTCTGACTGTGGCTGTGTTTGTAACTCCTTGGGGCTGTTACAGCCACATGAAGAATTCTCATTCTGCTGCACCACAGAATAGGCAGATAAAATACAAGTCTATGACAAGATCTGGAGCAAATGGAGCACAGTTTTGTACCTGAATTCCACATACAAGTCTGCCATGGGTACTCTGAAATATATATTGCCTCTCATGTAAAATAATCAATTTTTAAAGTGCCTCTGTAGCTCTTGGAGTACTGTGATGTGAGTCATAGCAATATACAGGTTATGCATATGTTTTACAGGTCATAAGAATGAGTCATACATGTACAGAGTAGATGACATGTGTAAAGACAAAGGGTAAAATATAGATGAATTTTAATTTGACAGGGAGCTTAGTCTGTGTCATGCAATGGATGTTTTGTGCTTTAGAAGTAAGAAATGAAAACCTATGAAGGCTAATAATTTTGCAGTGTTCAGTGACACTCAGATTGACACTTTCACCCATCTTTTTGTGTGATGATAGTGCAGAAGTAGAAACACAAGCATGCGGTCTGAACTATCAGGCTTGGGAGAAGAAGGGTCCATCTCACAACAGAGCTTTCTTAATTCATCGTATGTTTTATTCACATACTGACATAGGTGTAGGTCTTTCAATCCAACTTGAGAGAAGGAAGGGCTCAGAAAAATAATCATAGAATCGTTTTGGTCAGATGAAAGAATATAGTAAAAAAAAAAAGGAACTTTCCCACCTGTGGTGAGAAGTTCCAGTGACTGAACACTTAGCAGTGATCTGTGCACAGAGTATTGATGTAAAGCGCCATCCAGTTGAAATCATGGACTGGTTCCATAGCACGTATGCAAAGATCTGCTGTTATGTGGCTTCATGAGACTTGTATTTTTCTATACCCACAATTTAGCTTTATAGTTTCAATGTCTGTATCTTAAATGGTGTTGGAACTGAAAAATTACATTATTTAAACTGAAAAAATAACAAAAAATATTATGATGCTATTTTTGCTATAACTGCCCATAATTTTGTCATTTAAAAATTGAATGGTTCATTATGGTCTGTTTCATTTTCAGATTCCAATATTTGAAGTAGATTTTTTGTATTTTCTGAAACTAAAAGTACTTTACCTTCTGATAGAGGAGGAATCATCTATACCGATCGCAAGTATATTTCATTTAACTGTATTCTTATGGAACTCATTTGTATGGAAAGCAATATTTGAGATTAATCTGATTAAAAGGTGTCTCTAGGGACAGATATATGAACCAGAGTATTGCAAACTCAGTTTAGTTTTAGTTCTAGAGAATTTGAGATTGTCTCAGAGTATTCACCTTAAATTATATGGTTAAATTAGTTGCCTGGTTGTGGTGTACTAGATAGATACAATAGTACCTGTTTCGACGCTACTCATAGTAATTCATTCATGATGGAAATATAACATGAACGGTACCAATCTTATTAGTACACTGGCTATCTGAAGCCAGATAATTCCTTTCTTTTAAAATTAATACTCTATTTTTCACAATAGGTCAGATATCGTTTTCATTTCTCTTTCTATTCCTTCTCAGACACTGATAACTAATGATGGCTCTATTAGATTGCAAGGATCTATTGTAGTTTCAGCTGTCTTCTTTCTTCCTCAATGAGTTTGACTCTTTCAGCTCTCTTTTCTTTGATATTTCCCTTCACTTTTTGTTACTTAGCTTTTATTTATCTTTGCACTTTGCCTCATCTGCTCGTTTTCATTGACATGTCTGGTTTTATTTGTAGTTCTGGATCAGTTCCCCCACTTATAGTCTTGGCCACCATCTCTTCTTGATGTGGGACTTATCTGACCCTTCTTCATGGTCTACTGGCTGCTAATTTCTCTTATTAAATAATCAGCTTATTTTGTCTTACATCACCCTATTGAGCTCTTTATTTTGCCATATTTTATAACCTCTAATTTGTCTCCATAAGATCTTTCATTTTATTTTCTTACCTTACACTCAAAGATTATGTTTACACTCTAGTGGCTAAGCCAGGTAATAGGCTAAAGCCAAAGATCATCACAGTCTGGATCCACATATCCATATGGCTGGTAGGACACGTGTCCCTATAGTAGTCACACGCTACCTATAAGTCCTTGCTTTCCTTGTTGCAAGTGGTGCCTCAACCCACCAGAAAAGGTTATCTGAAATCTCCTCTAGAGTAGGTGCAGTATCTAGTAAAGCCCCATGGGGAGAGCTCTGTTCTTCCAACCTACAGGACTGTCATCTTCCTAGGCCGTTATTACAGAGTTGAGTAAGTCTGACCTTTAGGGTTGCCTAAAGACAATGCCTTAGAATGCGTTTGTGAAATATGATAAGGCTCTGTAGAATACCTTGTCTGAGTATCGTATCATCTGAGGTATCTTCTCTTCCCCTGTAGATTGATCCTGACAACCTTTGAACTTTGGAGAATTACAGGGGAAACCTCCTTCCTACCAGCTCTAAAACAGAGACCAGATAAAACATGCTGAGCAAGATTTCTTGTATCACCAGTTTGTTTGTTTTCATTCTCCCTGATTTCTTTGCCTGTTTTTCTCAGCAGCTGTTCTGACATTTTCCTTGCTTTGCTTTTGCCTTCGCTTTGTCTCTTCCTATTTTTCCCTTAAGAAAAATCTCATTCCACCTTTCCAGGCACCATATGGCAAGTATCAGACTTGGGTTTGTAAAGTCTCTATGTTGTTATTACAAGAATAAATGTTCCCAGGAGTTATGTTATTATGTAATTTCCAGATGTTGACGGGAAGAAAAATACTACAAGTAATGGTGGGACCCAGACATATTTTTTCATAGATTTCCTTATGAGATTATTGCATAACCTGTGAAGTTTGTGAAAGTAGTAATGTGTTGTAGAAAGTCGGTCGTTAAAAATCCGACACACAAAGAACTGATAAATAATTTTGATGGCCTGATTAAGAATTCAATTAAATAGGAGGTTAAGAAATTACTCCATTGCTTCTCTTTAAAGACATGCAAAAAATAGATATTTAGAAAACCAGTTGGTGAATTAAACTGAAAATACTGATTGCTTGCATATCTAGAAATTACTTCTGTGTGTGTGGAAAAGCCATTAAGATATCCTCCAGGCTTCATAGAAAAGTAATAACTTAAAAGGGACTGTTAGGGTAATATCTGAAAGGCAAAGACAGCCACATCATGGAGGTTAGAAACTGTAGAAATTAAGTGAGGACTGTTAATGTTTAAGCTGTTTTTGATTTTGTAAAGGAAATTTAGATCTTAAAGGCCTTGAGGAACTCTAGGGTGGAGATTCAAAGATGGTTTCTAGCAGTCCTAGATTCTGAAGTAGTCATTCACTGACAGCAAGGAGAAAATTCCTACTGAACTTTAAGATAGGTTTTGATGGGACTCTCTTTATCCCTTCGTACAACATCCACTTATCTCATACCTTCAACAATTTTCCGGATAACTCGTATCTGTCTTCTATGAATCTATGCTTTGAAATCAAGGCCTCCAACATGCATATTGTAGTTTATGTTCACTGGATTTCACATACTCTTTTTTTTCCTTTTAACACTTGAGGAAGAGAAAAGCAAAGAGTAAAACTAAACACATGGCAGGCAAGCAATGGACACAAGTTAGGAAGGAATTTATTTTCAGATGGAAGATATATATTTTGGAACAAAAATTTTCATGTACTACTTCATCCTCCAGTGTGATCTCAACCCCGCTCTGTTTCATGTTTCCTGGGATTGCTCCTCCTTTTTATTGTTTGTCTAGCATTAAGTCCACAGTTAAGCAATTCTTTGTCCTCAATGTTTGTATTTGCAATGAGAGATATGGGCACCAATACCCACACAGTTAGAATTCCATTATTACCATCTGTATTTCAGTCACTTTTCAAAATATCATGCAGATTCAGCACCTTTTTTGCTCCAGATGTCCATCATAGTAGGATTTAGACCTCCCAAAGTTAAACTCAGATTCACCTACCCATGCCTTTGGAGCAGCAACTAAGACATCCAAAGTCAATGTCCTTAAATTGCCATCTAGATGGTTTCTCAACGTTAATATGTTACAATGTGTCAAGTACATTCCTGTATAGGACTTCATTGTAGGTTGCATGATATCTGGCTGTCCCAAGAGTAATTTTTACATGACAGAATCACACAGAATCACAGAATGTCAGGGATTAGAAGGGACCTCAGAAGATCATCCTGTCCAATCCACCCACCGGAGCAGGAACACCTAGATGAGGTTACACAGGAAGGTGTCGAGGCAGGTTTTGAATGTCTCCAGAGAAGGAGACTCCACAACCTCCCTGGGCAGCCTGTTCCAGTGTTCTGTTACACTCACCATGAATAAACTTCTTATCCTATTTAAGTGGAACCTCCTGTGCTCCAGTTTGTATCCATTGCCCCTTGTGCTATCATTCATTGTCACTGAGAAGAGCTTGGCTCCATCCTCATGACACTCACCCTTTACATATTTATAAACATTAATGAGGTCACCCCTCAGTCTCCTCCAAGCTGAAGGGATCCAGCTCCCTCAGCCTTTCTCATAAGGGAGATGCACCACTCCCTTAATCATCTTAGTGGCTCTGTGCTGAATTCTCTCCAGCAGTTCCCTGTCCTTCTTGAGCTGAGTGGCTCAGAACTGGACACAATATTCCAGGTGTGGCCTCACCAGGGCAGAGTAGAGGGGGAGGAGAACCTCTCTCGACCTACTAACCAACCCCCTTCTAATACACCCCAGGATACCATTGGCCTTCTTGGCCACAAGGGCACAGTGCTGGCTCATGGTCATCCTGCTGTTCACCAGGACCCGCAGGTCCCTTTCCCCTACGCTGCTCTCTAATAGGTCACTCCCCAACTTATACTGGAACCTGGGGTTGTTCCTACCCAGATGCAAGACTCTACACTTGCCCTTGTTATATTTAATTAAATTTTTCCCTGCCCAACTCTCCAGCCTGTCCAGGTTTCTCTGGATGGCAGTGCAGCCTTCTGGAGCGTCAGCCACTCCTCCAAGTACTACATTCTTTAGCAAACACAGTTATCTATAATGGATTTAAGAGTTCAGGACAGAAAAATATAACTTTTGCTTTTAGTATTTGTCTGCATAGATACCAAAATTTCGCTTGTACTTCTAAGTCTTTTTCTGTTCCTCTCCCATGCTTCCTCGGTCCCTGGAGAAGGGGTCTTCTTGCCTTAGGGCTTATCCAGTCTTACCTTTTCTATGCCCTTTTGCTCTGTTTTAGCTGTATTCAATATGATGGCTTATATCTATCTCTTCTTCACAGGTGCACCTCTTGCATGTCCATCAGTGCTTTCAGCATCATTCAGGCTTATAAATTCTGTGTCAGTATTGACACACTTCCCTCTTTCTGGACCAAGTTATCACTCTGCCATGTCACTTCGATGCCATCTTCCCTCTTCTACTTCTGTGACAACCTGTTGTTCAGGTTTAGAGTATCCCAGAGACCCCTCCCACCCCGGCAGCGTTTGGGATCCCTACGCTGGGCCATTTTGCCTTCCACTGCTTTTAAACTGCCATCTTTCAAGGGAAGCTGTTGCACTACAGGACTGAAAACTGACAGGAGAGGCAGAGGTACTGCAACACCTTGCTAAATCTGCTCAGCAGGCAAAGGTAAAACCAGCAAGCTCTATCGTCCCAGAAACCTATGCAGGCGAAGTGCTCTCCCTAAATCATCAGAGTCAGGGTACGTCATTGGCCAGGTGTTTTCATCCATTCTGTGGGCATCAAGATCCTTTATGGGATCATCTGATCAGTTCCTTTGACTAGGAGGAGATTTACACTGTTCTCTGGTCTTGACTCAGGCAGCAGATTACTTGGGGGTTTTAATGTCTTCAAAGACCTATTAAGCATAAGCAGTATGTTCTATTGCTGGGGACGGGGGGAGGGCTAAATGTTAGTTACTGGCATGAATGTTATTTCTGATGCTCACGGTGGAGAGGTGCAGCATTTGTAGGATACTTGTGTAATGCTGCAATTAGCAATATCATGTACCACTGCAGTTACAGCCCAAAACAGTAAAGGTATACGCTCCCCCATAGTTATTGCTACTACTGTTACGATATTCAACCAGCAGTTTCTGTTTTCTCTAGCTCGTGATTCTCCACATGCATAGTCAATATGGGCCTCTTTACAATTGAACTGTCTCTTTGTAGTGAGTTTTTACTTCAGCTCCATGACTGTACTTCTCAAGGGTCACAGTACCTAATGTAACATTAGCTACTATGACACAGTCCAAAACTCAGAAACACCAAACTTCTGTTTGTTGTTTATTAAATTGTTTCAGAAACTTGCCATGAACTGCCAGCTTTCACAAAAAGTGGCTGTTTCAGTTCTGTAAGGTGCTGCCTTCCGAAATTCCCTTCTTGTTGGTTTTAGAATATATTAAATTACTGTTCGTGCCTATTTGACTGATCTAAAAGGTTGAGAACTACAAGATTATGTATGTTCTATTTTTTCGCATGTCTCCTCTTTATTGCCTTTTTTTCTTTGTTATCTCTCCTCTTCTTAAAGTCTTAGTGTAATCCTCACCCCCTTCTACAGGGAACTAAATACAAACAGTTCCCTTGACAATAGTAAGTACAGGGCTCCATAAAGAGCTGGCACAAAATTAAAGAAGCAGGGAAATTTTGAGCAAAAAAAATATTGTATAAACTATGCATATGCTTAGAATATGTTTGCAGCATAATTATGAATGTGTTGCTCCCTTGATACAACTGCAGTAAAGTAGCTTGAGATATTTATTATCAATAACTGAAAGTTAACTTCAGTAAGACCTGTTTATCCTTTTATGTTCTCTATTTTTCTATTTCTCTGTATGCATAAGTGCTTCATTCTTCCCTGTCATTCACTTAGAGGGAAGATCACCTTTCTGCTGCTAGTTGAGAGGTGGTGATGCACTGATAAAGACTAATGAAACTGTTCACAACAGTGAATCACTTGAAAATCAAGGAACTGTTTTCAAGATAAGGTTCTTTTGTGAATCCAGTTAGGTGTGTGTTGGTGGTAGAGGTGCTTCTGGCATCTGTGATACTGAGACTCAACAATAAAACAATGAACACATGTTGGAGCACCACTGCCCACATCTGTGTTGGTTTATGGAAATGAGAACGCACATAGTGTATAATATTACTGCATGACAAATGAGTACACAGGACACTTAATTCTTGTACAAGTTTTGCATACTTGGCCTTTTTCCTGGGGCTCGCTCTGGCATTTCAGATGTAGCTGCTCAAGTTATCTTAAATATGAAGCCTTTATCAGCTGGGGCTGTGTGGCAAACAGGAAATCTGCTTCCTGGACATTTTAGCTGGGAATTCAATTTATTTCTTTAAATGTTCATGGTTAATATGGAACTTTCCCTCATGAATATGTTATTTTTAAAAAAAAAAGAAAAAAAACCTACCACAGTCCCATTTGTTCTGAAACATTCTAGATATGTAGGAGACAATAGTGTTAATTCCTTCTCTCCTTGATTCCAGCACCAGCTTCACAACAAGTTTGCAAATTTAGATTTCTCCATTTTTTTTTTCAGCAGTTCCTAAGTCACCAAGATATCAATATTGATTTTGCGTGTTCTGGACAAAGTGAAAAATTTGTTAACATTAAACTGCATAAATTCCTTTCTTGCTTCCTTTACAAAGATGTAATATCTTTTATTGATAAGTGTAGTTGAAGTGTCTTTAAAAAAATTTCTTACCAATTCCAGTAGCAAAAAATTTTCAGGTACATAAACATATAATAAAAATGAAATATTCTTAAACTCTTTAGAATAATTTTAATAGTTGTAAAACATATCCATACAAAGACATGTTTGTATATTGTGATTGCAAGGACAGGTTAAAACCAGTTTTGACAAAATTCATAGCATCAGAAAACAATCTTGCTTGTTTTGAACTGTACGTATCTTATTGATTTGCATTCTGTGTATCACACTAATATGTGTATTGATGTAAAGGTGTATAAGAAAACAAAGGGAAGCAGCAACTGTTAATGATGTGGTGATATCAATTCCCATTTCTCAATTAGTTTCACATCGTGTGAGGGAAAATGTGTGGTTATATTTGACTATTATTCAAAAGAAGCGTGGCAAATGATAAATGTACTTCTAGCCTGGGCCTGTTTGTGTACTGGAACTAGTAGAAAACAAGATGGAACAGCAAGGGTATGCTATGGCTTAATTCTATACTCCTGCAGAGCCTTGAAATTGTTTGGCCATGATTTTTATGTTTAATATTTTGCTGCTCCAAATGAGAGTGAGGAATTCCTTCCTGTAGTTAAAATGTGTTTTGGATGAGCAGGTGTTGATTCAGTCAAATTCACAAGCTGATTTGACTTCCTGGGATTTCAACTGTTGAGGCACAAGGGGAAATGTTTATAAAGTGCTGCCAACAGTAGGCGTCTATACATCATTATTTCAGATTGCTGTTGTTGAAGGAAATGTGATGCAGTGTTTGTTTCATCACCTAGAGTTCTGTTTTATGTTATCAGTCAAGCTCAAGGAGGTCAGTCTGTACCCAGAAAGATCTCTTCTGAAACTCTTGTTCTTAAAGTCCATGGAAGAATAATTACAAGAAAAAAGAGGCTATGCCATGTGAAAGTTGGTATCTTAGTGTAGTTCCATTAACTTAAATTAAATTATACTGATCTACACAAGCTAAGTGTGTACACTTAGGTCTATTGTTTAGAAGTCATCCAGGACTATTTTCATACTTTACAATGGGAAGACCAGGTGGTCTTTAAAACCTGTGACACTTTACTAACTGAAGTGTAAAGCTGCAAAGCAGTAACCATGGCACTTTGTTTTTGAAAATTGCACTCTTAAGAAAAATCAAATACTACAAAATAGCTTCATAGCTAAAAATAATTTTGTCTTGGTGATTTTGAAAGTTCAGATGCTGTGAACTTAACTGTGTTCAGGCTGTGGTAGGGGTTCTGCTGGTGGCGATGAGAATTTTTTTCTGTGCTGATGAAGCAAAATGTATTCTTGATGCTGTTTGTGTCCAGGCAGCTCTGGCTAATCCACACTATCTATCACAGCAGCAATAGAAAAGCTTTCATTCTATTTCTAGATCAGTTAGATTCTGATTATTTTATTTTATTTATTTATTTTATCTAGCGTGACTGAGGAACTTCACTCTTCCTAAGAGAGAAAAGAAAGACTGGAGTAAATAATAGAACATCATACCTATTTTTTTCACTTATATTAAATGACCTATTTTGGCATTTTAATGCATGAAGTCTTTTTGATACATGAAGTGAAAGCATGGAAATTGTCCTCAAGTCTAGAAAACATTTTATGTTGGGAAATTTGTACAGTCAGATCTTCTGTCTGTGTCTGTATGTAGCCTCTTAGATTCATTTTGAAAAAGAACTTGAGAAGTATTCATATATGTTTAAAAGTTAATAGTTTCTGTAATACTAGTAACCTTGCTTCTGTCCCTAAACTAAATATTATTCAGTTTAGTTAAGTCTGTAAGTGGAACTGCCTGAACTTTTCCTATCAAGCTATTTTTGTCAGAGAAAAGCATAATTTTCAACTGTCCATCAGAAACAAACAAACAAAACCCAAACACAAAACATGAAAAACCAACATACATCGCATAAAGACACACACACAAAAAAAATCCTGAAGAAGTGAATGTTTTGATTTTGTCATAGATATTTAAGCAAGTGAAAATTCATCCTTTCAATTCAGGCTGATACTAATGTATATATTAGCTACTTTACCTGGTGCTGTTGAGATATCTCATGGTATCTAATTTTCAGTCACCTTCTCTGTGGAGAGGACTCTTTGATTAGACTAGATGGCAGATCATGCTCTTCTCCTGACTCAAGTACAGGGAAGACTTGGAGAGTTGGAGTCTGTGATGTGCCAGCATTTCAGGATCCTCTGAGAGGATTTTGCTGCAGAAAGAAATGAAACTTTGTAGATATCTTGATAGGCTTCCCATGTGATCCCTTCCTTTGGAGGGAAAGTAATTTTGTTTAGATAGAATTAAAAAGCAGAGTAATTATTCTAGAATAAAATATTTTTTATCCTTGGAATACAGTATCCACATGGGGGAGTTATATCAGCATAGCTATGGCACTGTAATTATTCTATTAAAGTGAGGCCAGTCAAATTCTTCTTGTAGCTAGACCCCAATAATGAGCTGTTACCACAAGTGGGAAGAAAGGGAATGAAGAAGGTTTATTTGGCTCTTCATCACCTCCCACTTAACACCTTCAAATAAAAACTGTAATTCTGGTGTGGATAAGAACAGCAATGAATGAAATAGAGTGCAACATAGAAAATTTTTTGTGTCTTCTCTTTTGTATGTTATCAAAGTGTTCTGCTAGCAAAATGAGCCAGACAAAAGAATATGATGATATGGCACAGTGCAGTGTTCCATTGAGATATCTAAACAGTTCTGAACACCTGGACTAGCGTAATCTGTAGCTTATCTTATTAATACATCGAAATGAGTTTTTAAAGACAGTACCTTGCAACTTAATATCCAGAATATTTAATTTTGTAATTAAAAAGACATATGAGTGTTGAGAATAATAGATGGAGATTTTTAAAGATATGTAGTTTGTTTACTTTTTTTAACAGGATTTGGGTGACAGAAAATAAATCAAGACTTCAAATTTGCTCATAAGGAGATTAAATACAGTGCCCTCTCAAATGTCTGAGTCATAATTCTCGGTCAGATTCTCTCTTAAAATTCACTTCTAGTAATAAGAAATTTAAAATGCTACTCTAATTCCATCTTATTACAGTAAAGCCCAAGTTGTTTGTTCTCTAAGGCTTTAACACTGTGCTTTATCAGTGTGTATCATATTGCCTCACTGAACTTGAATTTTGGTGAAATCTGATGTCTATACAAAAGGTTGTTGTTTGTAAACTCAGTTACTTGGAGCAGTTCTTTATGATGTTAGTATACCAAAAAGTTGCTCCAAGTCCATCTCTTATTTTCTTGTGATACAATACTTCATAAAAAATATACAAATTGTGTGAAAGAGCTGTACTCCTTAAAATAGACCAATTATTTGATAGAGGTAAGAGACACACTAAAAAAGACAGTTTATTAAAAAGGAATTGTTGATCATTTTATCAAAGATTTGATATAAAAGTCACGATGGGTGCAATGTAAGGGTTAACAAATACCTGTCATTTACAAGTTCCTGAGGTGCATAGTTTGTAAAGTCTATTTTAAGACTGCCTGCTTTCTTGAACTATTTCAATGAGAATAATTTCAAGCTCTTCAGGGAAGGAGCTGCTCCTTTATTCTTCTCTCTTAAGCACCTATCAGGATGTGGATGCTCTGAGATATGAAAGTGATTAAAACAACACTAATTAGTTCGACAAAGAGATTTAAAACCTCAAAGAGATTCATTAATGTTGTAAAAATTAAAAAAGGAGTGAATAAACCCATGCCCATGGAGTAAAGAACATACCTCAGACAAAGTACTGATGGTAGCACACTCACTGTAGTGGGGATGCCAAGAGTTACTATAGCTTTGGGGGCAGGAAGGATACAAGAGAAAAAAATCAAAGAAACAAGTTGGCTTTTATTTGCCAGTCTCACCTATCTCAAAACCACTTTGATGGCCTTTAACAGCATCCCACTTGAGCAGACATGGCCAGCTCGACAGCCTGTAGCCACAGCTCAAGGGTGACAGTGGTGGAGAAACAGGATGGTAGAAACTCTTTCTTCAACCCCTTTGAGGTCTTCCAGCAACAGTGTGTTCCCTGAGTACTGTCAGTCAGTAACAACAATTGGTTTTACAGTAACTGGGGGGAAAACATTCAAATGCTTCAGCTGATTCGTTATAGGATGTATATAGGTAACAAAATCAGTTCCTATCTTTTGAGCAAGAACCTTGTGCTTGGAAGTCTACATGAAGGCTAGATTAGAAGTAGATTGTGTAGCCTGTACAATTAGGAAACATAAGCTTTAATGATTGTCTATGCAAGCTTCATTCATACTATTCTACAGAACACATACCCTTTAATTAGATATTTAGATCACCACTTTCCTCAGAGAGACCCTTCTTCACAAAGTGCACAAAGTCTGAAAACAGTCTTCTATGTTCTCACCTTCATTATAAGCCTGCTTCCCTAAGCTTTTCCTTTGTCATAAATCTCTTTTGAGAGAATGGTTTTATCCACTAGGTATCATTTTAACATAGCATGGTTTGTCAAGGTTATTTCTATTTTTTTGGGATAACATATCTGAAACAATGATATTTGTTTTTAATGTAAGAATTTATTATTTTAATGAAGATAACCTCAAGACACATGGAATTTAACAAGACTACATGCTGCTAGACTACTTGTATTTTCTAAGGCAAAGAAACCCAAGCTGTGTTTCATGTCTCACTGTGGATGTGGATCTAATTGATTATGCTACATAAATACTTTATTTTAAGTTTTAAGAAATTATTCCTAAAGTCAAAGCTTAGGTTCTGTTTGGAGTTTTTTAGCTGTTCCCTGCTCTGCTAGAGCAAAGCTTAGTCCACTGCATTCACAGGGACTGTGGTGACCTCTCAGATCAGCCACTGCATGTAATCACCTGAAGATGCAACAGTAATAAAAACATATTTTCCAAATAGTTATTAGGTAGCAGCAGTACTTGCCTGCATTCCCAGTGGAAAAATGAAATGGCTTGCATTCAACATTTTCAAATAGATGTAAATTAGTTTAATACAAACATAAACTTCACTGTGAAGTGAACACTAGTTATTAAAAAAAAAATCTGGAAGAAATAAATGCTCTAGTAAAAAAGATTGTCATGAGACTAGCAGTGATATGAAGAGATATTCGATTAACAGCCTCTAATTTTTTTAAATCTCACAATTTGACTGCTGATTCTATATATAAGAAGCAATTTATCAGAAGTTCTCCTTTTTTAGCATCACAGAAATAGGTTTTACAAAACTTTGCATGACAGTTAAGTTGCAAAATAAATGTGTAAGAAGCAAATAGAATTAGATTTACCTAGCCTTGAAGAGCCATCATCAGAAAAAGATCACATGAAATATTAATACCTTCACATGCTACCAATAATCTTCTTTGGAGAGACAGGATGTGGGACTAGTTCTAGATAACAATCCACTCATTTTCTTCACTGTGGATGGGCATGGTTACTTCTGAAATGTAACCACTGGCATGTGTTTGTATTTTGCATCTCATCAGCAGATTTGAATGTAATTATGTATTTTGCAGGTGAGGTGTTAATGTGGATTATATGGCACATCAGCTGTGTGCTGCCACTTGAAATGGTCCACTGGAAAATCTTGAGACAAACAACATTCAATTAGGCACACAGCCATGAGCAGCTGTGCTAAGTACCACTGGCATTGCCTCAGATGTACAATTCTCAGTGTGAGCCTACTGCTAGCCGCTTTTAAAATGTGTTTATGTTGGTGACAAAAACTTTCCATCATCAATTCTTCTCAAACCTCTATGCCTCCTAGCTGAAAAATTAGAGCTGCTTGCAAGGGAAGGGATGCTCAGTCCTATTAATTTTCAGTGGATGAAAAGGATCTTCTTTCGCTTCAGGCTAAAGGTTTAACCTTTATGATTTTCATAAATAACAAAGGGCAGCCAGATTTTTATTACGTGGGGTAGACCTGTGTATTTGTACAAAATAATCAGCACTGGGAAATCTACTGCGTATTGATCCAAACCAAACATTACTACTCGTGTAAGCTGTTTCCTTCTCAAGTCTGCATTTGGCACAGAAAACCAAATTTGTTTAATCATCAGTTTTCAAATGCTTGCTATATATGTCACTAGAGTCTGTTATAATGTTTGGGATTCATGACAGCAATACTATTTGGTAAAATGCATTAATGAATTTCGTAGGATTTTTTTTTTTCCCTCAAAAATCCCGCAGGCATATTTTAGAAGCTGAGTATCAAGCACTTCCACAGGTATGCTGGATTGCTCAACATTCAAAAGAGGAAAGAGCCAGCAACACCTTTGCAGCTGTTATAAAAGTAAAAGCCATACACCTTTTTAAATTTTTGGAACGGTGCTGTTGATTCTTTCTGACTTGTTGCAGAGGATGTGGCTTGTCAACCCCCCTGGTGTTGGAGAATGGAAGACACACTTTAAGGGCTTTTTGGAAAGAAGTACTTAAACATATGCTGTTCACTGAAGGGAGAAGAGGGGAAAAGGAGGAGGACAGAAGACAAGGAAGATAATTTACATTTAGTTTTGGAGTTGTCTTTTAGTTACAAAAACCCAAACAGCACAGGAACTGTCTCTTGTTACTTTATTGAGGATAAGAAAACCTTCAGCTTAGGCATAGTTACACATATGTCATAAAAATAGGATGGATGAGGGAACAATAGGTGGAAGATGAAAATTCATAAGGTCTTGGCAATAAGAATATTGCTATGTTGAATGGACTGAAGAGTCACAAACCAAAGACCAGTTTGATCATAAACTGGATAGCATATGAGAATTGTAGCTCTTTTTTTTCAGTGTATGTGACTGATTGTCTTAGCCTTCTCAGGACCTGAGGACTTCATCTGGACTTTGGAATTATAATTACATAAAAGGAGTTGTATCATACTTGGGAGTTCAGGATACTGAGGCATACAATGACCACTGCCTTTGCAGTCTAAGTATAATCTATGTATGCCAACAATCTATTTCTATATGCTTTTGACTTCTGGTTGTTAAGGAAGTTTTTATATATATATATATATATTTTTTTTTAATATATTATATATACATTTTTTTTTTTCAACTAGCATTTCACTAAAAGATGAGAATACTTCTTAATATCTGACAGACTTCAACTGGGGAGAATGCAGTATTACCTGTCAAGGCTTCTGTTGTATATCACTGGAGTCAAGTTCTAATAATTCTCCAGTGGTGCAACGGAAGTTGTGAAAGATGAGAAATGTGCTGACTAACTACTAGTTATTTAAAAACTACAACCAGAAAAATTAAGAGTCATGGTCTTCCCTAATTATCTGTAATTTGAAAAATCAGAATTAATCATAATTTGTGCTTCTAGGAGACCAAACAGGAATTTGGAAGCAAACCAATCCTACCAGTAAGTTAGTGAACGCAGCTAGTAAATAGGTTGTAACGATGGAGGGATTGCTAACCTCTGGGCATTTCAGATATATCTCATGTCGAGTTAATGCACTAATATGTGTTTGTATTGACAGAGATAGTGTGACTGGCTGAATGAGAGCTTTTAGTTGTATCTTGAACTGAGAGCAGCCATCATACAGAAACATACAGTTTATCTATTGTTTTCATTGTTCGGTGCTATGTGAAGTAGAAAACTCAGAACTGAGAACAGAAACCGTATTCTTCTTGGATGTGGTTTAAAAACTGAATTAAAGTATTCATTTCTACACAGCTTTCTTTAAATCACACATCCCATATTATGTTATTTTTTCAATTTTGGTAAGCAAAAGTTAAATAGAAGACTCATTCTTCATCACTCATATTTTAACCCTAATTTACTTACACTTGAATAGTAGGCCAAATAATAAAGTCAGTTGTATAGTAAGGATGCTGGATTTTTCTTGTAATTAGCTGCATAATATAAGCTAATTCCATATAAAATCTTAGTACTTTGTCCATCATTACTGGTTTGAGATGTGCAGCAACATTGCCCAGGTATTTCTTCTTGGGGTAATACTGTACTTCATAGCCTCGTGTATCTCCTTCTAAGAAAGATGAGAATAAAGGTGAGAGTTAACCTGCTCTAGTTCTATATGTTTTCTCAGAGTGCCTTTGAAGACACAGTTCTGAGTGAGAGCTGTCTTTTCTATATACTTCTAACTAATATGATTTTGTGTGCTTTAGAAAGAGAAACAGTCTAATTTTTGTGTAGGTATATTAGTTTGTATTTCCCAATGCAGAACTCCTTTTGTTATAATTTGAATTTACTATTTTGCTTTGCATTACTGGCTCTCTGCAGTATTTCAAGTGTGGATTCATCTATGTATTTCATTAGTGATCTCTTCGGGTTAGTGTAATCCAAACTATTTAACCCAAAAGATGAAAGTAGCTTTTATGAGTTATTATTGAGAAACATTGTTTTCTAAATTTCCATCTGTTGGTGTTAAGTAAAGAACTCCTTTTCAAACAAAGAGTTATTTTGATCCTTTTGAAACATGTTTCAGTCTCTGCTCCTTCTCTTCCTCCTCTTTTCTGTTTCTTTTACTGTAATCAACATAAAATTGATATGTAACTTAATTAATGTGACACTTCAGGAAATACACAGAAGAACAACAGAAGGCATGCAAAGCAAAGTCAGTTGTGATGATATGGGAGAAGTTCAGCCCATGTGCTCTAATGTTTCTTCTGCAACTGTCAGAATGAACCTTAAGAGAGTTATTAAAAGCATTTCCTGCATGGAGAGCTGCTCTTTTATTTTTTTAAGTTCTGGGGGTTGTATTGTCATTTTTAGTTTTGTTTGGAGGTTCTTTTGTGATTGCAGTATCTCTTCAGTTGATTCTACTGTTTCAATGGATGTCATCAAAGAGAAACATTTACCTCAAAGATAAGTAGTAGTCAATGTAATGCTGACTGAAGCTTTTGAATACTTCGCTGTACAATAATGAAAGATGTCTTACGTAACTGTCTCCTTCTACAAGCTCTTTTAAAACTTTGCCTTCCTTTCACAAGAACAATATCACAGAATCACTGAATGTTAGGCATTGGATGGGACCTCAAAAGATATGAAGGTTTCTGCCTTGTCTTGTGGATAAAGGAACTTAAGCAAGACTCTGATGCATAAATTGAGAATTTTTCCTGGGAATGGGGTGGGAGGAGCTTTAGATTGTGTGCATCACTGAGAGACTGATGTTAACATTTTGCATGTAAGACTTGTCTTGTTTTTAAAAGTTGTTAAAAGACTGGAGGGATTGTACAAAAACAAAAAAAAAAAAGGGGGGGAAATACTGGATCAAGTGTCTTTCAATAAAAGATTTTAACAAGTCAGTCTGTTTAACTTAACAAGTCAGTCTGTTTAACTTATCAAAAAGATTGAGAGATGACTTAGCTGCAGTATATAAATGAATGCTTTGATGCTAAGGCAATAGTGAGTACTAAAGACTCTTAAAGAGTAGAGGAAAAAGGAGTATAACAAGGGAAGTGCTAAGAGATTAAAACAGACAACCTATGATTAGAATCTGACAAGGGTTTTTACCTGGAAAGGGTATTCTTTATGACTAGATGTAGCAGATTTGATCTCAGGATGTTTTCAAATCCATCTGATATGACATTTGCTTTAGACAAACACACCTTTCAAGAATGGTTGATGTGGATTTGGTACAGAAGTTACTGGTTGGAGTTAACGATCTACAGAGTGTAGTCAGTAATTATTTCTTTCAGTGGTCTATTTGCCTTTAAACTTAATGAAATTTAAAATCACTCATTAATTATTATTCATGTTTTTGTCTTACTATTAGAAATATATTTATTTTGCCAGGTTATATTAGGAATGAAGGTAAAAAAAACCTGCTTATTTCTGTACATTCAGATGCTTTCATTTTCTCTGATTTGGCTAGTTTGAAATCAAGATGATAGGGAATACTGTTCTCTCCCTTTTTCATACTGACTGGTAGAAAGTAGGTGTTTAAAAAAAATCTCACTCTACCTGAGACAGTGCTAAGGCAAACGCAGATTTGTTAACCCAAGAGATTTGAGTAAGGTTATTGGAAGAAATGAGCCTGTCACACTATGTGACTATTTAATCTCTACAGGACAGTATAGAGAAAAAATATATTAATAATTTAAAAAAATGGTGTGTTTTGTTTTCAGGAACTTTGGAAAAGGCAAATACCTGCAGGACCACCTATGCTTACAGTTCTATAGCTATCTGAGATTAAAAAGACACAGAAAAGACAGTTCTAATTATCTGCCCTCTTTCAATTGTGAAGGAAAAAATTATCTTCCACTATCCACAAATTTACCGTAAGGCCTATTAAAGGCAGTTGTGGTGTTGTTGAAGCTAATGAGTTGCAATGCCAAGAGTGTGCTACAATCTTGGCTGAACAGCCACTATCAGGCTTTAAGGACAGTGAAGAACCTGGGTGTGGCAGCAATGCCAAGATTTGCAGAGGGAGGAGCACCAGTGGACTCTTCCCAGTTCACCTGCTCAAACAAGATCTGAGACATTTGGAAAGGGATGGGATTCTTTGGGGAGAAGAAAAATGGCATAATATAAAAAAAAATCTTTTTCTGAAAGTAACATAATTACTACTGTGCATCACATTTGTATACTTGAATTGGTTGGATGAAAGACAAGAGTATTTTACTGCAGTAGAGATGAGTAGCTGTAAGACTGTAGTTTAGAGCAGATAGTTTTCTCTCCCCACTCTCAATGTGGCTCTATACTGCTCTCACATAATCTATGGGTCTGCTAGCCTGAGGACGTGAATCCAACTGTTTCAGAAGGAAAAAAAGTATGACTCTTAACTGCGTGATCTTGTTGGGAATGTATCTGTAATCAGGATAACTTTTTGCAAAAACATTCACTTCCTTAAAGCTGTATAGGAGTTACCCTTCCCACACACAGAAAAATGCTTGGCAATGTTACCATTGGAAATCATCTCTGGAAAGATGTGCCATGTCACAGAAGCAGCACAATGGAATGGCTTCTCTGCTAGTGTAATTTACAAATTTATAAACTTTAAGCCATAGTAAGAAGTCTTGATTTTGTTGGTTTTCTTAATAGGATGCAGAATATCTTTAAAAATATTAATGGAAAATATGCTCTGTCCTTTCTTTTACTCTAATCCTCTGTGTTACCTGTACAAAGAACAAGGATTTGCACACACCTCCCCCCCTTTTTTTTTGCTTATCTATGCTGCAGTCCTACCGTCATTGTTTGATTCTGCATAAATCCCTCTGTACCTAAAGGTACAGCCTTATCAATTGAAAAGCTAATGCTATATAAGAAGTGAGAAGAACACAGAAAGGTTTCCTAGCAACTACTGTGAATCCTTCTAAAGTAAGTCAGTTAAAACCATGTAGAACGTGCAATGAGTGTAAATTAGGGAGCTAAGCTGATCCACAGATTTACAGATGCCCACTATAAAGTACAATAAAACCTGTAATAGAAGGGGAATTGCTCAAGAAGAAAATCACGACAGAGTCTTGACAGCTTTATCATTATTTAAATGATCCAGCTTAAATTCTACTAGGTAGTTAGCAAGACTGAGTGTCAGAGCTACAGCAACAGTATAGAAAAGCACAGTTAATAGCATTGGTTAGTGTCGCTGCTGTGATTGTCTTTTGCTACTCTTTTTATGAAACAAGCAGCAAATGTAAACAAACAAAGCAAACTTCGAGGCAGTTGTGGGGGAGCCATTACAAGGTGTAAATATACAAAATCACCTCTGTGAAACGGGGTCTTTTTTGTGTTGTTCTACTTTTGCACACTGTGAATTAAATTGGACATTTTCAGTTTAGTAAAATCTGTTTGGTAAAGTGCGGAGAAGCTAACAATTATCCGTCTCCCCACACACTACTCTGCTTGACTGTCCCATACAGCAGTATTTCAGTGAAGGTTTCTTCGTACCTGAACACTCTTTTTATTGTATGAAAGGTTCCTGTAGTAAAGGTAAAATTTGAAGCAGATATTTCCTAATGTTAAGCGTGTGTTTGTATTGTGTGTTTTGTGGAATTCTTTTTTCCCCACCTATGAAGGAGAAGATTTGAGACAATTTATTTGTGCCCCCACAGTCTGCCTTCTCTCTGACCCCTAAAGGAAAGCTGGAGTCTTGCAGTATCAGGTGTGTATTACACACTCAGATATTAGCTCTGACAACAGTACTTAAGCCTGCCTCATTTATTGAGGCGTATCTGTTTTAGAAGTTGAATGAATTAACTCCAGAAACTACTTCATACAACTCCGATGGAAAGGCCTATAACCTGGCTAACGCCAAGCTCCAGTATAAACTTAGTCAATACACAAATGTAGCAATTCGTTCTTGTTAATGACCTGGCTGCACAGTCATAATTTGTAGGTTTGGAAAGACTTACTAAGTCATCATGTTTAGCTGTAGCAGCTGAAGGTGTGTACAATTACACCTGGCACAGGCTGGTTTTTAACAGTGTTCCAAACTAGGTATGTGCTGCCTGCAACATGTAACGTTGATAAGTAAGCATAGTAGATGCCGCTTAGGGGCAAGCAATTGCTTTCATCTTCATGGTGTAATAAATAGTCTTACCAAATACCATCTTCCTACTAAGATTCTTCAACACAGTACTGGAGAGGAAGCCTCCCAACCATTTGTAGAATGTAATTTTTACCTTCTGT
Organism: Patagioenas fasciata; assembly: GCF_037038585.1. Lineage (NCBI taxonomy): Eukaryota > Metazoa > Chordata > Aves > Columbiformes > Columbidae > Patagioenas > Patagioenas fasciata. The sequence goes on along the minus strand of NC_092523.1, from coordinate 64,842,033 downwards.
GTAATTAAGTTGCCACTGTTTGAAGACTTGTGCTAAGCGTAGGGGAATAATTTAGACACACGAGGTAATAATGCATCCAGATGGTAAATTCAAGAGTCTTGTTTTCTGCTGGTATAATTATTCTATTAGTTCATAACATTTGAACCATCATTATCTGCTATAGTGTCCTAAACCTGAACCAAAGTCTGGATACTTGCTGCTTTCATTTCTTCGTTACATTCTAGTATTATCCTTATACAAGTCAATGAATTGTTCTCAAGCAAAACCAATAAATAACTGTGGAAGTCATAGGGTATAAAAAACTGTTTCCTGCTACCCAGTATAGAAATTATTAGTATGCCATGTGTTTCGGGGTACATGATCAGGATTTGACTTTCTGATAGTCTGATACCAGCAGCAACATTGTAGTCATAAGAATAAATTAACTTACTTGGCCTTTACTTTCTGGCTTTTCTGAATTGGACTGAAATAAATTATGCTACAGGTATTTTCTTCTACTAGTTTCTCTATATGCATGATTTTGTGTTCTCATACTTCATGATTTACAAAAATTTATCTGAAAAAAAAAAAAAGAAATTAAGTTACCTGTAGATCTGTAATTGACATGGGGCATTTATTTTCGTTTATCTAAAATTTATATATGAGTGTGAATAAATACTTCTTATCTACTCTGCAGGTGTGTGTATGCACATATGTAGTATTTAGATTTCACTACGTTTACCAGGTCATTTACTTAGCTATAGCAGTTGATGTTTCTTAGGGATAGTATGTGTCTAGACTCTCATGAAATTACTTCCTGCAGTAAATCTCTAAAGTATTGAGATATTATGAACATTTTCTCAGAAACATCCCTCACTGTCAACTTCTGAAACCTATTTTCAAGATCTTGTGCCCATAATTATTAATATGCTGAAGAATCTTGGAACTAGTACAAAACATTTTCTTGGGATCTAAATAGCCACAGGGAAAAAAAAAAAAAAACAACTATAAAATTTAACAGATCATTAAACAGAAAGCTATATATGTAATGCAACTGTTCATCTGGACTTGAAACTACTTGCTTTATGTTTAGGGGTATAAATTCTGGTACTTTTCTTCACCCAGTTTCTGCTTGTATCAGTCTGAAGACAGGGTGTTCAGAAATCATCCAGGGCCAAGAAATTTGGACAAAAGCTTGCTTTCTTTTTCTTGAGAGTCCTACCCGGTCAGCCTGGTGGAGTAGAAGCCACTGCACAAAATAGCAATTGATTTTGAGCAAGTCATGATCATGCCTGAAGCAATTCCCTATGCATTAGATTTATAATCTGTTTAATCCTTTCTTCTTAATGTCCCTGTTCTTCAATTAGTGCCTTTTCACACGCATTTCTCTCATGTTCTTTTAACCTGTGTGTTGTGGGCTCTATTCAATTTTCTTTGAAGGTGATGGAAAGACTTCACTGACTCCATTGTATAGTAGATAAGAGCTGGTTTGTTTTTCTGAGGAAAAGAAACAGCCTGGTTTCAAAGTGCTATGCCCAGCTATGGTATTAATAAATCTGTGTGCACCAACTTTCTCTCAAGAATGTTCCTGTACTTCTTTGTTTCCTGAAAACTTATGTGATTATACTACTATCAAGGCTGTACAATAGCATGATTAAGAAAGAGTGAAGTTGCTTCTCTTCTTTGCACAACAAATTGCACCTCACTGCTCATAATGAGATTTCTATTATCAGTGATAGTGGTAATATAAAGAAAAAAAAATGTTTTGCTTTAAAATCCTTCCACTTTTTTTTTATTTTTTTCAAATAAGAAAAAAAGTCCACTCAGAATAACAATATATATAACTGAGAGGGAGGGAAACATCATATATTAGAGTATTATTTTACAAAACATTTATAGTCCTATTGCACAGTTAAAACTATCAAAAGAAAAGAAGTACAATGCTCCTTACAGGTAAAATTCTATATGCCTCACTGAAGTGCTATTATTCTTAAACCTTCAAAGAAGTGGGCCTCAAGTAGTTTGTAGTCCATTGTGCAAGGATGAATTTCACCCTAAGAAATATCAAGTGGGTGTTTTTCCATCTAAATCAATCATCTGGAAAGCACAGTAGAGTCAAAATACTGTTGACTTATAAATCTATGTAGGTACAGGGTGTACATAAATACAAGTAAATATATGTGTATACAGACAAAAAATTATTAATACTAAGATGTACTTACATTTTGTTAAATTTTACCAAAATAAATCTCCCATTAAGAGGGAGATGTACAGTTTCTTTTTCTCCTTCTTGTGGAAAAATTTGTAGATCATGCACTAAAGAGAACTGAGCATTTTGGAAACACAGACAGAATTTTGGTTTACCAACTGTAAAGCTGTAATAATGTTGCTTTGATTTAGTACTGTACCTAAATATTATAATACAGTAATGTCATGAAACTATTCTGAAAGGACATAGCGATTTGGGCATGAAAAGACTAAAATTATAGGAAAATGGAACCAAAATTACACGTCCTCTGAGAATTAAGTCCTTGGCATGCAAAAAGCCAGAATATCGGCAATAAGCTTATTGTAATTGTTACCTGCCTTTCAGTTCAAAATTGCTGGAAGCCATAAAAAATAGTGTTGTTCACACTTCTCAAGTTTAATTCAATCAGATTTGTTGAAGCTTGAGTCTTTAATAAAGGACATTTTTTCAAGAAAATAAACTTATCTCTCTCCCCTTCAGGGTTTTCTGCCTCTTATTCTTTCCTAGGGAAACTGCTGAAGTGAGTGGGAGAGCAATTGCGTTCAAAGGGTTCTAGTAAATGGGGTTATGTCAGGGTGGTAACCAGTCACTAGCAGGGTTCTGCAGGGATTAGTTTTGGGGCCAGTGCTCTTCAATGTCTTTATAAATGACTTAGACTCAGGACTTGAGAGAATACTGAGTAAATTCCCTGATGACACTAAATTGGGATGAGCTGTTGACACTTTTGAGGGCAGAGAGGCCTTTCAGAGGGATCTGAACAAGTGGGAGAACTGAGCAATCACCAACCGCATGAAGTTCAACAAGGGCTAGTGCCGGATTCTGCACCTGGGACACAGCAACCCTGGCTGTATATACAGACTGGGGGACAAGATGCTGGAAAGCAACTCCGTGGAGAAAGATCTGGGGGTTCTGGTCGACAGCAAGTTGAACATGAGCCAACAGTGTACCCTGGCAGCCAAGAGGGCCAACTGTGTTCTGGGGTGCATCAAGCACAGCATCACCAGCAGGGCGACGGAGGCAATTGTCCCACTCTGCTCCGCACTGGTACGGCATCACCTGGAGCACTGTGTGCAGTTCTGGGCACCACAGGATAAAAAAAGATATTAAGCTACTGGAGAGTGTCCAGAAGAGGACTACAAAGCTGGTGGAGAGTTTGGAGAGGAAGCCACATGAGGAGTGGCTAAAGTCAGTTGATTTGTTCAGCCTGGAGAAGACTAAGAAGAGACCTCATCACAGGAAGGAAGGGCAGGCACTGAACTGAGCTCTTCTCTTTAGTGACCAATGACAGAAGCTGAGGGAATGGCAGGAAGATGTGCCAGGGGAGGTTTAGGTTGGACATTAGGAAAAGGTTCTTCAGCCAGAGGGTGGTGGAGCACTGGAACAGGCTCCCCAGGGACATAGTTATGGCCTCAAGCCTGACGATGTTCAAGAAGAGACTGAACAACTCCCTCAGACACATGGTGTGAACTGTGGAGTTGTCATATGCAGGGACAGGAATTGGACTTGATGATCCTTGTAGGTCCCTTCCAATTCAGGACATTCTGTGATTGTCTTCTGTAATCTATGCTTTCAAATAGATAGACTGTGCAGCTTGGGAAAAAAGAAGATGTTCCCCTCTGTGAAATGGAGAAGTATAATAGGATGGTGAGTAATGCAATTGCTTCTACCACCTGAGCTGAAGGATCACCAGACCCAAAGGAGGAGGATGCTTTCAGGTGTTGCTTAAATTAACACTTCCATATTACTCAAATTCAGAAGAATAACTTCCTACTATGTTTATTAGCAGGCACTGAGCACTATGCTCCAGCTGTCAGACAGTGTTCTTTGGTTGTATTAATGGAAAAGATCTGGATTTAGGACCCTCTGTTTTGCTTTTATAGGCCACATTTAACATTTGGGATTTATTCGGGTTTGATTCTCACCTGAAAACATTGCTTAGTCTTTAAATTAACCAGGAAAAGCCATTGACCCTCCTGCTACCAGATCACTATCTGTTCCCTCCAGTCAGTATCCCTTGGGTGTGCTGGTAACAAACCAGGCTAGCTGCTTCTCCATTCCTTGGCTAAACTCTGTGTTGGGAAGCAGGACAACATGGAAATCCCAGTGAGATTTTCAAGACCTTATAAATCTTAAATTCCATTTGAAACTATAACTTGTTAGTCCTATAACCAGGACCAATAGATTTTGGAGGAACTGACCTGAATCCTGCTTTTGAGAGGTATAACATCAGAATTGTTGTGGTCCACTGAATATTTTATGTCCATATCTTTTTTCCTTCTGCCAAACAGATATAATACTAAAATTAGCAGCAATTCTAAAGTTGCCTTCAAATTTTGCTGATTCTTTTTCAGGTATTAATGCTTCTAAAAGCAAAAATCCTCAAGTTCTGTTCTGTGGTGTTTTGTGATATGTGGGGTTTTTTTGTTATTGTTGTTCTTTCTTTGGGATTTTTTGGCGTGTTGGTTGGCTGGTTGTTTTTGTGGGTTTGGATCTTTTTTGTTTGTTTTGTTGTTTTTACATTTCACTTGGTAGTTCTCAGGTGGTGGAAGATATTTTTTCAGCTGCTTTCAGCTGAAAAATAAATCAGATGGTTGAAATTCCAACCATTATAAATGTAGGTAAAAATAAACAATTTTTTAATAAAATAAATCTTCCAATTTTTGTCAACCACTTTGACTGGCAAAGAGGTGAATGATTTTATACTAGTCCTTTGTACTATTGGCCTGACACAGAAAAATTATTTGTTAGAGCAAGAAAGTCTGGATTGCAGTCAAGTTGAAATTTATTTTTAGGTGAGCACATTGCTGAGATGGTGGTATTAAGAAAAGGTTGATCAGTACAGAGTCAAAACTAAACAAGAAGTTGAGATGTCTCCTATTCATCTTTAGGCAGGGCTGTTAACTCATAACAAGTTCTTCATTGACAATCTGTTGGCATAGATTTTCTTTCTTAATTTGAAAAAGACTTCTACAGCACTCTTTATAAAATTAATGCCAAGGAATAATCTTTAATTAATGACACATTTTTTCCTTCAAAATTAGAGACACTTATCAAACAGTAACTCACTTTCATGATTGTAAAAAATGAATAAATTATACAGATATTGTCATCGCAACAGAAATAATGGCCTGATCCAAAGCCCATTAAAATCAATGATCCCAGAATTGTGTTATTCAGATTTTAGACAAAAGATTTACTCTGTAGCTTTTACCAGTGTATGACCTTCTGATTTCTTAATGTGGTTCAGTGTTCTCGTAACCTGACATTTTGTTTTCTCCTTGCAAGGGTTAAAGTATTAGTCTCTAACTAAGTATATCAGGACACAAAAACGTTGATTGGAGAGTTTCCAATGTCTTTTGTTGTAACCTGTGCAATGTTTTTTTTTGGGTGGCAACTAAAAGTATAATCTATTTCCACCTCAAACTTTCTGAATAGGCTGTAATCCGTATTTAGTTCATTAATCAATCATCGGGAAAATTTGGTACTCGGTTAACAAGCAGGTACACTGATTGCCTTTATCATAGAACGCCATTAACCAGAGCCAAGCCACTCTTCTGAATATGATGGATAGTTTGTTACCTTAATTTGAGGGAATACTGAATACCATTTTCAGTGAATACTTCTTCAAAACCAATGCTTTTTGGTTCCTATTTTTAGGCTCACTTTTTCTTGTTGTCAGCTATCTTTGTAATAGAAAAGTTATCTTCATAAGTAGCTGTACAAAGAACTTAGCAAGTCGGCAGGACCATGTGGAAAACTAGATTTTTTATATTTCCACATACTTTTGCTTTGTTTGTTCATCTACCAGTCAGAGAACAAACAAGATACCACCTGATTTGACTGGCCAGTGGCAACAAAACTGTAGAGGTAGAAGAGTGAATGTTAAATACTCTAAGAAATTATCCAGAGAGACGATAATGAATAAACTCAGGAAATCATTATCTTCTTGCCAGTATTCTAAAGCAGAAAATTAGGATCAAATAAATTAGGGTAAAATTTGTAAGCTAAATTATCCATTTTGTATTCTTTGTTCAGCTGTATTATTTTCCTTTTTCTAATCAGGAAAATAGAGGAGAAAAAGCCCTTATTGAGATCATGCAAGTGACAGTTATACTGCAAATCTGTGTAATTTGCAGCAGAGACATTTTGAAAGGACACCATACGAGCACAGTATACGCTGGAAACAACTAAGAATTCCACAGACGTTAGGCATAGGAAATGCACTATATTATTGCATCCACTCAAAAGTGCTTAAATTTTTCAATAGCAATTGGAAATGAACTTAACTGGATACTATGCTTTTGTAACTCCAAGAAGGAATTTCAATTCATAGGCTGTTAACTTGACAAAATGTCAAACTTCCCATTTAATATTAGAGAGAGAAGTATACTCATGTGAGTCTTACAATTATTAATATATAAAACATGCTATTTAAAAATCCTGACAAAAAAAGGTTAGTAATCTGAACCTGCAATTATCCTCCAACATGTCAGTTGGGCAGTAGAGCTGATGGCTGTGCCTCTAGTGCTTCACCCCCTGTCTAGCCTGTGTCCTCCACTGTGTGCTTGACTCACTACAGCCTATTAGGGCACATGTGGAAATATTTGGCACGTTGGGGAATACAGGCTTGCTAGGATTGCAGCCACAATACTGAACAACAGCTAGAAAAAGCCTAAGCTTTCTCTATTGCTGCCTTCTTGATACTGGGAGTGTGCAGGCTATTTGGAGATGAAATGCATTTGGGTGCACACATTAAATACAGTATAGATATACAGCCTCACAGACTGTCTCCAGAAAGGGTGATCTTATTTAAGAAGCCAAGTGAAAACTCTATCAAATGACATTAGACCCTGGAACCTGATAAAGTCAGGGCAGCTTAATTAAATGAGCAACTGCCCACCGTGTCTTTGCTCCTTTGGGATTTTGCACTCACTATGACAGACATGAAGAAGTATCTCTTGTTTTATACTACAGCTGCATTTTAGGATCACATGAAATCCCATCTGCCTAAACTGATCAGACTCAGAGTCAGTCTTCTGACACTGATGCTCTCATCTCCTCTCCTTTTGCATCATCTATCATGGGGTACCAATGAACCGTACAGACCCATGAGAATAATGGAGACAAAGAGAGGGGCATTTGTAGGTTAATATGTCAGCTGTGCTGGATAACAGATGGTTATAATGATCTGGTCTATGATGTGATGTTACAGTAAGTAAGGTAACAACACTGTGGAAGCGAGTTACAGAAAAACATCGTAGGTAAAGCGCTAGGGAGAGAGTAGGAGTAGGAGGGAGAGAAAACAAATGAAAAAATACTTGTTAAATGTACAACAAAAGTCTTCAAACAGATCAATGGAAAGACAGAGAACAAAAAGAATTTAAGATTCTAAAGATAAGGAGCTACATAAAAATAATTGTTTCATTCTGCACATAAGGGGCAGTAGTATAGCTCTTTATTAGGCAATTATTTTATGTCATTTTGAAGACTTCATCTCTTCCAACAACATAAAGGTTCTACCTGAATTTTTTAAAGTCATGTTTCCTCCAACCCTGTAATAATAATAGTAGTATTAATCTATTCTGTGATTGTTCTTTTCTCTTGGCAAGTGCTGGGCTTTTTATATTATCACAGTAACCTGTCAATACCTGCATAGAAAAACTGACAATATAACTAACATTTTTGTGTGGTAATATGTTTTACTTTGGTACTATGTGGGCTAGATTCTGATAACCTTATTTATAATGAACAGTATCTTCTTCTGAGTGGTAGATTCCCTTATGGGATAAAGTGCTATCAATATCTGGCCCTTAAGTTTTAAATTACAGGATCACACTTTATCAGTCAGTGAAATACCAGCACCTTTGGGATGAGATGTGACAACAGTTTAACAGTATATGCCACTGCTACCTAACAATTTAAGATAGAAAATTAAGAACACCATAGCCACTTCCAGAGGCAGAGGAAATTGAACTGGGTCAGTGGTATTAACAGGATTGGTCATTGCCAAGACAACAAAGTTACAACTTCCATGCTTACAAAAAGTGGCTTCTGAGAATGAATAATCAAGAGTTGTCAGAACCGCAGTTTCAGATTTTGTGGGAAAGGGCAATGCTTCTTCAAGTACTATAGCAGCTGGCAGGGTGCATGGGATAGCTCAGGACAGATGATGCCTCTCTAGTGCTGTTCCATGCAGTACTGTCTACAATCTGTCCAAATAAACGTTACCTGGGAATTGCTAACTTGGTCAAAACTGGACCTGCAACACTGGTTTATTTGGCCAAGAGCAACAGTATTTTCTGTCTAGTTCCATTAGGACTTTTAGTCAGTGTTTTAGTGCTTTCCTGCCCTGCAAATAATGTCTTGATAGCTGCATGTAATAAGAAGGCTATGCAGAATTGTAGCTGTGCCCTCAGCAAGAGGTAAAAGTGTGTACATCAGTGTGCCAGTCCCCATTGCTATCTGGGTTGGATGGGTCTGGCATCTCTGGCCACATTAGCAATTAAAACTGATGTTATAGCCCCCATTTGGTGGCTGGATATGCTAATTTAGCCCTGAGTCCTGGCTTTCTTCAGCCAGGGGTACTTGGTTAAGCAAATATTCAGTTACTGGTAAGGTAGTGTTCTCCTTCACTCTCTACAGGAGAAAACATCTTCCTTCTCTCTTTCCTCAGGTTTTTTCTCTTGTGCCCCTTTGAAGTTGTTCCACAGTAATTTGCTTTTCCTTTCCCCATGCTGCTATCTAGAGGATCTTTTATTTGCAAACAAGCAACAGCTATCTGTAAATTATTTTGTTTATTTTACCAATTTTCTATTTTTATCCTCTTGTTGATTCTTTTTTTTGTTTCTTTTTTTCCTCTACTCACAAGCTTTCCAGTGGAATACGGTTTCCTATTGGTTCATCATTAAATTAGAAAAAGGCTATGGAATAAGTGAGGTCACACCTGTACACATCTCTGGTTTTTATATGCAAGTTAAGTTCTTAGATTGCTATGAAGTACTTGCATGTTTTTTCTTTCTATATCGAAACTGTTAAATGAGATTATTTTGTTGAGGAAAACCAAACAGACCAATACGTTCCAACAGACCAAAACTTCCATTGCGTCTAACAGAGTCTTTGTTGTGAATTCTGCAGTGGAAGTCATCACAGTCACTGGAATTTCAGTTGCAGTTAGGAAATATGTTGTCCTTGGCATACTTAGCTACTGAAGATGCTGTCTGCTAAGCTCTATACCAAGTGGTGCATACTGGCTGAAGGATGAAGGTTGACAGAGTGAGGGCAAGGAAATATTGGAAGTTAAGTGTATAGTGTCAAAGAGACTGTGAAAGCAAGATGAGAAAAAAGTTAGTGATGGAGTAGGGCTGGAACAAGGAGGGGTGGAATTGGGCTGTGGAGCTACAACATAGTTTAGGTGAGATGAAAAGCATCAGAACAGAGAGAGGAAAGAAAAAGGAAAGAGAAAATAGTCAAGAAGCTGAGAGACAGAATCACAAGACTTAAAAAGAACAGGAAAAGTGGGGAGAAAAAGCAAACAAACAAACAAACAGAAAAGGAAATAAGAGATTAAGGAAAAACTGAAAAAGAAAACCTGAAGTATTATATAATTGCACCATCAGCCCAAACCCCAAAGTGGAACCATAATGGTTTCTCTTTCAGTTTTTATAAAGTTCTCATGATTTACGGCAGGTTTCATGAGATATTACTGCAGGGTCAAGACGCTGACCTGAGAAGGAAATAGATAAGGGAATAGATGGCATAGAATACAAATTAATACAGCAGAAGGAAAGGAAACATGAAGTTAAAATTTAAAAGAAAAAATTAAAAAGGGAAGTGGGGATAAAATCGGGATGAACATCCTGAAGACTTCTTTACACTGACTGCAATGGGGCAGTGCAGAATCCTGCTAGGCTAGAAGTTTACTGCTCTATTTCAGGACATGTTTGTGGCTAGGCAATTTGTGGTGATTAATTCCTCTGTACTCCACTGTTGGTAGTAAACCATCTTAAGTCTGAGTTCCATTAACATTAGTTGGCACGGCTTGGCTGGTAACAGTAAAGTATGATTAGGAGTCCTTAATTAGAGTCCCTAAAATATTGCGCCTTGATAATCATTGATTATACTATGAAATATTCAGTTTAAGATACTTTCTTTATCCAGGAGGCAAAATGTATTGACTATTGGAGAAAGGTTATTTGCATAAATTATATAAAATATGTTCATCCAGTGAAACTTTTGAATGGAGAAAAAGAAAACTACCAATATCTGGTTTTGTTAGCTGGAAAATGGTATGTTAATGTCAATATAAAAAAGGTGGGAAAAGAGATAAAAGAATTGTTCCTCCTTAGAGAAATGTTTAGTTTACAGTTCGTTTTCCCTATTGTTTTTTGTTACACCGTTTCTGTGATTTAGATTTGTTGTCAGTTATTACATGGAAAACTACATTGGCAATAGAATATTTTTTTCCTCTCTCTTTTTCTTATTCTCCTTTACAATTTGACATACTTCATTTCCAGAGGTATGTTTATCCTATTAAATAAATACACAGAGTGTATTTATCAAGAAGATGAATAAAAAACAAAAGGAAGGGTATGTATGTTACAGAAACATGATATTTCATTCCCAAGTTGTCCCACAGAATGTTTTCTAGCAAATTCTTCTTTCAGATATGTATTGCTTAATAGATACATTATGTTCATAAAAGTGTTATTTACCTATTGCATTAATTAAATTGAAGTAACTGTGATTAGTTCAAATAACTGACATAATGCAGAACTGTACAGGTAAAGGTATTTGCTTAAATACATGACTCAAAGATATTGAAGACATCAAGGCTAAACACTAAAACATGTAATTAAGATTTACGATTGAAATATATTTTAGAGCTAAACACATTATTTAGTAAATGCACTAAGACCCTAATATTATTGCTTGTATCCTTCTCCCTTTTGAGACCTGTAATGTGTGGGGTTTTTTGCCAATGTAAATCTAACAAACTCTCAGTCAGAAAAAACGTCGCTACAATAAAAACCACTAAATTCCACTGACCACAGCCAGAATTATGATCATATATAGATGCAGTCACATGCTACGGTAGATGAACAGGTAAAATGAATAATATAAAGCTTCAGGACAGAAAACAGCTGGCGAGTAACAGTGAAAATGTCCATTCAGGTTGCAGGCTTGTCTCCTGTTACTTTGGTACTTCGTCTTCTTTGCACCGTGTGCAGAACTACATGACAGCAGCATGCACCATACCTGTCCAGGCTTCACTGGATTTATTTATCAACTTATTTTACATTTGTGCCACTATCATTGTGATGAAATTCTAAATCTGTAGTGACAAGCGTACAAAGACACACAGACAACACCTTTAATTGGCAATATCAGAATGGGGAAGCTCACAAGACTTGGCTGAGAGAGGATGAATGCTTTTGATGTCACTGAAAGTCTCTCTGTGCCTGTGCTCATAAGCAGTCTGTGTGAAGCCTGTGTACCCTTCGCAAGCACTATGGAAGACCACTGTGTCACTTCAATCACAGCTTTGCCAGGAGTGATGTGCCAGAAAACCTCAGCATCAAATTCTGCCCATTTGAACTACCCATAGCATCAGCACAGGTAACTAAAATAAGCCATCAAAGTGAGACATGCAATGTTGTATTGCAACAATTGGTTTTCTAGAGGAAGAAGAACACTAAAACAAAACAGCTTGATTTATGTGTCGATTTTTAAGTTCAGCATGCATCTAGTACTTAATCCTGAAAAGTGCTGAGAACCCACATCTTCCATTGAATCAGTATTTGCTTCCAGCCTGAAGAAAATTAGAGAAGGTTTTTTCTGAGAGCTGAGGGAGCTGGCACTCAGAGTAAGTGATAAGGATAGGCTTGGCAAGTAAATATCATCATCTTCCGAAATTGTTTCTGATCCAATTCTCATAATGACAGCTAAGCTTCCAAATCCAGTCAGAGTCAGCAGTACAAACAAGTTGGAGCTCTTCCTTTTCACACCCTAAGTGCTTTTCTGCCCTCCTCTACAGTCCTCTGACAGTCTTTATTTCTGCTTCCTTCTTCTGTGAGACCTTTCTCACCCCTTCTCCTCCTCCCCATAACAAGCTGCCAGACACTGGCAGGTTGCAAGGTCTCTCTGTTCTGCTCCCTCATTTGCAGGCAAAGGAACAATGCTTTCCGATCCCCCCAGGGCAGACCAGCAAGGGCCCTCAGTCCTCTTTGCAGAGATGGACATAGTGTGCTTGAACATCTCATGGACTTTGGAGCTAAGTTTTAATCTCAAAGCAGCTGGGGTAGCAGCCTGTGAACATGTGCAGCCCTTAGCACTATTGATATACTTCCAGTGGCAGCAGAAGGCAAATCAGGGATTAATTCTGTACCAAACCTGCTGTTCCTGGCTTCAGCCTGAGGAACTGCAATTTCCTGGCCTGTGCTGCAGGGTCTTCCCTGCCAGTCCTTCCTCCCTAGACCCTTACTGTTTTTTGTGTGCCTCTTTCTTTCTTTCAGACTTGCACTTACTAGGAAGGGCAAAGGGGAATTATCATCCACGGAGTTGCAAAGAAAATTAAAAAAACACCAGATACTGGCAAGATTTCTCTGGTTAAGTAGTTCAATGTTTTTGGAGGCTTGGTTTTGATTACTTGAGGTTGACAGTTGCCAAACTAGAGCATTGATCAGTTGTATCAAGTCTTATGAAATTCATGGAGTATTTTAGTGCAAGAAATTCATGCAGCATTTTAGGAAACATCCAGGCTCCTAGTTTGTCTGCTAAATACCTATCAAATATTGTCACTTGGAACTTATAATAATAATACTGAAGGGAAAATCTCTACCCTGGACAAAGCCATGTTTGGTAATGACAGTGGGATGGGGATGGTGGTGAATTTGATGTGAAACAGACACAGTCACTAATCAGGTTAATAGCGGTGCCTTTTAAATCCTGTCTTCCAAAAAGAGTTCTGCATGCAAATGGTATTTCTTCATTTTGATGGAAGATTTTGTTGGAAAATCTTATAAATTTAAAAATACAGAGAAGCTTAGTAAAACATCCATTAAATCATGCTTTCTGTAAGGATTGTTCTTGTTTCTCAAGTGAAGAACAGGGCATCAGGTGTCTCAGCAAGGCCACCATATGTAAGGGTTTTTTCTCTTCTCATCTAACAGAGCTTTAACTCACATATTCAGTTGCACGGTTTTCTGAATTCTGCCTGAAATAGCCTGCTTGCAAGCTGTACTTCATAACCAGGGAAAAAAATCCTTTCCTTAAATAATTTCCTGTGTAACTCAAAGTAGGATATGACCTAGTGTCTTGGTAAGAAAAACAAAAGCAAGACAAGTTTTAAATGGTTAGATGGTACGTTCCACTTCTACTTTTTTTAAAAAATATGTTCCTCTGGACTGAAGGGCAGGAGTACAGGGTATTCATGAAGTCACCTTAGCGTAGCAAGCAATAGTAATGCAAATACTTTTAACTGTAATAATGAATTTTGCTGACATATCACTAAATTAGCCAAGTGACAAAATTAGCTGGTTGGTTGGCTAAAGACCAAGCAGAATTAATCTAAACCACTGATGTTACTATCCCTGGGCAGTGCAAGGCTTTTAATAAACCATAGAATCAGAAACAGTAAAACAGGAAAATGTAGCTTGCCACAAGCAGTGTTTAGTAGGAGTATATCACTTACAAACCATTTAACAGATGGGTAAAAGAAGTGCAAGCCATGAGGATGAGTAAACAGACCTGATCCTGCTTCCACTGAAATAAACTGATACAAGTTATATGGACCCCAAAGGAAAATGCTCATAAGAAGTAAATATAAGAATGTAAATCTTTATAGGTCACATGCTTTGGGGAGAAGGAGAGATCAGTGTTAATTTTACATCTGAATAGAAATGCTCAGTTGTGTACAGCCTTCTGAACACATTCAAAACAAAACAGATTGTTCTGTGCATCATATATATATATATATATATATATATATAGTTTGAAGATAGTCTTATAAAGACTGTTATAATATCAAAACTTTAACCAGTATACATATAGATCTAAGTCCTATGTTAGATGATGGTCAATGCCTCCCACTTGAGATGGAAATACATGATAATTAATGTTAAATGTTGATTTTATTTTTGTCCAGAAATAAAACTAGGAAATCCATTTATCTTGCAGTGTTTCTTCTCTTCCTCTTGGTAAACACTGCCATCATGACCAGTCCTTTAGAAAGATGGCAACAGAAATATGACTTCTGTGGGATGCCATCAGTAACAACATTAACATGGCAGCAGATGGATTAAAGTCACTCTTGGAACTGCTGGACACATGGTCAGGTGCCACGGACGTGTCCATTTAGAAATGAAGGAAGGACAGTAGAAATCATAAAAAATAAATATGGAATAGTTCAACACTCTCAGCATCTCCCTTATGAGGAAAGGCTGAGGGAGCTGGGTCTCTTTAGCTTGGAGGAGACTGAGGGGTGACCTCATTAATGTTTATAAATATGTAAAGGGTGAGTGTCATGAGGATGGAGCCAGGCTCGTCTCGGTGACAACGAATGATAGGACAAGGGGCAACAGATACAAACTGGAACACAGGAACTTCCACTTAAATAGGAGAAGGAACTTCTTCATGGTGAGCGTAACAGAACACTTCAACAGGCCACCCAGGGAGGTTGTGGAGTCTCGGAGTCTCCTTCTCTGGAGACATTCAAAACCAGCCTGGACATCTTCCTGTGTAGCCTTATCTAGGTGTTCCTGCTCCGGTGGGGGGATTGAACCAGATGACCTTTCAAGGTCCCCTCCAATCCCTGATACTCTGCGATTCTGTGCACCAGGGCTGCTTTTCAAATATCTTCCATGTGGGGGAAGACCCACGGGAAGGCAGAAGAGGAGCAGGTGCTAACTCACTCTGTGCAAGCAAGACACAGCTCATTGTGATGATGAGCTGACACTACAAACCACTCTCTGATTCTTTTCCCAGAGGGCATTTTAGATATGAACCAGCAGTTCATATAGTTACTTGTACACTGTATACATTGTTCTGCATATCTGTGTCATCTTCCTCGTGCCAGGCAACTGCAGACAAGTGTGTCACAGCATATTGAAGTGTTAACCGCCACCACACCAGGTATATACCCAGTACCCATAGGAAGGGCTTTGTTGCTCATTCCAGTCACTTTGTTAGCTTGTCAATATTTTAAGTTGAACACAAAATATTAATAACCTATAGAGCCATAAAACCCAAATCTCTATAAATGCTGGATGATTTCCATTTCACATAGTGTTTGCATCATATGATTTTTAAAATATCATTAAAAATTGTTTTTGTTTTCCATCAAAGACAGAGAACGTATGTTACACAAAATTTTTAAAACAGAATATTGTCCTAAGAACCAGGTTGGAGACTTCTGCTGAGCATACTTGAAGCACCAATCCACACAGTTTAAGAGCAGGGAAGATGTCCTCAACCTTACCTTAATCTAGAGAAAACATGAGTTTGGCTAGTGAAAGAGATTTTGCTTGGCTTTCTTAGGGATTATTTTTTTTTTGTAAAAATTTAAAAAGTTCATTCAAATGTCTGAGAGGATTTCAGGTTCTGGAAACAAAATTAACTGCAGAGCAGAGGATTAAGGAAAAAGCATATTAAACAGGAAAATACAAGGGGAATGCAAAATTTGAAAAACCAGAGAAGCACCAGATGAAAAATCTTCCAGAGGAACTACTGATCTTCTCACCTTGAAAAGCTTATGAACAATGATTACAATGAGAGAATGAGCCTAACATCGCGCTGTATTTCTTAAATGTTGAAACCTTTCTAGGTGCTCTAAAAATATTTTAAGCATTTCTAAAGAGCTAGAAATGTTTTTAAACAACAAATTAGTTTGGTTAGTGACAACTGTTTCATAGAAATCTTAGTGTGAGATATTGCTTCAAGGGTCACCATGGGGTCATCTAATCCATTAGCTGAAGAGACAGACTACTGGAAGATGTTTGTCTAACATCCTTTTAAAAATCTTCAATTTCAGAGATTCCAAAATATCCCTGGAATAACGTGCCCCAGAACCTACTCTAGTGTCCTCTTACAAGGGATATGGTTCTGTGATGTCTAGCTCAGCTAAAACTCTGCAATTCAAACTCATTGTATTTGTTTCTTTCAGGCAGCAGATGATCTTCTGTATAATAGATAATCACAATATTACATTAGCACCCTCTTTTAAATAGCTGTAGACTCTTAATGACATAAACTAAGCAAAAATAATTATATTTTGTTTTTCTTTCTTACACTTTTTCAAAGTTTCAATGATTTTTTTTGTTTGGTTCTAGATTCTTTTATGAGTCTACTCTATATTATTCTAAAGGAAGATGAAAATGTCAAAACTTTTTTGTTTTACCTTTAGAATGTGCAATACTAGGATTCTTAATCTAAAGTTATATTTTGCTTTGATAATTGAAAATATATGCATATTTTTAAAATAATTTAAAGGGTTAATGTGCAATCAAAATAAAATATTTGATCAAGATAGGGTAATACTTTTTTCTGCCTGTGAATGAGTGGGTAATGCCTTATGACAACAGAAAGTACAATCTTTACAATTCCTGCCAGCCTGCTACAAGATTGCTTGAACAACTTCAGTTAAAATATTTCATAGGAAAAAAAAAATAAACAATGTTAAGAAAGAAGAAACTGTATTTGAAGGAGTACAGTGAGATAATATTGTATGAAACTTCTCATTTCTTGATATCTCTGTAGCGCTGGAAAAGAAAAATCAGTAATAACCATCATTATGCCAACTCTTCAGCATGTGAGCTTTACCTTCCAAAATGTGCTATTAAACAAATTGAGATAAATAGCAGTACAATCAGTGAAATTCACACATGATTGTCTCTTCCAATGTCCTCTTTAAAGACTGACAATCTCTCTGAAAAGACTTCTTTATATTTAAACGGATGACAAGAAATATTTGTCCTGATCTTAGCCATAAAACAAATACACTCCATGCTGTCCTGAGTTAATCAAAGTTCAGTGAGAACCAGGACTGCTACATGGAAATCTGCAGACTGCCATTCTAATGTTGGAAAAGTGATGCTCCTTTATGGGATAAGTAATTTGACTTGTGCTGCAGCACTTACGTGTTTTCTTATTTGTCAGGAGAACATTCCTCTCATGTTTTCCATCTTGATTCATGATTCACTCATGATCATTTGATGATCCTGAAAGAACAACAACCCTTTTCTTGAAAGCATGCAACAAGTACTGGAGACCTGCACAGGCCGCATGACGGGAATGCCAACTAGGTTAAAAATATAAACAGGAAATTGAAAAAGGCTGGATTTTGTAATACAGAAGTCAAGAGGCAGCTTTGTCTCTGGCTTGCATAATTGAGCCCTAAGTGAACTCAACAAAGAGAAACACTGCATCATTTCAGTACAGGGCTTTTTTAAGTAAGACTTTTCTATCCTTAATAATTGTTTGTTGTAATAAATCTCTTTTCAAATAATGATTTTGGCTGAATAAGGTTATCATTAAAATCTTGTCCTGGGGAATAACACAGGGACTTTTTAGACCAAAATTTTGCTTACAAACAACAAACCTTATTCCTTGGAAATATGTACTTCTTGGAAGAAAGAAAATGTCTTTTTTGCGAAGTGTATATCCTCAGAGGTAGACTGGTTTGTATAGAAACTGTAAGAAGAATAACAGCAAATGCCATTGAATTTCTAATTCTGAAAATTAGATTCTGAACTTTAGGAAATTAAGTTTCATTTAAAATTATGGAAACTTATCTCAGGTTTTCAGAGTTAACCAGCATTTTTCTTAGTCTATATTCGGTGAAATGGAGGCTTGTCTGGAGCAAGCTGTGGTAATTAGCACGTTACTTCTGTGTCATTGTAATAATTCATATTTCAAACCAGTGAAGAAAGAGCAGATTTTACAACATT
Organism: Patagioenas fasciata; assembly: GCF_037038585.1. Taxonomy (NCBI): domain Eukaryota; kingdom Metazoa; phylum Chordata; class Aves; order Columbiformes; family Columbidae; genus Patagioenas; species Patagioenas fasciata. The sequence goes on along the minus strand of NC_092523.1, from coordinate 64,823,865 downwards.
CCTTTTTATCCCAAAGACAGTCTGGGACACACATTTCTAAAACACCTCAGTCTGTGCATCCTGAAAAAAACCCAAATAAAAAAAAAAGTTTCCTGATGAAACATTTTGATTAAACCAATTATTGAATAGGCTTAAGAATTTTGTGAAAACATACCATCCTGTAACAAGCCAAAACTGCCCATTTCTTGCCGGTTCCTAGTAAGATGAGCCATGGAGAAGAACTGAGGGTCTTGAAATTGTCCCTCATTTGGCGTGTGAACAGGAGGGGCACAGTGTCAGGTTCCTGCCCAGGTGCCGGGTTCACACTTGGCCCAGTGGCAACGCCAGGGTGTCCAGGGCCCTGCAGTGAGTGACAGTTGCAGCTGCACCCTTGCACATCAGTCTTACATCCCCTGAGCCCGTGGGAGAAGTGGGCTCTGGAATGTGGTGGTGACAGAGCTTAGGAAAGAAGGACTTTCATGTGAAAGGACACCAAATGACAAGTTGCTCCTTATTTGAGTAAATTTTTAACTTCAGATACAGTATTTAGCACACTGGGGGCAATGCAATGATTTGAGAGGGTTTTAACTGTGTGGTTCAGATACTCAAGTGAACACTGAGAACCTATGTAGTTTTCATTTACATTCAAAAATAATGTGACACATTCTTCCAGTCTACTGTAGGTAAATTCAGTGGTCCAAATCATGTTACTAAAATTCATGCAATATCAGCTCAGATCAACACAGAGATTATCCCATAGTGATGTTTGAGTTAGTAGAGAAAAATGTGCTCACTCCATGCAATACCTGCTCCTTTTTGTCCCTTTGTTTTAATTCCTATTAATACATTAGTATATGGGCTGTAATTAGCTTTCATCTTTCCCCTTTTGATTTAAATATTGCCAAACTCCATTAAATCAGCTGTATGAAAGCCAGAAAAATGGTTTACTAGTGAATTCCAAGTGCATGTCTTTGCTGCAGTGTAAATTGAAAGGTCACAAGAAGTCATCTAATTGCCTGGTATGTATTTTATTAATTGCACTTTTAATGTGTAAAGCATGCTAAAATTATCAGATAAACTGTGCTGAGTTCTGGTAAAACATCAAATATGTCTGAATCATGGTCTCAAAACATGACAACGTAAGAAAGTGGTTCTGACATCTGCTAAAAAAACTTTTGATATGTGTCCCGCTCCCCTTTATTAGAACTGGCAGTGACGAGCTCACTTCCACTGCTCCTGCTGCTCAGTCCCTTTGCTTCTTGGAGCAGGGAAATCTGGAAAATCCAAGCACAGCAAGTGGCCTGCTGCTCGCATTCATGAGGTGCACTCAACCCAGGCAAGAACATAAGAGTTCTGTGTTACTGCTAAGTATTTGTCTCTCTTAATTCCTTCAGAAGGTGTGTTTATACTGTATCATTTCTCTAAAGAAACATTGTCAAGATGAAAAATGAAAGGCCTGAGAGAAAAACATTAAGACTGTGAGACTCTGATTTAGCTTTATCTAGTATCTGCAAAAATTGATGAATTACAGCTATAGAACTGGTATTTGCCTAATCCTGTGAAGTGTTGACTTTTCTGAGTGATAAAATACACCCTAAATTCCTAAGTTGTAAGAGAATGTATTTTTCCCCTATTTAATTAATCAGAAAACTTGCCAGTGTCTCATCATTCAATCTCTGCTTTTTCTAGTATTGTGGTTACTTCCTGATACGTATGTGTAGCTTACACTCACGTGTCAGTACTTCCAGTAATGTTTAACAGGATTTAAGTATGTCATCTTTTAACCAGATATCAAAAACAAAGACCAAGGAAATGCTCAGCATCAGATTGGAACATTGATAACTTTTTTGGATGTACTTAATATTCTGTTATATTTGGTCTTTAAAAGTTAAATGATTTCCTACTAGTCCAATATATGACATTATGGAATTTAATCTTCAAAGACACAGAAAATACAGCATCTTATATAAGGATATTATAAAACAGCAGCTTTCAAATTGTTTAGCCTTGGCAGGAATTATTATAGCTCAAAAAAGCCGAACTACCATTTTGGCTTTGGTTATTCTCATGTCGGGTTAGGATAGCAAGATGGCAGGAGAAAAAGCAGCAAATAATTAATTAAAATAATATTCTTTTGAAAAAAAAAAAAAAACAACAACAAAAACCAAACTATTTTTTCTTTAGAAATCTTGGAACAGTTTCAAAATGTCAAAGTTGCTTTTAAATAAATGATGTGTTGGCTAAATTAAACTACTATTCTCCTAAAAATTAATTTTTATGCAGAAATTTTCAGACCAGAGTTACACAGCTTAGCAGCTGAAAAAGACAGCAGTTCAATTGCTCTGTTAGTAGTCATGAAGGAGATACCTGTTGAATGTCAAAACAAATCACTGCTTTATTTCATCTTATGTGTTGTATATAACTGAATATGAAAAAAAAAAAAAGATAAAATATTAGAAATACAGTGGTACAGTGGCAGCCTTGACTATTACATAAGGGCCAGAACTTGTAAAGGGACTTAAAAGAAATTTCAATTCCATATTCACTTTTACTGGAAAATATACGCAGGTACCTAAAAGGTCACAGACATGCAGCAGTTAAGTAACTGCATTCTGCTGTCAAAAACATCCCCAAAAAGTGCATTTTCAACCCCCCTGTGAAGATATAATTGAAACAGAATTTCATGATCTCATGCATAAATATTTGTGCTGGGAAGACTTTTACATAAATAAAGCTTGGAACACAATCAGGCAATAAAAAAGAGGTGTGTTACTTTTATAGATAAGGAATGTTACCAGAGAGTTAAAACACAAAAAAATGTTTTTCAAAGTATAGGTTGATGGAATGATTATTTAGCTGTGGAGGATGTTACTTCCCAAATTCACAAGTATTATATACTCCTGTGGTAGGTCAAATTTTGGTTCTACAGTTTAGTTTTAAGGTCCGAACATAGGCTGATGTAAATCAACATACACCATTGAGCAGTGTTGTCTGCACTGATTTTATAAACTATCAGTCTGCATTGTGAAGTTATTTCTATTTTCTCTTTTTGAGAAGAGTTTGTGCTATGAGATGCGTCCCAAAAGGCTTGAATGTATCACTTCTGAAACTATTTACATTCCTGACACTGCATAATAAAATTTTTATTCTGCTCTTTTGTGTCTTTTTTATTGCACACTTTTGAAACATTGTGTTTTATTATCTTTCACTCCTGTTATCAATACTGAGCAATAATAAGACTTTAATGACCTGTTTTAATAAGCCTGTTACAGATTTCTATGTTGATTTGACATACCTAAGTGTAGTAAAATGGTTTATGAAGAATAAACAGCTGAATAATATGACATTCATATCCTTGGGGATGAAGTGATTGTAGATGGACGTCGTGGTTTAAATCCAGACAGTGACTAAACTCTACGCAGCCGCTCACTCACTCTCCCCCACGGGACTGGAGAGAGAATCAGAAGAGTAGAAGTGTGAAAACTTGTGTGTTGAGATAAAGACAGTTTAATAAGTAAAGTGACCTGATCTAGTCAAAGATGCCACTGCTCATTGCAGGGAGGTTGCACTAGGTGACATCTGAAAGTCCCTTCCAACCCAAACTATTCTATGATTCTGTGAACCCGCCACACCAAAATGTAGGGGTAGCTGCTGAATCTTACTAAGGCAAATGAAAATAAGTCAGAGTGGTTATTTTACCAATTTTGCTGGTGCATTATAAGCCCATGATACTTAATGAGCAGTAAATTAAGAGTATAGTTAGTCAGTAAGTTGTGATGACCACAAGAGGGTTTGAAATGTGAGCAGATGCTCACCTCCAGTGCTCATTTCTTTTGTTCAGCTAGAAAAGATTTGTGCAGGCTCTGAAAACTCTTTTGCTGCAGACACAACCTGAAATTTAGCTCAGACCAAAGGGATAATAAAATATTTGAAATGTAAATAATAGTTCCTTTACTAAAAACTCTAATCTCTTTTCAGTGTATATTTTTCCATTTTATGTTTTACCTATCGGTATGTATTTCAGGTATCTTTTCGCATCCCATGTTGTTCTTCAGGAACATTGAAACAAAACATCATCAGCCTCTTAAAGATAGAAACATAGTTTCTAATAATCATACACTGTGCAGGTTCTTTCTATAAGCAACCATCAGAAATGTTTATGCATTATGCACCTATTCTAAGAAATTATAGTATCGCATGTATTCCGGAGATAACATAGGGGAATCACCCCAGTAAGTATTAGTTTATTTTCTATGTTGGGAAATATTCAAAATAATAGACAGAACTTGGGGATTATGGTTTTTTTTAATATTAATGCTGTCCTATATATGGAAATACACAAAAGATGTCTTAACTGGAATAAACCAGACACTTCGACTACTGTATTGACATTTATGCTTGAGAAAGTTCAGGCCTGGAAGCTCTTGCACAGCAAGTTAAAAGGCCAATACCAGCCTCTGACCCAAAAGGGAACATTTCAGTTCAGGCTCAATCAATTGAAAATGCAGGGCAAAATATCCTTTTAGATTACATAGTCTGCATTACAAGATACACAAATATTTTCCATCAAGCTGAGCTAATTTGGGTTTTTATTTTGACTGTGTATGTAGAACAACTGTAATTTATTTATGACCTATTAAGCAGATTGTTTCCAGTGTGTAAGAAATCCTAATTAGTACCATTGTTTTTAAAAAGGAAACTCACAATTTCTTTTATATTCTGTCATCAAAGGCACAAAGGAGAAGGCTTTCATTCTTGTTTTTGTTCAGTTTGGTTTGATTTTTTCCATGCTTTCTACCGAACGTCAAGAGGTCATATACATACTGTGGTACAGCCATGTCTTTGAAGTCTCCAAAGAATTTCAGAATTCTCATACAGGGTTTATTTATTGAAATACACATTTCCCTCAGGAAATTATGATTCCTGAGGGACCTGTGATTGCCAAACCATGTGTAAGGGCTGCTGTCTTACAAGTTAATGTATTGGGGCAATCTGAGCATATGGGAAACAGCATTAAATAATGCTTGGGAGTTTAACGTATGCTCCAGGATATCATGAGAAGACAATGCCATGAACAGAAAGTCCTTTAAACTCATTCCCATTCAGCTTTCTGGCCTACCAAGTCCTAGCTGCTGCTCCTAAAGAGTGCTTCAAGTGAAAGAACAGAAGGTTGTAGACATCTGGGGACACAATGACATACAAATCAAGATCAGTAATAGTAGACAGTGCCGAAAAGTTGCAAATAGGCAAGTAGATGAAAGACAAAGCAAATAATGTTCAGAAGCACTGGCAGATAAAAGTATGTTAATATAAGAAAGACAGTCATTCAGATACTGTACAGAGCAACCCAAAGCCAGCATAGCTCACTGATGCAGGATTACTTGGACTCATATAATCAACATAGTTATTCCCATGATGCACATTCTTGGGGAGGAAAGGTTAGCAAGGGTACAGTAAATAAGCTGTGAATTATATAAGCTTTTGTTGTTTTTCTAGAGAGGTCATCAATTACATTTCTTTGGTTTTATCCTGAGACCAAAATGAGCAGTCAGGACTGAGTGATAACAAGGCAGGCTTTGCAGCTTTCCCCAGACAGTTTAGTACAGCACATGTACATGGCTCAACCACCACTGGCTGTCTGGGCAGCACAGCCCAGTTCTGGAATGTGTACACCACCCAAAACTTCCACTCAACTTCCCTATGGTTTGGTCTCAAGGCATCACTTGGTGTGAAGACACAATGTGATGTAATTGAGATCAATCAGTTTGTATGTTGTCTGAAAAAATAAGACATGTGGTACCCGGATTATACTTGCTTGATGCTGCTTCTTTTGCCTCATCTGAACATTTATACCGTAGGCTCATAACATAAATATATATACAAAGTGTGCTTATTTGTAACCTGTGACCTCGTTTTTATTACTTCCTGATGATAAAGTTGCCTTTCTTAGGGACAGGGGCATTAATGAAGGTAAATATGCAGTCATACTATCCCTATATGGCTATATAATTTATTCCTTTACATTAGACAGAATCTTCAGGATTTTGAACGCTATAGATAGCAGAACAGTGCCCAAGCAACCATTGTGGAAGCCTCTGTTCTTTCAGATAAATTAGTAAAAGTAATGGAGTGGATCCATCTTATTATAAGAAAAAGCATCAAGGCAGATTAATGCACTTAGACTGAATAACACAATAAAGTTGGGAGATGTGTTTCCCAGGGTCAGGCTAATGGATGGCAAGCCCCAGCAAGGAGTGTGGCATGCACCTTTCAGTGGTTAATATGAAGGGAAATGAAGGCTGCTGCAGAGACTGAAAGATTGCCTTATACAAGGATTGAGGTCTCCTCCTGGGGCCTGAAAGGGTTAAGTTTATTTTTCCAAGGGAAGCTTTCTTGGGTATCCTCTATTTCAAAAGCAAGAAAATGAAATTGGCTGTATTTATTGGTACAGCTTTTTGGAAATAAAGACCTGAAAAGCTACATTTTAGTTGTTGAGAGTGCAAACAAAAGAATTTTGGGTCAGAGGTCACTTCTTTCATAGCCTTTTATTTCTTCAGTGAAGACTTGATTTCTGCATAGATTTGATATTATCTAAACTATTTTGCTTGAATGCTGTCATGTCATTCTCTATGAGTCCTGCCAAAAGAATATTGACTGTTGACTGTTTTCCTCCAAGGCTTTAAGGTGTGTTTTCAGAAGTGCCTCTAGGGCTTTTTGTTTCTTCTTATAACTCAAAAAGAAATCTTGCATGTGCATCATTTTTTTCTTCCTCTTTGCATTCATCAAAAATGAACAAAGGATAATACGGACAGTGAGTTACAGTCATACATAAACCATATGTGTATCTAAGCTATTGCTCTGAAAACTCTACTTTGTTGAAGACAGTATTTATTGAAAGCCTTTTTTGTATATCAATAGTGTGGAAGTCACCAGGGGTACAACAAAGTGGTAGAAATTCTTTTTTGTTTTGGTTGTTGGGTTATCCAAGTTGTGCACGCATACTATGGGCTGGTAGCAGAGATCCCCAGAAGGCTGGTCACACAGGCATATGGCTAACGGGTTACAGTGCCGCAGGTCCCTCCATGAGGATTCGCAAGGTCTTTCTGCAATGCCAAACAACTTCCACTAACTTCCTGGGCTTCCAGAAATGCTAATCAGCAGTTCTAGTCTGCAGCCCATTTATTACACCCTGACGTGCTGGAGACAGCCTGATACAAATGGAACTGCCTCGTGAAAAATGCTGTTCCAGTGTTTTATAATAAAGTGCACCAATTAGATGCATTCATTAGGACAAACTGCTTGTCTTTTCTTATATTAGGTCTTTTAAAAGGCACAATGCATTTCATAGCTCATTCCACTCTGTATTATTATTAATTGAACAGGGCACATTACAAAGTTTTAATCCAATAACTGTAAATACATAATGAATAATATTTCCTTGGAGGCTGCCAGGGTTGCAGCAGCCTCTTCTACAGCTTTGCGTACTCAGAGTAAGATATATTATCCTAAAGTCCCCTCTTGCCTTGTTGTAGGTTCCCCACAGGTATTCAAGGGACATCACTGGAGCAGGGAATGTTGCATGTGCAGTAAAAGACAAATATATCATTTGTTAAAAAATAAATTAGGAGCCAAGCCTAAAATGCAACCTTTCAACTTTTTCTTCCTGAAAAGGGTCACATGCACCAGGTCATCATGTTGTCTTGCACATCCCTGGATGCCAAAAGGAAAACAATATTTTAATTTTAGCAGTATGAGGATTCCTAACTGCAGCATTTTATTTATAAAGGGTAAATGGCAAACACTAAATGAAGACAAAAGGAAGCATTCTGTTCCTCTCTGGGGGAGCACAACATTATTACACAAGGTTGTGATTGGGCATAGTAAGATGAATTGAGCTGCTGTTCCTACTGACAAGAACATTACTTCTTAGATTCCTACTAATACATGAAGTAGCTGGCACTCCGCCTTATACTTGCGTAACGGATACGATCTACAGCAAAAGGACCCTGAACTCAATGATCAAGATATGGGTTTCTGTATAAAAGAAGACTCTAGGGTGCATTGAAGTGGTTCCTGTTTTTATTGTACATACTAATCTTTTCATATGGAATAAGTATTCTCAGTAACTTATGCTGGGACAGTACTCAAGGTGCCTAGCAGATCTAATTAGATTGAAGAGAAATAGTGCAGTAATACAGTCCTATGACCATTGATGTAGCCCTATAACTTCAATTCCAAGCTATTTCATGGTCAATCAGCATGAAAAAATGGTTAGAGAGGGAGATAAGGTCTATTTATACATATCCTTGTAGCTGTATCTGTTACCCTGTTGAAAGTTACAGCAACATGAGCTGTTTTCAGAAATTCAGATTTATGTTTTTAATCAATGAGGTATGTTTTTTGCAGAATTTAGGCCTTTGGCACCTATGAATTCACAGTTCCTTGCAACTGGTTTTCATAACAGGCAAAAAATCTTCAGTTTGTCATTCACTGGATTTGATATCACCAAATACATTATGTTGCTAAGCACTGCTAGGACTCTGTGGATATCTAGGATTATTAAAGGTTTAATTTTTTGTTTCTCATTGCTTCATCATCTTTCTGCTGTGTGAAGATGAGTCTGCAGAAAGGCAGTAGTGTAGCACATATCTTGAGGCAGGGACGGTGAAGCTACAGTGCAACAATTTTTGTAAACACTTGAAAGTTTTGAAAGCATAAATTAGAGTGATATGCACTACTACGTGGCAGAGTAAGATCAAATATTTATCCCATTTGATTGAAATGGTTCTAACCTTTATATAAGCCAATCAGGAAAATCCATAAATTTCATGACTGTGAAGCTTTCATTGCTGAGGGCATGTTCCATAAAATTCTTTCTGTTGGTATAATTAGGGCTGATTAGACCATTTTCATGCCTGATAATGAAATTTAGACACCTAAATCCTGACTGTAATCTGAAAATCCAGCTCAACTACTGCCTGACTCTAGAGGCACCTGGCCTCCATAGGTGCCTTCTTTTTAATCAGAAGATTCCTCAGGTATCAATAAATTGACTCTGAAGCATATCTGACTAAAACTTTGTCCATAGTAGCTATTTTCATTTAAGGACATAAGGAAGAACCAGAACATCAACCCTGCTCTATGTGTTCCCACACATTTGTTTGGACATGCTCTAACAAATGTAGCAACTAAAAATACCCTCAGGATGTGTGAGTACAAGCTTCGGCTTAGTTCTGGTCTTAGTCTAGAAAAACAGAGTGGACTTCTTCCTTCAGCTATGTTTTGTGAGAGAACTGTACCCTGTATCTTAAGAAGAGAAAACAAGTCCCTCCCTGCCTTCAGTAGAGTTTTCCAGCAACGTCCTCCCTCAGTAACCCAGAATGGACATCTGAGTCTTAAGGAGAGAGTAAGAACTGATATGACCTTTTCCAAGAGCATTTTCTGTTGGAAAGCTGACAGTAAAAATACTAGTCAGAATGGCAGCACACAGCTTAAAAGAATCTCCAGACATTGTATTAATAACCTTGCTGCATAGAGAGGTTTTGATATCATGTCATATCAGCAGATATCAGAAAAATGAAGCATCTGACATTATGGACCTTACACCTGCTCTTCAGGTTTTGTCCTAATGGGAAAAAGAAATGAGTGCTTATACTTGAGAGCTTAATATTCAAGCTAGAATGTAGGAAACTTGACTTCAAGCATCTGCTCCAATTTTAGATGAACAAAAGGAAATGAAATGCTTGAATGAAAAGCTCTTAAATGAGGCAAACAAAGACTAAAGCCTGACTGTCATATTTCAGGTAACAGTTTATTTGCTATTGTGCTATATCTCAGTTGGGTTTAAAATATTTCAAAATTTTAAACCAATCTAAACTGGCGTTCTAATACTGAAAACCTTCAATAGACAGGTTCATATATAAAAACTACCAAAAGCACCAGAATATTTTAGATGGCGATTTCTTTCTACCTACAAATGTAATTTTTTAAAATCTGAAACATTTAATAAATGTTTTCAAGTCTTTTAAGAAAAAGGGTTTCTTAAAATCCAAGTGGCATTTATCTCACAGTGTGAAGAGTGAACGTGTGTGTTTCAAATTCAGTATAGCACACTCTTCTCCCTCTGGCTTTCACAGTGAATTGAACACTTAACTCCTTCCAGCAATTTTGAAAATCTCAATTTGTAACAATTATGATAAGAAACCATTACTTGATAGAAAGAAAGCAGAGTTAAGTTGAAGAAATGTATCTTGATTCCTTTTAAAATAATGAGCACACACAAATAAAAGGGGAAATCTTGCCAGAATTCTACAACCTCCTTTTTCAATTTGCATATTAAATTGTACATCTACCAGTTTCTGTTAATTCAGCAAAATAAGAACTTCTTCTAAAAGTAATTGCATTATTAGTCTACCTTGGCAGTAATGATCCTTAGGTGAAGGCAGCAAGTAATCGTATTTCTAGCAGTCTTCTTTTTAATAATTAGTTGTAAAATTATGTTGTACCTTTTCTGCTCTTGAGAACTTCTATCTCATCTTCTGCATTGACCCATATTTAAACTACAAGGGAGAATTCTGCTAAAAAGGCAGATTTCTCAAGGTTCTTATCGTTAATACTTGTTCAGTATGTCTGAAGCCAATATTCTCACACCTTTTCCAGTTGTAAATTACTTTACCAGGCACTATTTTCATTTTCATTAAATTTTTCATATTACTTAATCTGCTTTATGCAATATGAAAACAGAAATAATACTTTTGTTAAAAAAAAAAAAAAAAAAAGCTTTTACCAGTTAAGAGAACAGGAACACTGGAAAAGTAATAACAAAACCTTGACCAAGAAAACAAGGAAGTGACCACCTCTCCCTCTCTACCTCTTGCACAAAAATGGAGTTTTAAAAATCTAACAAACATTGGTAGTATACTAGTTGTCATAAATGTTTATAGAAGTTTTATTTCACTTTTGCTTTCAGAATTCTTTTGGCATTTCTCTAGATCAAATTATATCTATCTGTATTAAAATTTATTAATATGAAAATATTCTGTGTTGTGTCCTACCTAGAAAAGAAAAAAATAAAAAGTATATTGGCCGTCTCTTTCGATTCAAAAATAAGTTATCACAGGTGTGAACTTAAAGGAAAGGTTTTCTAGCAAATCCTAGAAAGGTGTAGCCTACTATAGTCTCTCAAAAGACTGTCAGATATTGTTTATTGCATATATTGACCAAAGGCAAGAAAAAGCAGTCCTATGTCATGGATCTTTTATGTTTATACAGAAATAAAAGTTCCATTTACACATTCTTCATTTATCAGCTAGAAAGATGTTGAACTCACATGTAAATGTAGAACCCAGAAGAGGAAAAAAAAAAAAACAACAGACTAAGTAATTGAGGCTGCTCCAGTGATTACAGTGAGACAGTGAAAATGAATTCCTTTTCATCCTGATGGTGTGCTTTCTTACCACAAATTGTTGCTTTTCATGAGTCACTCCACTCAATGCAAAGCAAAGACTTGCCACTGTAATTTAGAATGTACACTAATTTTTTATTTTAAAACAAAAACAAAGGTTGGGAGATCAGTGTCAACACTGTATTATTATTTGTGTCTTATCACCTGTCATTAACATCATTTATTTATTCCAGGTCACGCAGGCATCAAGCAGTAATTACTTGCTTTGTTTAGACAAGTCACTCCATTTAGAACTACAGCAATTAGAGATTTTCAAAGAGGAAATTTAATTGTGTTGTTTATAAGTCTTCTACTCATAGTTCTAGAAATGTCGTATTCCTAGCTGTATTTTTTACCTAGCATGTATTTTATTTAGTACATATCAGGATGACATAATTTCTTTTTAAACCAAATACTGATTAAAACCCTGTTATGCTACAAAATCTTCTTTCACATTTTGAATTTTTGCAAATACTGAGCACAGGAAATAATTCCTATTTAATGTATTCTAAATGTTGTTGTGGTTGGAAATATTTTCTGCGTACATGTACAAGCTATCCAGTGTCAAGCAGAAAGCAATTAAGTTTTCTATGCTTACAGTCTTAATTTTTCTTTCCTTAAAAAAAAAAAACCTGAAGCAATGTACTCTGCTTTTACCATCTTAGTGGACAGTAACCTTAAGGACTGCATTGAAATTTGAGAGGAACAGGGAATTGGACAGGTCAAGAGAGTTGTCAAAAAGGAAATGGAATATCACTAGAGAAAAACAAAACCAATACTAGAGAGGTAACTCAAATTGATCACCCATTCTTCAGTGAGTAGTATGGTGGAGGTGATATTTGTCATCTAAGCAGTCTAAAATGAGCAAAAATGATCAGCAGTACTGAGCAGTACTAGGAGTACTTACACGACCTTGAATAGCTATGAGAATTATTTAATACGATCAGTCATTTTTATCTTTTTTTTTCCTCCACAGGACCCATAAGTTAAGAGTTTGCAAATGTTATCCTGGCACTGCCAGAAACAGTTTCACATTGACCTCAATATGTCACCAGAAAGATCTTCTGGAAATTCTTTTGTTTTCCATATGGCGCCTTAGTATATTGGGAAGACAAGTGTGCTGTTATTTCTTTAGTCAAGCAAAGCACTCTTTTATTGTTACAAAACATTTATTCATGTCACATTATTTTACGAAGTAGTATTTATTCTGCACCAAATAGTCCAATGAAACAAACTTTCAGTTTGATGAATGATGGCTAGATCGAAAAGCTGAATTAGACAAAATCAAATTTACTCTGTCACATGAAGTAGATGTTAATTGCATCTATTCAGTCTGATCATAAAAACATTGGCAAATCCTGCAATCAGAATTATGAATTAGCACAGCTGAGTCCAAAGGATATGGTAACTACATCAATGAAACTACCTGTATATATGGATGTGTATTTATGTTTCTTTTAGAATATTCTTTCAGTTTTTGTTTTTGTGATGTGCGGTGTGACCCTAGGGAAACGTCAGAAAATTGAGATTGCCACACTCTACTTTAGATTATATACAGTTTACATATTTCACAGTTTTAAAACTCGAACACCAAACAGATTGGTTACGTTTTCTCTGGTGGAATTCCTCTCTGTTTTACAGTCCATTGTTTTGCAGTCTGGTTGTTTGATAAGAACCTAAAAATTTGTTAAAAATCAGAAGGAAATCTCCCATAATTCCAAATTATACAATAATACTGAAGATGATTCAAAACAAAGAGATGGTGTGTCAATAATCAACAGTTAAAATGCAAAAGTATCAGAAGTTATTGAATATTTCTATTGAAATGAAGCTACCAGCAAACACCTAACAGTTTGCAGGTAATACAAACTGTATTTTTACACGTATTGTTCTCATCTGTCAGCTTCGAAATTCCTCTTACTGTTGACTCTGGATTTCTTTGTTGCAATATTTATAAGCCTTCTCTCATGTGTCTTTTAAGGAAATGTGAATTAGCCAAATAATGAAGCTATAATAGTAATCTGTTTGATAGCTGTTTGAATATAAAATCAAAAACTTGCTATTATCCAGTGGCATGCCAGCAAGACTGCCTTCTTTTACCAAAAGGTACTCGTTTTATTACTTGTAAAGATAAAGACTAATTAAATGTTTCACAGTCTTTCAGTAATTCAAAAGCTCCACTAATGAGGAGCACCATCCTGTTAAAAAAGTTATAAGGCAAACAGGTCTGAAGAATGCAGAGAGGCTGGGGGAGCACTGCAAGTACTCCCGGTGCTGCCAAAGTGGCTCGCAGGTCCCCTTGCTGTCATGACATGGGAGCAGTGGTTGCACAGTGCAGCCCCCCTCCTCCACTGTGGTAGCACCCAGCAAGAGTGTTCATCGATGTTTCTAGAAACACGGTAATCAAAACTGTACATTTTGTATAGGAAATGTGACTGCTCAGGGAAAACTGTGAGAACCCTCTGACTCCAGCATGGGAAATCACTTTGGACCAGCATGGACAGAGTTCTCAGAAAACACCATGTACCGCTAACTCTGCAAATGTATTTGCATGCATAAAACTTTGTGTGTTTTGACTTGTATTTTGGCTGTGAGTACGCAGTGTGTATCACACCACTCTTCCTGAGGAACTTGGAGTTCAAGGTTCATGACATACCTAAGTTGCAATGGGGCAAGGTGGAAAGAAAAGTTACGAATCACGCTAGGTTTCTCATCTTCTTGTCCGGCTGAACCAGCCATTTTTACCAAAAAGCTACATTCCATTTCCTTCTATGGTTTTTACAGAAAGCCAGGAACCCAGGCAGATCAGGTTGTGTGCAGAGACACATAGGCACAAACGTGAGTTTGTACATATATGTCTGCATGTGTGTAGTCCATATTCACGTGCATAAATTTCATGAAATGTTTGTGCACTGGAACACGTGCCAGTGGTCGGTCTGACTGTAGGAAACAGTGGATTAATATGTGAGTTCCCTGTGCGTTTCCCCTTATGTTCAGTTTCCCTTGGACTGTCCAAGTCCCTCAGGACAGCATGGAGATAGGAAAACCTTGTATTTCACATAGTTATGTCAACATTGTCTGGAGCAGGACCCTACATGAGCAGAAGAGAGCCTAACCTTCTCCTTTCAGGTGGGTAATGAGGGAACTAGGAGTGGTGCTGCCCTGACTGCTTCTGTGTGGCTCCCCAAGCACAGGTGAATGAATGCTGCTTGAAAGGGGTTAAGCAGTTCATTTCTGAAGACGTAATTGATAAAGGAAGGGATTAGGCTATCTCACCCATTATGAAGTCTAAGGGCAAAATTTTAGCTGCAAACTCCGGATTTATCTGTCTATTTGTGGTTAGTATTCCTTATAACTCTTCCTTATAACATGTATTATCTGCAATACATGAAAATGGTTGTTTTTTTCTTTAATTTTATATTTTGGTCTATAAGTGCAGTCAAGGTTATTCAAGCTCAGTTTCTTTAAAAAAAAAAAAAAAAAGTTAATAAAGGGTTAATACCTCATCCTAGGAGTCTGAAAAGACATTTGAGCATGAAAAGCAAGATGCATTTAAATGTGAACCTTTTCAAATTATATTTTCTGTGAACTGGTGCCAACTCGATTACAGAAACGCCTTTTGTACTGATCCGGTTAGTAAACTGCCTGTTTGTTATAAATCTAATGCAACTGCTTAAATTTAGTGACATACATATATTATATATATTCATTTGTTTTGAGTATTGGTGATTCTGTCATTCTTAAACAGGATGTTCTGGGAAATAACGTTAAGGAAGATAAAATGAGCTTTACTTAAGAACTCTTTAAGAGAGTTACAGACTGAAAGAATATGCAAAAAGGAATTCAGTTTTTGTACATATATGATGACTTCTAAAGAACATTACTCTTGGGCCACACAAGAGACTAAATTTTATTTAGACTCTCCCCCTTATATCTCTAGAATAATGGGAAATATAGCTTAACTGTTACAAAGAATCAAAGTCACAAGCACAAATATGCTGATATTTATTCCGCTACATGAGAGATCGGTGTTTCTGTGACTTGCTGATGTCTTGGTAAGGTGGATACCCCTCTTGCTGTTCATCACCATGGCCATGGGTTACATTCAAAGAGAGTCTGGTAGTGGCTCAACTTGCTGGCATCTGGATGTGATGAGAGGTCATCTAGTAACACCATGTCAGGTGATGCATCTATATCTTCACCACAGAAAAAAAATGACCTTGCTGCACAGTTTTTCAGGAAACAAAAAGGCTCAGGGTGTCATTCACATGGAAGAATAAAAGGCTTTGTAAAACAGAAGTCACAGGAAGCTCAGCCTTGCTTTTAAAGGCTTTCTAAAGGAGGCAAAGAACTACATTTTTACAAAATACAGCCAGACCATGAGCTTGAAAAAAAATTCATTGCTTCTCAGTAATAAATACATCAATAACACGTAATTAAGTTGGGCTTACTTATCTTACACCCTTCCAGAGTATAAAGAATACTAGCAATATTTGAGTTTGCAAAATCTCTTTGGAGCTGGCAGGAATCAGTCGGAATTTTCATCAAAAAATTGTATATGGTTATGTCTCATGTATTAATTCCCTGAATAGTGAATTGTTTTTCTGAAAATACTAAGTATTGCAAACCTCTGATACGAGATGAGGATGTTCTTCGAGTATTTGTTGCATAGATGTGATGAGAAGAGGTGCGTCCATTCTACAGACATTTTATATTCCTTATTTCAGCATACCATTGCATAGATTGTACCAGTAAATGAGTATAGAAATAGCTTTCCTTGAACTTTGTCAGCTAAATGCAAATATGGTACAAAGTCTTCTCTCCAAAGAGTTAGGTTCATATTTATGTGAACTGCTAAACTCCAATTTCCTTGTTCAGTATTTCTTTGCCAGAAATAAAGTGGATTCCATCAACAGGCTGAGATATAAATCTTGAATGATTGAGACCTCTGGGAACTGGTTAGAATAATGGATTGAATGTCATCTATGTATGCAAAGTTGACAGAATCTGTCAATCTTCTGGAAAGCTTTGATGTGTCTGTGTTTATACACCTGTGTGTCTAAGGTGACTGTACTGTGAGAGTCGCTAGTTTAAGTGACAGCATATTTGGATCATTAATCTGGCCCCTCATTCCTATGGCGTCTACCAGATTTCAAAGCAACTGAGGGAGCAGTCACATGTTCCTTTTGGAAAGAGTTGGAGTACTTCAAATATCTTAAGAGCAGCTACTCCCATGCAGAAAGTGTTTACTTCCATAAAATAGTCATATTTTTACATCCTCATGCACTTCAGTGCTCAAATCTGCATTTTGGCTTATACCTTTTTGACTTAATTTGACTGCACTGGAACACAAAATACACTTCTGACTTTCTGTTTTGCCAGCTGAGTTTTGTGGATTATTACCTCCAGCTTGGGCATGATAAGCACTGTTAGTCGCTCTTGTAAGCTTGGAAAAAAAGTGTCTATCTCTGTCCTGGGAACCAGAGATACCTGGAGAAGCTAAAAACCTCAGACAGCTTTAAGAGAAAAGGATTTTCAGAGAAGTGTTCTTTCTGTTGAGACTATCCCACCTTGCAGCACACAGCACAGGAGACAGAGCAGGGATCTGGCAGCATTGCAGATTGGAGTGTAAAGAGCGCAGAGAAAGAAGAGGGGGAGTGACTCACCCGCTCTCCATTCTGGCAGGGAACACCTACCTGATAAAAACACTTTGTTCCCTCCTTGCGTACTGTAACTCTTTTCCCTCTCTAATCCTCAACAGTGCTATCTGACCCGAGTGAGACAACTTTCCTTATACTTGATTTTCTGATGATTATTTGCTATTTGAACTCTCTAATAATTTATTAGGATATATTAAAATGGTGAATAGTCCTAAGCATATGAAAAACAGGTAGGTATTTGTTACTGCCTTGATAGCTGTCATTCAGGGACAGCCTGTTGCGGCTTCACCAGGAACACTGCTAGGGCTTTTCTGAGAACTGGTGAGAAAGCTCTCTCCTTCCAAAAGAGAATATTTGTAGGGGAACTTTCTCATTACCCAAATGAAAATAAAAGTTTTAAAGATGCTGATAAATAGATTTTATATTATTAACCTTATCTTTTTCTCCAGGTTTCTTTTGCTGCAAAGTTTCTCTGTAATTAGACCCCCTTAATATCTTATCTAAGTGAATTACTTAATTTATTGCAGTTTTTAACATTTAATTTCTTGCACAAAGAAGACGTCAAATGTATTGTCTTTTCTGTGTTACGGCATTTAGATTTATGAATAAGTTGAAAGGTATAATGATCATCTTTGATACCCTAGAACAGAAGAAGAGTTCTGGAAGAAAGAAAGAGAAAAGTTAAAATCTTTAATTTTTTGATGTTGCTAACAGTTCGTTATATAGAAATGAACATTCTCACATGTGCCAGTGGCCTTAAACTTCTGACTTGCAAATAGTTTTTCTCTATTTGTAATTCCAGACCACATAAATTATTGTGTTGGAGCTTAATGCCTGGATATAAGCATAATCACAGGAAGATTCTGGATTCTACAGGAAAATCATGATGCATTTACTATGTCTCAGTTCAACAACTTATACTGTCCCTCAGCTACTGGATAGTTTCCCACAGCTGATAGACAGCAAACCTAAACAGAACTCCATAAACATTGATCATTTATTTCATTGCAAAGTTAGCTTGTTTAATTTAAATTGTAGATGAGATTGATCTGAACCAATGTGACGAAATTTGCAATGGAGTAAATTACAGACTGTCATCTCTTCAGCTTCAAAGCTCATCTGTGAAAAGCAGACAGGTGGAAAAGAATAGCTTTTCTGGAATTATTCCATTTCAATAAGCTGGGTGGGTCCAAACTGTCCCACAGGAGTGTGCCAAGGTCTTGGTCTCTCAGACAACGAGTTAGCTCATGGGCTCTTAGGCTCAAGTGTTTTCTCCACAGATATGGAGTTGAAGCATGCTAGATAATCCTCATTTGAGACCTGTCTCCAAAAATTTAAGACGTATACTGGAACAGAAAACAGACCAAAATATTGTGGTAAATAGTTTCCAAAAAGGGTTATTTTTATGTTTAAATTTTCATTCTGAATATACGTTTTCAAATAAATCAATACTGAAGTTTTCCAAGCATTTCAGTTGTACCTAACTGCTTAGGTTTTGCTCTTCATTTAGCCCAGAAAATACATTGGTTGCTTTCTAACCACTCATTTTTAGTGCTCAGTATCTGACTAGCTAAAAACAATGGCAAAGTTCTTCACAAGTTTGTTGAACCCCACAGCATTTTTGGGTGTATAGAAACAATGAAGTCTATTAAACAAAATGTTATTTATGTACATCTTTTAACTATTTAAACCAAGTAAGAAAATATTGGAAGAAAATAAGCAATGTCTAAATTAGAGCAAATATTTGAAACAAGATTAATAAACTGGATTTCGCTAGTGCTCAGTTACACAAAGCATCTAAAAATTTAAGGGTTAAAACTGTAAGTTAAAGGAATAAATTAACAATATAAAATGTCTTACCTGCAGGATATAAAACTTTTTGAAATTGCTATTAGATATATCAGAGAACTGACTGTTCTCTTACCTAGTCTGTTGGTATTTGCAAAGGAGGTAATAATTATGTAATTATTTTCTTGAGACAGACAGCATCATCAACCATTTTTTTAATGAATTTTATGACATGCTAATTTCCCATCTGTCCCAAGTAATATAGACTCTACACTTTAGTTCCTTCACCATAACTTAACAGCAAAACTGCAAGAACAAAATGTCTGTTCAGTCCTTCTGAAGGTTAGGTATAGACAAAAATGTTCATGTTGTTCATATTGGAGGGAGCATTCCTTCTCAAACATGTCTCTAGCATCAGTTACCAACGTCTTCATGCTGACAGTCATCAACAAAACAAAATTTTCTTGGTATGGAAATTCAGGCCCAGACGCTTACAGGATTTGTAATATTCAACCATAGCAGCTTCAGCAGGTGCAAACAGATGGTTGACATTTCTGTTAGGCCATAAAATGCAGAATACAACTGTCCTGCTATGCCTAACTAGAATCAATTAAGTATGAAGCAGGATATCAGGCTATGAATCACAAGTCCTTTGTTTCCTGTAAATTGCATAGTTTGTTGGGAGCTTTTTAATGCTTCATTTCATGGAAGCCCCAGGGGTGACAGGAAAAGCAGCAAAAGAGGGAAGTCAGTTCATAGGCAAAGCAGTTAGAAGGAAAGTGAGCTTCCCTGGTAAAATCTCTGAGAATAAAGCTACTTTTGGAAGTTACTGCCATACCTGACCTCTGGTGTTTTGTTCCTTCTCATACGACCTCCGGAACTCCTTTCTAAAATATGCTGGATCAATTACTTACGCTGTGCTTGTAGAGCTAAAACAGAACCAAAACAAACAATTATAACCTTTCTTGAAATTATTTTTCTGAGCTTGGTCTTTTCACTAATGCTCTAAGAATAGTTGTACCAGGACAACTAATGGATGCAGAAATCTGTAGCAGAACTATCTCCAAGGGACGTTTAAGAGCTTTTTAGCTAGCTTTGGGAACTCAGAGTCTAATATTTAGATAGAACAAAATTGCTGTAAACAGAGGCAACTGAGTGGAAAAAGGACAGAAGGCAGAAAAAAACTTTGAATGCAAAATGCAAACTTAAAAAGGAAATATTATTAAGAATCAAAAAAAAATCCACATTTTTTTTTCCTAGTTCTGATTTCTATAGTGAATGGAAGAGGAAGGTGTAAATATGATAACAGAAATTTCATTTCACATCGTGCTCTTGTTTTTTGTCTTCAGTTTTATCTGAGTCAGTCACAGTCCATTGCTAATTACTGCCACAAAGCTGAATAAATTGCAAAGGGAAATAAGCAACATTTGTGCATAGGGTGAGTGTAGTGACATTATCTCAAAAGAATAAGTTGATGTGACAGTGTTTTAAATATGAGCTGGCAACTGCTAGTGATCTTAAACTGCCTGTTTTTAACCTTTAATTTGTGAGAATGCTGCAAATAAAAATTAACTTTCTTTTTATTTTTTCAATACCTTCAAATTCAAGCTGTCATTATAATGTTTAGAAAAGTTGTCCAGTTTCCCAGTGCTTTCTGTAGGTTTGTGTTTGTCAGCTGATTCACTCTTCCAGTGTGGAAATGCAGAAGGTCAGCGGAGGTCTTTCCTTATTTTACACAAGCAAGGAGGATGTCGTAGTCTAGAAGATCCAGAATAACAGGAAAATTCACAGATAAAATCATTTCAGTTGGAAGACACCCTCAGGATAATCGAGTTCAACCTTAACCTTACTGTAGCACTAAACCATGTCCCCAAGAACCTCACCTAAATGCCTTTTAAACGCCTCCAGGGATGGTGACTCTACCAGTTCCCTGGACAGACTGTTCCAACGCACTTTATGTGAAGAATTTTTTCCTAATATGCAATCTAAACCCCACCTGGTGCAACTTGAGGCCACCTCCTCTCATCCTATCACTTGCTACCTGGGAGAGGAGACCAACACCCTCCATGCTACAACCTCCTTTCAGGTAGTTGTAGACAGTAATAAGGTCTCCCCTCAGCCTACTCCAGGCTAAACAGATCCAGTTCCCTCAACCGCTCTTCATAAGACTTGTGCTCTAGGCCCCTCACCAGCTTCGTTGCCCTCCTCTGCACTTTCTCTAGTATTTCAATCTCCTTCTTATGATAAGGAGAAAGCTGAGGTACTTAATACCTACTTTGCCTCAATATTTACCAGTCAAACAGATGGCCCTCAGGATAACTGGCCTCTGGAGATGGTTGACAGGAATAGGAAGCCAAATAGTCCCCTTGTATTCCAAGAGGAAATAGTTGGTGGCTTACTGAGCCATCTGGATCCTCATAAGTCTATGGGACCAGACGGGATCCATCCTAGGGTGATGAGGGAGCTAGCAGAAGAGCTCGCCAAGCCGCTCTCCATCATCTTCCAACAGTCTTGGCTCACTGGGGAGGTCCCAAATGATTGGAAACTGGCAAATGTTACCCCAATCCACAAAAAGGGCTGCAAAGCTGACCCTGGCAACTACAGGCCTGTCAGCCTGACCTCGGTGCCTGGCAGGGTGATGGAGCAGATCATCCTGAATGCAATCACACAGCACCTCCAGGATGGACCAGGGATCAGACCCAGCCAGCATGGGTTTAGGAGGGGCAGGTCCTGTCTGACCAACCTGATTTCCTTTTATGATCAGGTGACCCACCTAGTGGATGAGGGGAAAGCTGTAGATGTGATCTATCTAGACTTCAGCAAAGCCTTTGACACTGTCTCCCATAATATACTCCTTCAAAAGCTGATAGCCCATGGCTTGGACAAGTGCACTCTCTGCTGGGTTAAGAACTGGCTGGAGGGCCGGGCCCAGAGAGTGCTGGTAAATGGGGCTGCATCTAGCTGGCGGCCAGTCACTAGTGGTGTCCCCCAGGGGTCAGTGTTGGGTCCAGTCCTGTTTAACATCTTTATTGATGATTTAGATGAGGGGATTGAGACCACCATCAGCAAATTTGCTGATGACACCAAGTTGGGGGGCAGTGTCGACCTGCTGGAAGGCAGGAGGGCTCTGCAAAGAGATCTGGATAGACTGGAAAAATGGGCTGATTCCAATGGGATGAAGTTCAACAAGGCCAAGTGCCGGGTCCTGCACTTTGGCCACAACAACCCCCTTCAGCGCTACAGGCTGGGCACAGAGTGGCTGGAGAGCAGCCAGACAGAAAGGGACCTGGGGGTACTGATTGACAGCAAGCTCAACATGAGCCAACAGTGTGCCCAGGTGGCCAAGAAGGCCAATGGTATCCTGGCCTGTATCAAAAATAGTGTGGTCAGCAGGACAAGGGAAGTGATCCTTCCCCTGTACTCTGCATTGGTGAGGCCACACCTGGAGTATTGTGTTCAGTTCTGGGCCCCTCAGTTCAGGAAAGATATTGAGGTGCTGGAGCGGGTCCAGAGAAGAGCAACAAGACTGGTGAAGGGACTTGAGCACATGACCTATGGTGAGAGGCTGAGGGAGCTGGGGTTGTTCAGCCTGGAGAAGAGGAGGCTTAGAGGTGACCTCATCACTCTCTATAACTACCTGAAGGGAAGTTATAGTCAGGTGGGAACTGGTCTCTTCTCCCAGGCAGTTAGCAATAGGACAAGGGGACATGGGCTTAAACTCTGCCAGGGGAAGTTTAGGCTGGATATTAGGAAGAAGTTCTTTACGGAAAGAGTGATCAGGCATTGGAATGGCCTGCCTAGGGAGGTGGTGGACTCACCGTCCCTGGAGGTTTTTAAACTGAGATTGGACATGGCTCTTAGTGCCATGATCTAGTAAATGGGCTGAAGTTGGACCAAGGGTTGGACTTGATGATCTCTGAGGTCTTTTCCAACCTAGCCAATTCTGTGTGATTCTGTGTGATTCTGTGAGTCCAAAATTGAACACAGTATTCAAGGTGGGACCTCACCAGCGCTGAGTGCAGTGGCACAATCACTTCCCTAATCCTGCTGGGCACACTATTTCTGATACAAGCCAGGATACTGTTCACCTTTTTGGCCACCTGGCACACTGGTGGCTCATATTCAGCTGGCTGTCAATTGACACCCCCAGATCCCTCTCTTCCAGGCAGCTTTCCAGCCACTCTTCCTGGAGCCCGTGGCATTGCCTGGGGTTGTTATGACCCAAGCGCAGGGCCCAGCTCTTGGCCTTGTTAAACCTCATACAATTGGCCTCAGTCCAACGACCCAGTTGGTCCAGATCCCTCTGTATGGCCTTCCTACCATCCACCAGATCAACACTCCCACCCAATTTGGTGTCATTTGCAAACTCACTAGGGGTGCAACTCAATCCCACAATCCAGATCACTGATAAAGAGACTAAACAGAACTGGCCCCAACACTGAGCCCTGGGAACACCACTCATGACCGGCCACCAGCTGGATTTGGCTCCATTCACCACAATTTTTTGGGCCTGGCCCTCCAGCCAGTTCTTTATCCGTCGCAGAGTATCACAGTATGTTTGGGATTGGAAGGGACCTCAAAAGATCATCTAGCCCAATCCCCCTGCTGGAGCAGGAACGCCTAGGTGAGGTCGCACAGGAACATGTCCAGGTGGGTTTTGAATGTCTCCAGAGTAGGAGACTCCACAACCTCCCTGGGCAGCCTGTTCCAGCGTTCTGTCACCCTCACTGAGAAGAAGTTCTTTCTCAAACTTAAGTGGAACCTCTTGTGTTCCAGCTTGATCCCATTACCCCTTGTCCTATCATTGTTTGCCACTGAGAAGAGCCTGGCTCCATCCTCGTGGCACTCACCCTTTATATATTTATAAACATTAATAAAGTCCCCCCTCAGTCTCCTCTTCTCCAAACTAAAGAGACCCAGCTCCCTCAGCCTTTCTTCATAAGGGAGGTGCTCCACTCCCTTAATCATCTTTGTTGCCCTACGCTGGACCCTCTCCAGCAGTTCCCTGTCCTTCTTGAACTGAAGGGAGTACACCCATCCAGGCCAGGAGCTGCCAGCTTCTCCAGGAAAATGCTGTGGGATACAGTGTGAAAGACCTTACTGAAGCCTAAGTACACCACACCCACAGCCTTTCCCTCATCTACTACTTGGATCACATTTTCATAGAAGGAGATCAAGTTGGTCAAACAGGACCTGCCTTTCACAAATCTATCTTGACTAGATGTTCAGATTCAAAGACCTGTACAATATTCACATACTTTTCAGGTAACCTTGAGCTACCTCAGGCTCCAGCCTCCCTTCAGTAATCCTGCATTAACATCAGTGCCTGCTTTGCCATTCATTAGTGGACGGTATAGAAGCCTGATCTGCCAAGAAACTGCTTATTCATTCACTGAAGTATTATAATTTTCAGATTAATGATTAAATCTGATTGTTTTTCCCTAACTGCCATGACTATCCAAGTGAGGAATGTTTTAAAATCTGATACTCAAGAGTCAAAATACTAAAAATGAGCAAAAACTAGATTTATTCAAATTATCTTTATATTTTGAGCCAACCTGAAAAATCAGTTCTTTGCACAACCAAGAAGTGTTTGTTTTATTATTATTTCCTTACAAAACAAATAATACACAACAAATACAAGTGAGTCTATATAAGCAAATAGTTGAAATCAATATTCACAGAGAAAAAAATCACGTATAGTGAATTAATTTCAGTTAAAATCAAGGAATCTTTACATACTCCTGGCTTAAAAGACCACATATGGTTTCAGTATATAGATTCTATGCTGGTTTTCCTGTCATCTTTTTTTAGGAGAAATAAGCTGTTGAAGTGACATTTGTCAAAGCTAAATCCTATGTTGGAAGTACACAATGAAAACGTAAAATTAATTGCAAGGAATGCATATAGAGACTGATAGTCTGCCTCTCATGAATACTTTAAAATCTGTATTTCAATTTACTTTCTCCAAAGTTAGAAAGAGCAATAAAAAGAAAACAGTGAACTTCTTGTTGCTAGGTGGGCAGCTTTTGCAACGGAATTTGGAAGTAATTTATGTGATGGAACTAGCAAGAAACACACATGAGCTGAGATGGAGTCACTGGGGAGCTTTGAAGGAAAGTTATATAAATGCGAAGTAAGGATGAGAAAGGGCAAAAGGAAATAAAGATAAAAAGATTTTAAATATCTGTGGGCAAGGTAAAAGGAAAGTAAAGGCTTCAAATTCATTCCTGTGTAATCTGCTAGCAATGAAGGACCCAAGTAACATGATCAGAGTGAGTTTTCTAAAACCGAAAGAAAATACCAATGTAGATTTGTTTCTGGTAGAGAAAACATACTTGTAGGATAGAGGTTCTTTTCTATCACTTTTTTTGAAAGCATTCAAATAGTTGGGATATTTAATAGGACAAGATGTCTTATTTGTGAGTTTCTCTAGGTAAGAGCCACATTCTACAGAGAAAATGCTACTTTTCTTTCACCTGCTGGAGCTAAATTTTAACTCTCTGAAAAGAGACCATGGGAAGTATCTACACAGTGCCTCTGTGTATATACCTTTTTTGTATTGTGCTTCTACCTTCCTTGGTTTTTTCATTGCTATTGTTGATGTGCAAGCTCAGCCTGCTGATTTGCAATGTTAAGGTTGCTGGCATTGTTATACCACCTTCCTTGGGTATTTGCCGCACCTTTTATTGGCAACAGAGTGGATAGAAATTCTAATTCTGACAATTAGCTGAGGATCTGTATATAATTGGAGAGGGGAGAAAATGTATTTCCAGCAAATCCTCAATGAGAGTGATTTTGACAGCTCTGTCATGGCTAGTGGATTTAAACACTGAAAGAGAAAAAGGTACCTGGGATATCTGAACAGTTCAGAAGGGCAGAAAGCCATTATGAATGAAAGACTAGCTAGAATGGCTACAAAAAACAAGCCTGGTGGGTACAGCAGAGTGAAGGGAGTTGGGTGAGGGTAATTTTGTAACTTTGGCAGAGCGCTCACTGTGCTTTAGTGATACTGACAGAATCAAAGAGCCTCCTAGAGCAGGGGTGTCAAACTCATTTTCACCAGAGGCCACATCAGTCTCGCAGTTGCCTTCAACTACTCCTACATTTACACAGTTCTAAAGTTGCATCCGGCCCTTTGAAGGCAAACGTGAGGCTGATTTGGCCCCCGGTGAAAATGAGTTTGACACCCCTGTCCTAGAGCAACTCTTTCCTACAAATGAGTACATAATAAGCTACCATCCATGAAACATGTTAAAATTCTGATGAAAAGAACAATGATGTGGTTATTTATACCATAATTTCACAAGAAGAAGTGGAGATTTTTATGAATGATTACTAAGTCAAGTATTCTAATTCTCAGGAAAGGCTTCTAGTTTGTCTTGACTTGCCACAAAGCACGAATGAATAAAACTAAGAAATCGAAGAGTGACATCTTTTCTGAGTGAGAGAAAGGAAGTAAGCTGAGAGCAGAATTGGATTGGCCACAGGTTATACACTACCCATCTTTCAAGAGAGTGGAAGTGCGCATCATGGTTCTTTGGGAAAGAGTCTGGTTGACTTTGTGCTGAACACTTCTCCAAGTACTTCTTTTGCCTGAGACTAAAAGTCTCAAAAATGAATTTGCAGAAAGCTTGACATAAATCTACTGGAAGAACAGTACATTTCTAATGTGAATAACAGATTTCAATTCTGTCAATA
Organism: Patagioenas fasciata; assembly: GCF_037038585.1. Classification (NCBI taxonomy): domain Eukaryota; kingdom Metazoa; phylum Chordata; class Aves; order Columbiformes; family Columbidae; genus Patagioenas; species Patagioenas fasciata. The sequence continues at coordinate 64,797,294 of NC_092523.1, read as the reverse complement.
CTGAAGGAAAAGTGACATCTAAACACTACTTGTGAGATTAATAAGAAAACTCTGAGGTGTCAGTAAATGCATTAGGGAGAAAGAGGTAAAAAGAAGGAAGAAGTTTGTCTGGATATTGGAGATGATTGAATAAGGAAAGCAGGACTAAAGGCAAAATCAAAAAGTGTTTAACAATCCAAAACTTAACTAGCCATGAATGAGTACAGCAGATCAGCTGGGTAGAGAAGAAATTAAAAGAAAACAACACCAGAGACTGAAAGATGACATTTGATGTCACTGACAGCAAAGTAAGTCTGAGATCCTCACACACAGACAAGTGAGTGCCAGACAGATGAAAGAATTCGGTGAAGCAGATACGAAAACAAAGAACTGTTAAAAGGTATTGGTTCAAAATGTAAAAGAGAACTGCCTCCGCTAAAACCATCTCCACTCAAAATTGAAAGAGAAAAGCAGCGAAAAGCAACAAGGCAAAGTAATGCACTAGTAACATTTCCTAAGTTCGTGAAAAACAAAAAAATATTTGACTTCACCTGTTGTAGCTGAATAGTATAGACCTAAATTTTTTTCTCTTCTGCAAAACCTTATTGTATTGCACACTAGAAAATTGTGAAAGAATTATAGTATTGCCTAAAGAAATAAGATAAGAATGCATGTAACAAAATATAAAAACATTAATGAGAACTCAAGGTAGTATATATTCAGTTTAGCTTTAGTCACACTAGTGAAAAAGCCAGTGAGCAGATTAATGTTAGTTGTGGGAAAGGAGACATGAACCAAGATCATCACTTGTAGAGATCAGACAGCTAGAACAACCATAATTCATAGATGTATTTGTTACCTTAGACAGGATAAACCAACTTGGATTAGAAGTAACTACATTTACTTTGGTTTTATAAGTAGTAAATTAATAATATATACTAATACGTTAATATGCATGATAATATATACTAATATGCTACCATTCAAATAGCAGCTCATTCACCTTGTTATCTTCAGCTAAATCTCAACCCTTGTTTAAATCATTACTTCCCACATGTTACTGTATCAGACAGTGCAATCATACTCAAATGTTTGGTAGGTTCTGTATCCCAATAATGCAGAATTTCTGGGTTGTCATGTGTTTCTCAGGAAAGCCATCAAATAAGTATACTACAGTACTACAGCTTATTTCTACAAAACTTCCCCCCCCCCACCTTTTAATATATATTTGCAATGATTAATTCTTCCTAAATCTACTCTAATGTTTTACATTTTTTTTTTTTTTAACATGGACATTAGACTTACAGGTTGTAATTACCATGACCTCTAGTGCTCTTTCTGACCATAGGCAGTACTGCTGTGATTCTTCAATGCCTTTGTATAACAGATTTGCTTGAAATCCTCACCACTGGACCTGCAATTCTATCCACCAGTGCTTTCAGGATTGTTGGCTTCAGCTTTTCCCATTCCTTTAGCTCAGTACATTCAACTACTTGCATTGTTATTCCTCTTTGTATGGGGATATAGCGGAAGATTTGGCGAGGAGGTTAGTTAAATGTAAATACGCTCAAGTGACTTGCACCTGTCTGTAGAAAAAACACACACATCACACTAATTGTCTTACTGACCTTGTGTGCTTGATGAGTAGAAGCTCTGTGTTAGATAACACAGGCCTGGGAGAAACTCTGGGCACCTTATCACTGTGTCTGAGATTCCTGCTTTGTTGTGAGAAAGAGCGGGAGGCTGCGCCTGCCTGAAGCCTTGAAATACAGGCGAGCTCAGCAGGCCCAGCGATCTTCCAGCAGGGCTGAACTGACCAGTGCCTGCGTCCCCGTTTGTGTCACCTCTGCCTGGGAGCTTAGGTGTGGCTTCGGAGATCCCCCAGTAGAGAGGTAACTAAAATAAAACTTGCTCTTTGCAAATGCATCCGTGGCCTCTGGCTCTTCTTGCGATGTGCCTGCGTATGTGCACACACTCTTCTTAACATGGCAGTTTCCACTTCTGTAACTTTGTTCACACTGTTTCTTGTGCTCTCATTCCTAGCTCAGTTGCCACACTGAAAACTGAGGCAACATATTCATTCAAGAGTCCACAAACCTCTCTGCAAAGATATTAACTTCAGAAAGACCATTCTCATATGTTATCCTTCTTTGCCTCTTACAGCCTTTCATACCATTAGCCTATGACAAGTTCCGCACCATCACCTTGTTCTTTAATTTTTCTACACAGGACACATTGTTCAGTACCTGCACTTCTCTGGTGCTCACCCTCCACTGTGTCTCTGTTAACTCTTATTTCCAACCTGACCTATTTCTACATTAATTCAGTTTTTTTCATTTTGCTTCCTAGGTACCTGGAATTTCTATACAAGCATTACTAACTTGTTTGTCTTATGATGGGATTTCTCTCTCATTAAGTATAAGTTTTCTAACTTTCAGTGATGATTTACACACCATCTTCTGTGTCGAAGGGAGATAGCAGGAGTCTGGGGAAACACATAAGTTTGCTAGTCAGTTTTGGTTAATCTTCTGTCAGTGTCAACAATAGTCTCCAATTTCTCTACACCACAGTTACGCTCCAAGTTGGATCCATATGATTTCTGGTAACAAAGTATTCAGAGCAGGTGATTGGACTTCCTGTATGATTTCTTACAAAACTTTTTTTAAACTCTTTTTTTCAATATAACAATTATCTCATAGTGCTTATTTTCAAATTATGGACAGCATTTTGATTCAATCCATGTCAAAGTATGTTTATTTGATATGAAATAATACTTTGCACTTCGGTAGTATCTTCTGCTTGAGCAATTCAACTGGCTTTACAAATATTACTTAAGCTTCCCAACACTCTTTCTGATAGCAAAATGTAATTATTTCATTTAACACACAGGTTAAAGCAGACACATAGGGAAGTCACAGAAAAGCTGCATCTAAAACTCAGTCCTCTGATTTAGCTGCAAGAATTTATTTGCACTCTGGTTTAACTTGACATAGCTGAGTTAATGTTCCTTCAGTCCACGCTGGTGTCAGTGCTTGGGTTCCCTGCCGAGGCAAATTTTGTATTAAAGAATTTTTGGACAAATTATTCCTGTAGGGTTTCTTAAGCTTTCTCTTAAGATCAGATTTATTCACTATCCATATTCAAGCACTACTGTCTTTAATAGATGGTTTTGTCCTCACTTCCAGGAAACAGTACCAGAACCTGGAGGTATCCAAGGACGCTGGATGTACAGAATTGAGCTATAAATATATAAAGGAAAAATGAAGGCCAGCAATAGTTCTTTCTCTTAAGCTCATTCTTCACTTTACAGTTATAAAAACCTCAAATAAAATATAAGAAGAAATTATAAAATTTGTATAACACATAGAATTCTGTATATGATATCAAAAGAACAAACTCTCTGCTGCATACAAGAGTTTCCTCCTCCCTTTCCCCATATAAGGTTCTGCTCCTATGAACTGGCAGATAAACAAGCAAGCAAACCTTCCTGTACACATAACCCTATTCTCATGCAAATTCTGTCTATGAAAATATTCTACTTGTTACCATCTTAATTATGTCATTGAAAGTCTATGTTAGCCAGAACAATAGATTGCAGACTTTTGGGGGGGTGGGGAGGACTGTTGGTTTTTTGTTGTTATGTTGTTGTTTTTCTTATTTTCACTGAGATTTTGGCAGGTTGAAGTGGTAAAGGTGATATATTCAAAAGATACCTGTGATGACATAACCTGGAATGACAGAAAGTTTAAGAGAAAAATAAAAATCCTACCATGCTGATGGTGGTGTACAGCAAGGAAAACATATTTATGTACTTTGATGACTGCTGAGACAAATAAGGGGGAAAAAATGTCAGACAAGTCATTTTTAAAAAAGATGGGTGTAAAAGATTTTGATCTGTGGAAAACTTAGATCAGAGCATCGAGTGAGCTTCATTACCTTTAGATTTATGCAGATGGTGAGTGGGTTTATTTCAGAGTGTGGTTTTGGGCTTATATGCCAAAAGTTCTCATATATTCTGGTTTTGGCACTTAGGAGCTTTTTTAAGATATAGCCCTTATGGCAGGAATATACATTTCTTACTCACGTTGTGTCACAAATTATTGCACCAGATTTTCACCTTTTTCTACTTTCTACATAATGTGAGCAATTTCACTAGTTTAGTGGGATATTACAGTGCTTTCCTCTTGTTGGATAGTTATCTTCCACCATCTGTGGTCTTAATGAACTTAGATCAAATATTTTGGAGGGAAGTACATAGCAGTGTGAGTAGGAGCATCACAAGATGGTTCATATGATGTGTAAGTCATCAGAATATTTTGAAAAATCATGTAAGCAGCTCCACAGTTATTTAAAATAGCCACAGAAATGTTTTGTGGTCATGAATTATTTTTCTTAATAAGGAGTCAACCTTTACCTATTTTATGATTTTTTGTTTTACTGTCAGGCATTTGGTTTTCTCTGTTCTTGTCCAGTTGCTTGGGAAACAACTTCATAAAGGTTTTCTGCAGAAAAATAATTACTACTAAAAAAATGTAGTAAGAGATTTCATGTGGAAATACACACACAGATGTTCTCCCCATGTTTAGGTTTCCTGTGTCTCTGCAGAGAATGTTACCTACATCTGATTGGGGAGGTTTATTTGTCTCACATCTTGTCTTGCACATCATACTGACTTGAAGTTTGTAATCAGTGTGTAGTTAGTAAGCAATCTACTACGTTGATATTCGGGGAGGAAGAAAGTTACATACTGAGAATTAGTTTCCCCTTTAGAATTGTAATTTAGATAAAGATGAATTGATCATTGTCCTGGTTTTGTTAAAAACAAGTTTCTCTTTTAGTGAATTTGCCTGTCAGCTAAAGCCTTCATGTTAGCTGCATTTTCCTGGAGAACCCAACACATGTTTTGGTTAAACCTAGCAATGGAATGCAAACTTATTGATAAGCACGGATGGACATCTCGCGAGAGGGGCAACGAGAAAACTGATGACCGACAGACTGACCAATGGTGTATAACATTCCATTCACGTGAATACTTTATATAAAAATCTCGGCCCTTTTTCCTTCCCTTCTGCTTATGGCCAACATTAGGAGAGGACCTTGCTGGTCGTCCCTGCGAACTGAGGCCTAGTGAGAGACTGAATCCAGCTCCGGCTGGCTACAGAGTCTAATGCAGGACTTTGGGTGCTGGCTCTGCAGTTGCTGAGACTTACAAGATTGGTTTTGTATATTTTGTATTATTTTCTCTGTTCTTATTAGCAGCATTAGTAAAACATCTTTAACTTTTCCAACTCTCTTCTCTCTGTCCTTCTTTCCCTCCCGATCGCCTGTCCTGAGTGGGAAGGGGGGAGAGGGAGGGGCAAAAAGGGGGAAGTGGGGGGAGAGGAGGTTAACAATACATCTGCCAGGGTTTGATTGTCACCCCACAATCTTAACCCTCGACAATCATTAACAGCCTTTTAGTAAGACTAAAATAGAAAAATAGATGTCCATGCTTCATTACCATGCCTTTAATATCTCTTCAGAATTTCTGTAATGTAATTCAGTGCTAGTCTAGCTTGGTGGTATATTTCTTTAAACACCTCTTTACATGTTTTCAACTGGCATTATTGACTTCAGCCCTTCCATTTTATGGGTATTGATAAATAGATACATAAGCAATTTGTCCTTTCAGTTTCCATACCCTGAGTGGATCATCAAGAAGTGCATAGCATCAATAATATGAGCACATCCCCATAAAGCGCAGTATTGCTTTCTTCAGTGTTCCATAATTGGGATGCATTTGCATATTGGTATATTTGTTCATCTTGAATTATAAAAATAAAAAATACTGTGTAGTCTTAGGTTGATAGTCTGTGAACTTGAAAATAAAGAGAGGCTTTGTTTTACATATGGTATGTTTCTGTTGTTTGGATGGTTTTCCAGATAACCATCTGGAACAGAAAAAGGATGGCAAGAAAACTGATTTCTCCTATTTGTTTGCCAAGATTCATGAATATCTGCTTAGTGTGGCATGTTGCCTAATCAGAGGCTGGTTGGACTCTGTCACAGGTTTCAAACAATAATGTGCTTAGAACCTACCTTTGGGCAAGCCCTTTGGCATCAACCTAACACATTTCTGTATGGATGATTAAACCTTGTATAGAACTATACCTTCTAAAAAGAAATAAAAAATAAATAAAAATAATAATTTTTTAAAAAGGTAAACAAGGAATCAGGTTAGGTAGAGGAAGAACTAATAAGACAACGTAGGAGAGAACATAAAGTCGACTGACTGCCAGCAAAAGCATACTGCCTTCAGTCAGCTGAAATCTGGGAGATTGTTTGGGCCAGAATATGAAAGTCTGAGTAAGAGGTGATAATAAACAATAACACCAAGAGAGACCAAAATCAGTCTGCTGACACATGTTAACCAGCAAACTTAGTAAGTCAATAAGGTACTTCAGAGGCTTGATCCGCATCCTGGGGAAATCAGTGTGAAGTTCTCTAATTTTTTCAGCAAACTTCAAGTTCCCTAGTATCTTACACACAAAAGAGTACATCTATACATAGTTGTGTCTGGATCGATGAAAACACTTATCACAACAGCAGGAATGTAATCCCAGGGATCTAGCAAAGCTCCATTATGGCAAAAAAAAAAAAAAAAAAAAAAAATTAACTGAAATACAGTGGACATAGGCAAATGAGCTTTTTATCTCAAAACGAAAGATTGTTTTAAACCCAAATACGTATACTGGTATATACATAATTGTATGTAATTATATTTGTATAATGCTGTCTTCATGTTTTTACTTAGACTGTGGGCCGTTTTAATGAATGAATCTTCTCTTCAGTTGTCTATAGGTAGAGGTCTCCTTGATTTGATTAAGAAGATTAATCGAGCAAAATTAGTATGGCCTATGTGAGAGAGATATTTGATAAAAATACCATTTCTGTAGTTATTATTTTTGCAGTATGTGATAGTATATAATTCCTGTTACATAATAACAAATAAAAATAGTGCTATATTGCTATATTAGCACTATTTTGATACTATGAGGAGAAAATCATGCTGTGCATCCTTTCAATTAAGGCGATTATTTTGTTTTGCTAGGTGGAGAACAATTCTGTAGAAAATACAAAATGAAGGCTAAATGGGAGGAAAAGATACAAAAATTCTCACACCAAAATTCACTCTGAAGATGTAAAATGCAACTCTGCACTCTGAAGATGTAAAATCCAAATGCGGAACATGCTATAGTAGGACAGACTTTCCATAATGTTTGCTACATCTTATTTTCTCTGAATTTATCCCAAACAGCTTTCAAAACTCGTGTTGGAACTCACATATTTTCATTTAAGGAGGCTGATTTCTTGTGACTGTGCTGCAACAACTCCTATATTGCTTTTCCAGCAATTTCACCCCTGACTTGTGCAAAGATTAGAATTAATATTATACAGCGGATTATCAAAGAGGTAAAGAGGCAGTGAGCCATCTCAACTTTCAGGGATGACTGTGCATTTCTGAGAGATCCAAGCTTTCTGTCATGCTTGGGATCTTATAAAAACAAGAAGAAAACCCAATGAAACCCAAATTCGACCAACAGTATAAGGTCAGTTTTTCCCCCTGAGTGGGTTAGAATCACCACTTTTGACACCTTTTGTCAGCTTTTGACATCACTGAAGCAATTAAAAATTGCTGTCTGTCAATATTTGATCATTTACTCCTTTTGATCAGTGCTCAAGTGTGGATGATTGTCTCTAACCTTCAACATTCCTTCCTTTCATCTCTGTTCTAGTGCTTAAGAACACTTCTGTACTTAGCCTGTCCTAACACTTAAAACTATGCTTCACTTGTAGTAAACAATGATGAAAAGTAATCCTTTTGTTCACTGTGGTGACATTTCCTCTAATTAAATTTTCATCTCTGAAGGTATTTGGCCCTCTCTAGTCCATCTGGGATATGTTTGCCCTCAGCATTGCCTCAGGCCAAATGTATTTTTGTTGATACACTGAACAGCGTGCTATCCTCAGTGGCTGTGTGTATTCCCCACTGGTGGTTTATTTAGAAGATTATTTCAGCAGTTTCAAAGTACTTTTTTCTGAAGTATTTTTTTTGCCTTTTTTTTTTTTGGTTTGAAAGAGAACAAGAGAGCACTGAGTGCCCACCCCAATGGCTCTCTTCTATGAATCTATGTGATCTTATGTTCTTTTCAAGGAGGTTTTTGAACAGGGTATATGTAGGCTTACGATGTAATAGAGGGAACTGCACTTCCACAGAGGTCAAGAGCCACTTGAGGGACTTTCTCTTCATCATGCTTTTCTGTGGTTTCAGTATCAAGCTCAATTAATCTGATTAGGGGAAGCTGACTTGGGAAGGGAATTCTGACTTGTGATATGAAGAACAAGAAAATGTGATATGTAGCAAGAGGTTTTGCAGGCTTCATTTTATTCCTCAGTGGTAGGACGTGCCTGGCAGTAAAAAATGGTTTGCATCTCTTTTTCCAATTCCTATACCACCTCTCTCAGCCCATGTCTCAGTAGCCAAATTACAAAAGGTCATTTTTGTACACATGCACAGACTACTACACTGAGAGATATAGTTTATTGACTTAGAAAGAGAAAGGCATGGATCACTGCAAAATGTTGTGGAAGTGTTTCCTCATTTCCATTCAGATAATAGAGGCCAATGGGACAAATGTCTCTGTATTGGCTGTGCATCATAGCTGCTTTTTTAATTCTTTTGAGATAACAGAATCTCATCCCATAGGAAAGACTGTGTGAGTTCTTTTAGTATAATTGTTGATTTGACCACACTACAGCTCTGATACAATTTAGGAATATTGTATTTCAATAAAAGCTGATGTTATATTTTCAAGGGAATCTGATTATTCAGTAATTAACATTCTGAAACAATTTTATCATACTGAGAGACCGGGGCAAAGTAGCAACCTTCATTACCAGAAACTATCACTTTGCAAATTACTTCTCAAACTTCTTAAAAACCTACATGGTCTTTCTTTTCCCCCCAACTTTAGCACTCAAGTGAATTCAAGGGAAGGTTGCTGAAAGAAAGGACATGACAAGACAAAAAAAATAAAAGAAAAAAAGAAAAAAAAATCATTTTGTTTGGAAAGCAGTATTATGGCTTTCAAGGTTGTATAGATTGAAATTTCCTTTCTTTGTAAGTCAAAACTGGTAACTAGTAAGGAGTTGCTTTCTTTACTATGTTAAAAATATTGGAATATGACAATGGCAGTAATAGGTCATTTAAGAGACTGTGAATGGTTTGGCTGACCCTATGATTTGGATTGTAGCTTAGTGTTGCACACCCCAACATGGCGTACAGTCATTATTTCCACTTTTGCCAATGGAGTGAAAATTCGAGATGTAGAAGTGACAAACTGGAACAATGATAGTGTTTTATGCTGACTTTGCACAGATGCAAATGAAGCAAAGGAAAAAAAAGAAAAGAAAGATCATAGAGAGCAGGACCTGTATTGTTCCAGTTTATGTTTTCAGTCTTTGCTTACGGGCTGCAAAGCTCACTTCTCTATGACACCTGTATAAACGAAGAACTCCTCTCAGAATATCATCTGTATTACTCTGGATTGACCTCAATATGAAATCAAAGCCTGGCAATGGCAGGCAGACCCCCTGGCTGATCATGCTTTCACCAAAAAGCTTAGAGAGCTGGTGATATTTGGTCTGGAAGAAGAGTAGCTTACTCCTAAGAGAACGCTGTGAAATTATTGCAATGACTGCCTTGCTGGTTTTGGATAAATTCTGCTGAGGGTTGAAATACCCTCTTTGTAAGTTCTGAGAAGTTGTATGTTATCCTTCAGGCTTTTCTAAAACTTTACACGAATCTCTGATTACACTTTTTATCTCTGAAAGGTTTAGTTATACAGGAGACAACGAAATTACATTCTAGATTATGTACAAATATTTATTTGTTCCTCAAGCTTTTCCTTTTTTACAGTTTTGTAAAGTTCAAGATACTCAGACTAAAAAAGAAAAAGGTGTGTTATATTATCACATTTGTTCATTTTCTTCTAAAAACTGTATTAATATATAATTTCATTCCATACTTGGAAACTACTATTTTACTGACCCTACATGATATAACTAATTCATGAAGGACAAATATGCAGAGAAATGGATCTCAGAGCTTACTTCTTGCGAGTGAAAAGTACAGAAGTTTCTCTTCAGCAAATGCGGAAATGTACACAGCACAAATCTAGCATTAGAGAGAAAAAGAAGAGTTGCAAGAGCAATAAAAAACCAAATTGCATTATGAGCTTATTTGAACTTTAAAGAGTAGCAGTAGCTATACCTCACAAGTAAAAACTACCTGTCAGCACTGTCAGGCTTAATATTTTAACTGGAGAGTTCAACCTACCTTTTAGGTATCAAGGGGTCAGTCTGTACTGACAACAAAAAACCTCCAGGTCCATAACCAGAGTCCAAACTCATGTCTCTTTGCTTAGAAAATGAGCAAATTTACATGTATTTAAAAATCATATAAAAGTTCTTATTGCCTTTCTAGCCATAATTTCTTATGCCATGTAATCTCATCTTGAGGCAAAATATTCGCTCAGATAAAAAAATATTAGCCAACCAGAAGAGACTTGCTTAAAAAGCAAATAAAAAATTTTTATAACTGTTAAAAAATAAATATTCTCTTCATGCAGTTTTTCTGCATCTTACAAAGGATTCTGTTCTGAGAGGGATGCCAATTTTATTGTCTAGGAAAGCCTTGAGGAAATCCAGGCATCTCAGGAACCTACATAAGAAGATACCTCATCCTTCTGGAAACTTGTTAAAACTGAGTAAGATGAAGGCCTTTTTTACTGGCTCAACACAGTCCAGGTAGGAATGCATCTGGCACTGGATGTGGACAACAGCTGTCTCACCAGCATCCATAATCTGTACTGGTGGCTTTCTGGCTGTACCTGTATGCCCTGAATGCAAAAAGCATCTGTTTCACATTTATTCATTTACTCAGATGGCATTATCTACATTACTTGCTACCTTTGGACACAAGACTCTCATTTATAATTCATAGTACACAGATGCTTACAGAGAGTAGAAGCTTTGGCTACGTTACCTGTCACTCTTAGTCTATTTTGTATTCATGGTGGGTAAATATACAAGTATAAAGCTGCCATATTGTGTATGACTATCTATAATGCATTAGCAAACAGTTGTTTGATCATTTATACTGTCATTCTTTGTGGTTGAAATGATGTTAGAATGAAAAATGAAACAAACTGTGGGTTCACTCTCCCTGTTTTTATTTTCTTCTCTCTCTATCTCTTTTTGTGTGGTGTTGGTCCTTTCTAATATTTTTGGAAAATGAAGGTGATTTTGTCTCGTTTTGTTTCTCTTTCTCTTCTCTTTGTGTGATTATCATTCAGTACTCGATCAGCTATTCAATAAGTTCACCAGTGCAGCTGCCTTCAGAAGAAGATGCTTCTTATTCTTTGCTTTCATAGGCTCATAAATCCAGCCTGCTGAGAATATTAAAAGGAGAAAAATACTCAGGCAGGAATAAAACATATCGAAAAGAGAAAGAGAATGTAACTGGGGAAACATTTACTCAAGATTATGTATTAAGCAATTTGCTCTTTAGTACTGAAGGAATATATAGAGAGAATGTATTAACTGTACTTACCAAGAGCCCACTGCATCCATCAAATGCTGTTAAAAATGGCCATTTTTGAACAAGGAGAACATTCTGTATACCTTGTATTGGTTTTAAAAGTTATTTTTAGTGCAGTAAATATTAAAGAATGTCATTGTCCCTTGCATGAGCTCTCACTCATTATGTAGGAGGGCAACTTTGCCAGAGATGCTTGACTTAAGAACCCATTAAAATGAAAACGTACTCAGGAGCCTTGCAGGAATAGTGCTTGAAGACATGGGCGCCAAGCATGCTTGGCAGCCTGGAAAGCTTACAGATCTCTCTTAACAGAAATGCCATCACATTAAAGAATTAGCACAGCCCCAGGCGACAGTATTTTTTTTTTTTTTAGTAGATGTGAATGACATTTTGTATCTGAGGCACATTTTTTAATATTCCTTATCCGCACATAAGTTTTTTACGACTACATTAAAAAGCAAAAGGTTGGTTTGTTCCTGTTGACATTCGTTCCTGTTCCGCTCTCTCACTGGGCATTATATATCAAATAAAGCTCTGATGTTCATCTCTCCTTCCACAACTTTCTCACTCCCTCCAAACATTACTACTTCCTCCTTCTTCTGAGACTCTTTTTCTGATAGGCAGAACCTGTTCTGTCATTCGTTCTAATCTCTAACAAATGTTACAATTTCAGTAAAACTCTGACAAAAATCCCTGTATTTTACCTTCTTACCATGCCTCAATTCACTCTTTGAAAATATAGATAAAATATATTAATAAATACAGAAAGAATCTGCATATCAGTATCTGAAAATCTAAAATGAACTTTTTTCACTGACCCTAGGCTACTATAATTGAAGTTGGGGAAAATTGGAAAAATAATCACTGAGTAGCCTCATCAATCAAACCAACAGCTTAGACTGCTAATTATTCCCTGGTGGGGATACCTGAGAATTTAGGGATTACAAATATTCGGTTCTTCTGACCACTCACCAAGGAAAATCAGGTTATTGATTCCACTACATGAAAATAATCCACCTACCTCTCTGTTTCTTTCTCTTGGGAAATTTTATTGCATAAACTTCTCTGGCAAAGAATGTATAACCAAAAAATATAGTTGCTGACAGCTATGCCTCATAATATCTTAATGGAATCCATTTTGTCCAATTGCTTTATGTATTTGCAACATAGAAAAAAACCCTGTCTTTTCTCCACATTAGTCAAAAACTCTGTATAGAGGCAGCTGATGTATTTTTTCCTAAGCCTGCACAAAGCCTAAAAAAGAGCAGTAGGGAAGCCGAGTCAGGAAGCTGCAGTTGTTTCTGGTTCCTTACATACACATGGTAGAGTTTGAAATTGCTCCATCCATCAGGCTAGTGCAAATTGTCCTTTCAGTCTTTATTAAACACAGCCAGCAGACTGATCTCACTTCACTGCTGGTGTTTATGTGGGGTAAGAGCACAGTCATAACCTGGTTTTAGTGGCTTGTTTCTCAATGAAAATCAGGAATAACAAGTGTCTAAACTCTCCAGTGCCTGGGGATAATTACTAGAAGTGTTTTGCAGAGATATGCCAGGAGAAGAACAAGGAATCCGTTTTCCACGCAAGAGCTTCCTACAATTTGTCCCTGACAAACTCCAGGCATAGATTCCAGTTTTAGAGACTGTGAACAGCTGAGAACACAGAATGAGTGAATTAGGTCAAAGAGCTGCCAAGCCATTTTGAGTGAGACCTCAAAAAGTTTGATTTTTAGGCTAGCTTGGTAATTTCATGTAGGGGTCACATATTCTCTCTTCAACTTTCAATCCACTATTCAAAATTCTATTTGATAGCTATGTTATACTATCTGAAGCTTATTGCCAACTGACTTTGGAAAGTGTGTATCAATGTTATTGGCATTAATTTATCTTTTAAAGCATATGGGAACACTTCACTGCTGGTCCCAAAAAAATACCTGTGCAGCTGGTATTTTTTTTCCCTGATGACAAAGGGCACCTGCTGAACACTCAGAATCTAGTAACATAACTTTCACAGCACAGAGCCTGAGAATCCACATACATCACTGCGGTCTTCAGCTTACATCCATAAACACTCAGTAAAGACAGTTACAACAGATTTTCACACTTTTCATGAAAAATGCACTGCACAATTTTGATGTTTTTTTAAGAAAGCCCTCATTGCCTTGCTGTTCTAAGGCCACTTTGGTACAAGAATTTGTTATCTCGGCTGACAACTGCACTGAAGCCTATAATAAGAATCTCCTTTTGCTCTAACAAGCAAATTCCCTGTTTTCTGAGAATCCTCTCTAGGAAGGCAGTGCTGAATGTGTATCAGACTTGAAAAGAAAGCCTATCTATGCTGCCATTTTCACTTTTTATTTTTCTAATTTGCAACTCAGCTCACGTCGAGCTCAAAGAAGCAATTTTGCGTTGAAAATACTGCAGCTGGTTTCCTCCAGTGCTCCCCCTATTCATAGCAGAGGAGGCAGTGGTGGGTTTACGCAAGATTGGTTTAAATGGGAAATCAATACTGGTTGCTCAGTTCCTACAGAAGAGCTGAACTGGGCTGGATTGGCTCCAAGGAGGAAAAAAGGGTTTGAGTGGAAAAAACTGGCTGCCAGTGGGATAGGTACTCTGCTGCATACGAGGCTGTTTGGGTCTCTGCCATGGAACCCATCACACAAAGTCTGAGATAACCTGGCTTACCTCCTACCATCTGTTTTTGAATGGATGATAAATATTGGAAAAATAAAAGTTGGAGGCTTTTTTTCCCTAGGCATGTATTAGCTTATAAATACATAAATGTTTCTGTTCAGCATCAGTAGGAATTTGTACCTTGTACTGTACTAACCAGTTACAAAAGGGATTGAAAACTTGTTCTGCAGATGAAAAGTGGAATCGTTGGTGTGATTCCTTGTTCTACAGCTAAGGAAAAATATGTGATCTAATTAGCAATTCCATCAGACATTGCTCAGCGATTGGAACTTACTTTCACAGAGTCTCACTTGACAAGACTTTCTATTTAATTTCTTATATTTAAATTTTCTGTGGAATAAATCTCAATAAAATTCACATTTTTGAAATCTGTGCCTCTGTGCCATTTTATTTAAATGAGCTTAGAAGAAAAAACAAAGATGATGGTGAAAACACTGTAATAACTTAATTGTTGTGTTTTGCTGGATGGTCAGTCCGTTAGTTTGGTTGTGCTTTAACCTCTAATAGTACTGTGCAGAATGCAGTGACATGTGATCTTTCTTTAGACTTTCTGTCATTATTTTGCAACACACTAAATATGGGAGATGGATATTTTTACTGAAAGTCCTTATTGCATTGAATTCAGATCTGTTTACCTGCTGTTCCCCAAGCAGTCCCAGAGCCAGAGAAGCAAAGGTGAATCTCAAGGGGGGAAACTGATATGGTACAAAAAATACGTTTTATTTTGAATACCTGTATGGTTTGAGATTTTGAAAGCTTTAAAATACCTTTATAACCAGTAAAAATGACTGATGATGACAGGCAGGGAACTTTGGGAAGAAATCTTTCAACATCAGGCACAATTAGATGTATAACTAGAAGACACCATGGTAAGTACAAAGAGGAAAAATGGGTTCTAAAACCAGGAAGGTATCTGAGGAGAAAAAGTATTTCATCTTAAGATACTTTACATTTCAAATACTCACCAGCATCTATGATGTTTAGAGAAAGGGAAAAGACTTTTCTACTGAAGTCTACAGTTAAATTTTCAGTGAACAATGGCTATTTGTGCTATCCATTCCTACTCTTATACAGTTTATACAACTTTAATAGCTGTCCCAGCTTAGAGATCTTAAGGTTTTGTCTGGTGTGATAAAGATCTGCTTACGATACTAGCAAAGCTATCAGCAATGAAATCTTGAGCCAAATGTGTATCCTTCATTTATGCAATTTGTTTTAGTAGTCATTGTGAGTACTTGTGTGATCAAGGTGAATAACACTCAACCTTTTGTTTATTGACAAGAATACATTTATTAATGTCTTTACAGTATTTCCTGTATGGAAGCACGTGAAATTTGAAAGGAATAGAGAAATCTGCATTCAGTACTTGACATTATACTGAAGTGTGTTGGAGCCTGTGTCTCCACACTGAAAATGGAAAAAAATGTATCTTCAGTTTCTCGATGGCAGTTCTCCAGTGATCTTTCTCTGCATAATTCTTCCCAGATTAAAGTAATTATTTGCTACAGTCATTAAAAGTGAGAAAAATATAAAGTATTCCAGGGTTTTTCAAGCCGAGGTTCTGTGTTTCTTCTTATTCCTGAATGTAAAGACTACATTGTTTATTTCTCAATATCGGGTTCACAGGTCCCTCATGTATTCTAAAGGCTGAGCCAAAATCTTTTAAAGCACGACAATGTCTTCATATTAGCAAAAATATTTGTAGTTACTCTCAACTCATCTATTCTATTTGCACATAGCTGGATTTTGTTTGGTTGGTTGGTTTTGTTTGTTTGGTTTTGTGTTTTGCTTTGTTTTGTTTTTTTCCTGATATCTGTTAAAGAATTTTCACATTGAGAGTATGAGCTTGAATGTACTCCCTATGAAAACCACTTCGTCCAACAGTATAAGTATCATTCATAGGGAAATATAAATATCACTATATATGAAATTATATACATACATATCTACACATGCAGGATTTGTTCCACTGTCTGGGTCTGTATACACTAACTGCACAGCAGACCTGTGTTGGTGCCCACAGAGTCTCAAATACAAGACAGTTTGCTGAATTGTTGGATGGCTTATCTCACTTAGCATGTCAAAACCCATCACCAAGAGCGAATACTTTTGTGCCAGATAAATAGCATAGGATAACTTCAGTCACATGTAGTGAATACTGCCTTTCTCAAGTGACTAGTAAGTGGTTTTAGATCTGTACTAAGCCATATTTTTCTTACGGTCACCACTATGAGACAGCTAAGCCATTCTGTGATAGTTGCAATAGGTGTAGTGACGAATTTTCTGTGACTGCTAATAAAACTCCGTGTTCTGTAGTCTTAAGCACAGTAAGCACAAAGCCTTTTTCAAACCATAGGGTGCCACCCATATGATCTGGTCTTTGAAGGATGTTTTTTATTCTGTTAAAATGTTAATCAAAGATCATGGGAAAGTTTTTCTCTCCTCTTTAGTGCAAAGAGATCCTGGTGTCTTATCTCAAGGAAAACCACGGTTTGTGCCACCCTGTTGTAGGTGTGTCTTCAAGATACTGTCCACTATTCAGAATCCAGGCATTTTTCTCTAC
Organism: Patagioenas fasciata; assembly: GCF_037038585.1. Taxonomy (NCBI): domain Eukaryota; kingdom Metazoa; phylum Chordata; class Aves; order Columbiformes; family Columbidae; genus Patagioenas; species Patagioenas fasciata. The sequence continues at coordinate 64,780,418 of NC_092523.1, read as the reverse complement.
TTTTGTGTTACTTGCCACTGCATAAGCACTGAACAATGATGCCACATATTTTTTTTGTCCTGTTTCTTGGTTTCACTTATTGTTCTGAATCAGTAGCTATCATTACTTTGATCCAGTTCAGCTGTCCTTGCATTTCTTCTTGTATTTCTTAATGGTTCAGAGAGATGCTTGGAAGAGTACTAGAAAGTGGAATCTGAAGTCTTCATGTAGTCCTAGTACCGGTAAGTAGATCTTTACAATCTCCACAACTATATGTGTTTTCCAGAGTTCCTAGTACAATTATGTGTTCACCGATTTTGAATATTTCGCACATTTTTGTATTAATTGTTACTAAAATAAGTAGTCATAGAGATGCTGTAAATTTGGCTAGTGTTGCAGGTGTATACAAGCCCGCTTCCAGCTGCCTTCTGCCGATAATTTAATCCTGCATTCATCCAGCTGGTTCCATGTAGATGGTTAGGATCTTGGACCCTATCCAAAATTCACTGTTTTAGAAATACTTGTTTGTTAAAAGTAAGGTCTTATTGAGGTACTCAGATTCTAGATTACTCTGGGATTTTAATAAAGCTACCTTTCGCTAGCATATTTTGAGATTTCATTTTTATTTACAAATTGTTATAAAAAAACTATTGCTGTCTACAAAATCTCCCTCCAAAAAAAAAGTCTCAGTGAATATGAATTCAAACCTAGTGGATACTGGCTGGTATGCTAGTGGAATTAGTTACACAGGCTGCTGTCTACAACTTGCTCACTTTCCACTGGTTTACCTGCTGCAGATTCATGGCTGCTTACTTAGGGAACTGAGATACAAATTTCTGATTTCCTAGCTTTATTTGCCACCTTTATAGTTAGTTTGGTAGGTCAAGAAGGAGCCACATGTTTACTTCACCAGAAACAGTTGAAAGCTTGCTTCCTTCCTTTCTTCTTTCTAGAACTTTTTGTGAACCCCAAACATCTAGTACCTGCACAAGAGGAAACCAGGTTGTCCTTAATTCTGGGAATCAAAGGCTTCCTTGGCTCATGGCTGTCTACCAGATGGGCTTCCTCAGATTTTTCCCTCATAGAGAATGTCAAGATTTATTTTCAAACAAAAGTAAAACAAAATAAACCACCAATTCTAATAAAAGTGTAATTGCCTTTCAGTTGAAGAAATACACCTGGAAGTACAGAAGTACCTTTGTATTTTGAGAAGAGCAGGTGAGTGTTGTCCTCTAAGGTCAAGAAATAGACATGATCTGAAATGTCATTAGCACAAAATTTACAACATTTTAGGCTACAGATCAGGGTACACTCTGCTCAGTTAAATTAATTTCACCAGTACACACATGCACCTTAAATCTCTAGTATTTCAATGACTGAAAAACAAAGAGGGGGATAAACATAAAAAAGAGAAAACAGTAAGTTTGATTATAAATCAGCATTTCTAAGACCATGAACTAGTTTTATATTTTAGACAGCAAAACATTTTCAATCATGAAACAGAATAAGAAAAGGCAAAGAAAAAACCACTATATTCTAAATAAAAAATATTCCTACAAAAAAGAGAGAAACAAAAGCAAGAATAATGACACAGAATGATAAGCACCTTGTGAAATTTCATACCATACTTATTACTTATAGATTGTATTTGCCACTTTCATACATTATGATGAGAAAAGTCACAGATTAAGAAATAGCTTATAATCAGAGCACAAATGATTGCCATCTACTTTTAGGACAGGACAAATAAAATGATAGAGCAAAAATTTCATATAATATTAAAAGCAGAACTATTGTTACTACCTTAATGTAGTATAAAATTAAAGACTGTGATCTGACCCATGCGTTAGTGACAGGTAACTTTTGAAGGTGATAATGTGTTAGTAACAAAGAGATTACATTACAAATTTTCATTAAAGACAGATGAACCTGAATGGGAAGTTCAGGGAACGTGGATCTAAACTGTTCTCTATGAATATGGTCCTAGGACCGACATGTCTCCCAGTGAGCAAACAACACAGCACAGGGGCTTTCAAAGTTTGACGTTATAGAATTTACCAATTACAAATCTGACTGATTCATGGGAAAAGACCCAAGCGATGTGTGTGCCAAGGTGTGAGAGTGCAATTTTTTGTGGGAAGATTTTCCTTTTTCTGTTCAACTAAGTGCTGTAAACATTTTTCTACTAGAGAACTGTTCTATAAACAATTTTGTCACCACGACTAGATTGTGCGGAACATCCTGGAAGGCACTGATTGTTTGTCTGCAAAAAAAGCCTTCTGTTGGATTGGAAGATTCAGACTGGGTATAAAAGGAGCTGTTCTTTATCCCTTGATTTCTGTCTTACTGCCAATATTTGTGATTCTGTTTGTAACAGTTGCTGTTTAAGGCTTGCCATGCTTTGTGATAGCTTTGCCATTAGGTTTTATGGGAAGTGTAGCTTATGGAAATGCTTGTTCTGAGTTTCCATAGTTTATATCACAAAGAACTGTGGAGCTGAAGACAATGTCTGGTGTGGGGAGTGGGGAAGGGGATGAAATATGAAAATGTTTCTCTTCGCTGGCAGCAATGAACTCCTCTACAGATACACACACACAACATGCATACCAGTAACTACTGAAGTCAATCTAAATGGTTTTGACTGATTATATCAGTGCCATTTTTGTTTTTCTATTTTAAAATGTTAGTGGTTGTACTGTTTACTTATATATTGCAAAATCAGCCCATTAGACTGAAACTCTCGTTCCATTTATGAAGGTTTTTATTATTTTGCTTTTAAATTTATAAATCTCTCTCTTAACGCTTTTAAACTGGGGACTGAGTGGCAGATAGGCAGAGCCATTGATGCTCACTTCGGCAAACATCATCTCAACTATAATCCTTAATCAATGCTTTACCTTCCAGCCCTTACTACTTGCCAGTATGTGGATCCTGCCCTCAGTGGGCCTGATTACCAATTAGGGAACAAGAAACATATGCTCCAAATCACAGTTCAGTTTACTGAAAATGTTTGAACACTGACAGTAAATACTAGTGTATCTACAAATGTGTGCATAAGCTTTTTCAAATCTCTCAGGACTTTAATTACCAGGTCTGTGGTCTACTTTAGAGCTAAACAGACATTGAATTATCAATGGATTTTGAACCATCTGTGAACCTTATAACTGAGTGTTTTGAAACTTTCAAATCAAGTATGAAACTTTATGAAAGACAAAAATGTACCACTAAAGGATGAACATTTACATGGCTCATGTGACAAGTATTATATGGGTGTCTGTGACAAGAAACAGAAATTTATTTCCCTTAAAGAGCATTCTGTGCAGGAGCAATGGAAAGTCGGCTGTGGCTATGATATGTCACTGCATGTGTTACACAATGCCACTGTATTTTTCTTTTCCAAGTAAGCAAATAAGAACAAACCCTGTATTTCCCTAGAAAATGGGCACTAGTTTATGTCCAAATTACTACATTCAATATGGGAGATAAACCAGTAAGTGTGTAGTCGGCAATAGCTGCAGTATTAAAACACGTATGTTTTAGAGCATCTTTCTATGTACATAAAATAAAATGAAAATATTATTCCTTCTAGAATGATGAAATCCAATATGACTAAATAAAAAGGAAAGTAGAACACCATTATCAGTGGAGGAAGCTTAGATCTACCCTTTGCTCTGAACCACCTGTGGCCATTCCAGCCATCCCTTTTGCAGTAGAGAAGCAAAAGGACCATCAAGGTAAGTGGTTTGGGTTACATTTCCTTCAGAAAGACACTGATTCTTGTACTGAAGCTGAAGCCTTATGACAAGGGATTATCACATCTGTAGTTATTTTTTCATAATGGTTAATTACATTCATTGATAAAGCACTTTACTGTATTTCTGGTATGAAGTTGCCTGGCTTGAAGTTCCAGCTGTTTAAGCTTGTTATGTCTGTGTTTACAGCAGAAACAGGCCACCTACAGATGCCTGCTTTTCTTACAAACATGTTGATGCTCAGGTTCTTTACCTGCTCTTTTAACACCTCAGTCCACCTTGTGGACTCTGGTAGCATCTCAGAAAATGTTCCTCAGCTTTTCAAATTTGACTAAATTTCTATGCCATAAGACATGTATGATAAACTCTCCAAATACTGATACCATTCCACAGCTAATGAGAAAATCAAAAGCTAATCTAAAACAGAAGAAGGCAAGAAGGCAAGAAGGCAGGCAGGCAGGCAGGCAGGCAGGCAGGAAGGAAGGAAGGAAGGAAGGGAGGAAGGGAGGAAGGGAGGAAGGGAGGAAGGAAGGAAGGAAGGAAGGTCCTACACCATTTCAGAGGCAGGAAATCTTATCACAGACAGGGAACCCAAATTATGGTACTTATATACCCAGCAGTATGTGACTTCACAAATAGTCCCAATGAAATAGTTGCTACAATAAAACATTGATAATTTTTTAGTACCAATAGTGAAACTTTCAACACAGTTTTGGATCATCTGGCTTTCACACTGATATGTTAAGTCTCTTTGTGGATGACTTTGTAAAGAAGCGTCAAGTGGTCATAAAGTATACAAAGAGAATGTAGACTCCTATTTAAATGTGTTTAATGGAGAAATGCTGTTTGAATATAATTTTTACCTTGCCTCAAGAAATATTATTCAAAGTAAATTTTAAACTTATTCATTGAATATTTTTTTGTAAGTATTACCATGTTAACATATCAAAGATGACTAATCAAAACATGTAATAGCATTTTCACCTTTTTATTGCAGTTTTTTACTTAGCAGGATATGATTCTATCAGTATCAAGTTTATTCCCTCACAAAGAAGAACAGATGCTCGTTATCTACTTCTCAGTTCAGTGGCGAATTCCTAACACTGAAACACTAGAGAGCAAACCCTTAAAAGTCCCCTGTGTTCCAAGCCCTAAGCCAATGGCCTGGCGGATGTTTTTAGCAACGATAATGGGCACAGAGTGAAAGGCTTAGATGCAAAACTCTGTTTTTTCAAGCTGCTTCAAAATGGTTCAATGGACATCTGAAAATGAAAATGCAGGGTGACTACTCAAATTTGAAAATAAAGGCATGAGGGCAGGTAGATTAGATTGCATTTTCAAAGCCACATTGTGTCTAAGTTCCTGCTATTTTTAATATTAGTAGAAATAGATGGTCCAAATGCTTTAATTTCTGAAAGTTCTAGCTATTAGTTGTCAGTATAGGATTAAAATGCTGCTTAATCTCTTCTCATGGATAGACCTCTTTCCTTACAACAGTAATTTTTTGTGTGGTAAGGGCATCATTGGGAAATAATTTCAAACAGAAGGAGCCTAAAGATTTCTTCCTTTAAGACAGTTTAACTGTGTAAAGCATTTTCCCAACAATTCTAACAGATTAAATATTTGCATACAATATAAATTATTTTTACTTGATCAAATTATGTATAGCTCACAGACCAAGTTAGTTAGATACGGATCTTACAGTAAGACTCAAAAGCAACACTACAGTAAGGAAACCTTACAGATTTCATTTTTAGCTATTCCTTGACCATCAGTTTTACCATATATTTTCAGCTACTAGGGAAGCTTCTCAGTAAGAACAGAACTTGTCTCACAGATATGATACACCTTCTTTCTAAAATAATGCTCTGAATTTTAGATAAAAGCTTTGCATTATAAATGTACAAAGCATTCTGCCAGGGAGTGTAATAAATCTGCCTTCAAATATCACTCTGATGTATAATGTATAACAAAAAAGAATAGAACCATTTTAGAAGAAATAGGCACTTTTCCATCTTACTGTGTTTAATATCTTTCCTAACCCTTCAAAATGTGGATGACCAGTTCCTAATCAGAACTAGAAAAATGGGTAAACACTGCACTTAACTTTCTAACTTTAACAGGTGTCTTTAAATAACAAAGATTAGCCTCGCCTAAAAAAAAAAAAAAAAGAGAGAGAGAAAAAATACTGTCTTTTTCTGAGTACAGTGACTACACTCATTTCATGGTGAAGTCATCCCTTTATCTGATAGTTCATTCATTGCCATTCCTTTCAAAATGACACACTTTCAAAATATAAGAAAACAAAAAAACCTGAAGTGATCGCATGACGGCTTTCAGATACTATACTCTTGAGATATCTTTTATCTTTTTTTTATGTATATACTGTACATGCAGAGCTTTTGTTTCTGAATATATTTGCAGACATGTTGATTTTTTCATGTTAGAAAAGCCATGTAATTTAAAAAATGCACCATAACCATGTTTTTTCATGTTGGAAAACTGAATTTTGCATTCAACTCTACCCCCCTGCAAACAAGAGTTCAGGAAAGTATTGTATTAGAAGGAAGGAGAGGTTTGCTTTCTTAACAGAGTACATTTTTCTTTCCAGCACTGAGGTTTTCAAAGGGAGTTTGAGTAGGAACTAAGGGATTGAAGCTATCAAAACCATTTAATTCCAGAGAAGCTGGGAATCAGCTCTATCAGAATATTTCGTGTTAATATCTACACTGTTCTTATGCAGAAATTATGAAGCTATAATATGTGACAGCCCATTGTTCCATTTTATGAAACAAAATACTTATTGATAAAAAGGTGCTACTTTCAAACATCCAGTCTCATGATATTTGGACACTTTTAATGTAGCCATACACCTATTAAAACAAAAGCTAGGAAAGAATGATACAGAGAATTATAGGCATAGTTTTGTACCCTTTCTGTAAGTAATTTTTATGTGCACAAGCAGCCCTGTTAATCTGATGGAACTACTCATGTGAATAACAACCACTGTGTAAGTCAGTACTGGAGAATCAGATCAAATATGACTTGCCCAGATAGGGAATCTATTACAAAATCAAAAATAGCAGCAAGTTTACTGCTTATTCCTGGGCTTTTCTTCCAGGATTTAAATTCTTGCCATGGTGATAAAATCTAGAAAGAGGAAAAGGAAAAAAAGAATGCAAGAAATATTAAAATGCATGTCTTGAGTTCTTATTTTCAGGAAGAGTTTTATTATCTCTCACTGAAGCATTTACATTAACAGAGAATAACAGATAATAAAATTAGCAGAAGTTACTGAGTTCTTAATGAAATGAATTCTTGACAGTATTTTCTTTTGTCACTGTTTTGTTTTGTTTTCCATTTTTCCTGTTAATATAATTAGTCACATGGATTTCCCCTTTTTAACATTGGTAGAGAGGAAAATTGAAAGAATTTGCTGTTCTAATATAATATACAATTCATTGTATGCATTAAAATATGCATGTCTTCTTCTTCAAAAGGCAGTTTTTGAATGATTCATGAAAAAAAAAAGGTAATCTACATCAATAAAAAAACAGCTTTGTGAAATTCTTAGGAAAATACATTGTGGAATGTGCAGAATGGCCAAAAGAATGGACATGTCATTCTCCCTATTCCCATGCTTTTTTTCATTATCTTCTCCCCTATTGTCAATATTCCTAAGAGTGTATACTAAACCTATTTTTAATGTTATATTGTCTATAAGTAATATGCATGCAAGTTCTGTGTGCATCATAATTCATAAAAATGTTATTTATAAAAACGGCAACACCAGCAACATATATCAAAGGCAGAACAGAAGTGATAAAGTAAATTCTCTCTACGGAAATGTGTGGGATTTCTACAAATATTAATTTAACAAGAGGATAAACCGAGAAAACTGAAGCCTAAAGCCATGGGACTGCTACAGTCAGCTGACTTATTCATAAAAATTGCCAGGTTGTGAAGGGAAAGCACATGTTTTCCCATGTTGTCCTTCAGTTATTCTGAACAGTCCTAATATCTCTGGATATGAACATACTTACCATTTATCAAAGAAACACAGTTGCTTCTGAAGAATACAGACTTTCCTATTGCTATAGTTATTGTTTTACCTTGTGAAAACCAGAAATTACACTGCTATCATCTACACTGAGTATTATTTAATTTATCCCTTCATGACCAGATAGCATCGTATTATAAACCGGTGTTCTTTTCCTACATTTTTCTCCTTTTTTTCATATGAAATCACCTCTACAAAGCTTTGCATTTGCTGGATTATCCTCTTACCAAAACAGGAACCATGACTTCCCAAAGAAAATTCAGGCAATTCAGCGGAAACTGAATTGTAGCGGTAATACAATCACCATTTTTTCTGTGTGTGTAAAAAGAATAAGTCAGCAGCTAACAAATCAGATTGCGGATTAATATTATGCATTATCAACCAGTTTATCACTGATCTTCAGCATTTCTATACTTCATACCATTTATATTTTCTACGCAGGGCACATAAGGTAAACTCCTTAACAGGAGACTCTTAATCATGCACATGTTTGAGGTGCCTAGAATAGTATCCCTTTGATTGCATTCTATAGTCTAATTGTAGTCAACAGATGCCCTTAATAGCATTTGCCGACTGCTAATTTTGCCTTATGGTACTTTACTTGTAAACTTCGCAAACAAAATCAGTGGCTCTTCCTGTTTGATTCTGAATAATACTCTTTGCATAATATGTTTGGAGAAATTAATCACATGAATATTTATTTGACTGAATACATTAAATAAAATTAGGATATATATGTGTATTTACTGTGAAAGTATATTGTACTTAGATAAAACGGGAGACATCTAAAATATAAAAGGAATTTTTCATATGTGTATTTGTTGCCTATTCTGTGCAAAAGGTTGGTATATTTATCATATAAAAGCTTTCCTCTTTTGACTGATCAGAATGAGAGGTTGTAGAAATAGGGGTTGTCTATTTGAAGTACTCTTAACTGTATAGAGTGATAAGTTCCAAAGACTGAAAATTTAAAAGGTTTTTTTCTTGGACTTGGAAGGCTTATTTATTTATTTATTTATTTTTCATTCCAGACAGATTTACATCTCCCATGCACCAGGGTACTTTTAATGCTTTGACAGTATAGAGAGACCAGTATGTTAAATAATGAATGTGAAATTACATTTTGTGCAAATGAAAATTAGAACCAAAATGGCTCATGAGTCTGGTTCTGATCATTTACACCAGTGTTACAGCTCTGCAGCCTAACTTTAATTAGCAGAGTTAATCATGATGGATCAGTCTCATGGTGGGGGGAAGGGCGTCAAATTCTCTCTTGTGCTGAGTAAATGTTGGAGCCAGGGAGATGACAGAGAAATGTGATCAGCTCCCTGATTTTAAGGCCAGGCCTGGCTCCAATGAAATCTGAAGCCGCTGCCAAGGAGCTTGGTGCTGTCAGGTCCTGGGCATTGCGCCGCTGGAAAATAGCCACGTTGGATCCCTGTTCTGCTGTCCCAGCTCACTCCACGTGCTGGAAGGAGGCATGGAAATGCAGAGCCCAGCTGTAGTGCAGATGCATCAGCTCAGATGCATGTTCTCTGCAATACTTGTTTCTGGGTTACAGCACAAAAGGACTAAAACCTAGCTTCTGAATCTGGTATTCTAAAACAATGAAGCTTATTAATAGGAAAGGAGAAGTGAAATTAGACAAAAGTGGAAATAAAGTGAGTGCTCAGAATACTGAATTGCATACAGCTGAGCAAAAGGTTCCCTGTGCAGTAAATGGAAAGACACAGTGTAATACAAAGGTCAATGGAGAGCTAGTGTTGGACCTTGGTGAACCCCTCCTCATTTGTACCAATTTATAACCACCATGAGGATCTTTTAGAAGCAGTGAATGCAAGACACCCATTCCTCCACCATGTGACACTTTTATTGATATCTGTATTTCTTCAAACCTAGTGCTGGTAGAAGAAGTTGGTATCCCGATTTTTATCTAAAATTTCATGTTTGTAATCAGATCAACGTAAGTTTGTGCAATTTTATAAGTATTTCTTAAACTCTTACCTTTTATTTCTTTAATTGTAGTTTTATTGCATTTTAATTAAAAATACTTGACCTGCAAACAACCTTCTTACTTTAAAATGTTGGTATTTTAACAGCCTAAAACCCTTCCCAATTCTTTCCTTAGTAGGCAGTTGCTTGAACTGAATGAATAATTTTTGTTTTCTACAAACCAACAGTTTTCTAATGAAAGAAAATTGAAATTTCCCAAGCTAGTTCTAAATTTAAACAACTTAGCTTTACTGTGCTTGCACTTCTTTTGTGTCTGTCTTCTTCAAACACTGTATCAAATTAGTTTACTGAAAGAAATACTTGAAAATATAGCAAATAGTGATATAATGGTGGAAAATAAACATCAAATCAACATTTCAGACTCCAGTGACTAATACACACAGCATAAATCTGAGACCCAGAAGTAAACCCATCTAGCTGTTTTGCATATGCCATGTGACCTACACATGTGATTATATCAACTCTAAAGACTTAATGTTTCACATGAGATTACCTGTGAACTAAAGCAAGTTATAACTTTAGGATTATTTTAAAAACATAATCAGTTTTACCAAAACAGCACCCCTCCGTCCCCTCCCATGTTATTTATTTGATCATTTCTTTGGAAGAAAATTCAAACAGAAATAAAGTAGTGACTTCGTATATATATGAACATAATCAGTGTCATGAGGTGTGCTTCCCACCAACAGGTTGCCTCACCGAATAAAAATGATAACTGAAATGCCTTTTTTATGATAAGGTTTTATAAGCAGATTTACACACTGTGTACTCTGGTTTGCACACTTATTCATATGTTACATCCCACAGCTAATCCCAATTAGTATCAACAGAGAGGAAAGAAGAACACACAGAATGTAAAATTGCCTATAAAACATTATGATATGGTGAGGAAGGTTACTGGCTGCACATCCTGCTTGCTATTTCAAGTAATTGAAAAAATTATCTTCGGACATGGTCACAGATGTTCCAGGCTTATGATATTCAGAACCACCTTTTTTATTTGAACAATTTGTGCAGGCCAGAGTTGAGCCTCACAGCCAAACATGCAGCTCCCAGCCTTACAAAGAGAAAACGAATGATTCGCATTTACAGCAGGTTCTAAATTTGCCAGAGAGACTCAGCCTGATACAAAAGGTCAGGAAAGGAGGGATATTCTCTGTAGTTACAGAAGCTTTTGACATAGTAGTTTCTCTCCGCAAAAGAACGATGATACTTGGAAACAAAAAATACTACCCGTATGCTACCAGAACACAGCATTCTTAATATTGAATTTCAGCATTGTATTGCCAGCCATATTTATACAGCCATGAGGTATTTTGGGAAGGTGAAAAAAACGAACCAAAACACAACGGCATTTTTATGGGGTCAAAATAAGAGTCGGTATACCCTGAAGAGCTTGGCATCTTGTTTGAACTTATGAATATGCCTCCCAAGGCAGGGTGTGATTAAAAAATACTGCTGGTGACAACGAACCACTCTAACTGAAGGAAAAAGTAGTAAGTGTTCACTGAATGAAAAGACTCTGTGTGAGCCAGAGAGAGAGTGACTTTTAAAATAAAGGGGCAGAGCCACCACTGAGAAGCTGGAGATGGAGAACAAAAAGCAATTAGTTTTGTGTTTTCTGTATGCACAAAGCTTATCTTTTCGGTAGTGGAAACTTGGGTTACTATCAGAAGGGAAGATTTGTCCACTTTCAGGCAAACCCATCTGCCATAACACCTCTCAGGGCTGCTCAGATCTGAGCTGGTGAAAGTCTGGTGTTACTTTACTGCCAGGACACAGGCTTGTATGAGACAAGCTAAGAAATTTAGTTCTCAAGGAACTAAAAAGGCACCTTGTGGAATTTTCAGGACATAATTGTATGATACTTGCTGATTGTCACTGGAATTACCGTATAAGCCTAAATACTCTTGGAAAACCGCACAACCATAAATCCCTAGGCATCCAACTACTTGAAAACATTTGGTTCTCAAACCCTAGAGATATTTGAGAGAGAGATTCAAGCACACTCAGTGAGCAGCTTAGAAATCAAGAAAAAAAAAAAGGTCACTAACTTTCTTAGCAGATTAACTTTTTCCTTATCATATTATGGTACATCCTACTGCACAGCCATTTCTGAAATAGCTTGCTATAACCAATGCACAAAAAAAAATATGATCGACTCAGAAGAAACATGCTTTAAAAAATTCAGGACAAGATATTTAGGCTAATAACATTACTTAACAGCTTGTTTGGGAGAAAAGGTGCTTACTTGTACACATTTGGCAAGCATGCTGTATTGCTTCTCCATTAAAAAGAAAAAAAAAAAAAGAGTAAGAACAAGCAAAGCGTTACATGATATTAAATAAGATCAGGTGCTGTTCTTGAATAATGCATTGGGCTACACTTGTTCCTATTCAGAACTGCAGAATAATTATTATCACGCTATATTTAAAATATGAAATATTTAACTAAACTTAAACAAGCAGATGCTAGCGATGAAAGACTGATTTCACAAAGCTGTTGAAAAAAGGAAATATTTACCTTTCAGTCTTCTGCTATAGGAGAAAAAGCCTACTTTCTAGGCCTTTGTATAATTTCCTACTTCTTAATTTTTTTTTTTTCATAGCAAATACCAAACGTGAAACACCACCAGAATTCCATTAAGTTATTTCAACTTCAGGATTAGAAGAATATGCAAATGAAAAATGTTATTTTTTCCTGTTAAAGCTGAATGTTATAATACAGCCCACTATGAGGAAGTACCTCTTAACATCATCATACAGAAAACCTTGACATGCCAGGCTGTCTTCTATTCATCAGAGCTGTACAAGCTTGAAACTACCACAGAGATTTGGGATTTAGCTCTACTCTGTGCAGGACTACACAATTTTCCATTCCTAACTACCATTTATTTTATACAGTGTAGTAGAGATACATTTCTGACACTACCTACCATAGTGACTTGGTTATCTTCAAGTTGGCTGACCTGTACAGGCCCTGTAGTCATGACAAGTTGAGGGAGTCGTAACAATAAGTACATGTTTTAAAAGCTTTTTGTATAGATTTGTCTAAGAAAAGGCTCAGTAGCTAGTTTTCAAATTAACCTTGAATGTATATTGCAAGGCACTACCTGTTTATGGTCCAAATCCACAAACTATTTTTCATTTTGATATGGAAAAGAAAGAAGTAAGATAGTTTTGCTTGTTTGGGGTAGATGAAATTAAGAATTAATTAATATTTCAGTGATATAAATCAGACTCAATGCACTTCCAGATACAGGGAGATTCACATAACTCTTTTCTTTTTTATAGGAAGTCTGGGAAATTAATCGCTACTTTCTTTAGAAAATCTACATTTTGATTATCTCTTACAAAGAGTTATTTGTAGATCAATATACACATCTAACAGGTTACTCACTGTCCCACTGTCTCCTATTCAGTGATTTCCAGATGGAGGATTGCCATGATCTCCATAGTATCCATGAGCTGAAGGGCAGGTGTACCCGCAGGAGCATAACATCTGAAATGGAGCCAAGGAACATCAGAGTTTGTGTTGACTGAGCTGATGCTTATCCTTTTTTTAAGCAGTGAAAACTCTGGATCCACCAGCAATGCATCAACAAGCTCTACATCATAAATCAGAAAATACTTGAGATATAGCTGGTCCAAGGCCACTATTCAGACTTCAGCATCCTGAGTTGTCAAGTAGAAGTATACATTAATGAGGTGTTTTCTCTTTTGCAACAAATGTACAGTTAATTTGTCAAAACCAAGCCCTTAACATAAAAGAGACTCCTTACGGTTTAAATTTTCACAATGCTCTTGCTTATATTTTTGGTTATGCTGTAAGATGTGTACTGTTTTAATGCAGTTGTCAATATGTTTTTCTTCTAATGTCATTTAGCATTACTTTTCTTGCTATCTTTACGTTGTTTGAAGATACTCTATTAATACTGAAATGTATTTGGTCTAATCTTTTGAATTAAAAACTGTAATCACAGTGAGTTGTTTTCTTCCTCCCTTTTTCTGTAGCTGCTTTCCATGGGCTTCACTCCCTTACTGCTGCTGTTGCGGGTGCTAGAGAGGGATTTAAAGTGACAGATAACACAGCACTCGGATCAATTATTTCTACTCTGTGTGTAGTTTCAGCCACGGTCTTTTTTTTCTCTCTTAAGTGGTTCAAGCCCCTTTTAATTCGTAAGAAAAAGCGTTAGGCACGAAGTTTTTTTAACCATGATATGTTATGATGTCTTCTTCAAATTGTGTTCCTTCCTTGTGTAGATAGATACTGGAGTGTTGGGAGCAATTAACATAACTCAGAGAACTAATTTCCTGTGGTTCTTTAACTCTGTATTTATGGCTTTCAAAAGAGTGGATCTGTACTCTAAGGATTAGTACAGTCTCTAAATTTTAGTTGTCGGACTTTCCTTTTAAGGAATTAAGATAAGAAAAATTCAGCGGTGGCTGGAAATCACAGAAAAAAAGAAAAAAACCACACCACCACCACACACACTTTGCGCAGGTTTTTTGGTTTTGTTATGTGTTTGGGTTTTTTTTTTTTTTTTCCTTTTTCATGCTTCTAAGTGGTGTTGCAAGACTGCTCAAACCCTCCTTTGGAGCAGGTCCGTCGCACACCTTGCTGCCTTCGTTTCGGAATGTTCTGAGCCGGACTCGCAGGACTCAGCCCCAGACGGCGCTCCCGCATTCCCGGCCCGCTGCGCTGCCACCCGGCAGGTGGGTGGTGAAGCTGACGTAGACAAAACTCGATTCCATCTGTTTCGCCCAACAGCTTTTGTCAACGTCACAGATGTTTCCCCTCGCGACGCGGGCAGGTACCCAGGCGCGAGCCGAAGGTGACGGCCACGCCCGTGCGGGGCTCAGAGAAACGGCTGAGGGGAAGAGGCTGCTTGGGCAGCTCCGTCGGCCCTCGGTCGAATCACTTTCAGCTGGGATTTTCCACCACAAATAACCCATTTAGGGGCTGTTTGGGTCCCACGTACTGCCAAGTCTTGAGGCATTAACGGCTCTTAATTGTCCTTAATGGTCCTGACTGGCCACACCTGGACTCCACCCGTCCCCAGCCGCTATTTCAACCACCTCCGGGCTTTTAGCTCTTCTTTTGGAGGCGCCGCGGGGTTGGATTTCGGACTTGCCTTGTTTCCTCGTCTTTGTCGACGGAGCCTTCGCATTGCCCTCCCTGCTGGCTGGGCCCGGGTGCCGCCGTGGGAATGAGCCCGTCGCCCGGGTTGCGCTGCTGCTGCTGGGCCGCCCCTGTCAGGTACTTCGTGTGCGGAGCGTGGTGGGTGAGAGAAGCCGCGTGGGCTGAGGGTTTCTCTAGTAGCCAGGCTACCTGCGAGGGTGTTTCTTGGGGACTGCGTCCGTGGGCGAGCGGTACAACTAAGCCCAGGGCTTGATGCTTTCTGGTGCCGCCCTGCCTGGCATGTGGGGCGCTCATCGGCACAACCACGAGGCTCCACTTGCTTTGTTCTATTGCCAGCGTTCAAGAGCG
Organism: Patagioenas fasciata; assembly: GCF_037038585.1. Lineage (NCBI taxonomy): Eukaryota > Metazoa > Chordata > Aves > Columbiformes > Columbidae > Patagioenas > Patagioenas fasciata. Next base: position 64,765,124 of record NC_092523.1, on the reverse strand, counting down.
CCCTGCTCCGAGTCACTTTGAACGTGTTCTGGGCAGAGCGTAGGTTTTGGCCTTAAACGTCTAGTTAAGAATGGGGATCCTCCTGGCTGTGTGGCCTGGAAGGGTTCAGCAGCGGCAGGGGTGTGTGCCAAACGTTCCGTCAGACAACAGCTTAATATGTTTGGTTTAAATGTTGTGGTATGCTTTCCAAAACTACTTTCGAGCCTCAGTTTAGCACCCACTGAAGATGGTGGGAAAGGTCCTGTAGAGACCTGGAGACCTTAAACTTCCAGCGCTTTTGAAGATCTTCCTTTAACCTTCTGTACAATCTATGCGTAATTTCTAACTAAACCCAACCCAGGATCCTACTTATAACATATATTCTACTAAGAAGATTATTAAAAAAATAAACAAAACTAACAAGAAACCCACAAGAAAAACCCCAACCAAATGAAACAACAACCCCCCAAAAACCCAAAAACCAAAAAAACAACCAACTCTGAAGGTTAACTTGTTTCTTTGAATTTCTTCTCTGGATGCGTTTTGGGGAGACTTGTTTTGTTTATTATCTTTTAGTATCAGTTTCATTTTAATCTATTTAATTAGCTTCACCTCTGGCATCTCAAGCTGCCATCGATCGTAGCTATCTACTACAAGTATAGATACAAATGCAAGGAATACAATTACTCTGGTCAGGGTTCTTTTGAAAATGTGATGCATGGCAATCTCTTCCCACTTGTGAGCTCTTTACATTCTATAACCAGTAGAACAATCACTTATAAGGCAGTGCAAGGCGAGTTTTGAGGTATTTTAGCTGTCTTATTAGGTAACCTGGCACTGAAAATGTTGAAAAATAGCCAGTGCTAGGGGATTTGAAGATGTATTTTGCAGCTGGTGATCAGAGTTTATAGTTGGGACACCTCTTTCCTTATTATGATTATAAAGTGGGTTACAGATTTATTTTTGTGCTTCTCTGCTGCTGGCTTTATGGGTTAAGATTCTTGGTTACTTTTTAAAATTGAATGTAGCTTATATGATTAGGAAGCACTGGGGATGTGGTATGTTTAAAAACAAAACGGATAAAGTTCAAGTAAAGTATCAACATGTGCATGTTTGTTTTGGGAACTTCTGGTTGAATACTGATATACTCTGTGCAACTGGAAAAAAAAAAGTGCTTTTGTGGTTTGCAGCAGATACTACACTATAGTGTTGCTTTTCCTCCTTCTTGAGGGGAGAGAGCAACCTGCCATTGAGGAAAAAATAGCTACTTTGGTGAACCTCTGAAGTTCTAATCACAGTCACCTGGCAAAATTACTTGGTATTCCAACCATATCTTCTTGTGTAGTCATACATTTTATTAATAAGGTGGTTCTACATGTGGAGTAGAAAAACAGTGTTATGGAATTAATGTATTCTATCATTCAGCCCGTGTGGAAAAAGTGGCTTAGAATAAAAGAGTTTTTACCCTGTAAAAGCTATCTACGTTGTGCTTACTCCAAAGCATGCCCTAGTATAAATTGTGAGAATCCAAACTGCTTAAAATCCACTCAGATATAAATGTTAAAGGGAAGGAGAATTAAGAACATTTATATGGCTGCAAAAAATCTTATCTTCTGTACTGTATATTTGGGTGCATGGATGGTATATATCATAGTGATAACTAAATGATTCAGGGGTATATAATTGTGTAAGGGTGTTTGTTTTCATCTGTTGTGCCTAGATCCTACTAGAGAGTGAAAACATAGTAGTGGACTCAATAGACTTAATTCTCTGAAAAACTGGTGGCTAATTGGTTGTTTAATGAATGGGCTAAGTTGTTTGGGCCTGTTACTTACAGCTGCTATGCTACAGTGATGTTCTCGGAGTTCCCAGTATCACAGAATTCCTTGGATTTCTCAAACTCTTGTTCCAGGATGTCAGTAGACTAATGGATCTCAGGACCTCTTCTTTTTTTTTTTTAACCTGTTTTTTCTCATCATGGGAACTAGAAACTTCTTATCTTGTGTGTTAAAGACAGATGCCATCAGGGAGCTTAAAGTACCTTTTTCTTCTACCCTCTTGTATGTATTTAGTACTTTGTATGTAGTCAGAAAAGGCAGGAGTTATTATATGAGTTAAGCTTAGTAGACTTGAAGATATGTGATGGTGCTTATAAGATGGTAGAAAATATGCTGTGGAAGTTGGATGGCTTCTCAGCCCACAACTCATATGCTGAATGCTGTACCTTAGTGTGTGTCTGATGTGGAGACTTTTATACAAGAGCACTGGCAGGAAGATAGTTCGGCAAAAGTCATCTTCACAGTAAGACGAAGAAAGTGGAGGAAGATGTGGAAGTACAGAAGGACTTCTGCCAGCAGTTATGTGGCCCAGCAAGAATAAATTAGATTTTTCTTACTCTCTTCCCAAAGGGGTTTTAAGGTTGGTTAGAGAGCAAAATAGGTAAAGGCATGCAAGATGTTAGCTGTTGTTTGTTTTGGTGCTAGTAGTAAGGTAAAGAATTCAGCTGTCCTAATTGCAGCCCAATTTGTGGAGGATAGAATGTGAGATGTATTAATGTTCTTGTCCTGCTTATGGAGTACTAAAGATGTTTTCTGTGTATAAAATTGGCTCAATCTTACCCTGCAGACTCCATCCAGGCTTAGAATGGTGAGCCAAATGAATAACTCCTGGGGTCCTGTATCGTAACTAGAGTGAAGGAAAACACTTCCTGTGCCTATAGGACTTGCTGTTTCTCTTTGTTGACAATGTTCCACTTCATATAGATTAATACCTATTCACTGGAGTAATGAGCTTACTGAATTTTTGAGTAGTATCAGTTGACCTGAAACCAAAGTTTTGAGTAAAATTTCTTGGAAAAAAGAAGATTGCCCAACCTCACTAGAAATATGACTGCAATTGACCCAGGCAACTAGAGCTTCCCATGCCTACTGTTTCTTTTGGCATTTCTCTTGTGAAGAATTGCCATAAAACAGGAATTAAAAGGAGAAGAGTTGGGGGAATCTCCCCCTCCCCCTTCCCCCCCCGCCCCCAGTGGAAGAATTAACTCATGCCTAGTCTTGAATCTCACAATTTGCCATGTGTTACAGATTTTCGAGTCTCTGCAGAAACCTATGGGCTTCAGTAAGTCACTCTGCAGGAGAACAGTTATCTATCTTGGCAGGACCTTGCATCTAGGCACTCTTCTTAACATGCTGCTGTTGTCTCAGAGGGTGAATAATTTCTTCCCTGCCTTAAGTTTTCTTTTCATGGATCTGAAGAGGGCTCCCATGGAGATCTAGAATGATGTCCCATGTGATGTCCCAAATAGAAAACCAGAGGAGAGATTGAAGAAGTGAGATTCAAATGCAATTTTTGTTACAGACACTGTAGGAAAATCTCTGTTCTTTGTGTGTGTGTGTCCCACAGTCTCCCCTTAAAAAGAGTGTAGTATTTGCATATTTGCTGTACAGGACTATTTCCACAGGAGGAACGTATCAGCTTGGGCATAATGTCGTGCCAGTACATCTCTATGACTTCCAGGCTGGCTTTGGTTCTCATCCAGTCAGCTCAGGCTGGGGTTGGTCTGTATCTACCCTGAGACACCTTTTGAGTGTATTTTATTGCACAGCTACACATATCATGTCTTGTATAGCTTAAGTAATTTTTTGCTTTACAAACATCTCAAGGGAGAGGAGGCCAGCTCAAGCCTAGTATTTATTATTATTGCCCTAGCAATCCTGTCCTTGCTAGATTCTTTTTGAACTTGTAAACTCTCTAACCTGTCAGGTAAAACAAACCACAAATGAAGAAAGGTTAGAATGTAAAATTCCCAGGTCTGTGTTAAAGTGCTATTTTATCTACTACCAAACTTGTATGTTGCAAAGGTGAGGGGAACCATTAGATTACAGGTGCCCTGAATGAGAAAAGATGTCAGACTCTGGACCTAGAGGCCTCCTTGTTGATTTATTTGAGAGAACTACAGTAGTTAGTACTTGATTCAGAGCAAAAATGGAGTTTCTCCACTCTTCATCATCAAGTAAAGACAAATGAGCTTTCATAATGGACCTTGCCCTGCCAATAGGAATAAATGACTGTGATTTCTGAACACCTTCAAGGAGACCTGGAGACTCAATATGCAAAATCTCTCATTCTATCATTGAAAGTGCAGCCTTGGATTATTACTGACAGCCAAGATGCAGTTAAAGTAAAGGTCATGCAGACTATTGACAATAATAAATTCCAAGATTTGCTATCTTTTTGCTGAGGCTTGTGTTAGGCCATGCATCAAAAACCTGGATAAAAAAAAGTAGTTTGCCTTCACCCAATAAAAAAATGCAATGTACATTTTTCAAGCTTACTTTTTGAAGGAGCTAGAATGGGCCTCTCACATTTCGTATTCTTATCTGTTAAATTAACACGCTGGGAGAACAGCTCACTAAACAATCAGTTTAATCCTCCGTGCACACCCATAATGTATAATTGAAGTTGCATAAAATCTCTTGCAAGTAGGTGTAGAAATCAGCATGGCAGTATATTTGAATAAAAGCTGAGTGCTAACTCTAGCAAGTTAATTCAGTTTTCACCATGTAAGCCTGAGATAAAAAAATCTTTATTATTGCTGGTTAAGTAATTGCCTGTTCCTAATTGAGAAACAAATAAGTATTGCTTCAAAACTTGGGGCACATAGTAGTCTGTTTTTGCAACCCTTTCATGATTAAGTGGGCTAAGAAAACCTACAGCATGAACAAAACCAGTAGCTAACAAATAAGGGTGCTTATGGTTTCAGGTCTTGATACTTAAAAATGCAGGTAAGAGCAGCTCCCTGAAATTCAGTTATTAATACGATTTTGGCAGTGAAATTAAGGTATGAAACTTTGATTTTTTTTTTTTTTTAAATTGGTTTTTAATTTTTGATGTAGAAGCACCATTTGAATCTTTTATTTTTACTACAATGAATGAATGAATGTGTTTCTTACATAGAGCAGATTGAGAACTCTGAATGTTTGTTGCAGTTCTGTGAGTTACTCAGAGCACCAATAGTCCATAGACAGCTACAGTATAACTTTCCATATTTAGAGTACCAGCCTAGCCCTGACATGGGAAACATAACCTTTACAGTGAGAGAGTGCTGAAAAGTGTAACTTCCCATTGTTTGTGCTGAGAATAACAAAACTTGTGCACATTAAATGGTAACTGTAATGGGCAGTTCTGCTACAGGAGGATTCGCCCAGTGGAGACTGGGCAAACACCACCAAGTAATGCAGATGGTAACAGCTTACAATCACTGGTAACTAAGTCCCAAACTGACAATGTAGCAATGAAAGATGCCACTTTCTGTTATCAGTCCCATGGGTTATTTCCCCATACTTAGTTTGAGAGCTGTGATATTTACATAACCTATGCATATCAGGTTTTAAGGGACTGCTCAACTGAATTTACTCGTGGACATGCCACAAAGATTCTTTATGGTTCTGTTTAATTGTGGAGAGTTTCTGGCTGTGTGCTGTGAACAAGCCAGAGCTTGATGCGGCTGTGCTACACGGAAGGATTTCCCTGAGACACCGAAGACAGAAGGAAAGTAAACAGAAGCTGGCCTGCCCTCGACCCAGGCTGCAGGAGGGGCGTCGCCGCTGCGCATGAACAGTCTGTGAACAGTGCCCTGCAGCCAATCACCATAGTGGGGGGGGATGAGTGACTGTAAGTGTAACCAATTGTAGCCTGCACTTGCCGCATGGCCTTTTGGTATAGAGTATATAAGGCTTGGAAAAACGTGGTTTCGGGGACATTGCTATTCAGTGTTGTTTAAGAGTTCGTTGAAGAGTAGGGACGGTAAATTCACATTGAATTAGACTCCTTACTCTCGCCCGGCCTGCCCGTTCGATCAAAGAGCTTATGCCGGCGTCTGCATCCATCGAATTTGTTTTTACTACATTTAATTGTAGCTAGAATAGAGAAAGCAATAGGAAGAGAATGATATTTTAAAATCTATGGCTCCTATATCACCTATTAGATAAAAACACAACTACTACAGGAACACAGAACAATAAGAATACATGAAGGATGTATGTATTCAGTTAGGACCCTGTTAAGTCTCTTTATTGTATTGTGCTTGATTTTTTTGAGACCCCACACTCCCAATACATAAATTGCATTGACATTTGTTATTAAATACAAACAGAAAAGCACATAAAACTTCAAATTCTCTTTCCTTGTATTGAAAACATAAAGTTCTATCAGACTGTCTATTGTGACCGTAAAACCATTGCACTTGAAACTTATATTATTAGCCTGTACCAGAGAAATATGTATGCATCTTTAACTGAACTTCTTAAAATTAAACTTTTAAGTCATCCATATACTATTCAGTTCAATATGAATTGCTTTGTCCTGAGGCAGGAATGTAGACTGTGGCTTGTAGGTACAACGTATATAAAAATAGCAGGATATTTTCTACAGTTTACTCCAGTGTTATTTCCACTATGGTTTCAGACAGCTTCAAAGGTGTGTGCACAGCAAACACTTCACAAGCTGGTGTAGAAATACTGAATAAAAATCTGTCTACTCTTACTATCAGACCAAATTTATTCATCTGCCCAGTGTATACTAAAATGAAAGCTAAAATGGAATTGGATTAGTCCTCAAGTTCTCTTAACTTTTAGATTTTTAATTGAGTTATATTTCTTAAAAATGCCTGATATTTAAAGTTTGTTTTGCAAATTACTGACAAGCTAATATGCATTACTAGGAGATCCAGAATTCAGATCTAAAACTTAAGGAAAGAGGACAGCTGCAATTGCAAGTTATCTTTTTTTTTTGTGGTTTTGTTTGTTTCATTTATTTGTGGTTTGTTGTGGGGTTTTTTGTGTGTGGTGTGTGTTTTTTTTCCTGATGTTTTGTTTTGTAACTGAATATTGGAATTTAGGGCTCTGTTTCTTTGTATTCTGCATACCCTCAATTTTCACTTGTGTTACTGAAAGATCTTTAAAAAAAGGCCCCTTTCTTTCTGTCATTTAGTTTTCTTAGTGACAAAAGACTACAAGGATCAAACAAACCTACAGGAGTGAACATGGAAAGCAGGGTATACTTTGCATGTGTATACACAATCTCAATGGGTGTGATATACTAAATATTACTTTGAATAGTTGGATTAAAATGTTTTGTAGCTTAGAGAGGGGCAAAAAGAAAGTCTTCTACAAATAGTAGTTGTTGGTTTGTGTTATGTCATTAGGATTTGAACTTTTTCGATTATTCCTCTCTTGATACAAAAGTAATGTGGCTAGTTGTCTGTAGCACTCTAATGTAGCACTGATTTTCAGAAATCATGCTAAAGAATTCAATTCAGCTGAAGATTTTTCTTAGCCTAGTCCTCACTGAGTTTGCCTTATAGGGAAGAGAATACTGAGCTACCTCTAGATAGACTATCTCTTAATAGTATGTGAAGACCTGTAGCAGTGAGAGAAGAAATGATTTACACTCAGCCCGGAAAACTTGCTTATGTATATAGATGAGAGTGCAGGAACCAGTGTATGTGATCATAAGTAATGCTAGAAAATACTCATTGCTAAGAATCTGCACTTTTGGAAGCCAATAAATGTTAGGTCAGCATAACATTAACAATTTTACTGTGCCTCGTAGTGTTTATGCCACATTCTGTTTAGATTCTCCCTTTTTGTCAGTCTCTTGCTAGTAATGCCCTGTCCAAATGAGTGGTTCCTATGGTAACGGAAATGATGTTCTTTTGGGCCAAGCTTAGTGAGTTCTGCAAGTGCAGTAGTAAGGGTGTTTCTCATATTTTGAACTGATGCCCTGTCATTTGGATCCAAGTTAAAGCGTTTCTTGTATGTTACTTTTAACTAGCTCTTAAACAGAGCAACTCTGTCACTGAACTGAGGCCCTATGCAAAGCCTATATTAACCATCACATCAGATTATAAAAGGGAAAACTTTATTCCCTCTGAAAAAGCTCACAGAAATAAATTTATATTGCCAGACTGCCCAAGGTAACTGTAGTGAGCTCGTATTGCCTAGGAGCTTTCCATTACTTTCCGTTAATAAATTATACAGCTTGACTATCATGCTATCATCCAGCTGTAAAAAAAATTTGTCTTCTGTGTGCCCAGAGGTAGACCATTAGTGTAAAAAAGTCATTTAACACTCCCCATTACTGCAACAGAAAATCTGCCGACCTGAAGGATTGATTGCTGATCGTGCTGGTCCTTGTCTCCCCTCCACTGACACAGTGGTGTTTGGAGGTGGTTGAGGATACTGAAGTTGCAACGTGGCTATGCCACAGCTTTCTCGACACATTATGACCGTTTTCAGGCAATTAGACTTAGGGAACAATGTGTGCTCAAAATGATGTGTGTTGGAACTAAGTCTTGGAACTGTCTTTCATCTTCTTTAATGGGTGTCTTTATTCTGAATGTAACAGGAAGGCCTGTCAGCTGACCTGTGCTTTGAACCTTACCAAGTGAGTTCAGAAAGTTCTGAGATATTTCAGGCTTTGAGTCTAAACATAATAGTTTTATTTTACTTCTGGGATTTACCTTGGGGAGCAGGGGGAAATAGAGCCTTGTATGTGTGTATTTGGTTTTCCCTCAATTTTTTTTTTTTTTTGCCTTTATGCCCATTACTTGGTGGCCTAAAATGACTTGCATGAGTCATACAGAAATTGATTGAAATGTGACTGTGTATGATATTATATTTAGCATTCTCAGTGAATTCAAAGTGAACAACAAATTTCTTCTTAAGAGTTTTTGTTCAAGTTTATGACAAGTCATTTTTAGACAGGTTATATCCTTTGTTATCATTAAAGATTGCTGATATTTCTTCCTATATTGTTCTACCGTAACTATGTATTTTTTCATGAATGAGATACACAATAGAAACTTATTTGTAGCACTTGCTAAGTCTTTGTTACATGGTGGCTCTTGACATGGATGAAAGTCTTGCCTCGTTTTGTTTTTTTACATACAGTTCAAGTGTTTCTGTTTTGGAATATTGTGCCTATTCTTGTTAAGAGAGGCTTTACATTTGTTTAGGTAGGAACCATTGTTCATTTGCAACCCGTGATTGAACATGCCAAGTACAGCATTTGCAATGATGCGGCTTTTTGGGTGTGTTTGAGTTTTTCTGAGTAGTTCTGCTGTGGCAATAAAATTGGCAATTTCATCCTGCCAATGGTTCCAGTATCTCTGTACCTGCAGTCTGTTGTAAGAATTCTTGTTTTATTTGTAAATTATCTCCTGGTATCCAGAAAGGCAGTCTTGGCAAGCAGATCAGGATTGTTCTCAGTGAGGTACAGCATCTGTTAACAAATCAACAGCTTTCACTCAACACAGTGTTAACTCTCCATGGGTAACACTTCCCCATCTTGGGCATGCATAAGAAGGTGCAGAATAAAAGAGCGCAGGGGCTTATGTTACATTTGGAACAGCTATTTCTTAAGTCTTATGTAAACTTCTCCAACATAGTGTTCAGGAATTCAGTATCATACTTTTCTCTCAGGTACATATAAAGAAGCAAACAAATGTCTGCTTGGGTAAACTGGAATCAAATAGCAAGTGAGTTGTGCCCTATTCCAAATTGCTAGAGTTGCCTGTTGGATTTGTGATGTGGCAGTGGAAAAACTGTCTTGTAGTTGGACTCAGTGGTATATAATGGTGTTTTTCTTACACTTTGGATATGGTGCACTAACAAAAGGATTCTACTGGCTAAACATTGGCTACTTGTGCGGAAGCTGTGTATTAAAGATAATACATTTACCTACATCCTGCTGCTTTTCTGCTGTTGGGTCTTCCTAGCAGTCAGACACAGAGTCAAGTTGCTAATAGCGATAACATCAGTGGCACTATGTGATGATCTTTTGTCACACAAGATACTGAAACAAAATGTTTCCAGGGGATTCTGAGTCAGATGACACTGAAGATCACTGAACACAGCACTTCTGATATTAGCAGCTTTTCAATTCTGTTTTCAATGTGCTGGATGTTGAGCAGCATGTGGCCAGTACCTGACTTCTCCAGGAAGAATAAAGCCTGTTATGAGCCAAAGGGCTTGTCAATAACTGAAAATGTGCACTAAAACCAGACTTGAAGTTCTTTGCATTTTCAGAGATCTTTCCTTGCTTTAGAGAATGATTCAGCTAAACCTAGTTGCTGTGTTTTAGGGGCCATATAAAAGAAACTGCTTAATATGTTGCCAGCTTTGTAGATTATTGGTCTAAAGAGTTATCTGTAAGATATGTCACCAAGACTGACATCTTGGTAAAAAAAATAATCCCAGATTTATAGAGTTCTATATTGCAGTGGAGTGGGCTTGCTTGTTTTAAAGTTTTGCACCCTTTTCTGATCCTGTTCAGCTGCTTTTGCTTTCTCTTTGGATCACTAGTAAGTTCTGAATTCTCTGTTATTTTGGAGTTGTAAGATTCTGCAGGGTAATTCATACTTCCAGTGTCGTATTCAATAAAAATGCAGGACCTTCTTTGCAAGATGCAGATGTAGCTTGAGTATATGCTTGCACTCCTTTGACAGGTAAAGAAAACTGGAATGTTAATATATGAAACAAACTAAGAGCAAAGAACAAAACTAAAATTTGCTTCTACAGCAATTTGGTAAGACAAAGTACATAATTAGCTTTACAGTTAGTTTTGGTTGTTAGTTAGGTTCTCCTGTTTAAATTCAGCCATAAAATAATTTTCCAAGAGAAAGTGTGAAAAGGGGAAGAGACTGCATAGAAGGGTTGAGTGAGATTAAATTACACTTAAAGAACAAAAATCCCGAGGCTATGAAGCTAGGAACTATTTTAGTTTTCTGTGAAACTGTGTTTAGTTTTGATCTACATTATAGTTTGCAGTGTATGTTAAATGTACTTAATCTATTATACCCTGTAATGTGTGTATTTATATTAAATATATATTTATCGATGTGTAACATGTGCATATGTAATACCATGTTATTTAGCATGTAAAAGTACATAGTGGTTACTGACTTTTCCCTTATACTAAAAAAAAAAACAAAAACAAAAACAAACCACCCACCAGGGTGATACGTGACTCCCTGAAAGTGGGATATGTAGGTTTGGTTATGTTCTCAGGATAATCAGATAACTTCTTGAAATGACAGTAAGGTCCAGCCAGAAACCAATTATTATTGTTTTGTGCTTGGTTAATTTCAGTGTAGTAGAACATCACTACTTAATTCCACCTGGTGTCTATTAAACATTGCAGAAGAGTATTTTAATCTGCTTTTGTTCTAATCAGCTACTGAACATGTATGACTATATTTAATTTTTAAATGCAACACTTCATACACTTCCCCAAGCAGGTGAAATGAACAAAGCCAACAATTTGGGATTTACATAAATCATATGCAAACAACCTCTGTGAAGGGTGTGACCAAATGCTATCAAAGAAAGAGTATGTGGGTGGGAGATAAACTGCTTTTAAGCCTCACAGTAGAGATTAGTTTTGGACTTATTTTACAAAGAAAGTAAAGAAGCTGCAAATTAACTGTTGTATACCCTTTCATGAATTCAGTCACCAACACTTAAACTGTGATTGCAGGGTGGTGCTGGCTGGCTTTTAAAAAGAGCTTTCCTGTTGGACACAGCTGCTGCATCTGTATATTCCTGGAGTCAGTTTGGCCTAATTCTGTACTGCTCCTGTGCAGGGAAGTTTTTACATAGGAATCAATTAAACTACTTGTGTGAAGAAGAGATGCGGATTCATGCCTGGGAATACTGGAAATCTCTTAGGAACAGAATATGGTGACATTGTAATGAGTAATTCTTTTGACTTTACTGGAAAAAGGTTCTGAAAAAGTTGCTCTGTGGTGGGGTCTGAGCTGGTTCTCATTGCTCCAGGCAAGATACTCATCTGTGAGACTCTCATTTGCTCTGAGGGCTGATGCCAACCCTCAAACTTCCATAGAAATTGCCAGTCTTTGGCCGGAAACACAGTATTTGTGAGGCCAAGAGGAAGCAATCAGGCAAAATATTACTTTCTAGCTTAGCAAAGGAGTATTTTGGCTGGAAACTGCAGGTTTTCCTTTGAGGAGTATGCTTTTTCAGGACTGATTATGCATCATGTTAAATAGATGCTGGATGAAAATCAGAAATACCCTTGAAATCAAGGCCCAGTGCACTGGGCTGCTTTCACAGTCTAGTAACTGAGCTGAGGGGAGAAACATACCCTGCTCCAGGTGCATCCCCTGTGCTTTGTCCACAACTTGAGAACAGCTCCGTGTTGTACACTTCCAGGGTCAGGACTTGGGAGTCATCCTCAGTTCTCCATCCAGACATGTGTCCCAGGTACTTCCTAGGTCCATACTGAGGAAACACCTGGATACAAGGAAAGGAGGGTAAAGAGGATGGTGGGAACTGCAACTGGACCTGCTGGGGTCAGAGCTGCAGCCTTGCTGTGGAAAACACTGCCCACACAGCTTAGCAGTAGCCAAGGGTAAATTCAAGCTTCAAAATTCATTTTGAGCAGTCGCTAAACCACTGGCATTTGGGCTGAGGCACTTCTGGGATGTGCAAAAAGGCAGGTTAAGAAAGGAGAGTAGTTCTTGGGTGTTCAGTCATTTAAGAAAATTGCTGAGTCTTATGCTCTCAAGCAGAGGCAATTCAACCAGTCGTGTTCTTTAGGTGATGTATTGCTTTGTGGACTGTTGTGTTTATGTATTTTCAAAAATAATGCACTATTCCAGGATGAAAATCATAGACATCCATATAAAAAGGAAAAGCCTCATTAAAAGACAATGGGCTCCAAAAATTGAAGCCAAGGCATCAATCCTTTCTTACCAAAGGACAATTAATTCCCTTTATTCAATTTGGATTCTAACTGATTACAAATGCATTTTACTCTAAGGACTAATTTAGCAACTGGGTCAGTGACTACAATATCATCCTCATCAGTTATATGATGGATGAAGGCATCTGACACTACTTCTGCTCTTTGAAAGGTTTCTGACAGATTTCTGTGTCATTTTGTTACTGCATTCAATCCTTGGCTTTCAAAAACAATAAAACATGTAGTGACTTTGTAGTTGCTAATGCTGCATATTTATCAAGAACCAAAAAAATCATCTACCCTGAAGCATTATACTTTCATTTATTGTTATTCAGAAGAGTAATAGTATTTTCTCATAATAATTTATTAAAGTTAGTTTAAATGAAGAATGACCTATATGTGGGAAATCTGGGGTGAGTAAAGCATCTAATTGCTTTTTTTTTTTTGTAGTGTGGATAAAAATAGTATGTTTCTTTGTTGCTGGAACCATTTTGAAGACAAAGTATTATAGTATGCAACTTCAGAAAGAATACTAAACCGAATAGCTCTTAATGTTAATAAAGGATAACTTTTACAGGTTTACTTATTTACAAAAACTAACTTTAATGCCTGAGCAATGAGAATCTTGACAGTGCTTAAGCCAGGTATAAACAGACACTTTACTAGCCTTCTACATGCTGTTGTCAGTGTAGGTTGATCTGGACCTGACACAATCCTCAGATTCACTCTTGGGCCCTGGAGCACAGGCTGCACTCATTATGAGTAGTGTCAGGCAGTAGGATGACTTTGTGTTGCTGATGTAACACCATTGCTGCATCTAGCAGAAACTGCCACTTATATTATTCTAGCTTGTGAACCTGAGGCACATCTTGAAACAACAATAACAAAAAAAGAAACAGAAAACAAACAAAACCCCTAAACACAAAAATAAATAAAAAACACAAAACAAAACCAGAAATATACCCAATTATAAAAAAGGTAAGGATGCCTATGTCAGCAATCATTCATAAGTGAAAAATTCAGACTGTCCAGGTTCACAAACTTTATCAGATACAAACTAGTTTGCAAAACCAGTGACTTCATCAGTGAGTTAAGTGTATCATGCTAAAGTACAACCTTCAAATGATTTGACAATATAATACTGAATAATACAAATATTTTAAAAAAAAGCTTTTAAGATTTTTTTTCTTGCAGGTAGTGATTTATTCTGTGATTTTTATATTTTTGGGAGATGAGTTCTGTGATTTCAGAAGTATAATATTTGTGTATAAACAAAATATACCAAGAGGTTATGTAACATACTATGATGTTGCAGTTTGTTTCTTTTTGCTGCAAAGATCATACAGTAGTAACACAGTTGAGCTGACATACTTGACTAAGCAAATTTTAAGGTGTACCGTTTTCTGAGAAGTGTGGAATTCTTTGCATTTTCAGAATGCAGCTTTTCCATTTAAAAATTAATTGTGAATTCCTGCCCTTGGGCCACATGTTGTAAGTTAAGTTGCTGTTGACAGTGATGCAATATGTAATTTCAACTGCATAATAACTTTCCACTTACATTTCTTTCATGCCACTTTTTATAGTGACTTTTGGACAGGGAGAACATGAGGACTATATATGTTTACGGTGAACTTAAGGGAGATTTTTTTTTTCCTTCTATCCATAACCAGATGTCTGTGACTCAAATGAGCAAAATCATGGCCATTGGCGTTCAGTGTTTCTGGCTTATCTCCTTTTAATTTTAGTTTTTTGACTGAAGGAACTTGGCTCTGAAATATCTTTATCTGTTTTAATTTGACTAATTTGTCCTCCTTGAGTACACAGAAGGGAGTTTTTACAGTACCTGAGATTCCTGACCTGTAACTGGTTGCCCCATAACTCCCAGTGGGACCAGTGGGGAAAAAAGTAGACCTGTAATAGATTGAGTCATTTACCCTGTTTGAGGTATTCATTCTGTGCTTAAATGAACCATGATATACAGTTGTCTTTTCTCCTTTCTAAAGAGAACCTAGGGTGACAAACAACAGTCTGTGGAGTCTGAAGCTAGATATAGCCCTCACTTTGAGTGCCATCCAAGCTTGTGTGAGGTCACAGTAAGTCTTGTCTTTGACTTTTGGAATCTGTGGGTTGTGTTCCTAATGAAACATTTGATGAATCTTAGATACATTTTACTAAACAGTCTTTTTATCTCCCTGAGTTAGGAAAAAAGCCTTGAGTATGAGATATTAAAGATGTTAGAAAATATTGTCTTCCCAAGCAAACTGATTGCAGCTTAGGATTATTAGTAATTACAATGTATGTCAAATGGTGACATGGAGCTTTGATTTCTTTTCAAGTATCTGAACTTGCACATCAGCCAAGGAAAAAACATTTTTAAGAAAATACGTTATGTCTTCTCTAAAGTACAAAGCAAGAACATCACAAATGAGCTAGGCGAATGGATTTTCCTAGGTATCTTACTAGGGGAAGAACTATACCTAATTTTTATATTCTAGAAGTTATTTTGACTATAGATTTACGAATTATCTTAGAGTATGTTTCTCTTGTTTCTTACCATAGTAGACAACAAATGATGCTGTGGAGATAATTTTTAATTTGCCCTTCTGATTTTATATAAAACTAATACATCAGATAGGGATACAAGTGTTATTTTCTGTGACCTTAGCTGGTGCTTGAGGATTTGATATCTGTACATAACTTTCTAACCAGTGCAACTAATTATTTGTACTACAGTATTAATTGAACATGACCAACTCTAAGTATTGCTGAAATGTCATGCCTTGGGAAAGCCCATGTGTATTCTGCCTTTGCAGAGATAAGCAATTTCTAAAAGTGTTACTGACTTTTAATATTTCATGGGATTTGTCTAAGTAATAATCACAAAGATGATCTTGAGACAAAATGGGGCCAAAGATATGGCAAGGAAAAAGAGGAATGGTGAAGACCTTGTGGATAAAGCCCTTGACTTCCACAAGGGTGCACTCAGAAAAGAGGGCTCAAATGTGAAAAGTGTGCATAGGATAGAGTTCTGTTCAGATCAATGTGTGTTGTCATAACTTCTGAGCGCTTCAAATTAAAGTCCATACTTCATAATTTACAATATGGTGTTACACAGTATGATTTAAAAGCAGAGAGACTTATTTGTTATTTGAACCTACCTATGAAAAATATGCCTCTGTTTCAGCCTCTGAAAGCTTCCTTTAAAATGTTCAGAACTTGCTTAAAAACTTAGCGTATGACTTTTATGAATGAAGTGTGTTTGCATGTATATGTAAAGACATTATACAAAATATACACAGTAAACTATGAAACAATGTTAAAATCTAAATTTTCTTTTAACTGCCTTGCCTACTGCTCTGAAGTCACCAGTCCCACTCATTATTGCGATTTGCCTTTTTAAAAATAGTCTGAGACCTAAATAATTAAATGACAATTAGATGACTGATAAAGAGAAAAAAAATCTTGTGATTCATTGACTAGTAAACTTTAATTTCTACAATGTTCTTAAATAAAACACACAGGTTTCTAGAAGATAAAACTGTCACTTATGTATCTGATAAAACCAGAGAACTCTGATTTTAAAAATGTACAGTGAAAAGTATTCTAATTCAAGAAACTCTGAAAATTGAGTTTAAATGTTATATTAATAACTATGCAGCTTGACTTGTGATATAATTCCTGTTATCTTACTAAATGTAGTTTAATGATTTGTGAATTAAGAACATCTACCAGTATGCATGTAAATTCCCTGCAGTACTCTAAAATTCCACTTCTGTGTAAAATATCACACATTGTTTCAGCACTTAGAAATGCCTGCAAATCCAGTGGTTGTATTGGAGCATGAGATCATTTATACTTTCTCCATTGGAAACAAATAATAGGCATGCACATGCCTACATTGTTAAAAGAACATTCCTGAGGTTGCAATGCCAACAGTCCCAAATTTGAGATAAGATGGAGGCTCTGTGCAGCTATACATACGTGTATATATATTATAATATGCTTTAATTGTGGGAATACAAACTACAGTTTGTGAGAAAGGACTGTTGGTTCTTTTATTGAAAAACAATTAAAAATATGTTTTGTCACATTATCTTTAGAACAATACTTGGCCTGTACCTTAAACACTTCTTACATATCATGTCTTATTTTTAAAACAATTTTTAATTTATTCATAGGGTTTTTTTGCCAACTTCAATATAGCTTCATAGTTCTTCACATGTGGTAATTAATTCAGTGTTCCTGTTTAATAAGGGGTTATATCTTTTTCCTTCCACACTTCAACTCAGACAACAGATTATCAATCAGGAAATGAAATGAAATAGAAACAGAGCTGAGACAACACAGCTAATGAACATCTATGGGAAATTAATCTCAAACAGGTCTGCAGGGCATGGCTAAAATATCGATGGTATTGAGACTGCTCTTTCCATTCTTTTAGTCCACTAGAATTTTTCTTAAGTCAGTGAATTTTGATGGTTATTGATAAGGACATGGTGCAAAACTGGTGTGATAACTGTGTCCATGAGAAACAGGAAGTGATCATGAAAAGAAAGTAGAGAGTTCTAGGTTCGATTCTCAACAATTTGGGGCAACAATTCTGATCCTACTTTTCTGTCACCTAACAGCATTACGGGAGAATATGGGTAATGTTCTCTGCTGTCTGTGTCAGACACTTACTTATTCCTGCAGATGTGAGGATAAAGTGAGATCTTTTGGTTTGTGTTGCTAACTATGTTGAAACAGTATAGTCTATTGTAGTGCAGTATGATGATACAATTGAAATGATGTAGCTGCGAAATCTGAAAGAATAATCTGTATATTTGTTTATGGACCAATTGGATAAGGTTATCCTGTGGCTTGTGCTATTGCTATAAAATACAGGAATTATCTCTTTATTTTTTTGTTGTTTTAGTAGACTTTTTGGCCTTGTTTTAACTACTCAATTTGCCCATACTTCCTGTATTTTATATCTAGTGCCAACTGTTATCTGCATGTTAATTACATACTTTTTTTACATTGCCTACTCAAAGATGTCACTTCTCATTAAGTTCATAAAAGTTGGGAGTATGAAATGTGGTGACAGATGGGGTGAGTATACGAAGTGCAACGTGTATCTAGGTTCATAACTGAATAAGGACCAGAGCATTTTCTGCTCTCATACACACATCTGTATCTATATGTTCATATTTATGTACATGTGTATACACAGTCTTATTCATTATCAAGATGGGGAAATTATGTCAATGATTCAATTGGGCTTTTGTTAACTCTGCTGGCATCTGACAGATCCAGACAAAGCAGCACATTTTTGGTGTGGACATGGACTTGGGTGCCAGTTGAGTTTTCAGCTGGAAACCACCAAATGGCCAGGCTGTGGTCCCAGCTTATGGTGCTTTAATATTAACAACATATAAATTTGTATTGTCAGTGTGGAAGGCAAAGTGTTTCCATAGCTAGGGCAGGGAAAAAGAACTGTAGTCTGGGTTTGACTAAAATATCACAGCTAATCTAAGAAATTTTGTTGCTGTGGGACCTTCTTAGCCATGTTAATGCACAGAGAATTTATATTTAGTATAACTAAAATACTTCCACCTGAAGTTACTTTGTTTCTCTTCTCCATTTAAGTTTCTCTTCTCCATTTAACATTCTGTATATTTTTTTATAATGTTACAGTTACAATTGGTTAACAGAAATGGGTGTCCACAAAGGATATAATTATACCATGATTTCAAGGATGGTACTACTGTGAGAGATCTTCTCTAAAAATTGTAGTCCATTGAGTTAGCCCAGAAACAGGTAATGTATTGCTTCCAGACATAAAATGCACACGCTACACCACACAGTCTTACCCAGGTCTTTCACTGCCATGAGTTTGCATGCATTTGAGTTATGAGACTTGTTCAGTAATACTGAATGTGCTTTGTATTAAAATACAGTTGACTCTTGTAATTCAGTATAAAATGATCTACCGACCAACTAGAGCTTGAAAGTGCATGAAGCAACTTGGCTTCTTTCCTCTATAATCAGAAAAGAGGGATTGTTAGGTAGTGTCATAGAGGTTCTGGAAAAAGTAGTAACTCCAGAAGTAACTGTTCACAGGTGTAACAACGAAATTAAACTGTATTTTCAACAGTGGACATGGTCTTACTGCAGAAAAGACAAGGGATTGTAGAGAAAATGAAAGGCTTGTAATTCTTCAGAGCTCTAAGCCTTTTTTAATGTGATTTTTCAGCTGTACCTCAGTTATATTGAGCAATCTACAAAAACTGGTCCTATTCAAATAACCTCTGCTTGTGGTTTTGGTAAGTAGGGAAGAAAGTAAACCAACATAAAACCTATGCAAATTATCCTTTTGGATGGATGAAAATTTCTGCAAATTATGAGTCTTAAACTTTTTATCATTGTGCTGAATGAGTATCTCAAATAGACTGCATACTAGCTAAGGAAATTAACACCATCTCTTGATGACTGAACAAGCAAACAAGAGTGGGAAGAAGCACTAGTGAGACCAAGGTTGGTGTGTTAAACTATATCAGGAACTACAGTTCATTAAACTTACTAAATTAGAGAAGATTTGGGGAAAAAAACTGTGAAAATATTTGAAGCACTGGAAAATATATTTTCAAACTTTTTTTAAATGGGGGAGGGGGGATACTATTTGGTGAGTGTGTTCTCTTTTTAAGACACAGTAAGATAAAATTAGTAAACTTGAAGCCTGAAAAATTCAAATAATACATTTCTGATAGAATTATCCTTGGAACATATTACAGAATAATGTGATGTATTCCAGGTTGCTTTAATACTTAGATTAAGCTGGGAAGCTTCTTATTATGGTCTCCCTAACTTGTAAAAGCTCTCCAGGCTTGTCACAGTTGAAATTCTGTTGTCTGTTACATGATGAGGTGGAGCAGTTCAGTATGGATCTAGAGACCTGTGAGCAGGAAGAAAAGACAAAAGGCTGTACTGGGAGCTGCTGCTTTACCCCTTAAGTGCCCAGTCATGGAATTATAAGGAAAACTGGACTACTTGTGCCTTGATTTGTGCATTACATAGTCATCAATGTGTATGAAATGGACATGCAGCTTCTACATAGAAAAGCTCATGGCCATATGTATCTATTGCTGCCTGTCTCCAGTGAAATGGAATTTAAAGCTGTGTTCTACTTTTCACACTTTGATTGTAAATTTGTCTTCCTGAACATGGATGTTTGTAGTATTATCAGTCTGTGGGGGGGAAACAACCCTCTTCCAGTCACTTCATTTGTGTTTGTGCTTTTTCATAATGCAAACACTTAAACACATTTATTTGGAACGGGTGCTGAACTTTGTTTTGCGTTGTGTTTGGAGTATGTGTGTATTTGTCCTTGTTTACTAGCTACTTTAAGAAAACATCTTTCAGATTACTTTCTGTTAACATGTTTATCAGATAATCAATGGCAGCTCAGAGAAGGCAAATATAGTCAGTCCCTTAACTTACTCTTGATGAAAACTTCTTGTACTTCAAAATGACAGTTTCTTCACTGAGAAGAAAAGCAGTTTAAGTTAGGAACTGTCTTGCTTCTTTGGATGATTGGAGATATATGAATATTAAACTGGTGAATAAATCTGAGATAAATCCAGAACTAGGGAAGACTTACTTTTGGCAGAGGTGATCTAGTAGCCTTGATGGGCATTGGAGGCAGGGGGGTAACCAGGGTGTTGACTCATCTTTAATAATGGCACAGAATCTACACCTTGGTCTTACGGTATGTATATCACTACATACTGATCATAATCAGTGTTCTCGCCAGGTCATGGACAAAAAGCTTTTCCTTAGATCCTTTCTTAAACGTAGATGAAGGTGCAAGGGACCTGTCACCTTTAGAGAGATGAATGTTGTTGTTGTTGTTGTTCAGCACAACCGGTTTCCTATTGCTTGTTACATGAATTAACTCCAGAACTTCTAACAAAGGAAAGACTATTTGAGAAATACTGTGGGGATAGCTGAAGCAAAAGCTGAGAGGAGGCAAAAGCGTATCTGAGGGCAAAGGGCCATTGGGAAGGTACGTTGTGAGTTCATGACTCCACTTTCTTCATAGAAGGTGTCTGGGTGATTGAATAGTGGTAGTAAACCATAGAAAGCAAAGCAAAATGTGTGTGGGGGTGAGTGTTGATTAAAGCAATGAAAGGAATAACTGTACAAAGTAGTTTCTGTCATTCTGGGTCCAAATAACGTTATTTTGACTGCTTTCTTGCTTTTGTTAGTGACAAATCTATTGCATTGAAGTGAAGACAGTGTCAGTCCTTACTACTTTAAAACAATACTGGGGTTGAAAAGAACAGAGGAAACTGGATGTCCTAAGATCAACACTTTTTCTTACTGTTAATGTGTAATAAGGTCCTACTGGTAAGCTGTCATTTTCAGCTGTACTTATATCTGTTTGTTTACTGGAATGTTACTGTTTTTCAAGATGCTATTCTTGCTGCCTTTTAGAGCAGGTATCCTCCTTTGCCTTTCTTATTTCAGAGGGAAAAAAAATGGAAAATGATCTCACCACTGCTAAGGTTTGTTTAGCAAGCTTTGGACCCCTGTTATAATTTGCCTGCTGGTTGACTCCCTGACATGTAGCATTCTCTTTCTCAGGAAAGAGGGTACAATTGGCATATCACTGAAAACAGCTTAAGGTCTGCATTAAGGCTTCAAGTTTTACTAACAACAGTTGAACATTTTTTAATGAATTTTGCAAAGACATCCCTATCAGATATGAGCCATATTGGAAGCACTTGTTTATTTTAAACAAAATAAGTAGGAGAACCATGAGAACTTTACCCTGTCTTGTGTAATGTGTGTTTATATAGTTTTAATATTGCCTTTACTGTTTAAGCATTTTTTTATGTTGCCTGCTTGAACAATATGTGCCACAGATTTAGATGATTCTTCCTGCCTTTATAACTAGGCAAATGCTGGAAAATTTATATAAGCCATTATCCATCTATGGCAACTTTTGGATGGCTTCTAATGTAGCCAGGTCTATTTGTATTTGATATATGGTTCATGGAACCATAAATTTCTACAGCATCTTCTTGAAGCTCTAAGTCAATATTGGTATATTGCTTTACTTTTTATACCTGAAGTATTTGGAAAAAATGCAACCTGTTTAGCAAGTATTTAAGTTATGTGCTACTGACAAGTCAGTCAACCAGCTGAAGACATTATCAGCAAGGAAACCTTCAAATTGTGGGGTAGCTTTCTGTATTAAGTGTAGATAAGAAGCCTGGTTTTGATTAGGCATTTTTGATTTTGATGGTGTCTCTGACCCTAGTAATACAGCTTTTTAATAATTTTTAAGTGGAGAGTCAGTTTATAATTTTAACATTGTGGCCAATAAAATATACTTGGGTGTCTCACAGATGTTGGACCTCTCTATTTTATATATATGATATGTTACAGCTTCAGAACAATACTTTATCTCCAGCTGAGCTGCTGAAAATTTGAAATATCCATGTTAGTTCTCCCTTTTAGTACCAATGTTTCTCTTCCCAATATTTACTTAATATTAACCTTCACTTTAATTTCCATCTCTCCTCTTAAAGCAACTATTTAATAAAGCAAACAATGAAGTTCATGTTTAAAAGGCACATTTAGTGGGACATCTTGGCCAATCTTCATTCCAAAAGATTTAATTATTTGCAAACTAGTCTCAATAGATGGCTGTCAAGTTAAGCCTAAAACACAGCCTTTCAACAACCCTTTGCTACCCTGCTTATCAGTACTTAGACCAATTGTTTTTTCTCAAACATTTAACTTAAAATATCTTTCCTGCAGCTAAGCCCAGTACATCTTCTTCTGTTGTCTTTAGTTAATGAGAAAAATTGATCCTTTTCTTCTTTGTATCATCCCTTTATGTATCTGTAGACAGTTACATTTACTGTCTCTTTTTGCTGAAACAAACATGCCTTGTTCTCTTAATATTTCCTCATATATCCTGGGGTGCTTTTTCAACATCCTCGGGCTTTTTTTGCTTCTCTCTTCTGAATGCTTAAATGAGATTAGACTACTGTAGGGGAGAAAAAACCAAAACACACCCAGAATAATATTGCAGGTCATTTACTACCAATATAAGCAATGGAACTCCTTTCATACGTTTCTCTCGTGTCCCATCAGCAGTTTTTGGACAATCTGTCCATTGAAGTTGGTCTCAATCCAGAAAGAAACCATTTGTAGTCCATGTTCCTGAATGTGTGTGTATGTGTTTCATTAGAAGAGGAATTAAAAAGGTTACATATGCATAAGGTGATCTTTAGCTCTCACTTGTGTCATGTTAAGCTACTTCAGAATTATATCATACAGACTTTGAAGTTTCTACTGAGGTGAAAACAATTGTTAATGCCAGGATTGTGGAATGAAGGCTGGATGGGAACAGTGTCATGTTGAACTTGCTGATTCCATAAGAGTGAGTGTACGCAGTGCATTCCTTATCGTACACAATATCAGCCTATATCAGTAAATAGTAAGAGCCCTAAATTGGTCTGGTAATGTCTGGCATTTTGCAGTGTAGCAGAGATAAATTAATAGATTCTATTTAAGTTTTTAGTTTACTTATATAGTATTACCTTCTAAGGTGGAAGTTGTTCACTTAACATATGTCAAGTTAAACAAATATGTTGTGGCTGCTGAAATGAAAGGCAGTGATCTTCCTGATGCAAGAAAATGTGCTTGTTGGTTTCCTGTCTACAGGGTGTTTCAAAAAGATGGATCAAATTTAAAATTAGTTCTTTTTGAAAGGGAGTCCATCATTTTGAAATGCCCTGTATTTCTGTAACAGCTCACCACTGTTTCAGAGCCTAATTTAGCCAGAGCAAACATTCACGTCTTGTTGTAGATGGTGCTGTTTAGTAATCCACACAACTAGCAACTGTTCAATTGGGTTTAGTTCTGTCACATGTATGCTTCTAAAAGTCAGCTGAGCATTGTTGGATTGTTTGTTATTGAGCCTCTTCCAATGTTGTATTTGCATTATGTGATTGGTTTTTTTGGCTTGTTAATGTATAAACAATTGTGGAAGTTTTTCTTTTAACTTCCAAGGAAATAATTATATGAAGTCATCAAAAGAATAGGAAAATAAGAGTATGAAAGGTAGAGAGTTTTTAATTTAATTGGAGGGTGGAGGAAAGAGACAGTAAGCAATTAATGTTTAAAAACAATTAAATTCAACAAAAGAGAGATAATTGTTTACCACAGTAAAGTAAAATAATGCTTCATCAAAACTCTTTAGTAGTTTCAGAATGTGAGATAACAAGGGCCTTGCACAAGCCTTCAGCTTGTGCTTTTAGGTTGAAGCCATTTAATTGTTAATGAAATACAATATGTAGTACAAGTTTAAGACAAATGGGGTTTTATTAAATTCTTAAATTTGAAAGGAGCTACAAAATAGATGTGATGTTTCTACTGTCCCTTGTTAAGAGAAGTGTGGTGAAAACCACTGAAGAGGTGTAAAAAATCAGCCCCTTGCTTGTATATCAGCATTTTTCGTTTATATCCTACCACTTTATTCATTGTAAGCATTCTTAATGCTGTCTGTGATACCTGTGTTATTTCTTCATTATAGAGTACACTTCTAATTTTTAATGAAACTCTGTTGTTACTTGAAGAGGAAAGAACTCCTAGATCACAGAAAGCTAGGAGGATGAGGCTCAACTTGTTCCATGTGTGCAAAAAGTCTTTGAAACAAACAAACAAACCCACACAACTTAGTACTAATAATAGGTTGTATCACTAATGTCATGCTCTCAATTCCAGTGAATACATTACAATTATTTTGAAATGAAAGGGGTCATGAGAAAAGAAAAAAGTATATAAGATGTTTCCAAGATCATAAAATGAAAATTAAGACCCATGTACAAAATTTTTTGTAAGACCTCAAACAAAACCCTAATATGCACACATCTTCTGGAGTTGGAGGTACTGATCTATTAGAAACTGGTGTCAGAGTCTTGATAAGTCCTGAACTTTGAGACAGTTCAGGCTTTCAAGTTCTGTTCCATCTCTAATGTTTAATATATAAAGTTTTACACCCTTTAGAAGTCAAAATACACACTTGAAATACCAGCTTCAAATCCTACTGAAATATGACAAGGGTCTCTCAGTATTAGAATATCTTAGAAATGCTTTTGGTCTGAATGAGTATGTGAATGTGGGGGACAGAGGCAATCCAAAGGGAGAAACATGAGTAAGTCTTGACATGTGATAATCTGTTTATCTTCTTCAGATGAAACTTAAAAGTTCATCAAACACTTTAGAACTGGGACACTAAGGTTTGGAGGAAATAATTTGAATGTGACATACTGCAGAGCAGATAATGAACTTATGAAGATCAGAAAACATTTCCTTATGTAATGCCATTATGTTCCCATCCTGTCCATATGTAAGAAGTGTGACAAGATTACATGTTACTTTATAATTCCTTGAAGACTTGAGAAATTAATTTTTAAATATAGAAAATAACATTTATTAAATAAAGTCTTATAATGTGTGTACATATTGATTGAGAATTTGATCTAACTTTCCAAATAATTACAAAAAACTGAGACCAGTTACTTTAACCTGCCAACTTGTAATCAAGACGTTCAGTTATGGAATGAAAAAAAGTTTCAAAGAAAAAGCAGGAGATACTGAGTTATTAAGTGGAAAAATGGAGACCTGACCATGTTTTCACTGTGCTCCAGTAAAAGCTAATTATATCACTGGACTACAAAGCCAGGAGACTTGACTGTACATCTGTCTCTGCTAACCTTTCTGTACATATGACCTGTGGGGTTAGTCTTTCCATATTTGTGAATTTTTTTTCTTCTTACCCTGCTTTAATCACTTACCTTATAAAACCTTCTGAGACAAGGATTGTAGTTTAGCACTCTAAACATTTAAGTGGAGTGTGCTGTGATCTCTGAGTGACCTGGACCTTACCTGGAGCTCATGGAAACTCAGATTGGCCCTAGCTGTGGCTGTCTGAACTGTGAAAGAAATTTTTCATGTTGCTCATAACTCAATATCTGTTTGCACTGTGAAAATCAGGTCTCAGTCCCACAAATGTCATTTAAATGCAAGAATGGCCCAATTATACTTCATTGTTTTTTCAAATTAAGGATAAGACAGAGGATTGTTTGTATGCTTTCTATGTACTGAGATGTTTTGGAGCGGAGATGGAATGTTGTGATAAATCTGATAGAGAGTGATATTATAATAGAAAACAGAAACATATCTAGCTGTCCCCTTCTGAAAGTTATGAGAAATGTCTGTTTATGGAACTTGAAAATGAGTGAACAGAAATAGGATTCTATTCATTCCTCAGCATGAGGTCAGCTGTGCCTCAGTTTCTTCTTCTTTGTGGTAGTGATTTTGATGTAATCATACAGAATATAATGGCTTTTTAAAATTAGATCACTCCACTTAGTTTTAATTGTGTTGTAATAGATATAATCCGTGCACTTGTGTATGCACACTCCTGTATATGTATGATTTCTGCAAATCTAATATTTGAGTGTATATTTGCAATTCCCATACTTAATAAAATGCAGCTTTCTTTTCACATAGTCATTACGCTTTGTGGTCACTAAGCCCTTTTGTGAGTTACTTTGACTGCTTCATGCTCAGTCTGTGTGATTTAAGTTACAGGCTCAACCGCTCCCATTCTGAAGTATTCTTCTTGAAAGACGATCATATGCTGCTGCCTCTCTGCCTTCAAACTATAATGTGTTTTCCTTTCCATGTTGTGTAGAAAAATTTCTCATGTCACCTTGTTTTTACTTGTGTGATGTTTTGTGCTCTACCTGCAAGGACCAAATTTTGGTTGCCACATCAAGATAATTCAATAAATCTATTTCTATTCTTTGTGTTCCTGGGTTTGGTCTTCTGGCTCTGGACTTACATTACACAGGGATGTACTGTATCATGTGTAGGCTGTATCAGCAGTTGCTCTGTTAAGTGTTTTCAGGATGTGCCTGATGAATAACAATAGAATGGAAAAGCAGCTACACCATTTTTTCTCCAAAAATAAACAAAGAACAAGAAGTTTTCTGTAAATACAATAAACATTATTTCATAGTTAGCCTCCACTGTATAGAAAATTTTTAGATTCAGTTCCTTGAGGAAATTTAGATCAACATATTATTGAAGAGTGTAATAACTATCAAAAAGAAATTCTTTCTGTGAGGGGAGGGTATTCTTACAACTTGTACTTAAAAGTTCTACTGTGAAGCAAAGAAAAAAAAATTGCAAGTCACTGGATATTTAAAAAAAAAAAAAGGGAAATTTAACCTTTTGACTCTAGAGGTTAGGGAATGCATTTGTGAAGTCCAGAAGATAATTCTTTTTAAGAACAATGTGTTTCTATTTTAAGTTTTACTGATTACAAGGTGGATAATCAAAAAAGTGTCAGTGGAAACAAGACATATATACAATTCAGAGACAGAGTGCCATTAATTATAACACTGAAATGTAGGATTAAAAAAAAAAGTGGGTGACACCAGCTACGAAAACTATTCCAGAAGTACCCACAGGCTTATTCCTAAGGCACAACCAACTTTAATAAAAGTGTATCCAGGACACTGTAGAAACCTGATTAGATGATAACCCATTGTGTCACAGTAGTATCTTTTGTTCCTTTAGCATTCAATTATTGGAATGGAAGGATTTTGCTGTTTAACAAAACATTGTTGTCTGGTACACAGAAGTATGTAATTTAATGCATCTTGTTATCTAATAGCTCTCTACTTTTATCAGTTCAAAAGGTTCCTCTGTTTCCCTCCTGGTTACACTGTGATTACATTCTTTTATCGGATATTCATTTAAAAGAGCTACCATGACTTTAGGCAGTATTTTGATTTTAAAGTGAGTAACAATTACATTTTAATAACTTATATAACAATGCTTCTTATTTTTAATAAAAATAATATTTTAGAAATAAGAATGTATCTCAAGACCTATGTAGAGTAGCTAATTTTTTTTTTTACCTGTGTTGATGTAACTCCACTGCTTGGGAATCTGACACAGTAAGTTAGCAAAATAAAACTACACATGTGGCATATTGGGCTATGACTAAGGGCAAACAATATTAGGTGCTAATTTATATGCTAAGGCATGATCCTGCAAACATTCATGTAACTTAAGTTTACAATGTGCATGGATTTATTTGGATCCACAAGAGTTTGTGTTATCAGGGCAAAATAAAGGGCAACTGCATCCTGCTCTACATGTGTCTAAAATAGAGGAGTAATATGAGGAGGTGCAGGTAAAATAGCTGTCAACTTTTTCAAGTGTCTGGCATATTTCTTCTTAATGTCCTTCAAAAATAAAAATCAAGTGTTATAGGATCTGTATGAGCATCATATTGAATCTTGTTTATGATGTTTCTATTACTATGAGTAATTACTAACAAAACAAGGTTTTTTATGTTTTCTTATTATTTTCCCTGGGAGAGAATCACTAGGACAGTGGTTATGATCTGAGAAAGCTACTGTTTGACCGTGGGGGAACAAAAGTATTCTTCTGGCAAGTGTTATTTTAAGAAAAAATCGTGTATGTACAGGGTAATAAATTTAAACATACACCACAGATCCGTCTCAGATGCTTTCTAGATTTATCAGAAACTAACCTCAGAAAGCAATTCAGAAGCGTAATTTTCAAACTAGAGTAACTGTGTAATAGTGCCTTCTTCCCTTATATTACAAAACTACAAAAGGATCAAACTCAATAAAACTGTTGAACAAAGTGAGACACCCCTCAAATTTAAAAAGAAAAATTATAGGTAGAAGCATACTTGAAACGTACTTGTTAAGTAACAAAGCAAGTGTCTTCCTTAAGCCATGTGTGTTGCATGTGACTGAATAATGAAGAGTAGACATTATCTTTAAATGACCTTAACAGTGAACCACTCTACTGCCAATAATACTTGTAGTTGTCATGATTCATGTTTACAGCTGCCAGCTATCCCCCAGTTATGCAGTTTAAATATTGTGCATGTGGGAGGAATTAAAGTGCTTACTGAAAACCTAATTAACCCCTAATGCATTTAAGGTGAACTCCTTGTTCTTTAAATGTCTGAATATGCATAATAACAACATCCCTCCAAGGGGAGGATTCAGTGTCCATTTTAAGAAACACATCCCTAGTATCCACTACTGGGGTATCTGAAAGATTTATTTAGCTGGTTGTGAGACTTTTGAAGGACATGAAGAAATTTTTAACTTGGCTTTATTGCAGGTCTTCCCTTGACTCTTAAACAAAACTGAAAGGCCTGATTCATAGTTTGCTTCACTCAAGGGTGGAGCATTTAGATGCTGCTTAGGATTTCAGAAAGATTAACTTATTCCCTGAGGATGTGGAATTTGTACGTTGCTTCTCCAGTTTCTAGATTACAGTTGTTTGTGTCTCTTGGGTCCCCACTGCTTGAGAGAAGCTGATCCATGATGTCTTACAGCATGACAGAACTAGAAAACTTTTTACATCTGAAGACTGAACTCTCTAAGGTAATGGAGGTACTATAGCAGCGTTACTGTCTCAACTGCTTGAGATCACCACAAGGCTGGCATTCAAGTGAGCTTGAGAAATGTCTAAATTATGAAGATAAAGCAAAATAAATAGGATATTTCTTAAAATGTAGACTGCTAAAGAGAAGCAGCTCTCTCCTGATTTTATCTTGATGAAATCATAGGACCTGATCTGAAATCTGTTTTATCCAGTGGGGATGGATAACAAACATTAGCTTAAGGAAGAAATAGTTTAATCCTGCCCAGTTATGCAGTCTCTGATAGTAAATGCTGAGGCAATGTCTTCCTGATTTAGTATTTCCCAGACTAGAATGAGTGCATGCCTTTGTCTAAAATGATTTTTGTCTTTTTCTTTGTCTCTTCCTCCTCTCCCCCTATGAATCTGTCCAAATAGCTTTTGAGCCCAGTAAACTTATGTTATCTACAGCATGTTCCAGCTTTCCTATGCCTTATGCAAAGAATCACCTTCTTTTGATTGTTCTGTGTGCTGTTTACTGTTTTCATGTGATGGCATGGTGCTTGATTTAAGACACTAAACAGATCTTTCTTTATGCGGTTTTTCTCTTACAATAGATTACAAAGCTATGAGCATATCTTGATATTTTTTAACAGCTGGTGAATTGAGTTGTAGTTAACTGGTGCTCTTACAAAAGCATCTTTTACATGAACTATTCTTTCTTTCATAGATATACTAGATATATTCTTTTGTATTGGGAAACCAGAACTGCACAACAGTCTAGAAAAGAAAAATACATAAACTGATGGTTTTGGTGTGGTTTGGTTTTTTTTTTCTTTTTGTTTGGTTGGTTTTTGTGTGTGGTGTGTGTGTGTTTGTTTGCTTTGTGGTGGTGTGTAGTGTGATTATGTGAATGACCTATTAGAGAGCAGTGTAGGGGAAAGGGACCTGGGGGTCCTGGTGGACAACAGGATGACCATGAGCCAGCACTGTGCCCTTGAGGCCAGGAAGGCCAATGGCATCCTGGGGTGTATTAGAAGGGGAGTGGTTAGTAGGTCGAGAGGGGAAGGAGAACCTCTCTACCCTGCCCTGGTGAGAGACCACATCTGGAATATTGTGTCCAGTTCTGGGCCCCTCAGTTCCAGAAGGACAGGGAACTGCTGGAGAGAGTCCAGCACAGGGCAACAAAGATGATCGAGGGAGTGGAGCACCTCCCTTATAAGGAAAGGCTGAGGGAGCTGGGTCTCTTTAGCTTGGAGAAGAGGAGACTGAGGGGTGACCTCATTAATATTTACAGGTATATAGAGGGTGAGTGTCACAAGGATGGAGCCAGGCTCTTCTCAGTGACAACCAGTGGTAGGACAAGGGTTAATGGGTACAAACTGGAACACAAGAGGTTCCACTTAAATTTGAGAAGAAACTTCTTCTCAGTGAGGGTGACAGAGCACTGGAACAGGCTGCCCAGGGAGGTTGTGGAGTCTACTACTCTGGAGACATTCAAAACCTGTCTGGATGCCTTCCTGTGTAACCTCATCTACGTGTTCCTGCTCCAGCAGGGGGATTGGACTAGATGATCTTTTGAGGTCCCTTCCAATCCCTGACTTTCTGTGATTCTGTGGTGCTTTTTTTTTTTTTAATGTTACAGAGAATGGAAGCCCAAAAGAGTACAGGCTGGAGGGGTACTATGTTGCCAATTCAGTTGCTTCAGCTCACTATAGAAAGCACATGTATAACTCAAAAACTGTAGAAAGCTTTGCTAAAAAAAATCTGGTGGCCTTTGACTGTTATTAATATAAATGGAAAGAATTCAAGAGATAACAAAATTGAAACAGCATAGATTTGAAATGTGAAAAATAACAATCAAATACTAAAATAGAATGTTCCTACATTGTCTTGAGGTCTGAATCTATGTGGGTTACCTTTTTCAAGTGGCAATTTTTTTCTCCTGCCCTATTTGCCTAAAAAGAAAAAGCTTATTATCAAAGACAATATAGCCCTAGACATGGCATCATAAACCAGATTTGTTTTCAGAAGATCTGTTAAAGGCAGTACTTGCTGCAGTCACCAGCTGCCCTCTGGCATACTTATGCATGGATGGTATCACTTAGTTAAGGAATAATGCTTTTTGAGTTTGTATGGGGTTGTGTGTGTGGTGGTCTGTTTGGGGTTTCTTGTTTTTTTTTTTTTTTTGTTTTTTTTTGTTTTTTTTTTTTTTTCCTGCCTTTTTTTTTTTTTAAACTCTTCTTACAATAGACTTTGGAAACAATGAAACCATCAGGTCATAGTGATTACCTCTCCATCAGGAGGTACAACTGCGGCTGCAGTGATCTTGTCTCGGTCTGTACCCACTGTCAGATTCTTCCTTCTCCTCAGTAGGGTTCCATGTGTGTATGGCTGCTTCTGTAGTTGTGTTACAAATATAAGGGAAAAACCCCACAACTCTACATAGGCAAACTGACTAAGGCTTGTAGAAGATAACTTCAAAGATGCAAATTACACAGTATCACAGTATGTTTGGGATTGGAAGGGACCTCAGAAGATCATCTAGTCCAATCCCCTTGCTGGAGCAGGAACGCCTAGGAGAGGTCGCACAGGAATGTGTCCAGGCGGGCTTTGAATGTCTCCAGGGAAGGAGACTCCACAACCTCCCTGGGCAGCCTGTTCCAGTGCTCCGTCACCCTCACTGAGAAGTTCTTTCTCAAACTTAAGTGGAACCTCTTGTGTTCCAGCTTGATCCCATTACCCCTTGTCCTATCATTGTTTGCCACCAAGAAGAGCCTGGCTCCACTCTCATGGTACTCACCCTTCATGTATTTATACATGTTAATAAGGTCACCCCTCAGTCTCCTCTTCTCCAAACTAAAGAGACCCAGCTCCCTCAGCCTTTCTTCATAAGGGAGGTGCTCCACTCCCTTAATCATCTTTGTTGCCCTACGCTGGACCCTCTCCAGCAGTTCCCTGTCCTTCTGGAACTGAGGGGCTCAGAACTGGACACAATATTCCAGATGGGGTCTCACCAGGGCAGAGTAGAGGGGAAGGAGGATCTCTCTCGATCTACTGACCACCCCCCTTGTAATACACCCGAGGATGCCATTGGCCTTCCTGGCCACAAGGGCACAGTGCTGGCTCATGGTCATCCTGTTGTCCACTGGGACCCCCAGGTCCCTTTCCCCTACACTGCTCTCTAATATGTAATTTCCCAACCTCTACTGGAACCTGGGGTTGTTCCTGCCCAGATGCAGGACTTGACACTTTCCCTTGTTAAACTTTATCAGGTTATTTCCCGCCCAACTCTCCAGCCTGTCCAGGTCCCGCTGGATGGCAGCACAACCTTCTGGCTTGTCAGCCACTCCTCCCAGCTTAGTGTCATCAGCAAACTTGCTGATAGTACACTCAATTCCCTCGTCCAAATCGTTAACGAATATATTGAATAATATTGGCCCCAATACTGACCCCTGAGGCACTCCACTAGATACTGGCCTCCAACTGGACTCTGTACCATTGATCCCCACTCTCTGGCTTCTCTCTTTAAGCCAGTTTGCAACCCACCTCACTACTCTATTGCCTAGACCACACCTCCTCAATTTAGCTGTGAGGATGCTGTGAGAGACTGTGTCAAAGGCTTTACTGAAGTCAAGGTAGACCACATCCACCACCCTGCCATCATCCATCCACTTTGTTACATTCTCATAAAAGGCTATGAGGTTGGTCAAGCATGACTTACCCTTGGTAAAGCCATGCTGACTGCCCCTAATGACCCTCTTATCCCTGATATGCCTTGAGATGACACCAAGGATAAGCTGTTCCATTACTTTCCCAGGGACAGAGTTGAGGCTGACCGGTCTATAATTACCCGGGTCCTCCTTCTTGCCCTTTTTGAAGACTGGAGTGACATTTGCTTTCCTCCAATCCTCGGGCACCTCTCCCCTTTCCCAAGACTTGGCGAAAATGATGGAGAGCGGTCCAGCAATGACTTCAGCCAGCTCCCTCAGCACCCGCGGATGCATCTCATCTGGACCCGTGGATTTATGGATGTTCAGACTATTTAATTGCTCCCTAACCCAGTCCTCATCAACTAAAGCAAACTTCTCCATTGACCTGGCTTCATCTGGGGTTTCAGGGGTACAGGGTTCCCCAGGACAGCCTCCAGCAGAGTAGACAGAGATGAAGAAGGCATTCAGTAATTCTGCCTTCTTTGTGACTTCTACCACCAGGGCACCCATCTCATTCATCAGTGGGCCTACATTGCCTCTGGTATTAGTTTTATCTGCTATGTATTTGAAAAAGTTCTTCTTGCTGTCTTTGCTGTTCTTGTCTTGCCTGTTTACCATGTGAATTGTAACCATGACTCTGCAGACCTTCCCCTGTAGGACCAAACCATACCATCTTTGGACTTTGAAGGACTAGAGTGAGTTCAGAGGAGGGTGATGAAGCTGGTGAGGGGCCTGGAACACAAGTCTTATGAAGGGCAGTTGAGGGAACTGGGCCTGTTCAGCCTTGAGAAAAGGAGGCTGAAGAGAGACCTTATCACTCTCTACAACTACCAGAAAGGAGAATGTAGCATGGAGGTTGTTGGTCTGCTCTCCCAAGTAGCAAGCGATAGGATGAGAGGAAATGGCCTCAAGTTGCACCAGGGGAGGTTTAGATTGGATATTAGGAAAAAGTTCATCTTGGAAAGGCTTGTCAGGCATTGGAACAGGCTACTCAGTGAAGTGGTGGAGTCACCATCCCTGGAGTGATTTAAAGGTGTTTAGACAAGGTTCTTAGGGACATGTTTTAGTGCTAGAGTTAGGTTATGGTTGGACTCGATGATCCTGAGAGTCTCTTTCAAGTGAAATGATTCTATTTTTCTTTCTCTGACCTCATTAATGCTGGTAAAATTAAGTGAGGTTGAGGCAAACAAGGTTCGTAATTTTGGAATCTGGAACATTGGCATTGCCATTTTCACATGTGGGCAGCACAATTTAGATAGTGTTTTGTTGTTTATTTTTTTCAAAGTATCAGTAAGAGTGACTCTAGTTACTGAGAGCCATGTGGTATTTCAGTAGGAATTCTGTAAGAATCTTCTACATAAATTTACTTAACTTCTCCCTTTCCAGCTGTTAGTTCAGCATTGCTACAGGTCAGGGCATTTGAAAATTGAGCTACTCAAGGTGAATCCTGCTGTATCCTTATTTATTGTATTTTTATGTATCCATTTCAGTCTGTCACCTGTGTGAATGACCATGTTCTGTGATTTTTTTCATACTGTGAAAGCAATGAGAGCTTCAACAGTGAATCGGAAAAATTAAAGGCTGAAATCTTATAAGCATGAAATTTAAGTTTGCACTACAGCAACAATAGAGAATTTTCATTAGGCCACATTGCAGGAAAGACTTTCTTATGCCTGGTTCTTACACTAACTTTTAAACTCATGACAAAGCACCAAAG
This sequence comes from Patagioenas fasciata, assembly GCF_037038585.1. Taxonomy (NCBI): domain Eukaryota; kingdom Metazoa; phylum Chordata; class Aves; order Columbiformes; family Columbidae; genus Patagioenas; species Patagioenas fasciata. Next base: position 64,730,465 of record NC_092523.1, on the reverse strand, counting down.
AGGCTGTAACTTGACTGTGTTCTGTTGCTCCCATTTACAAATATTCTTTGGTGCTCAAGAGAACAACTGCTGTCCATTGGCCAAAGCAGAGCCTTAATAGAGCAATAGGCTATCAGAGCAACCAATATCACAGTAATCTTCATGTTTATCCAGTTGCTTCTGAGTTCACTTGGTCAGATGACCAACTTAAGATCAGTGATATAAAAGCATTTTCTTCGTGTAATTTAGGAAATTCAAAAAAATTTAGCTGAAATGTGGGGGTGTGGGGTGGTTACTGTTTGTGTTTAACACAATGCACAGGTGTATGAACTTGTTAGTCTACTTAGCAATCTAATTTCATTAGCTAATTTTTTTACTGGCGGTGCCCTGCTCTCAGTTAAGGGTATTCACACACACTCAACACCAGCTCAGTGTACACAGTAGTTTGGGTTATGTTGCTTCTGTAAAGTTATTTTTTGTTTTGTTTACAGTATTGCAGAGTAGTTTAGTTTGGAAGGAACCCCCTGGTCAAATCAGGGTTTGTCCAGGATACAGGTTCTCTTTGGGTTTTGAATATATCTCCACTACTAAATCTATAAGCTTTCTGACTGACTTGTTTCAGTGTTGGACCACCATCACAGTCAAAAACTTTCTTGTGTTCAGATAGAATTTAATGGTTTTATTTATTTTTTTTTAAATTTTTTACCTACTTTATTTTGTTCTGTCACTTGTGAAGAACCTGGTTCCCTGTTCTTGATTTGCTTGCATAAGGTAATTGTGGCTGAGTCTTCTCCAGGCTGAACAGTCTCAGCTCTCTGCCTTTCCTCATATGAATGATGATTCAGTCCCTCAATCATCTTTAAGTCCAAAAGACATGACAAATATTCCATGGTGGATAGAGAACCAAACTTGATATTAAGTTTTTAACAAATATAACACCTGGTGGCTCTAGTTATGACACTGGCTGCATGATGGATAAACACAGATGGACTAGGGAATAGTAAAATGACTTGTAAGTGGTGTGACTAACCAGTGGAAGCAGGAAATCTAATAACTGCTACAGCTACATCTAGCTAAAAACTGAAAGTCCAGCTCTCCTGTTTTCAGGAGTAAAATGAACATGCTTGCTATTACGTCTGGAAACAAGTTACCTACAGCTATCAAAGACCAGCCACTCAGAGGGAAAATGACATGGCATTTTGTGTCATCCTAATGGCATCAGTGATGAGCATTTTTCAGGGACTGCCTCACAGAGATAAGATTTTTTTTTCTCCACTTGGCTGTCTTTCCAGTCTACTGCTCAACATTAAAGAGAAGAAGAAAATAGCCCACAGTGCTGAAGGTAATCTGGTTTTGATTACATACAGAGGTCAGGGGAGGAAATTTTAAAACAAACCCCTTTGGGGAAGGTGGGAAAAAACCAGAACAAACTCAAACAAACCAAACCAAACCCCCCAAATGAACAACAAACATCATCAACAACAACAACAACAAAAACCAAACAAACAAACAAAACACAACAAAACCACAAACCACCACACACACGAAAAAAAGAACATCCCAAACCAAAAATAATTTATCCAGGCAGAAAACTTTTATGTATCTATCTTGAACTAAAACTGTATATCCGGATTGAATTTCAGAATTAGTTTGAGGAAACAAAAGTTTTGAAATGTCAAAATAATTTTATTTGATCATTCTGAACTGAAGCATTTCTGGTTTCTTAAGCCAGTGGCTAGGGAACTGACCTGTAATCTTTTTCTAATTCGTAAGATGGAATTGAACTTGGGTGTCTTATGCTTCTCAAAAGTAGCCAGAGGCCTTCTGAGATGGCCCCTTCTCTGATTCATCAGCTGAAACACTTTTTGAAGAGATAGGATTGATCTAGATAGTAGAAAAGAACAGAAGAGACTCAATAGCCTGCTACATTCAGTGTATTTGAAAAGAGAGAATGGAGAGGGGGAAAAAAAAAAAAAAAAACACCACACCACTGAAATGCTTCTATTCTGGGTCAATTGGCCTGAATTTGTTTCTTTGATTTTTCAAGTCAGTAGCTAAATTGAAAAATCAATTATTTATGCATCTCTAACTACATGCTTCTCATTTGCCAGCCAGTTGTTGGATATGGGCATTTCAACAGCTTCCCGTCTTGCCCAAGGTACTCAACCTCCCAGCCCTCACCCTACTTTTTATGTGGCAAACTGTGCCGATGGCTTAATGGAGAGTGTCTCAGTCCTTGTGGAAAACCTGTGGTCCTGTTGCGATCTCATTTCCTCACTGAAGGGGCAGAAAGAACTTGGCAGTTAATCCTTTGATTTTTCCACAGAGATTATTCGTTAAACAGTTTATGGAGATATATGGAAATCAGTGGAACAATGTCTGTGGAAGATTACAGTATCAGAGAGGTTTAGCTAGAAGGTAGGATTCAGGTCATTTGCGTATTGTTCCATTGAAATGACAGTCTTAATTCCGTGTGTGTTAAAGAAAAATGTGCATTTAAAAAGGAAATTTTTGAAATAGTATTAAGATTCCTGGCTTTGGGGGACAGCCACTCAATTTCCTTGTCAATGGTGGGGTTACTAGCAGTAGAATGTTCAAGAGGAAACTGGATGCCATGTTTAGGTTGCAATGTCACGTGCTTGTGAAGGTATCTGGGCTAGATGACCTGAGAAATCCCTTCTCACCTGAGGTACTAGAATCATATAGTCTAAATTACCTGTGGAGAATTTTTTTAATACAGATTCTCCTTGGTCAAACTCTTTAATTAGCACCATCTCCATTGTAGGACCTTAAAAGTGGATACTGATTGAGCATCATTCTGTGTTCTTATCATTAATAAATGCTTTTGAACACACAAAGATCAAATATACAAGATTATTCAAACATTTCTTTGCTCAATAAAACAAGTGAAAGAAAGTGAATAGCAATCATGCATCTACAAGACATAGCACTATTCATAAAACATATTACTTCTTTAGACTCCCCAAATTCTAATTAGAACTTTACAAAGCAATAACAAAGATAGCAACTGGATTCTAAACTAATAATTCTAAGCTCAGTGCAAACCGGAAAGCCCCAGTGTCAGTAAAATAATATAAGACACCTGTTTTATATGGTACATATCAAAAGCAAACCCCAAGGACAACAACTTTTAATATAATCATTATTAAATGTTTATTAGCAAAAGCTCAAAATATCAAGAAGTGTATTGTAGTAAAGAAACAACTATTCCCAGACACACAAAATCTTTGTTTTGATGATTAAAACTTTGGTTGCCAATAATCTTCTGGCCCAAGGTAGCAAGCGTTATTACTGTACTTACAAAGTAATGAAAGCATATTTCTTATCATTCAATTTTCCTATTTATAATTTAAAATACACTCCTGTTCATCTATGTGTTTGAAATTAAATTCTTAAATTAAATACTTTATAGCTTTTTCATTCTCCTGGAGATAACAAAATTACACAAAAAAAAGTCTATTCAAAAAAATCCAGAGAGGCATTCAAATGCAGAAACTCTGGAAGAGTTCATTAATGTTTTGAAGATAGATACACAGTTCTAGCTTGAGTAAGTCCAGGCTTTTTTAATTTCAGTTCTTGCACCAAACAAAATGGTCCTGGGTTTAAATTAAAGCAAAACTTAAACCTCTGTTCTCACTTTGCTGGGAGTGACTACCCAACAATAAATGGAGCTATATGACATTCTTGCATGCTTCTCTTCCAGGCCCACCTAATTACATGTCTCACTAAGTATACATTGGGACAGGGAATTAAATTTGGATCTCCCATATCTTAAAAGAAAGGTAAAGCAATAATAAATGAAGTTCATCTAAGACTTCCCCCAGTAAGGCAGGAACAAACCTTTCTTATGGTTAATGTTGTTCTAACAGACCACACACAAAGCATCTTTTTATTGCTGCTGGCATTTAATTGCTGATGCCTAATGTGAAGGGGGGGGTGAGTTAGACACATAATTTCAAACTGATTAAGCAGCGTGTGAAGTTATATAGTAAACTGAAGATAAGTAGGACTGTTTGTTTTTCTGTGCTGCTGGGGGAATAGTAAAAAGATCTGGAGATCTTTCTATTAGGGTGGTGATATGCATCTACTGAAAAAGTCTTAGTTTTGGGTATAGCTCAATCTACAGCAACAACAACAACAAAAAAAAACACAAAACCCAAAACCCTCCTAGAAAAGCATGTCTTGGGGAGTTAAGAGTCTTGCTACCTAACGGGAAACAGAGTCTGCTAAGCAGCAGTTTTAAGACTAGGTTTGAAGTAGCCTTAAATTGAGTGATTGCTGTTGATTCATAATAAACAGGAAAAAACCTACTGAGTAGCAACAGGTTGGTTTTTTGAGGTGTGGATTTTGGTTTTTTTAATACAGAATATTGATAAATAAGTTGAATTAATTATGGAAATCAGCTAGTTCCTGAAACAAAACTTTGGCATTGCTGTAAGTCAATTAAGGTGAAAAATGGTTAGAGAAGAACTACTTCATCTGAACAAATGAAAGGAGGATCTTGGAATGAATCAGAGCATATGAGAGGAAGAAAAAGGAGACAATTGAGAGAGAAAATAAGCATTACTCGAAATAAAAATTGGGCTAATAAATTGCAAAGAAAATGGAAAAAAAAAAGTAGACAAAGTACATCAGTGTTGAAATGCTCAGCAATGTAATTGTGAGGTTTTGAGAATGGTTTTCCAATGAGCATGCTATACCATCTAAGGCAAAATTTAATAACAGTGTACTACAACCCTTAAACTTGAAAATATCTATCTGTACAGGAGACAGAAAGATAAAAATCAGCAACAGAACCTGAACCCATGTTTTCCATGTCTTCCCTGGGTATTCTAATCACTTGGAAAAGCTGGAACTCTAGCAGTCTTGTCTTCAGTCTTGTTTCTTTTACAGCATTGTTGCCACTATACTTTTGCAGAACTTAATGTTACAGGAATGGGTGGAAAGTGTCTACTAGACTGAAATCCCACCTATCTGTAATTGTTCAAGGCAGAATTGAATATCTAACTGATCATTTTCTTTAATAAACAGAACAATAGCAGCTGCAGCACCTTGCTGTGTTGGGATCTTTGCATTTAACATGTTGACACCTTGAATTTATTTGTGAGGAATAGGCTACACCTTTTTTAAGAACAAGGTGAATTAAGAGCCCTAATGTGGGATATTTCTTTAACATTTCTTACTTTACTTTCTGCTTGTGGCAAATTATATACTCTTGCAATAGATACGGTGTGACAAGAAACGGGAGGGACAAAATATATTTTAAAGATTGTTTCCTCCTTTGTTCAAATTCGTCTACGTCAAGGTTCACTGAGAGGGGAATTCGTCTCCAATCCAACACAAAAATGTGGGTGTATTTTTTAAATGGCAGGTCTATTCCTGTGGGTCTGTAAAATTCTTCTTGTGAAATTAATGTTTTTTGAGTCAGCAATTTTCAGAATATGTATACCCAGTTTACAATGAAATAATGTTTATTTCAAAACTGCCAGGAATACAGTGGTTTGAGTTGGGTTGGGTAATTTTCACTTTATGCATCATCAGTGATGATAAAGATTGTGTTAGACAAGTCTGGTGTTGTGCAGCTGTGCAACCATTTTGGTTTATGTCTTCAAAACACTTAATGAACTCAGTCTTGCGTGGAGCTGGTGGTATTTATGATGATACAGAAGAAAAGGGAATAGAATTTGTATCAACTGTGTTGGCTCAACAGCTTTATAGAAGTGAAAATATCAATTAAACCTGTATTTTTGCCAGTTTTGTGAGATAACAGCATAGATTTGTAAGGTAAGGAGGTCTAGTTTCTGTGTTTAATGGGCAGAACTATATCTTAGTGAATGGATGTTTGAGAAAGTATAAAGCGTACTAGTTTAATTTAAGCAAAAAATGAAATTGAGAATAATTTTAAGAGTGTGATAATGCTACCTTTTCATTTGCACAGATATGATTTAAAAGTGTAATCTCTTTGAACTCTGGTTTCATGAGTCTGCGGTTGATTATAGACTTTAGTAGCTGAAGGCAGTATGTCTTGCACATTGTTCCTGAAGGGTTTATGCAGCTGTGCTGCTTTATGCAGAACTGCTAAAAATCTATTAGTAAAAAATATCACCTGATGCTGTTGCCTGTTAGATATAATTTTGAAATATACAAGAATCTAAAAATAAATCTTAATTAATGTCTGAGGTAAACTTGGGAAGTAAGAAGTTCTGATTTCTAAAGCAAATAAACACTTGAAATTGCCATGGGGAATGTGCTAGATGCTGAAGTACTATTACCTACCCACAGGGTAGCTATAGTAGATAAAATACATATCTCCTGTGCAGACCCTTAATATTACTTGAGCCTTCTCTAGAAGTACTGATTTTTGAGTCTGACAGCACAGTCAGCAGGGAGATCCAGTTAGTACTTTTTTGTTGTCCCTGCTGAGATGGCACCGATGCGCTCATACAAGGAAGGTAGTTTCTGTAATACGGGCATATTCCTGCTCAACAATGGGTAGTGACCCAGGCAGTTTTGAACCAAGTCGCTCGAAGAGCTGTGAGTGATAACGACTTTCATGCTATAGGCACTATTTAATTAAGCAATCATCATGATTTCACACAATTGTGAAAGCATGCTTCTTTAAGAAATGAAGCGATTTAACAAGCACAAACCTGTAGAGTAAAACCGGAAGTTTTAAAATCTCATAAGCAAGCCACTTTAAAATAGGATTAACTGTTTAGAACAAGAGCCACCGCAGACTTAGGCACCCAAAAAGCAGGTCCTGTATGGAAATGTGGAAAAATTATGAACCTTGCTTGGAAAGCAAATAAACCACACTACTTGCCTCCTGGTTTTACTTCCTTGCTCTCCAAGTGCCTATGGCTCCTCCCCTAATCCTGTTCTGTTCCTTTGATGTCTAAGATGTGCCTGCTTTTTTTTTACCTCAGGGCCTGTGTTTGCTTAGTGTGCTTGGAAAATGCTTACAAAAAAACTGAGGAGTTTGCATACTTGAAGTGGAGTGAAAGTCGTTTTGGTGCTGCATGTGTTGTGCTGTGGGTTTTTGTTTGTTTGGGTGTTTGTTTTGTTTTTCCTCTCTTCCAAGTGCATCTAGAAAGAGCGGTGGTGGTGGTAGCTCCATGAAATCTTCTGACAGTCAGGCAGCTGTCTCAGAAGTACCTATGAAGAAGACTATGATATGTTGATTATGTTAACAAAATGTTCAGAATTCTAGAGCAGATACAACTTGGGAATATCTGACTCCTTTGGGATTTGAGGGTGGGGATTTTATAACGTTTTTTAGAACAGAATTACTTTGGCCACCATTTAAATCAAACTGATGTAGTCCTTGCTAGTCTTCATTGGAAAAATAACATCAATATTTTAACTTAACAATGTGAAATACATATCTCTAAGAACAAGGTTATTACTCATCTTTGTTCACCGAATTTCTTTACACAGAAACATCCTTTGAAAAAGGAGATGTAATACTAAGCCCAGCTTCAAATACCTGTATAGAAATGTTGGTTAGTGAAGGTTACAGTAAAACTTACAACACAGTATTTAAAGTCAATGCCTGTAACCGCTTTATGATTATTCCATGTTGCTAGTAATGGCTGATAGGTTCTTAAATAACTTAATACATGAGATGACATAGAAAACTGTAAAGATTCTGGTAAGACTTATTGAAAATTAGGACAAGATTTTATCTTCAGGTAAGGGTCTGTGCAAACTGCAGTAGCCAAGAGTAAAGGATGTCACTGGAATGGTGATAAATTCTTTTGTGATGAGGCATTTCCTTGAGAAGCAATATAATCCTGGTATCATACTGATTTAGAGACAAAGGGTATATTTTTGCTATGCTGTACCATGGCCTCTAATATCCAACACAAAATGAGAAGTCATCTTTGTTGTCAGTGGCTGGTTAAGGAAACCTTTACTGTCCTGTTTCTCCCTGAGCTGCTTGAGAACCCAGCTAATGTTAAGATCTCTTAACCTACATAGTCCCGCTTGACTATATGGCTCTGTATTATCAGTTTAGACATATTATTTTTATTTTCCTAGAATTCTTTGAGGTTACTTCCATCTTTTCTCATACTATTGGTATATACTCCCTTTTCTTGTCTCAAACAGGAGTATATGATAATTAACACTAGGTTATAAGGCTGGGTCTTCAAATGGCCTGCTCATCCACATGCAGTCTGATGTTTATTATAAAATTTTCCAAACTTTCATCCTTGTACGTCCTGTTATTGTGGAGTCTGCATGAAATTTGCTAAATGCCAAAGGCTTCCACTAGCCTCTGCCTAAAAGGAACAGTAGAATGTTGACAGTCTATTCATCCTTGCCTTTTCAATGCTTTTATGTTTGCTTACGTAAGTCTAACATGACAACAGGTTGTGTCAAACTATGTAATGTAGGTAGTCAGACTGCTCACTGGCTATCTAAACTTCTGAATGGTTTTGATCAGATCAGTGTACCTTCAGTTTTTGGCTACACTCCATGTATCTCACAGATTTGTGGACAACGCTAAATTTTGTTTGCAAGTTATGGTGGGATGTTTTGTTTTAAAAGTGTGGACAACTGTAATGCTCAGCTATATTCTTTCTGATTAAACCAAATAGGACTTACAAAACTTCCTGGAATGTTACAGTTTCACGTAAGGTGAGTAAACAACATAAGCAGTCTCCTATCTTTCATCTCGGTGCTTATTCTGTTCTTAAATTCTGAATTTTGGTAAGCTTATAATGTGAAGCATAACTGTAAGAATCCATTAGGTTTCATTAAACCGTTAGAAATAAAAGTAAACATTTTGGATCTCACAGAACAGTTTACACATCATTAATCACAATCATGTTATGACATTTCTTTTGTTTACTCTCTTTATATAGTTATTTTGTCATAGCTTTTGTTCTATTTACTGGTGGTGATAACCTCTTATTTAATTTGTGATTGTACATCTTAATATTAATCTCTTGTGACTAACTGCATCATATTAGTTACTTCAGCAAAGTCCTTCAATTTATTGGTTTATCTTGCTAATGATGCACTCACCTGGAAATTCCAAGTTATTATAGTGAGTGGTGGACAAAATATAGTGCCTTACCATCAGAAGTTTATATTACAAGTTTCAACCTAGTACTTTACAGATTCAAAAATACAATGTGAAACTTTTGTAAGAGATTTAGCTTCCAGAAGTTTACCCCAAAAAGTTACATTTATCCCAATTTTATTGTGCTTCTATAGTTTTGCCATGTTATCTTTATATACATATATTTTTTGCCTCTGACAGCAACTTGAAATAAGGAAATCTATATTGTAACATATCCTGTACTTGAAGAATGCTAGATGCTTATTTGGGAAGCATGTTAAGGGCACATTCTCTTCATGCTGTGTTTGCTTGACTTGGGTATTACCAAAAAGTGCATTCTTTTGCCTATTTTTTAATAGTTCTTCACAATTTGATTTTAGTGAACTATCCATATAGTGTATCATTGTTATTTACCCCTGGCATAATAAAAGCATCTTCAATTTATGCTAGAATATTCTCTAAAGCATCTTCAATTTATTCTAGAATATTCTCTATCTTGCTTGACATTAATTCCCAAACTAAGTAGAAAGAGTCTGCAAGCCCTAAATGCTAATTTTTATTGATGGTGACAATCAGGAAATTAGGAAACAGTGCTTATGTTCCTATGATTAAAAAAGGCAGTAAAATTAATTAGCGGTATGATTGTATTATGTCTGGAGATTCAAATCCCCATTTGTAACCAAGTCAAATTATGAATGGAAAGTGTGATGTTAGATTTCAGCACAACGTTTTCTCTAGACGTTTGCACTGTGAAATTAGAAATAATTACTGTTGTGCTTTTTCCTGTTATTATATTTGTCACATGCAGTTTTAGGGTGCTGACCTAGTGCTTTCTCTGCTGTATAAATTGTACCTAAGTTCATAAAAGGTGAATTTCTGCTTCTCCTGTCCACAACTAATTAGAGAAATGGAGGTTGTGAGCAGCTCAAGTAGCAGGCGGCTTTGGCCTCTTCTCAGAGACTTCGCAAAAGTACAATATGGTATAAAGCATAGTACTGTGATTTGACCTGCAGTAGGATACTTTCCTTACCTCTTCTTGATCTTTTTTCCTGCCTCAAGACTATTTAGAAAAGATTGTGGTATTGAATGCCCGCAAAAATTATTAATGGCTATAGAACAATGAGAAAAGGGACATGAAGGGAAACTTGGGTATTTGAGGAAAATTATCTAGAAATGGACATAGAACAGTTGTGGCTGGCTTCTATTTTCTTCTCCTGAAAAGACAGAGTACACATAGTGTTTATCTTGTACTTCTGAAAACCAGCTTACTTACTTAAACTGCTAAAGATAGAGACCTAGAAAATAACAACCAGAAATATGTGACTTGGTGATTCAATTTTGATGTATATAATTTTATTTAAGCTATTTATGGATCACGTATATAAAACTATAAAGTTGACTTTTTTTCTGTAAAATGCACACTGCCAAAATATGACTTGGAATTACTTGTAAACTTAAGTGACAATATTTACTTGGCAGACAGTGAGAAGCAATTAACAAAAACTAGAATAAATGAATTACTACTTTATTTAATAGACTCTTGGGGCAATTTAAAAGGTGTTGTGGAAAACAGCAAGAAACCGGTGGTTAGGTGGCCTGACACTAAAGGCCTGATTTGAACTGATTTGAATTAGTAATATGGCAAACAATGAAAATGAACACCTGAAAAAAAAAAGAGCAATGAAGTGTGAAACTACTAAAATGTCAGCTTTTCTTACCATCCTAACTCATAAACATTGCATAATATTCTAGTGGAAAAAAAATCATTTTGCTTAATACTACTAAAATGAGAGTTTGGATTAAGATGCATAAATACTTTTTCTTAGTGTAAAATAATATATAGAAGAAAAGAATATTTACTTTATTAAAGCATCCTGATAATTATGAAATAGTCCTTGTACAATGAGCTTTGGGTTACAGTAATTGCTTGGCTTTAAAAGAACAACTTTCATCTTAAGAGAAATGCTAGAATAGAATAAAATAAACCCACAAGCTAATCTGGAATAGATGTTGGCAAGGAAAAGTGAGTTAAAGGATCAGGGTGTTTATTTTGTTGGCTTTTAGGAAATACCAAAAGTTCACATATTTCATCCTACTCTAAAATCATGGAAAGAAGAGAAATACTTCACAGCTTCTCTTTTTTTTAAGCCTGATAGTTCTCTGGTTTTTCTGTGTGACAGCTTGATCCTGCAAGGCAATACTCCTCACTTTTAGAGATGCTATAGAAGGCTAGATTCCAGTAGTGTTTAGAGTAATAGGTGAAATTCAGCAACAGAAATGAGTATAACAACTGAAAATTTGAGAGTGGACCTCTGCTGAATTCTCTGCATCAGTTAGATCTTTTTCTTCTACATCTTCTGGGAAACTTCTTATTCCAATAAATTAACCTGGTCTTCTAATTTCTTTCTCAGGAATCTGCAATTTCCACCAATAGAAATCAACCCTACTTCAGACATTTTCTACTAATTCCCAGGTTTCATGTGGTGTTTGGTTGATTTCAAATTTTGTATGCTTTGTCTTTGTTTCCTGGCTTAAGATACTGCAAAAATCAAGCTTTTAATGTTGGCAGCAACAGCAAATAATCAAATACACACCAAGAAGAAAACACCATAGCGGTTTTGCATGTTTATGGTATTTTTACAGAAGCCAGGTTGCTGTAAAGCAGGAAGAAAAAAAACAAACAAACACCTTTGCTGTCCTGCTTGTTTCTTTCTGCTCTTCTTTTTATCCTGCTGTCTTGTTTTCCTCTAAAGGATGTTTTAACTTGCTCTAACCAAATAGCCCTGAAGGACAGATAATGCCAACTAAAACCCTGTTGAAAATAGGTTGCATCAGGAGAAGACAACAAAAGTGATGGGAAAGGAGTAAGATCCTTTGTTAAAAGCAAATCCAACTTCAGACTAGATATGTGCAAATTCTTACCGTCATTTCTTTCTCTCCTTACCAGGCTGTTCTAACAGATCTTTAGTGCTGATCTTATTAGCAAAGCCTGAAATCATGACCTGTGTTTTCTATGGAAGTTCCAAAGCTATGTTAACAGCTTTGAATGCCTTCACTTATGTCATTGACATAATGGGTCATTATGGCACAGGTGTCCCTTATATAACAAAATTAATAAATACTGCTATGTTTTCTTACTGTGGTTTTACTGTTGAAAAGAGAAATATAGCAATATTTTCAGAGTTTCTAGATAAATTATCTTGTTTTAAATCCCAGTAGTACCTGGTACTTTCTGTGTTTTAATTTGTGTCCACATTCTAATTTACACACTTGCTACAATTGCTCTGTGTATGCATACAACTAAGGGTGTGCAGATACAGATCATTGTCTTGGATGGCTGTTACTGCCTACTTGTAAACATATAAAAGCAGGCACAGTCATGGTTTGTTCAGAATTACACTGGAAACAAGTGGCATCCTTCCATTAAATTTATGCCAATTTCAAGCTTTGGATAAGTGCCTAAATTCCCATGCAAAATGTAAGCACATGAGGCTTATGTCTGTTTAAAAATTAAACCCTAGATAGATAATAAAAAATTTAGATGTTTAGTAGGCTAGATCACCAGTCATTAGAAATGTCAGTTACAATAATTTCACGTTTATTCTTAGGGAGTTCATATCTGCAGACAACTCCAAAGGGGCATGCTTCCAATAAAAAGAAAACCTTCAAGGCCAGCTTCCTATTGTATTTGATTTAGTACTCATTTTTTTCTTTACATAACTTGACACATACTGGCCTGATTACACTTTTGCCCTAGCTTGACAAAAACAGGTTCTGACTTGATGTGATAAAATGAGAAGAAATTCTGATGTGACTTCAAAGTTGCAATTGAAATGTGCTGGGTTTTCCTCAGCAAACTGGAGAGTTTCTTGTAGCTACTGGGCTTTGACAATTTTCTGTAAGGGGTGAATTCTCTTCTTTCTTGTTTTTGTGACTGTGGCTTTTAGTATTAAGGATCAGAAGACTTGGTGGTGTATACAGCGAAGAGGCTGGAGTTCATGTTGTGATATGTACCCAAGTATAAAGGAAATTAGGGAACTTGAGAGAGCAACTGATGACTGCATGTGCTTATTTATCCCTCTAGGGCTGCAATTATTAAACCAAATTCAATAAGATCAGGGAGAGTGGGGAAGGCTGCTATAGAACCTTTTTGAAGTACATGAAGCTGTTCCTGAGAGTGGTGGAGTTACTTGGTTCAGAGGTTAAGAGGAAGCACAGTGGACTAGACTTCCCTGGCCTTTTGGGTCCCAGCCTTCGTGCAGGCAAAGCAAATGTTACCTTACTTCTCACAGATTCTTTTACTTAATATTTCCTCCTACTGATACACTTGTGAGACAAATGGCAGTGAAATAATAGGAAAAAATATTGAATTACTTCTATCATGTGGGGAAAAAAGGATGCTTTTTTTTCCTTTGGTTAATGAGCTGCAACCTCTTGAAAGAGATAAGATGAATGAAATTAAGAGAGAGACTCTGTTATAAGTGGTATTGACCCTCACCAACTCCCAACTGCTGGTGGAAGGAATTAGGCACATTTTCTCTTCTTTCCTCCGTGTTTTTTTTTTTAAATACTTAATCTTTTTCCTACCTACATATTTTAAAACCCAGGCATCAATCTGCATGTAGGTACACAGAAAGGAGGTCTAGAGTTTCCAAATGTCTTACATCCTCTTCATTTCATGTGCAAATATATTCAGCAAGATAAATGACAATTGCTGCTTGTAAGCAATGTAAAAAAAAAAAAAAAAAACAAACACACACAACCAAAACCAACAAAAAACCCCACTGAAATACAAAAAAAAAATCTCCCAAAAAACCCCACACCCCACACAAACCAAACAAAAAGATCACCCCAAACAAAAAGATCACCCAAAACAACAACACATACTGCTAAGAAACACCAGAATGATAGTTTCTGATAATGCACTTCTGCTTCTCAGTATGCTATATAACACCTATGCACATGCAACAAAAACAAAGAGGAAAAACAACTTCTTGAGAACAAATGCTTTAGTAATAATTGCAGGTCATTATCTATCCAAAAAGGGGGGAAAAGCCTATTGGTTTTCCTTACTATAGACATAATTTGATCTGTTGAGCTTATTGGAAATGTTGAACTTTGGGCATGACATTATGTTTCCAGAAGATAAACTAGTGTCCAAAGGGACAGTAAATTGTCTCCCCTGAGCTGCTGCTTTTCCACACCAAAGAACCTCAGATCCCTCAGCCACTTCCCATCAGACTTGTGCTCCAGAACATTCACCAGCTTTGTTGCCTTTCTCTGAACATGCTCCAGCAACTCAGTGTCTTTCTTGTAGTGAGGGACTTGAAACTGAACATGGTATTTGAGGTGTGGCCTCACCAATGGCAAGTGCAGGGGGATGATCACCCTCCATACTTCTCTGAGAACTGAAAACTTTATCATTTTGTGATTGCTGTGCCCAACATGGCCCCAAATAATCACATCACCCACAAGATGTTCTACACACAGCTCAAACAGAAGTTATGGAGCTACTGCTAAAGACATCATTATGGTGTTTTTCAGCTTCTCTTCACATTGAGTGGATCAAAAAATGATTAAAAGTTGCCTGACCTCCCAGCAGACCAAATCACTTTGACCAATACCCTAATATATTCTACCTCTCATCAGTATTTTCTAGAGTGGGCTCACACTGTTCATTATCAGAATAAACCTAGATTTTGCCTAACATTCTGTGTGAAAACATAAATTGTATTATTCAGTTTTATGTTACATTCTTTTGATTCTAAAGAATACATCTAATTTCACAACTTTTGATGTTACCATGTGTTGATACATGATATGAAGTGAGATTACGTGGTTACCCTTATGGCAGCATAGTGATTGGCTGAATGCTTTCCTAAGCTGAGTAAGCCTAGCAAATTTAAGAGCTCTAATTTACCAGATTGGATGCAGATTAATATAGAAAAGTCAAACATGCTTGTTTTCATGAACTGCATGATTTTTAGCTCATGGATTGTCAACTTGTTTGTGGCTGAGAGGGAAGGAAAAAAACCACCACCACCACCAACAAAAAAACCCCACACAACAACAAAAACAAAACAAAACAACAACACAACAGCAAAACCCCACTAACAATAACAAACTCCAGAACCTGACCAACCGAAAAAAAAAAAAAAAAAAACCCACCAAAATGCTTATCTGCATGGTATGACTGCTTCACAGGGAGGACTCTGAGGTGCATACTGCATAACAGATTTCTGTCACTGAATGCTCTAGGAAGAACTTTATTAAGTACATAACAGTAAGCAAAAGAAATAAAACTTTGTTGATTACTTTTGAAGAAGACTTGTTTTAAACACACACACACACAAAAAAAAAATCTTTAAAGTGTAGGTAAGCATTAGAGTTATTTTCTGCTAATGACACAGCCAGAAAAGAGCTGAAACAGCAGAATTTCCTTGCTAAAGTTCAGATTGATGGCCCCTGTGTAATGTTGTTTTATAACCTCTCTGGAACAAAGGAAATATCACCTATTAATATGTAGTTAGAATTTAATATTTTAAACTAGGAAGGAAGAAAGAAAACATTCTAAGAGGCGTATTTTTTTCTAAAATGGACTTTGTGAAATGGAGGCATTTTTAAATTTAGATTTTGTTTCAGCAGCCTTTTCTGTTCAGAACCTAGTTTGTAGGTTAAGATTTGAGTACAATAAACTAACAGTAAGATTTTGTTTATAATAATGCAAACTGTGAAGAAAAAATCAGGGTTATATTTCTTTGTATTTGTTACTCAGTTTTGTATGTTATTGTCCCAATGAAAAAAATTTAAAACTGGAAGGGAGTAAAAGACTTGAGCTCTCTTATTTAAAGATTTGGTTATTCAATCAGTAAAACAACGCTTTAAAAGAGCCATATTCTACATTTGAGAGCTTGTATAGGCAAAAAATAAATAGTGGTCACAATTTAAATGATAATTATGTTGATTCAGGTTGATCCAAGCCAGACCTCTCCAATATGCGGTCTTTTTATATACACAGACACTTCTATGTCATGTCTTGGCACAGTCTTAAATGTGCTGTTGTTCATTGAAATTGAAGAGGCTGTGCTTAAGCGTAGCTTAAAGGTAGATGTGTGAAATGGGTCAAATCAATGCAGTACCCCTAACTTTGGCTGTATAGGTTATATTTGTATTGTCCCCCGGATTCCTTAGGACACATCCTCAGGCATGGCTCAAGTGTGGCTGGCGTTGGGCTCCGACACATGCGTCCCACTGAACCCGACAGATTAGGGCAGTGATATGTGTTGCCACAGATTGTTCTCAGCAGCCCGAAGGCAGCTCCCCGACTGTCTGCCTAACAATTACCTGGATAGAAATTCAGTGGGAAAAGGTGAATGTCCTGTTCCAATCTGCTCTTTCAGATCAATCTAAAAAGCACCGCTGTGCCTTCAGCATAGCGTTAGAATGTGATCTACTTCTACTAGCATTCTTTTAGCCAGCTACTTCAGTCAAATGCTGGAATTAAACATTAATTCAGTCTATAATGGCTTTACTTCAAACTGGGGTAATTTTAACTTCTGCTTGCAAAACAAAATATTTTATGCCAAAGCTTATGCACATGAGTACCCTTAAAGTGAAAGCTTTTTCACACTTATGACCTGAAAAGTCACTATTTCTAGTCTTGAATTATAGTTAACAGTCAAGAAACATTCATTTTCCACTGTGCAGTGAGCTGTAATGTATGAGAAATGCACACTACACAGTGTGTTTTCTTGCTTGCTTGCTTTCACTGGGATAAATAAGGAATAGCTCCATTCACATTGATTACCATTGCACAGCACTTACACAAGGTCAAGCTGATTGACGGGAACATGGAGATCAGTGTTGTGGGGGTGGAAGAACCATTAAGGTATAGGGACTTCATAATAGGACCCCTCACAAAGGTAAAAAAAAAGTCCCAACAGCACAATTTTGATGTTTAAACAAGAATTTTAAATAAATTATGCATGAACTCTAGACCAGAAGCAGTTAAACATTTTCCTTCTTTTATCTGGTTGCCCTTTTCTGGGTGATCAGGTGGAGTTAGTTTCCAACAGTAAATTCATGACAGACAAATTAAATAACCATTTCTTTCAATCACATGATAAATGACAGCTGACCCTTCCTTGGTATTAGCAAGGACATCCCCTCCCCACTTCCCCCCACCCCCCCCCCCAAAAAAAAAAAAACAAAACACTCTGACAAACTCACATGTGGAAAAAAAATATTGCAGAAGAGCAGATAAATAAGAGCTACAGTTTTTAGCTAAAGAAAAAAGGAAATTTTATTTGTTTTGTCTTTAGTGGGTTTGAATGAAAAGTTTTTTTCAGTAAAAAAAAAAAGTGTGGGGATTCTAGAGAAGTAATTTTTATGTATTCCATAACGCTTCCCTTTCCTACCAACCTCTCTTCCTCTACAATAGGGTCAATTATCATCCTCTCTTACCAGTAACAGGAAAAGGTCAAAAGTGAAATAAGAAAATACCATCTTTCCTAAGGGAACAGATTCATAATGTGGAAGGGAGCCTGTAATTTGGCAGCTGTAGCTTTGGGAGGCTCAAGTTTAGTACAGCAAGAAATTGCAATGTCTCTTGGTTGGGGAAATAGTGGTCATCGGAGAATGCAGCTGACACGATTTCTCTGCATAGAGCTGACATCGGGGTGCTTGGTGCTGTCACTGAAGGAAGGAGAGCAAAGGCTCCATTTTATGCTGTTGTCAGTTCTGCTTTTTTATCTCGCATATCATGCTCAGAACTAATTGTGTTTACTGTGCCTCTGCAAAGCAGGTAGTGAACATTTTATAATTAACTGGGAACTTCCAGTTCCCCCTTTTTCTTCCCAACAACATATTGGGGATATCTTTCTGCCTGTCTTTTCTCTGTGAATGGGTTTTGTATTTCTATGCATATGGTGGTTAATTTTTTCTAATTTGTTATTGTGCATCTCTGATACATCTCCAGTTAACATTCAGTGTAAGTGGCTGGGGTTTTGAGTTTAGGCAGGACACAATGTTAGACTTGTATGTATGCAACTGCAGTGTAACCTCAATTAACATATTCATTTCAGATGTTGGCTTAAATTCAGTTCTCATATTGCCATTGCGTTTTAGTAACACATTTGTGTTGAAAAATCATTAGATTATTAGGGGTCAAGATAGGTAAAGAAGGATGCAATAACAAAAGAATGAAGAAAGGAATAAAGATAGATACAGACTAGATCGTAAAATGCAACCTTATGTGATAATTCTACTCCCACCTGTAGGGTAGGAAGTTATGTCCTTTTCTCTGTACAATGGCCATCTGCAGTCTGATGATGCAATTGTAGCTCCTGCAGTGGATGCAGGACCTATCTCAATGGTACTTGAACAAGTCAGATCCTAAGTCCATTGTTTTCACTTACCACTGGAAATGTATATTAAAATATTACAAAAAAAAAGATGATTTCATGCACTTCAGTTGTAGAATTCGTGTTTTGGACCTTTATATGATTAATAAACATAGTCTATAATGTAGAACAAAATTATATATTTTCTCATCAGAAATCAGTTTCTGAGTCTTGAACTGGGTAAAATGGCTGAAAATAGGAAGCATTTCAGAGACCATCAATGAAAGTTTGACTGAAGAAGCAGCATCCACTTGCTAGAAACAGTTTCTTGTCCATCAGGTCCAATGGTTACCTTTTGTTCCTTAAGTTAACTTTAGTTAGATGGGTCATCATTGTTACTAGAGCAGAATTTGACTTATGCTTGTAAGCCATAGGGAACTGTTGTTATAGTGGAACCATCAGATTTTATTTTTTAATTAATAGTGAACTGTTGGAGAAATCAATTGATTTTATCTTATCCTGGGGATTAGATGTTTCAGAATTTTGTAACATGCTTTTATATACCTCATTTTTTTGGTCTGTGTGCTGAAGTATTCAATGTTGTCTTTTAAAATTATTATTGGCAATGTAGTTATTGTTTGCATGCTGGGAATTCCTGAAAGATGTGATCAGAATAAATATCTGCTAGGATACATAAATGTAGAAACACTTAAGAAAGGTAGTTCAGGGTACAAAGAGCTTATCATCTAAACTGAGGCAGAAGAAATAAGAAAGGAAACCAAAGAGAAGATGTACTGTTTGCTAGGAGGATAAATGGTCTGTACAGCACTCTGTTGCCTTGACTGAACTGCTTTAGGTCAGCTATATGAGTGCCAGGATCAGGGATGGCATAGTTATCCAGTGTCTTCCTGACCAGAAAAATTAGCTGACTGTTCTCCAGACTAACCATTTTACAACTGGCCTTAATCACAGACAAACTACCAATTAACATGTGCTTCCTGTTATTATGCTGATTTTATTAATAGTATGGACAGCATAATGCTGTATTATGCACCTGCCACTGTCTGGATTTTTTTATTTTTATATGTTGTTCTTTTTCCTGTACCTCTACTGAAAAATGTTTAGTAGAATTTTATTTGTAGGGCATTCTCTATAGCTGTTAGGATTTCTTGCAGGTGAGAAATGAGTTTGTGGTTTGTTTGTTTTTCTTTTAATGATTAGGATAATTTGACATTTGCCTATACTTTGAAACTGCTGTCTAAATTTAAAAAGAAGTTATTTCATATCCTTTTGAGCTTAGTTGTTAGTTTTTGTTTTAAGTAGAAAGGAATTACACTCTTACGTAATTCTTCTGATAAATGATTGTTCACCAAATATTTAATTTATGTGGGGTTTCTGTCCTTTCTCCTGGTTTCACCAATGAGAAAACTTCCATTGAATGCAAATAATAGGACTAAAAAGGGTCAACCTGAAATAGTTCTCTGTGACCGTAGTGATTCATAATTGTCACATGAAGAATGCATAAGGCCTGGGCTTTTATGTACAGCGTATACTTGATGCCTGTGTGTGCCTACTAACCAAACAAAACAGTAATGATGAACTTGAGGATGCAGGAGAAATTCTGAAACGTGGTAGACTTAAAATAATTAAAATATTCACCCTTCATTTGTTCTTCGTAATTTGTCTCACTACACTTGATAATTATGGGAGAGATTAAAAGCCTGCTTGTTCTCAGCCAATCTGCCTTTCATACTTGATCCCTACACTGAAGCTGCACTACTGAATTTGTAGTATCAAATTTATCTCCATAGCAGCACAGATTTTTGCTGTGGTATCACATAAGTAAAAAGATTTTGACTTAACTGTGGGGTTAAGCTGCTCTAAAGCAAGAGGTGGGGGAGGGAGGGGGGTGGCAAAAAACTTAAGGAGAAAAAACAACTGCAAAAGCAATGCATGTGCTGGCTTGATCCAACAACTGGAAATCCTGGGAGTATTCTCCTTATTTTAAGTCAGTGGGACTGCTCAGTAGGGATTGCTTTCATATTAAGCACTAAAGGATAAGTCCTACAGTGTGATCAATTTTGTGATGTGTTTTCGTTTGTTTGTGTTTTTTTTTTTTTTTTTAACCTCTGAAATACTGTCTTTTGGAAAACTTTATTTAGCAGGACACTTTTTTAAAGCATATATGTCTGTATTATTTCACATACAAATGCAGCACTTGCAGTCATACTCTTTCTTATCACATCCTCGAAAACACAGCATGCAATATTTGGTAACATACCTATAAATGACTGCTAGATGTATACACACACACACAAAAAAAGAAAGTAAAGCTTTTTCTACTCTGACTGGTGTCACCTAAAGATCATGATGACAAAGCGTGCATTTAGAGAAATCTAAACCACCACTAGGAAGAGAGGCAGGAAATGAAACTATTGTAACGAGAACTGTTGCCCGCTATTCTGCTGAGAAATGAAAGACATTTTGACGATTTATGCAGTGGACTAATGTTGGTCAGTCTCCTGGAAAATAGAATTATGCATAGCTGGTAAACTCTGATAAATTAAAGACCAAAGTCAGTCAGTGACAGGCAAATACCAGTTGCAGTCTAAAGATTAGCAGGCTCAACTTTAAATTTGGAGAGAGACTTTACAATGCTTAAAATTCTTCTACTGCTGTTTCTAAATGTGCTGGTTTAGCAGTCAATGATTATTTTTTTTTTAAAGGGGGGACATCCTTTTAATCCTTGTAGTTACAATCCAGTTTGATGCAAAATCATTATTATAACACCTAAAGCTAATCTAAAACTCTATTGAATTGGAAAAATATTTTTAAATATTATTTTTGAACCACACTTATGATTTCCATATTTAAAGTAGGTTCTCAGGACAGTCAGATAGAAGAATGAGTGTTACAGACACATATGGAAGTGAAGAAGTAAAATGGCCCTTTCCTGCCCCCTGCTTCCCATTTCAAAAGCCCTTACGTGTAATTGATGCAAAAACATATTTGACAGTGAAAACGGATGGTGTAAGGATGAAGGATGTAAGACACCTGGAACTATTTCTAACCATTTAAACCATTATTCCATTTATAAAACAATATTTGTGAGCTAAAAAGTCTGTTTACATATTAAAATGTAATGTGCCTATGGAGAACATAGGTCTGCTTCTTTTAAACAGCCTTAAGAAAGAATTGCTTTTCCTTTAAAGCAAATCTTTTTTACTGTTTTAATTTAGATAAATAGAAACATAAACAGTAGAAAATATTCTTCTTTTTAATATGTAACATGGAGCCATATTATAAAATGCAGTCATTATACCTTGTGAGGTGTCATGGATGGCAACCACACTAGGAAACTTCAAAAGGAAAATAATCCATATCTCTTTTATAAAGCACTTTGCACTATATAGATGGAAAATGGTATGCAAGAGAGAGGTAAACTCTTCAACTGACTCATTCTTCATGAGCTTCTCTACAGCATTAGCTGAGATTCGACAGATGGTACGGAGAAGATCAAGGCCGTGACCTCATGTCACACAGCAGACTTAATTAACATTTCTTTTTTTCCTATCCATTCCTTTCCCAGACTCCCAACGGGGCATTTAATGTGCATGAAAGGGTAAAATTGAAGCTATGCATATGGAAAAAAGGCCAAGATTTTTAGTAATCTTTGTTATGGAACCACAAATGGAAATAAATGGAGTGTATTTCACAAAAGTAAGGAAAGTTGCTTCAACAATGTTACCATGATGGATCATTTACTAAAGATGACAAATTGATCACTCTTTTATCCTGAAATTACAAATTTTAGAAACACTGTTATATTCTTCAATTGCTTTTTAGTTTACTTATAGAGATTGTGTATGTCATGATGATTTAGATCCTGCAGTTGCTGAGTATGAACATTTTTACCTACTCTGTCAGATACAGAAGCGAACAGAGTTCCTAACAGACCTGATTTTTATGCTGTGACCTAACCATAATAATTTTGTCTATGGCAAATGTGAAAATGGATATCCACATGCTGTATTTCATTTCCATACAGTTTGTCTACAAGAAATCATCAGCAAGCCCGAAAATGGGGAATTATTCTGGATTTCCATAGAGATAGAATTCTAAATGAAACACTAAGATCAGGTTTGGGACAAAACCCTCCCATTGTACAATTGTTGTTTAACCCCGTAAGCTGTCATTCCAGAAAGGAGGATGGTTTTGAGACACGTAAGGAGTGTCACTCCCAAGTCAGAGGGACAGTCCAATGGTGGATGACCTTGATGACTAAGAATAAGGTGAGCAGGAGTGAGTTTACTTCTGCTTAATAAATCATCAGGTTCATTTAATTTGTTCATTTCAGAGTTTGTTCCTATTATTTTTCTGTGATGGAATTATGCCTGTATTTGTATGAACATGTTGCTAATGTGGAAAGAAGCCTTACTAAAGCAGAATAGATAAATTAGTTAGGACAGAAGGTTAGACAGCACACACAGAAGGAAGTGTGCCATTAGATAGACAAGAAACAATAGGATGAGAGAAAAGAAAAATGAAGTGTTTATCCAACACAATTTCTGGGAACAGGCTTACCATTTTCAACTGTTTTTCTTTACGCCTTGCTTTCCTGTAGGTATTTTTTGACTACAAATCATGTTGTGGGCCAGTTGTAGAAATACATTTGTTATTATGCAAGCTCTATGATATAATGACAAATCTTGGTTCCTGTTTTTCATTCTTGATGTTTTGTCAAGTTGCTAAAACCAGGTTAATAGCCTGCATGGAGATGCTTCTATACAAAGTATGTGTAGAGTAATCTTGGCACCTGTTTCCCACAATGTGTTTTTTATTCAGCATGTAGGCAGACACTATTTTTTTTCTACTTGAATCCCTGATGTGGATTATCCAAATTCAGTCTGAAGATCCTTTTAGGATTATTTGCATTCCAGTCTTGATTTTTACAGGTTTCTATTTCCTAGATGGTTGGGATTATATGAAGTTATCTTCACCTGTGTGCTGTACCTCATTTACACTGTGTTAGAAACTACAGAGTGCTTTGATTTATTGGTTACTAATGATCTCTGTTTTGCTTTTCTTGCCCTTAGTGTTATTTTCTTCCTTTTCAGTGACAAAATGCACTGGTTTTGGCCAAGATAGAGTTAAATTTCTTCACAGTAGAAAAGGTGTTTAGATGAGGTTCTTAGGGACATGTTTTAGTGCTAGAGTTAGATTATGGTTGGACTCTATGATCCTGAGGGTCTTTTCCAGTGGAAACAATTCTATGAGACTAGGTTTTGGGTTTGTGCTGGAAACACTGTTGATAACATTGCTAATTGCTGAGCAGTGATTACACAGTGTCAAGGCCTCTTCTAGTCCTCACACCACCCCATCAGAGAGTAGGCTGGGGGTGCACAGGAAACTGAGAGGGGACACAGCTATGAGAGTCGACCCCAGCTGATGAAAGGGATATTCCACACCGTATGACGTTGTGCTTAACAATAGAACTGCTTGGGTCTGGATGGGGATCTGTCAGTTGATGGTAAACAATTGTTTCTATTTGCATCACTTTCTTGGGTTTTATTTTCCTTTCTCTTTGTTGTTTTTCAGCTCTTTTTCTTACATTAAAAAAAACAAAAACAAAAACTTATTTCTTTTTTAATTATTAAACTGTTTTAATCTGAACCTACAAGTTTCTTTTTCATGTTTACCCTTCAATTCTTTCCCCACCCCACCTGAGAGGAGGGGCAGGGAGGCAGGAAAGGAGTGAGCAGGTGTGTGGTGCTTAGTTGCTGGCTGAGGTTAAACCACAACACAAGTATCCAATAATGTGTTTAACTGGTTTGGTCTATGGTGTGCACAAATAAATTGTGAAAGTAGGTACTGCGTAAATACAGTGTTATGGTAAAAAAAAAAAAAATTTCTTTGTAAAAAGTATATTTTAGTAGAAATTTCAATGCCAGAGCAAGAAATTAAGACCATTTCAAATCAAACTGCAGATCACAGGTTTTAATCTATATTTAATCTATAAAGAACTCACATTCACAAATTATAGCAGTATTCCCTGAGGGGTCATTTGGTTAGTGTTAGTATTGTACACCAACCTGATCTTGGTGTGTTGCAAAAATTTTGCAAACTTCTGAAAATAAAAATGTGCCAGTTGCTCAGCTGGAATACGGATTATCTTTCATTTTTGGAGTTCTTTGCTATAGGGCCACCTCAGAGTATTAAGCTATTTATTTCTGCAAAAAGTAATTGAATCTATTCAGATTTATGGCTCATATTCATTTAAAAATTTGTATTCAGTAAGGACATACAGTTGAGCTACAAGGCAGAATTTAGAATCAAAGGCAGAATTTAGAATCAAAGTATGTGTGTTAGAATGGATTGTGATGATGCTTTTACAAGGACTTTCTAGCTCTGACAAAAAACAAGACATGATTTAAAAGAATCAAGAGCCTTGGATAAGAAGATATGGCTGTCTGTTTAAAGACATAAATAAGCACTGTAGAGCTTTCACCTGCCTGTTAGCAAGAAAAGAAGATAAATAAGTAAAGCAAATAAAGTTAGGAAAAAAAATCCTAAAATGAGATCCAGTGCTGATTCCCATTATGCTTCCTAATGATGCTCATTACAATCCTAACTACATTTTAATGCTGAAATCTAATGCCTCCATTCATCATTGGAATGAAATACAAATGCTGACAATTGACAAACTTAATAATAAAATGTTCATATGACTCAAAACTGTGCATATTTATCAGAGGGCAAAGCTGTGGTGGTTGCAGTTCAGGAATAGCTCTCTGGGCAAAAAATGAAAACAAAAATCCCAACACAGAAGGGGAAAATAAAATCCAGCTATGTGTCAGGCAATGAACACGACAGTCAGTATGTACTAAACTTCTTGGGGATATTTTTTTGCTCACATTTTTTTGTTTATAAAGCCCTTCTTTGCAAGAAAATACTAAATATAGATAAAGTAGAAACAGAGGAGGAGAGCAAAACATTTCTGATAGATTTTGATAAATTAGTTTGAGATGATAAATGTTACCAGCAGTTATGTAAATTATAATCTTTCCCATTCAAGAGCATCCAAAAATTATTAGTATGCTTACCTAACTAGCTTCACAAAATTATCAGTTGTCCATGTACACCTACATCTTATGATACATAATACATCTATTAAATTAATGCTGTAAACTGATCTTAAAGGGAGCAAAGATTGAAATTAATTGCTTTTTTCATACTCCTTGGTTCCAAGGTTTGAAAGGTAAACATCCCTAGTGTTTAATTTTCTTATTGTTATTATGCTTTCCTGCTTTTTCTGGTTCATTCACATAATAAAATCACAATAAATGTGAAGATCTGTGATAACAGTGAATGACAGATTTCAATAAGTTATTTGGTGCATGGGGAATTTTATCCTGATGGTGACAAAGCTGTGTTCTGTTATACTTGAAATCAAATTCTCAGTTGTCCTACATAATCTAACCCTAAAGGAGAAACTATAGGGATAAGTTTTGTGAAGCTGCTATTACGCTGGATGTAAATGTATTAATTGTGTCCTTGTAGAGGTGAATGCTAATATAAATCTCCTATTAGATGCTTCAGTTAGCACATTTCATACAATGAGAATGTCTTTGAATATCGCTGAAGCTGTAGGACTGATTTCCTGACTCTTAACACCTGGCCATGCTGAACTAAGCCTGTTTTATGGTAGTGACAGGGAAGAACCAAAGAGTTTCCTTCTAGAAAATTGTATCAAGTCTCCATTTTGCGACGTACAACTTTGTTGATTCTTCTTTTTGGTTTCCATCATTCTAGATCGTTTATTGTATTCCATTTGATGCTACTTGCAGTCAGTTAGCAGAACTGCAGCCACCATTACTTTTAACCACATCTTGTTGTTTAGTGGCTCTAGGTCTATCTTCATCTAAAAACAAACAAAGGTACAAAGTGATATAGTAAATTAAGGTTAAGAAAGTGCCAAAGAAATGTATTTTTTTTTCTGTCTGATAAATAACTGTGGGCCATCATGAAAAAATATTGGAAAGCTGAATAGAAATATTGTTGTAATAGAGCTCTAGAGCTTTTAGCCAAATTGTGCACCATTTTTGTATCTAAAACCAGGAAGTCCTGAATGATAAAATAGAAAATAGGTGTAAATAGAATAATTCTTCCTACCAAACTTCCTTCAAACATGGTACATGCAAAGAACTGTGTACTTTTTTTCTCTAAGCCTGTCATATTTACCTCCTTCTAAAGTAACTGCTGAAAAATTCTACCTGTAACTATGAGTATATGCTCATATCCACCAAATTTATGTACTTTCTTCTCTTCAATTACTTGCAAAATTTGTGTTGAAAGTGTTGTCATAATCTATTTGTCTAGACACGTTTAGTCAAGTGATATATTTGGATTTCAAATAAATGTACTGAATGTGATTGCATGATCTTGCCCTGTAGCAGTGTTCTGTAGACTGATGAAAATTTTCCTTGAGTAGAAAGCAACTATTACTGGATTTTTGTTAACAGTAGTAACTGTTTTTATAACTATACTGAGGGTGCAAATCTGAAAAGCCTCTCCGTTACTCACTGTTTCTCTTGTAAACAGTTTTAATGTAAGAAATTGCATGAATGTTCTTGTTACTTACAGTATGGGACACAGAGCTAACTAGAAACTGATGATCTTGGAAGAAACTGAAATGGGCAAATTTTGACTTTTTGGCTGGTTAGCCAAGCATTCAGAAGTTCGTAGATCTGACTTGTTTTGTTCCCAACTGAGATTTGATGTACCCACTAACTCTGTTTTATTTAGCAGAATTTAGAAATGGCACACTGTGGCTATGTAAGAATCTTGGTATTCTTGGGAATTGCCCTTCTGATTAGAGGATCATTGATATTTAAAAATAATAATGGAAAATGCTGATGGCATAACAGGAAAAGCAAGAACTGGGTGGCTCATGAAAAATTCCTCCAGAGCCAGTCTGAAGTCCCTTGAAATCTAAGTTCTAGTACAGTTCAAGTCACAGGAACACCTGCATATGAATGGGCACATGTACACGTCTGTATGGAAGACTTTTTTCAAGTTAGCTAGTGCTAAGAAAATGTACAGGAATGTGATTCTAACAGAAGAATGTTTCTCAGTCTCATGTAATAAAAATGAAACTTTGCACAGCAAACCAGTCTCTTATACTGCCTCTGATTTCAAGGCAATAAATGTCAAGCTCTTTAAAAACTAATTCCTAATAATAAAACAACTTTTAGATTCATCTCAATCCTTTCTAGGTACTCTCACTTGTGTGTCAGGTTGATTGATACTCAAGTTATTTCCTGAAATGTAAATGATTCAGGTAATCCCATTAGGAAAGATATGAAACTGTGAATTTCTCATGAAGTAAAAATTACAGTGCAGTCTGATGTCTGGAGATCCATTTTACAGCCTCACCAAGGGAAAGAAAAAGAAAAAAAAAAAAAAGAAAGAATGCATTAACATGTGGTTTACAAGCTTGTACTTGAGCAAGTGATAACAGTCACAGTTGACTGAAAGCCAGAGTTTCACATTTGCTTTAAATTCTGAATTATCTACTTGTCTAAATGGCTCCTAATCATTTAGGAATTTGGAGACTTCTCTTCCTTACCTTGCATTGGATTTTGTGAGAGTGCATTAATCGACACAATGACTGCCCATTTTTCATTTGATTTCTTTCCTGTTAGGATACTTTGGGTCAGAACTCCCTGGCACCTTTATGGTTGTTGCTTCCCACTGGATGTTGTGGTCCACAGAATTACAATTGGGAAGATACAATTGCTGTTTCAATGCTGGCTTATATGACATCCTTTCACAAGTATTTTCTTCAATGAGAGCCAATATTAAATTATATTCATAGAGTTTATCTTAACACATGATTACAAAGTCCTTTGTCCTGTTCTTTGATCCAGAACTAGATTTTATAGTGATGTAGCTGTCCTTTACATCTTTTTAGTGGGAGAGATGCAAAGTAATTGACATAATACTTTTAATCTGACAAAATGTGGAAGGGAGGAGTGAGAAAACCCCAGCATTAGAGGGGAGAAAAAATATTAAAAGGAACCTACACCTCACTTATTAGTAACCTACTGCAGTTGAGTATTGGTTGCTGTTTCTCATCTCCCTAGCAAATAGAGAACGATAACCTAGAACAACCACCTTGCTTTGTATTTGCAAAATGGTCATCAGGCTTGATGTCATTTCAATTTACTCCACAGGGAAGCACCAGCCTGTTGCCCCCTGTAGCTTTCCATTGCACTTTGACAGACTAGAGTACACATGATTAGGGGAGGCATGAGGTCTAGTTGAGACAGGCCATATTGTAATGTTCTTCAGAAAAGATGAGAACAACACTTACTAGTAGAGTGTCAAAGACAACAATTTTCATTTTCATTGATTTCCTAGGAAAGCTTTCACATCTTCTAAGAGGTGGGATGTATGACACAAAGCAGGAGATCCTGGTGTTCTGGAGAATGTTGAAGCTAGTGCAACTAATTAGCCAGTTTGTTACAACCTGTTCAGGGAATAAAAGAAAAAGCTTGTAGTGATTGTGGTTTTCTTTTTCAATTTGTTGACAAGTTTATATCGTGGTAGGAGAGATTGTTTATGTTTAGGATTGTTTATATTATTTGCCTAATTACCTTCCACTTTTTAGAGAAATCTGTAATGTGAGACCAGATACTGGGCTCAAGATGTGCCCTCCGGCAGGAGTTTCTGAATTTAATGCAGATTTGCGGTTCATTCTCACTGCATTAATTTAGTTTTCTTGCTATGGTCTTGCACTTTCTTAAAATGGAAAGGTTGCTGAGATAAACTCTTCTTTTTATAAATGCTGGTCAGCTGAACTTTGGGGATGTAGTACTTAAAGGAAAATGGGATTTAGCCATATACCTATACTTATCTGTTTATTCGCTAAGACATGGTGTAAGCTTTCCTATTCATTAGATATCTACCGATCCAATAAAGGCAGATCAGTTCCCTCTTGTTTTTTCCTCAGCCCTGCTTTTAAGCACTTAAGTATGGCTCTTGAGTCCAATCTGCTATTATCACACAGAAGCACATTTTACATTCTCTCTAACTAGTGTGTTATGATCAATTTTTGAACAAGTTGTGTTACTTGTCTTTACTGCTCCTACTAGATGTAGTTTTCAGAACCTCAGTTACCAGGTGGTTAATAATCATCTCTATTTGAAAAGTTATGATGTAGGGATTATTAAATTTGTTCTTTAGTAATGCTGTTTCCTCTTTATCTAGGTTTTTCTTTCTCTTAGTTGTATTTGTTCATCTAATACAAGTATGAAAAACAGTCATTTTTCTCTTCTAAGAAAGCTGAACAAATAAAGCTCAGACTTCATTGTCTTCATGCCTTTTGTCAGCAGTAAGTCAGTTCTGTTTAGCAGACTGAACTAAAGCAAATTTTGGTTGGAGTTTGGCCCACCTGTAGAGTGCAAAGTCAAGCCTAATTGTCCTGAAGCCTGCAATAGCAGAGCACCATCAATAAATTACTAGTTACTTTAAGAGGTGCTCAAAGCACAGTTCGCTCTGCAACTCCTCTGTGTCTGATATATTTCATGGTGCACGGGGGGGGGGGGGGGGGGGAAACACCAGAAAAAAACAACACACACACACAAACCCCAAACAAACAAACACAAGATTTGAAGTTGAAACTGAAGATGTTAAGACTTGAGAGTTAATATCATTTATAAAAGATTAAATATGGGTAAACTACTTTTCCCTTCTAAGGAAAGAAACTTAGGAAAACCAAGCATTTAGAAAAGCTTAACAGTTACCATTATTTGAGTTGGTTCACCCACATGCATTTTTCTTGTTCATCAAAACTTATGATATACTGGCAATGGTCAATAGCAGTTTGCCTAGGGATTGTAATGTGGAGACCTTCTACCTCTTAGGTTTATATTTCCAAAATTCAGTTCAGTAAATCCATGAAAATAATTTCTCTGATGTTTTATCAGTTGTGAATATGTGCTCAGGTTTGTTTTTAAGTGGTGTGGTACTTAGTTGAATTAGTCTGCCTGCCAATGCCAACATTTCTAAAAATTCTTCAAAAATAAATTTTTGTTAATAATGATGACAGGAAGATTTTGATGTGGTTATGGTTTGTGGTGTTGTTTTGTTTTTTTGTTTTTTGTTGGTTTTTTTTTTTTTTTTTGGAAGGGGGTGCTGTTATCTGATCTATTTTATTGATATGGTTTGTAAGTGTTATCTCGATAGCCTGCTGAGTTGGCACCAATTTAGAAAAGAAAAATTATTTTAATTCCTATGTTAGGTGTTGATGATCAAAAATTGGTCAAAGAAGTTACTCCAAATGTTAAAAATTTACCTTTATTAAACATAAAAGTGTAGTGAATTTACTTTGTTTAATGATATACTTCAGTATTTTTCTTCCTAGAAAATAAACTTCATTAGATGAATAGAGATGTCAGTCTTAGCAACAGAACAAGGAACTCAGCCTTTACATACTGGAATTTCTCATTTATTCCAGAAGAGAGTATTTTTTTGCCAAAAAATTTGTGTATATCACTTGATATATTCAAATGCTTGATGTGTATTAAAAAAAGTTCTGGTTTTTGATTTTACTTCTTCTGAGAATATTAAACTCTGAGCAAATGCTGCTGTAACTCAGCTTTAATAAATTACAGACATTAATAAAAAGGAGTGACACGTTAATAAAAGTATGTCATATCTTATGAACAAATTTGAAAACAATACAAAGATCTGTCATTTTACTTTTAAATTATGGTCATTACACTATTGATTACAAAAACTGTCTTTGTTATTAGTTGGAAAAATTTGAACTGTAAAAGGGCAACTTTTAAGGTGGGTATATTGTTAATACCTGGACGCTAACTGATGATTAGAGTGGATCACTAGAAAAACACAAGAAACGTCCAAGACAAAGACTTGTCTAATATAGACACAAGCTATATTATTTTCATTGTTTTACCTAACTGCAGAGCGTAACATTTTACAGAGTATTTGTATTGTTCATAGCTTGCTCTAGAAATTTGATATGAGATTCAAAATATCTCTTCCAATGTTTTTACTCAAGTCTTACATACTCCAGTGCTAGCTTCTTGGGCCCTGCTAATGATCAAAACAGTGAATGCTTCCAGCCTCTTCCATACCAGCAGCAAGGAGGAGGAAAATGGTGATTCCATGATTATCAATACTGAGGTTGCATTTATGTAAAGGTGCCAAACACTTGAGAAAGTTGCCATCACAGGACGTTAGGGATTGGAAGGGACCTTGAAGGATCATCCTGTCCAATCCCCCTGCTGGAGCAGGAACACCTAGATGAGGTTACACAGGAAGGTGTCCGGGTAGGTTTTGAATGTCTCCAGAGAAGGAGACTCCACAAGCCCCCCTGGGCAGCCTGTTCCAGTGTTCTGTTACCCTCACTGTGTAGAAGTTTTTTCTCATATTCAAGTGGATCCTCCTGTGTTCCAGTCTGCACCTGTTGCCTTGTGTCTTGTCATTGGTTGTCACCAAGAAGAGCCTGGCTCCATCTTAGTGACACTCACCCTTTATGTATTTATAAACATTAATGAGGTTACCCCTCAGTCTCCTCTTCTCCAAGCTAAAGAGTCCCAGCTCCCTCAGCCTTTCCTCATAAGGGAGGTGCTAAAACTCCCTTAATCATCTTCATGGACTCTCTCCAGCAGTTCCCTGTCCTTCTTGAGCTGAGGGGCCCAGACTGGACACAATATTCCAGATGAGGTCTCATTTACTGTGTTAACTAGGCCTCGCTGGAACTCTCAGCCTCTTAATTACCTTCTAACACTTTCCTGTTTTCTTATTTGTTGGTGAGTTTCTAAAGAGAAAATGCTCCCGCAGTCAGGGGTTATGAAAACTTTGTGCCAGCTGCAGTTGTCTTCCAAGTTTCTGTACTAGAAATACTAAGATACTTTTTCCTGGTTGAAAGGTACTGGTGTACAAGAGAGAATGCAGTCCTGATTTAGGAATTAATATTTAGAAATTTAACAATTAAAATTTAAAGAAATAGACATAATTATTGATTTTTTGTTTTTTCAAACAAGACTGGTTTTCTTGTTCTATGCCTGACCATTTCTCTTGCAGCAGTTCATAATCATCTGCATAGACTCTGCACATTTTTCTCTCATCATCATCGTGTTCTCTGTTGACATACCATAAAGACTGCTGTGTATCTATCTCACAAACTGTTAGTACTCAAATCAGTCTATTTAAATAGATTGTGTGTCCTTTGGTTGCCTTTATGTTCACTCTTACTACAGAACAATAACTCTGCATATAAAAGTTCATTGTAACAGACCTGTTCTTACAAAGCATCTTTTAGCCTATAGCTCAGCTGTGCACAGAAAACATTTCTCAAACTGTGGATTGTGTTGGACACTGACATAAAAATCTTATTGTATGGGTCAGATACTGAAGCAGATTCATTCAATCTGAGAAGTTCAGAACAATTAATTGATTAATATTTCATCAATATTTTGTCTACTAATTATTAGTTGATACTTAATTATGTTAAAGTTCTTGTATTTCAAGTTTAATTGTGAGCAGACCCTTTCATTCTTATGAAGTCCTTTTGATTTCCATGTGGAAGCATCCCTGCACGTACCAATTTTGCTGTGTGGCAAAGTTTCCAGAGCAGGAATTTAGAACAGCTATGTAAGAAATGAAAATCCAAGAAATATTTCTGAATTGGATTACTCACTTTTTCTTGAGACTCTTCGTTTTTTGTCTATTATGGACTTTATTTGTTTTCAGGGTTGCTGTTTGTTTTCTTCTTGTGAAGACTATGAATTATAGAATAGTAAATAAGCACTTGCATTCTTTCCTTAAATCTGAAGCGATCATAAATCAACAATATTTTACTACATGCTTTTGTTTCTTTGATTATATTCATAATGGCTGTAAACCTGATGAAGAAACTCCTCTCTTCAAATATGCAAAATGCATCCTTATATTAAAAAATGGATACATATTTTCCTGTTTAGTGGATATACATAGCACATTTTTCTTTTAAGTCTTTTGCTTCAAATCTTTGCTATTTGTAAGCAGAGTATATGCTTACCTTGCATGATATAATGGGTTTTTACTCCTGTACTTTTCTTTTTTTCTTCTAGCCCAAAAAGTCCACAGCATCCTTTGATTCCTGTACATCATACATTTTTTTACCATATAGGCAGAAAACGAGGGGAAAAAAAACGTGCTTAATATAATACTTTTTCTGGTTGGTAGTTTGTACATAATCATTTTTAAAGAGAATCACCATGTTTTGAACTTTTAAAAATACATTTAATATGTTAAAGTTCAATTTCTAAGTCAACTCACTATTCATAAAGCAGTTCAATTTTTAAAATAGGTTCAACATTCAAACCTCTGCACATTGGTTCCACTTCAGCATGCCACAGAAACCTAATCCTCACAAAAATGCTATTTGATCCCAGGAAGAAAAAGGATAATGGATTGACCCTCTACATGAAACCATAAAACAGTGTTCTGGGTTGCTGCCATTCAGATGAATAGAAACCGGCAGCAATTCTAATACCTTTCTAGTTTCAATTTTCTTGCATCTTCAGGCATCATGCCGGAATGGTAAACATTTTAATGGTCAGACTCTGTCCACTTACACCATTACTATTTCCCTATTATCTCCTATTTTTTGTGTGAAACAGAAACGAAAAGGTGACAAATTGCTGCAAATGAAATGAATGGAGATGCCATTTGCGTTCACTTGAGTTGAAGCAAATCCTTTTTTTTCCCCATTTCTTTGTTGTCCTTCAGAAAGATCTCTTACAGCTGCTGAAAATCCATGCACCAGGCACTACATTTTGATAATGTAGCTGAAACCCTATGCATCAGTCTGTCATCAGTGCAATAATGCTAAACCTCTTTATACAGAGTCCATCACTTCTTTTTAAATCTAATTGATTCAGATTAATAGAAAGATTTCAGCTACACATGTTCTAAAAAGCTTTTTAAAATAATAATGAGTCACTGAAGAACCCAGAGCAGAGAAAACCTATGTAAAAACCAGTATGCTTATACAGTTGTACCTTTTCTATTTAACATAAATTTAACTGAGACACTCTCCTGGATTGTCCTGTATGAAAGATAAACTTGCATATTTCCAGTTCTTTGGCTAAAATGCAAATTGTGGGTGTCAAATAATCTTTAAATATAAGTGTGTGGTATATGTTCTTCATACACTCCTTCTCAACACCAAATTGTTTTAAAACATTATCCTTACTGGGCTTTCTGTCTCCTGTGCTAGAATTTCTCTCCTTTTGCTCCTGCTTGCCTCTGAGTTTTGGGAAGTAAGCAGTTGCTTTAAAACCAGGGTGATCAGTTAAGAAAACAAGATACTGCTAATTGCAACATGCAAGGAGTAACTGAGGAAGAATTCTGCTGTGCTCACTTTCTTCCTGTGGTCTTGTGGAGCTGGCTAGAGCTATTAGAAATTTCTTCTATACCACAAATATATACACAAAATTACTGATCAGACAGAAGTTCTGTAGATCCATAAAATTAATGTAAGATCCAGGAAAAAAAGCAATC
The DNA here is from genome assembly GCF_037038585.1 of Patagioenas fasciata. Lineage (NCBI taxonomy): Eukaryota > Metazoa > Chordata > Aves > Columbiformes > Columbidae > Patagioenas > Patagioenas fasciata. The sequence goes on along the minus strand of NC_092523.1, from coordinate 64,695,479 downwards.
CCAGAATAAATCTGACTTGCCGTAGATCAGTAGCGTCTACATTTTCATGTTAATGTGTTTTGGCAAATATTTTCTGACAAAAAAAAAATTCTAGACAGCTTTATGAGACAGTATACTGTGTGCTGCTCTCTGAACGCATCTTTGTTCTTGCATCTGTGATCTCAGAAGGACTAATGTTACCACTATGTGTGTGAGGGTCCGAGACAATCTTCTCTGATCTCACAGAGAGACCAACAATACTATACCTTTCATTTTTTAGAAATGGCGGTCAAATAGTTCAATGAATCAACAACATTCTCTTCCTTGCCCAAGACTCCTAGCCTGGCAAAATACTCTTAAATATGCCTTGATATATGAACAGAGATGCATATCACAGCTCTGTGACAGTAATTACATATATATCTCATCTTTTGCATGTGGAACTCAGAATATAATGTGTTTTAAGGTACCCTAGAGGCATGAATTTCTTACCTTGACGTAACTTCTGAATGTGTGACAAGCATGAAGGCGCTGATCCAAGTGAAATATCTTTATAAACCAAATTTCAACCCGATGATAAGCACTCTGCATTTTCTGTGGTATACATATTAAGTTTTCTGGGAAATAGAAAAAAAAAAAATCAAATAACACCCCAAGAGCACCTTTTATTGTCTTACAGACATTGAAAAGTCTCAATTTAGAGAAAAGTTCATACCACTTATAAACTAACCGTAGTTTCAAGCTGGAATGTTACGTATGAATATACTCCAAGGTTGTTATAATTCTGGTATGAATTTGGTTTCAAGTGTTGTGGATGGCTCATGAAATTAAATAGAAATATGGATCCAAGTACTCCTAGCCTTGCCAAAGTATCCAGATTTGGTTTGAATTTACTAGTTTGTTCTTTACTCTTAACTCAACCCTTTTTCTTAACCAAAACTTTCTCTTTTACTTAAGGTAGTAACATTAGTAGAATGTGCTAGAACAGAATTTTTCCCACATATATGCCTGTGTTTGCCTCTTTCAGGTTACTTGAACAATTTCTTACAATTTCATGCAATTAAAGCCACACTTCTAATCAATCAACTTGCAAAAGAGCATAATTTTAGTGTCACTGCACACTCACTTTAGTATTTAATTTGGTTGCTAAAGGTGGTTCTTTACTAACAATATTCACAAAATAAAAATGTTTTTTCCCATTCAGCTTTTACAGGAGGCAGATCCAAAAGAATAAACTGGGACGTTTGTAGGAAAAAGCTTGAATGACTCTAAGTGTTGTTCCTTCAGAGAAGTTTATAAGTATGTAAGTGTGGAGGATGAAAACTATAATAGTTTTCTCCTTGTTCCCTAGTGACTGCAGAGGATTTGCTATCTCTACAGATTTTGATTCTTCTATCGCATTTTCAGGTTTAGATGAAATCTCAAGTCACAGTAAATGTTCACCAAATTTCTCTTATGTTTATGGAGATTTCTCTATATTAATTTTCCTATTACCTCCTAAGCCTGTTCTGCCCTTTTTACAGTGAGAAATAGTCACTACCCAAGGTAGATAAGCTGACTGGCTGTGGAAGAAACCTTAAGCTGGATCCTAGCTAAACATCCTTATGCTGAAGGTTTATAAATTATTTTCATCCTATCTACTGTCTCCCCCAAAATATTTTTACTTTTTGGTGAACCAAGGTATAGATATTCTGCTGATTACAAGATAGGGAGCAAAGAATGTAGATACAGTGGAAATAATCAGGATGAGGTGCAGGTATTGATGCCAGAAGAGAAACAAAAAATGCACAGAATTTTAAGTCCATTGTAGTTTGCAAAATACACCTGTTTGAAAGCAATGTCTGGCTCTAGAAATTATTTATGTGTTTGCAGTCATGGAGTTTTATGGTACTGCTGCATACACCCAACTTGTCTATATCTTATGACTGTTACAAGCAAGATAGTATGCAATTCTGACATTTGTTCTGATGTGTAAAAGTTTTGTCTGTCCCCACTGGACTCTGTTGCTTCCCACTTTATGCCCCTGTGCTCCTGGGAAACTTTTGTTCTTAGCGGAAGTTCTGAACCTGACTCTATATTGCCAACCCTGACCTGCCAGCATATTTTGACACAGTCAGCAGTATTCTTCTGTGAGCGTGAACTCAGCTTTTCCTGTTTCAGTTTTTCACACCCACCTCACTGCCCCCGTATCTCTTCAGTGTTCCTTCAATATGTCCTTTAAAAGATTCTCCTGATTATCACTCAGATTTTCTAAAGAGAGTTCACAACAGATGACATCTCAGATACTTTTCATTTCTCCTTCAACATCTTGTGAATCTACAAGCACAATCTTGGCTTTTAGATGATATGCCAGCATTTACCATAAAGAATCAAAGTATCTGCAAAGCCTCCCCATTATCTTTCTCCAAGTCCTTCTTAAAACAGTAGGTGGGATCTAAAGGCACTTGTGTGGACATTGTTGTAACCCATAAAGTTAAAGCCTCCAACCCATTAAAAGCTGCTTCACTAAGTACAATTATAAGGAAAGAGTCAGCAGGGATTGTTTTTAAACCCTCTAATTTCTTATTCAGGAGATCTGAATTCTTCTGTTTAAGAAGTTTCTTGTTCTAGTATATTAATTTGTAAGTGTAAACTATCAGCAAAAATGTAACAGAACTAACTTTACTCATACACATATACTGCATACGCAGCCTTCTCTAGGAAATAAGGGCTGCAGGGGTCGTGTACAATTTCTTCTCTGTTTGTTGCATAATTCAGAAAATCTTAGTAATCCAAAACCTAAGCACTTTTATGAACTACCCTTCCTGGCGAGAAATACTTTCTGTATTTCAGTAATAGGCAAAAAATAAGTTTATAAAGTAACTGGAGATACAATCATAATTTAAGAACAAAGCCCAACAAAGGTTGTGGGTAGAACATTGTGTTCTCCAGAGTGAGTACTATTTTCCTTACTACCTTGTTTGCACTTTCAGTTGCTTTATATGCACATGACAGTGGGACCTGCAATTGAAAGCAGACAGCAAGATAAACGTGACCAATAATGCTGCACCGCTTTACTAATACTTTAATGAAGTTGGAAGATCAATTCAGTTTCTAGCTTTTCTCCGAGAAGCGATGCCCAATGAGATACACGGTGATCGATGCTGATCTCTTTAAACCACTAAAGTGTTAAAAAAGTTTGTGTGTTTTTTTTTTTTTTTTTTTTAACACAACTATGTGATAAAACCAGTTTCTGTTGATAAATCACAGTGATGTGGTTGTCCTAACGCTTACCTAAACCAGTGAAAAATGAAGTAATTAGTAAAAATAGAATGCAAATATTACTGAATGTTGGAACACTGTTCTTCCTATATTTCAGGTTAGATTTTCAGCTTCCTGTGTGACATTTACATGCACCAAGAGGAAAATAAGATGCATAAACTTAGTTTCTTCTCGTTGCCCGGTAAAAATGAATACGTGAACCAACAGAGCTGAAATGCCACCTGCTTTTAAACTAAGGCTGCCTTACAGGATAAAAGAGTATGATGAGTATCATGTATTTAGAGAACATTGCACTTATAATCCATATGCTACTTGGTGTCTTTGAACACACAAGGATGGAACAAGAAAACAAAAAGGGAGAAAAGTTCCTGTTCCAGTGCCAGTCTAATACTAATATGATAGTTCCTCACAGACTTTGAAGTCAGGCTGTTAAGACACAGCACATTAATTCTACATATTATGTCCAGGTCACAAGCCTGTATCAAATTCCAACTTATGCCCTTAATTTGTCCCTGACACCATTTTTTCAGGATTACTCTAATGATGTGATTTCAGTTCTGTATTCACAGGCAGTAAACTATTCCTCTCTCCTGGTAGAAAAGGATGGAGAAAGCACTGTGGGCCCTTTCTATGGAGTTTCCTTCCTCTTTACTCCTCTGAAGTAGGTTCACCCCTCAAATGAGTGATGTTGCTCTTGTCTGTTTTCTCTAAGCTAGTACTGCAGACCAGGACAGAAAGAGAGCTCTATTCAGTTGCAGCCTGTTACTGACTGAAAATGCATACACCTACAATTAATCAATACAATCTGTTCTTAAGAATATTTTTAGATCTTTTTTCTAGTATTAGTCTGATAACCACTTAATGTAGTCTGGTCTCATTTCAGACTAAAGAAATGCCTTAGTGCCTCTGGCTTGCATGAATCCTTCAGACAGTACTTTCCAGCCAAAATAAAAGTCTGAAGGGCAGTTATCATCAATGGAGGTATTATGGAATTATCTCATTTATCTTTTGCTTTCCATGCTGCCTTCCCACAAGTTATCAAATCAAGATGAGGTTTTGATCTTTTTCCACAAGTTATCTTCTGATAATCTGGGTTATCAAAAGGTGGTTTATTATCAAAAGCTTAAAGAGGAGGATCCTGAACTTCATTGCCAAATCACCACTTTCCTTTGATGGTGTATTTAATCTTTAGAAATCTTGATAATCGTCTCAGTATGTACAATGTTTTTTTCTCGGGAACTTGGGTCCGTTCAACCTTTTTCTCTTTTGTTACTGACAGAATGTGTATTTCTTTGATGTGATATAACTAAGCAGTAACTAGCAGTGTGTGTATTAAAAAAAAAAAAAAAATTCCAAAGAAAAAAGCCCAAAGCAAATTTAGTAAAGAACACACCTTACTGTACATGTTGCTTTGTTTGAAATCAGAAAAAAAAAAAAAATGACAGATGAAAATCATGTTACTATATATTGTAGGGGAAGATGCTCAGATAACGATGCTCATAAATGGTATTTAAACCTGTACATTTGAAAATATAGAAAATAATAATGCATATAATTGTCCTCTGTGGGTGGTTATTGTCTTATGGAGAAATAAATTGGAATTAATAGTTCAGAGAGAATATAATTTTATTTTTCTTCATTATCTGTTGAGATTTGGATTATATTCATACATGTCATTCAGTTTCTCTCAAAGTATACTGTTTCTGAACGGTAATCTTGTTAGAGAGGCCAAAGAGCAGTTTTTCCCAAAATAGGAAGTCAGTACACTGTGAATGTGGCTGGTTATATCACACAGAGTCAAATGCATCCAGGAGCTCCATGTATTTTTGTATAGTGTAGTGGGCTAGGTTCACCAGTGCCAACTTTGCAGGCACAAAGCTAGAAGTCAGAGATGCTGGTGGGTTTGTTCTTGAATACCCCTGATTATGTGGAGGACTAGTGTGGGAGCATTAGAGGGATTCATAAAATCATGTGATAGATAATTTAGGTTGGAAGGAACCTCAGGAGATCTCTAGTCCTTCCTCAGAGCAGAATCAACTGTGAAATCAGACCACGTTGCTCAAGCATTTATCTAGTGAGGTCTTGGAAGTTCTGAGGATGGAGACACAACCTGCCTGAGCAACCGGTTAAATTTATCCTGGAAGGAGCACTTGATTTCCAAGTTTGATCCACTGGTTCAATCTTAAATATTTATTTTGCCTTATTTTAATGAATCTCTTTTTTTGAAAAGTGGCAATTATTCCCCCCTTTATAAGCAACCGGATTATTAAAATCTTTCTTCCTGTTCACTTCTTAACTAAAACCAATAAATAACTGCTCAAGTTGGAAAGCATGTATATAAGAAATGGATGTAGTGACCATGACCCTTCCAATGGAATGAAATGTCACCTTTCTATCCTTGAATGATACTGTGAGACCCATCTGGAGTCCATTGAAACTCAGGAGTTTCAGTCCTGAACAATGATATTCCAGATTTTGTTTGCTAGACAAGCCTTCACACTATGTGAGCGAAGGGAAGAATAAGATTTTTTTTTTTTTGTTAGATACCAAATTTGATATCAACTACTACTTGACTGCAGAGAAACAAGAAGCCTCTTCACCATTTATAATGGGTCTCTGACATATCTTCAACACAATATTATTTATACTGTTAATAATTATCAGCTTAATCCAAGATTAAATATAGATTTAATCCTACTTTATCGAACATTTGGAATGTTTTCCTTTCTAAAATGGAAAAATAGATTAATTGGCTAAATACAGGGAAGGTTCAGACAAAGAGCTAGACTTTGTAAAATCTTTGCTTTGTTTTTACAGTATAGAACTTTGGTATTTGGGACAAAGAGCAGCACAGTTTGCTTAGCACAAAGGTCTGTTTTTACTAGCATGCAGGAGAGATTTGGGCAGAGATAAAATGCAATCACTGTGAAATGTCCCATCTCTGTATAATACATCTCAGTTAACAGCAGGGAGTCACAGTAGTTGAAGTAATTAGATAAGGCTTTGTTCCTTTCACCTCAAGGAGAAGCCATGTGGTGATGAAATATAAAAGAAAATTGCTAGACCATATGTATTCCAGTTCTCTATTTCCACTGGGTTATTTTCTTCTGTGTAAAATGCTTACTGCAGAATATTGATACCTATAACAAGGAACGTTTATACTTTGTTAGGTCAAAACTATAGGTATGCATTTGAACTTAAGCCTACATCATCATTGGCAAGTATGTAAACTGTTTCAGAATTGACTTATGGTAAGAAAATATGCAGAATTATGCTGCTTCCCGTAGACAGATTCTGCCACAGTTTCCTAAGTGAGAGTCAAAATGCATCATTTTTTGATATATTTCCCAGTAGATTCAGGATTGATTTGTATCAAAATATTTTTGCAGCAAACCTGTGACTATGAGTTCATGAAAAGTCCATGTAAATCAAAGCAAACATTTAAAAAATAAGCCAATTATACATCAAGAGGAATTCCTCACTACTCAAATTGTTATACTAAAAAGGAAAGGAATAAAACCAGAAAAAATATCAAGGGAATTGGGTGATGTTATCTTTTGTGTTGCAGTTTCATCAGTGAAAGAGGATTCTGTTTTCCAAGCTAGCTGCTTGGAGCTTCACTCACAGATATCCTTTAGGTTCAGACCCAGAGGACACAAAGTCTTTAAGTCAAGGAGTGAAAAAGAAACTTAACAAGGTCTAAAGAGAATACAGTAATCACTACTTGAGATGAGGAAGAAAGGCAAGAAATTATTATGTGCCCCACTGTCAAGCAGATAAATTGAAATAACAAAAGCAGCAACAACAATAAAAATTAAAAAAAAAATTACTATTATATACATAGTTGTAAATTTTTAAGCTCCGGAGAAAAGCAGGAAAACAAATTAGTGACAGCAAGGAAAGTAGAAGCCATGATGTTTCTCATATGGTAATATCAGCTCTGTGCAGCTGCTTGAAAAATTTACATGTAATATCAAGGAAAGAACATCTGCTGCTCAGTATGCAGCAGACCACCAAAGCTGCTGTAGAGGAGAGGTGGGAGGAATGGATGGATAGGAACTAGATCTTGATAAGCAGAACAAGAAGTGGCATCCCACTGAATGGCATGACCTCTATTATCACTTTCTGAGTCATTTACTCCCGCTTCTCAACCAACGGTTATCATTCATGATGATAGAAACAGCTGCCATAGGCAAGTTAACTTACTAGTAAATTTGCTATAACGGGTTAATTTTCACTGAACTAATACTTTCCAGAACATACAAAACATGTAATTTCAAGGTGACAAACTCTTTTATGGGAATACATTGTCTAACACCAACTCCCAACAGCTACCCAACTATATGGAGAAGCAAGTAGATTTAAGACTGTGTCAAATAACAAGTGTGGAGAAGAATGACGCTACCAAAGTAAATGTGTAAGGATCCATTTGTGACTATTCACATGTAATGGAAGAGATGGGAGTTAGCATAAAAAGCTATCGCTTCAGGCGTGTTTTTTGTTGTCTGAAGGAGTTTTTATTTGAAATTATTTATTTATTTTATTTATGTTCAGCTCAGTAAATTCTTTCACTCTTAATGGTTCACTACACTGAACAGCAAGAAATTATAGGATAGAGTTTTCAAACGAACTTGCTGTCTGTACAATGCAAAGAAAAACATGTGGGTTTTCTTTTATAAGTATCTTGACAATTCAGAAATTCAGTATTAAGAGCACATAAATTATTATTTACAATTTGTATGGTTTGTTTCATAAATACGTACAGGCATACACTGTTAGAAAACCTTTGTTTTTAAGAGTAATATGCTATGGTTTATTTTAAATTTTATTTCCATTAATTTCACACACTTACAGTATTCTTCTTTCTATACCATCTATATTAAAAGCAAAATAATATTACTTGTAATTTCAGAAACCCATTTACAATGCAGGTGTACTCAAAAGATAGGCTGCATTTGGTTTGAGAGGAGCACAATGATCTAATAATAATTTAAAAATCTGTGATACCATCTGTGCAAAAGCCCTGATAGAGGCTCTGCTTTAGCACAGTATGGCTTGCTTGTAACGTGATTTGGTGTCTTTAGTGGGCAGATGTTTTTACTAGTTTTGCTATCAAAATATTTTATCTCTGTCCTCTATATTATATGCATGGAGGTCCATTGCTGGAAAAAGAGTAGTGAACACAGTATTGCTGTTATAAAAAGGCTTTGTACTTGCTGTGTGCAATAATTCTGATTAATAGATTCAGTAGAAATAGAGGGAACAAACATTACAGTATCATCTGTAGAATTATTTCAGGTATAACATTATGAAATACCAAATGCGGTTATTGGTAGTAGAGGGATCTAATACTTTTGCTTATTTAATCAGTAAATAGAAACATTTCTAGAAAGATTCTTGCAGTTGTTTGTGTCAGTCACTTCCACTCAACTATTGTTTTGCAGAAACTATTTCTGATTTTGAACAATGAACAAAAGTGTTCGGAACCTATTCTCTCTTCTTCCACACACATATAAGCCCATGAGTGCAAGTTTGTGTGAAGTTAGAGCGTTAGTCACAATGTAAATATGGTTGTATTATAGCTCATATAGCATTTCAGCTTATTCTAGCAATAACAGCTACTGAGTACTATAGAGCTCTACTACCTGTATGTTCACAGACAATTTTTGCTTGGACAGCTGGGGGACTTTTATTCATAAAACTCCTGCCAGATACTTCTTCTACTTGTATTGTCTTAGCCTGTGAGCATGTCACAGGAGAACCTCAGAGATGAGTGAATTTCTGAGTCTTCATGGCCTGATGAGTGGACTGGGGAGAAGGCAAGACAGGGAGAAGGAGAGAAGGGGAAAAAAAATAACTATGTGTTAAGGTAGACACATTTTAATCTTCTTCTATGCATTGTACATAAAATCAAGAGGTTAGTGGGGTCTTGTTCCCAGACTGTCCTCTCTTTTGTGGAAAAAAGGACAGGAGATGATTCTTGGTTGTCTCTGGACCTGCGCAGCAAGGAAGACTGGGAAGAGATGGGTACCATAGAAGAAGAATGGAATCTAAACATTCACAAATACTGTCTACTGGTAACTCTTCAGTGTGTTTTATTTAGGCTTAGATCTGAAATATTCTCTGTTGCTGCATGAAATACCCATCCCATGGAAAAAGAAGGCTTTCCAGAAATTTATGCATCCTGTTGCGTAGTGCGTTATGCAAGTTTATATAAAAAAAAACACTGTGAAAGAGGTTTATATAAAAACACTTTTCAAAGGTGGGTCACATAAGAGACTCTGATAGGCAACTTCTCATTAATATTTGCCTCTTCTGAGTCATAATTCATTTTGTCACGGACTATAGCAGCAGTACTTCGCTTTTATTCAAACAATAGCTTTGTTGGCTGTTCAATGTTTGGAGTTATTTCATTGTAAGGGTCACTTTGTGTCTCCTTTGTCACCATGACCTTCAGATTATGTCTCTACTTTTTCCACTTCAGTCTAACATCCTGCTTTCATTTACTTGATAGTTCCATGGTTCAATAGCACTTACAGAGATGTTGACAGCAAATGGAAAAGTTTGAAAATACTCTTGTTTAAAATAATACCTTCTGTGCATACTATATACCAAATTTATTTTATTTCTTTTCGCTTTTCAAAATACAATTACTTAGAATGACAGGCTTTTTTGGGTTCTTCAGCAACTATTTCTTGCCTTTTCTTTCTTCTTTTCCCCCCCCCCCCCCTCCTTCTTTTCTCACTTCTGTCCAAGTGATTCATGTCTTAGGCTACGCTGAAGTCAGTCAGTCTTCTTCCTACTAGAAGTTAGTAAATCCAGCTTTGGGAGGAAATGCTAATATCTTTCAAAGATGTTTTAAGTATTACATACTCTGCTCACTGCCATGAGAGCACAGTCTGGGGAAGTGACCATTGTGAGCTTATCTCTGCATCTTGATAGTCCCTAGCTGCTGTTTTGTTCTGTAGGATCTGTTTCTTCTCATCCGTGCTATCCTCCAGCCTCTGCTGACAAATACTCCAGGGCTCAGGGAAGCAAATTTAGCTTGCAGATCAGATGTTGGCTCACACAAATGTTCTCACTTACAGATTCATGGGATAATGGGTGCACGAAAATATACCTGTGCGGACTGTACAGTTTAACAGAAATTAAGAAACTTGCTTGAACTGAGTGCTGTGCTATACATTCACTTGAACAAAGTGATTGTAACACTGGATTAGTTCTTCAGCATTTTTTTATTGCTCAAGAAATGTGTTTCAGTGTTCTTTCTGAAGCATATGCATGCAACCCAGAATGTAATGATTTTTCTTTTTAATTAAATTAAAAATATTTGTGACATGATCCTCTGACAGATATGACACAACACGGAACATCTTGTACACTTTTGGTAATATTTGGTTACTTTCCCTCAGTTTCATTTGATGATAGTCTGGGCTGTTTTGGTCAGAATAACTATGTGTTTAACCTTTGTGCTCCCCACAGTAAAGCACTCTAATATTAGAGAAATCTAATTTGGGTACTCCGTGCTGTCATGTTTGATTGTGACTCTTCTTTTCTTGACAAACTTGGAACACACAGCCTAAAACATCTCTTGTTGCATTTCTTAATTGTGTTTCAACCCATTTCAGTCAAGGATCAGAGCAGGGCACTCAGGTGAATTTGCTTTATTAAAAGTTTATAATGACCTTTATGTAGCTAATGCAAGTGAGTTTCATTGAATCTGGTTTTATTTGACCCGTCACTAGCATTTAACGTATTGGATCAGGCAGAGAGAATGCTCTTACAGTACCCTGGCTGTCATCAGTATTTGATGTCCAGGGTAGAGCACTCTCTTCTGTTGCACTGTGTCTTTATTAACCTGTGTTTCAGCTGATTTACTCTGGTAGGAGGGGACTGCTGGGTGTTACATTTGTTGTTTCAGTGTTTGTTGTTGTCATTTTAGGACTGCTTCTTTCTACCAGCCTTTTCATGCATTGGTTCATTCCTATGGCTTATGTTATCGCTTATACACAGATGACATACAGATCCATAATTCCTGTTGGTGTTCTCAGATTTTGCCTTTGTATTTCTCAGCCTGCATCATCTCCATAACTGGATGCATACTAATCTTTTATTACAAACAAAGAAGTCAAAAAGGATTCTTTTTAATCCTGTTGTTTAGGGTTTTTTCCTCATCAGTACTTCATGTCTCAAATATTGCTTCTTTTGACTACTTCTACAGGACTGTAGGAGAGTTTTAAAGTGTTCATTATATAATTTATTGTATAATCAACATCTTACAGATCAAAACTAGATTTTTCTTACAGATTGAATGCTCTATGTATATGCAGAACTTCAAATCTTTTTATGTTTTTACTGTTTATATTACAAATAAAAAACACCCCAGAAACAACGGGTACCAGGTCTCTGCAAGTCAGAGCGTGAGTTTTATTATAAGACTACTGCTTCTCAGTCCGATGACCTAAATTTTAGATTGCAGCAAATACAAAATCCACTGCCCGCTTTTCTCCATGTGCAATCACATTTATATGATTTGAGTTCTTTTTGTAGACTTGCCCAGAATATCAATTCTGTTTATACATTGTGCCTACTATTTTCTAAGCTGTAGGAGCTATAAATAGAGTAAAAAATGTTATTTGAATAGATTTTTCCTCTTTGGTATCTTCTATATTATATTGTACTGACTTCTGATAACACCATTTGTCAACTTTAAACGTACTTCTACTTCTGATTCAAACTTGATCTTCACTTAATTTTTACAGAATATCTGTCCTTTTGTTACATACTATTTATATTTTTTTGACTTGATACATGTTCTTTATGCTTTATGTTAAAAGTGTTCATTTGATAAGACATAGTCACAGATTGATAACATTGTCATTGCTTTACACTGTTGACAGTAATGTGAATAGGTATTTTGATTTTCTACTGATGCCATAAATACACATAATTACTACAATGGCATTAATAGTTTCCTATCTACAAGGAACTATCCCCTCTGATGTTTTTATAAGTGGTATGTAGACATGCGGTAGTAGCAGCTAATCTTGTGCTAGAATTATGGTGAAGGCAGCACCAGTGTGATGCTTGTGTTGAGCTGGAGAGACAGCTTCAGGAGGAAAAAGCAAGAAAATGATTAAAAATTAGGCATAGTTTGAGGGAATTTCTCTGTATTCACAAGTCAGACATACAGTTACAGATCAGGCTAAAAATCTAGAAGTCATTGGACCAGATGGCGTCCAGTGCAGGGAGCAAGTGAGATAAGGAACTACTAGGATGAAGAGGTTTATTGCTACATGAGGTAAGGAGCAATATCATTAATTTCACTGCAGCCAGCAATTAATGAAGGACTGGCCTTTTGCAGATTGACAGTTGTAGCATGTATGCCCCAAAGTTAATTTGACTAACAGGCTTCTATGTGCTCTCATTTTATTTTTGCCTTTCTTAGATACAGATAAGACATTGTTTCTTATGTATGTATTAAAGTCCTTTTCCCATGTGCCTTTTTTTTTTTCCTTTATTTCATATTTGCAATGTCAGCTGTTTAAATTCCTCAATGCAAGGCCTTCAGGTGGTTGTGGTTTTGCTTTCTTTTAGTTCCATTTATACTTCTTAATCCTAATATCACTGTGGATTATATTCTTGGTCGTATGTTATTATTATTTTTCTTAGTTTATTGTTAACTAATAATGTCCTTAATGAACACAGAAACAGTATATTTAGTTTGGGGACTGTAACTAAATTGACTTTGTCTGTATATCAGTGAAAATCTGGCATCTTTCTTCATTCTCCATCTTTACATTTTATGGTTTCAGAGACTTCTGCTGTTCGTTAAATCTCCCTCCAGAGTTACAGCTCAGCTTCAATCTTGATAATTTTCTGTTGATCTGTACACTTTGAGATTTCCAAAATATATGCCTGTTTTCATTCCGCTTTTGGAAATAGTTTTATATCCTTCTGCAGTTGATGCCTTTCTCTTTACATTGAGTTCTGTTGCTCAAGCTGGAAATTCCTAGCAAGTTTTTAACGTTTCCCTTAAAAAACCTTTGTATTCTGCTGTAGTTGAGGACTTGAACTCTTTAATCTTATTATCTTTCCTAACTAGTTACCCAAGTTTGTCCTTTTGAAACTCACTCGTTAGTTAACCAAATCATCCCGCAATCCACTTGCCCAATTATCATATAGTACTGAAAATATACTAAAGTAAAATAAAAACAAAGGCTTCTCCTGCATTTGTGGTTTTTTTGTCACTGTTAACTCACTCATTAGCAAATTTTCCTTATTAGTAACTCTTAGAAGTTTTGCAGTCCTTATTGACAAAGGTGAGGCCAACTGTAGGTGCGTATTTCCAGTATTTCTCTATCTTATGCTGTTACAGACATATCTATTGTACTGAAATCTGAAACTTTGGATCTGGGCTTCTGGATTTCTAACTGCAACCCTAAGAATTTCAAGCATTGACATTTTAAGCACATAAAAATAAAAATTAACTCAGAAAAAAATCCCACAAAAACAAACAAACAAACAAAAAGCAAAACAAAAAAAAACTAAAACCAAAACTTGTAGGCTTGCAGTAGTGAAAAAGACTTCTGAGATGTTTTTATTGACATGACATTATGAGAAAGAACTATTACCTCTGAAGGAGTGTGCAGATAAAGTTCATGATACTTAAAGTCCTTTACAATGTTTATAAATCTAATCAAAATTTGAATTTTGTGGTCAGTGAAGTCTTAGAGAAATAGCCAATATATTGCAGTAACATTTGATATTGTGCGTATTAGAAGGCATAAAGGGACAAGTAGTGTGATGGAGTAGTCACTATTAACAAATGTCATGAACTGCTGCTTTCTGTCCATATTTTAAAAAGGCATTATCGGTTGTAAAATTGACAAATGTTGACACCGTAGTACCTGCTACAGTAGAAACACTTTTTTCTTCTTAGTACAACATTTTTAGAATACACTATCCTTTTATATTGAAGGATTGAAAAAAATCCAGGACAGAGCAGTCCTTGCACTTGATGACAAAAATATTATCAGTGGAATAACAGGATAATTTCTTGCTCTGCAATTTCAGAGAATTCTGTAAAGAAAGGCATAGAAAGTTAATTACTTCAGTGATATTATTTCTCAACTGCAACACTTTTCATGTTTTCTGATTTATCTAACATGTGCCTCCATTACATCTTTCTCAGTCATGACATTTTGCAGAGCAATTAAAATGTTGAAGGAACCTAGACGACCCAGGCATTTTTTCAAAATTCTTAAAAACATGCAGCGTTGGCTGTGGGAAGTGTTATGGCACTAGCCATTTTATCATCAGGGAATGTTTATGTCATTATAAGGGAATTCTAGGCACTTTTACCTGCTCATTTCTGTAGTGTGGACCACTCAGACTTAGAAAATTAATTTTTATATCAAAACAGGAAATGAAGACAGTATATTCCACCTAAATGTCTCTGCCTTAGTGTAAAGCAAAAGCTGTGAATGTTTGAATATGACACCATTTTAGACCTATGAGCAGATATGATGGACAAACATGATAGGCCAAGCTCACAAAAAGAACTGGACGTAAGATGTTGGGTGCCAGTTCAATGACAGGGAGAGCGTCCTGTGACACTGCTGTGCTGAAGCAAGGTCATGCATGTGTTTACTTTTCCCTTATAACCTGAGAAGTCTCAATTGCAACAACTAACGTGTACTGCCTTGTTTTGAAGCAATTTTTTGTCACTGCAATTCATCTGCTGCATGCTTAATTTTTTCTTGAGAGTTAAGTGCTTTTGAAGTCCTCAAAAGAGCTATAGTGATTATATCCTAAATGAAGGGATCAGGAGTCCTTTCCAGCTCTTAAGTCTTGGTACTCGTGTTATTTGTGTCCTCAATATGTGTTAGGATGAAATCTGATTGTGCAGCATTGGCAGGCAGGAGAACATGCCAATTTTCTTGGGAAGGGCAAAGAAGCCCCAGCGCACTCAAGAGCTGCAGACAAATTCTTGGGTGAAGGGATGCAGGCACAGATAACTGATGGGGGTGTTGCTGATTCCAGATAGGACAGTACCATAGAATCATAGAATGTCCTGAGTTGGAAGGGACCCACAAGGATCATGAAGTCCAATGCCTGTCCCTGTATGTGACAACCCCACAGTTCATACCATGTGTCTGAGTGAGTTGTCCTGTCTCTTTTTGAACAGTCAGGTTTGGGGTCATGACTGTCTCCTTGTGGAGACTGTTCTAGTGCTCCACCACCCTCTGAGTGAAGAACCTTTTCTTAATAGCCAACCTAAGCCTCCCCTGGCACATCTTCTTTTCATTCCCTCCAATTCTGTCATTGGTCACTAAAGAGAAGAGTTCAGTGCCTGCCCCTTCTCCTCCCCTTGTAAGGAAACTAGACTGCGATGAGGTCTCCTCTTAGTCTCCTCTTCTTCAGGCTGAACAAACCAAGTGACTTTAGCTGTTCCTCATACAGCTTTCCCTCCAAAACATTCACCAACTTTGTAGCCCTCTTCTGGACACTCTCCAGTAACTTAATATCTTTTCTTATCCTGTGGCAACCGGAACTGCACACAGCACTACAGGTGAGGCCGCACTAGTGCAGAGTAGAGCAGGGCAATGACCTCCCTCACCTGGCTGGCAATGCTGTGCTTAGGGTAACTGGTTGTGGCAAAGGGACTGCTTTATGTCGCTAAACAGATGTGATCTCAGACAGGCCGTGTAAAAGGCCAAAGCAAACACCATCCTGTGTTTTCTCAACAATCCTTTATTGTCAAGAAAAGTAATTAACACAAGTGCAGCTGGAAAACTTACATGTTGCACTGAAACTGTAATGATGACATGAGCTTTTCTCAGGTATCACAGTATCACAGTATGTTTGGGATTGGAAGGGACCTCAAAAGATCATCTAGTCCAATTCCCCTACTGGAGCAGGAACGCCTAGGAGAGGTCGCACAGGAATGCGTCCAGGCGGGCTTTGAATGTCTCCAGGGAAGGAGACTCCACAACCTCCCTGGGCAGCCTGTTCCAGTGCTCTGTCACGCTCACTGAGAAGTTCTTTCTCAAATTTAAGTGGAACCTCTCGTGTTCCAGCTTGATCCCATTACCCCTTGTCCTATCATTGTTTGCCACCAAGAAGAGCCTGGCTCCACTCTCATGGTACTCACCCTTTCTGTATTTATACATGTTAATAAGGTCACCCCTCAGTCTCCTCTTCTCCAAACTAAAGAGCCCCAGCTCCCTCAACCTTTCTTCATAAGGGAGGTGCTCCACTCCCTTAATCATCTTTGTTGCCCTACGCTGGACCCTCTCCAGCAGTTCCCTGTCCTTCTGGAACTGAGGGGCCCAGAACTGGACACAATATTCCAGATGGGGTCTCACCAGGGCGGAGTAGAGGGGAAGGAGGACCTCTCTCGATCTACTAATCACTCCCCTTGTAATACACCCGAGGATGCCATTGACCTTCCTGGCCACAAGGGCATAGTGCTGGCTCATGGTCATCCTGTTGTCCACTGGGACCCCCAGGTCCCTTTCCCCTACACTGCTCTCTAATATGTAATTTCCCAACCTATACTGGAACCTGGGGTTGCTCCTTGCCCAGATGCAGGACTTGACACTTTCCCTTGTTAAATTTCATCAGGTTATTTCCCGCCCAACTCTCCAGCCTGTCCAGGTCCCGCTGGATGGCAGCACAGCCTTCTGGTGTGTCAGCCACTCCTTCCAGCTTAGTGTCATCAGCAAACTTGCTGATAGTACACTCAATTCCCTCGTCTAAATCATTAATGAATATCTTGAATAATATTGGCCCCAGTACTGACCCCTGAGGCACTCCACTAGATACTGGACTCCGCACCATTGACCACCATTCTCTGGCTTCTCTCTTGAAGCCAGTTTGCAACCCACCTCACTACTCTATTGCCTAGACCACACCTCCTCAATTTAGCTGTGAGGCTGCTGTGAGGGACTGTGTCAGAGGCTTTACTGAAGTCAAGGTAGACCACATCCACCGCTCTGCCATCATCCATCCACCTTGTTACATTCTCATAAAAGGCTATGAGGTTGGTCAAGCATGACTTACCCTTGGTAAAGCTGTGCTGACTGCCCCTAATGACCCTCTTATCCCTGATATGCCTTGAGATGACACCAAGGATAAGCTGTTCCATTACTTTCCCAGGGACAGAGGTGAGGCTGACCGGTCTATAATTACCCGGGTCGTCCTTCTTGCCCTTTTTGAAGACTGGAGTGACATTTGCTTTCCTCCAATCCTCGGGCACCTCTCCCCTTTCCCAAGACTTGGCAAAAATGGAGAGCGGTCCAACAATGACTTCAGCCAGCTCCCTCAGCACCCGTGGATGCATCCCATCTGGACCCATGGATTTATGGATGTCCAGACTATTTAATTGCTCCCTAACCCAGTCCTCATCGACTAAAGCAAACTCCTCCATTGACCTGGCTTCATCTGGGGTTTCAGGGGTACAGGGTTCCCCAGGACAGCCTCCAGCAGAGTAGACAGAGACAAAGGAAGGCATTCAGCAATTCTGCCTTCTCTGTGTCTTCTGCCACCAGGGCACCCACCTCATTCATCAGTGGGCCTACATTGTCTCTGGTATTAGTTTTATCTGCTATGTATTTGAAAAAGTTCTTTTTGCTGTCCTTGACCCCTCTCACCGGCTGTAATTCTAAGAAGGCCTTGGCTATCCTAGCTGCCTTCCTACATCCTCTAACAGCAGCCTTATATTCCTCCCAAGTGGCCAGTCCCTGCTTCCATGACCTGTAAACTCTCCTCTTCTGCTTGAGCATACCCAACAGATCCCTATTCAACCACACAGGCCTCCTGGCTCCCTTCCTCGACTTCCTTCACGTGGGGATGCTCTGATCCTGAGCGTGGAAGAAGCAGTCTCTGAATGCAATCCAGCTCTCTTGGGCCCCTTTTCTTCAAGCAGTCTTGCCCATGGGATTTCCCCCAGCAATTGCTTGAGAAGGCCAAAGTTAGCCCTGCTAAAGTCCAGGGTTGCAATTCTACTTGCTATTCTGTTCCTGCCACACAAGATGCTGAACTCCACCATCTCGTGGTCACTGCAACCCAGGCAGCTCTCAACCTTTACTGCTTTGACCAGACCCTCTTTGTTAGTGAGGATGAGATCCAGCAGTGCACCTCTCCTAGTTGGCTCCTCCACCATCTGCATGAGGAAGTTATCATCAATGCACTGGAGGAACCTCCTGGACTGTGGCTGGCTGGCTGAATGGTCTTTCCAGCAAACATCAGGGAAGTTAAGATCACCCACAACAACCAGGGCCTGTGACTGTGAGGCCACTCTCAGCTGCGCATAGAAGGCCTCATCAACTTCCTCAGCCTGATCTGGTGGCCTATAATAGACACCTACAACTGTATCACCCCTGCCAGCCTGCCCCTTGATCCTGGCTCATACACTCTCAACTCGCTCATCATCTGCTCCTGGGCAGAATTTAGTGCATTGCAGTTGCTCTCTCACATAGAGAGAAACTCCACCACCACGCCTGGCTGGCCTGTCTTTCCTGAAAAGGGCGTAGCCATCCATGACTACATTCCAGTCATGTGAGCTGTCCCACCACGTTTCTGTGATTGCCACCAGATCATAATCTCCCGACCGAACACAGGATTCTAACTCCTCCTGCTTATTCCCCATGCCTACGCGCATTGGTGTACAGGCATTTCAGGGAGCGAGCAGAGCACACCAATTTCTCCCTAGGGGCACAGGAGGTCACCCGGTCCTCATCCATTTTAGAATGCTGCCCCACTGGGGCAAGCCCTGCTACAACCCCATCCCCCTTCAAGCCTAGTTTAAAGCTCTCCAAACAAGCCCAGCCAATTCCTGCCCCAGCATCATTTTGCCCCTGTGAGATAAGCCTTTCCCGCGTAACACTGTCCGGACTGGAGTCTTATAAAACCAGCCATTGTCAAAAAAACCAAAGCCCTGCCAGTAGCACCAGTCTTGGAGCCAACCATTTAGAGATTGAATTTTCCCATTCCACTCCACGTTGTCACTTGAAGAGGGAAGGAGTGAAGAGAAGATCACTTGAGCCCCTGAGTCTTTCACCATCCTTTCCAAGACCTTGAAATCGTTCTTCATTCCCCTCAGACTACGGGAAGCAGCTTCCTCCCCATCTGTCTGGAAGACCAGCAGCGGGTAGTAGTCTGTCGGGTGCACAAGTCTGGGGAGCTCTCTAGCAATATCCTTGATCCGGGCTCCAGGTAGACTACAGACTTCCCTAAGATGAGGGTCAACCCTGCATATTGGGCCCTCTGTTCCTTTCAGAAGGGAATTTCTTATTACAATCATCCTTCTTTCTTTCTTATCGGAGGCAGTCTTAAGTTGTGTAGTCAACCGCCTCTTCCTATGTGATCTTGTAGGCAGGCTTGGCACCACCTCCTCACCTACCTCTTCTTCAAGATCCAGGGCCCCAAACCTATTACGGAGGGGCACCTGGGGAGGCGAAGCAGGCAGGGAGAGGGGCTGCCCATGATGCCAAACTGGAATACACTTCCAACCCTCATCTTCTTTTAGGTCACTTATCTCTGCCTGAGAGTGACAAGGGTGAGGCTGTCTCAGGACCTCCACCTCTGTCCGAGAGGGCAGGAGGTCTATCTCCTTTTTGGGAGTACCTCCCTGGGGCCTTTCTGACTGGCATGTCAGGGTGCTACTCCACCAGTCGATCTCCCTTTTGCACTCCCTGATGGACCTCAGCGTCTCAACCTCCTCAAGTTCCACAACCATGTCAAGCAGATCTTGCACCTGCTCACACCTCACACAGGTGGAGTGCTGGCCTCCCTCCCCCGGCAGCAGCAGGCTCTGGCACTCCCTGCAGCCGGAGACCTGAACAGCCACCGTTCGGGACAGAACCTCAGTCTGCGTTGCCACAGTCTTTTTGAGACAAGCTCTCCTTCTGGAGGCGACCATGCCTATCAGCAGTCTGGGACGCTGGCAATAAGTCAGAGGGAATGACAAGCAACAAGTGCTCTCTGCACCCTGCTGCACAAGCTGCAGGTGTCAGTATATGATAGGAATTAATTAATAATAAAAACATGCAGATAAGACATGAAACAGAAAATGCTTTTATTAAGAATCTACAGCTCTTAACACATAGCAGGTTTTTGAGAAATTTTGGCAATCTACAAGCTGGATAAGAAACACTCAAGTGGATGGTCCCTGTAGTCACTGCACTGGCTGTTTCTTACTGTATTTTCTGCTTCCTTGAAGTCTCTGAGCCCTCTCACTCCATATACCCACAAAGATATTCTTCTTGTTGCTTAATGGATCCCAAGGGCATCTTTATGGAGTTACAGATGTCTGATACGCAAACAACACGTGATCAAGTCTGTTCCTAAGACATTGTGGGAGTGAGTTGTAAAGCTTGCACAGTTTACCAAAAGTGCACATTTTATATATCTCTTGGGTTTAGCTAGCTTTAGGATTTTTGACTGTATTATTTTTTGCAGCTGTTTTATCTCAGTCCCAAAAACCTCTTTGTCTAGCCTTGCTTCCTTCTGTGAGTGCTGGTTCTTATCTACTGTCATATGATCATATATTCGGAATATATGATGATCATATATTCGGAAAAGGACACACTAAAAAATAATGAGTATTCTCACATGAGGAATGGGAAAAAGAAGGGAAATGTTGTAGACTACCCCTTGGGAATACAGGAACAGATGAGGGAAAAAAAAACCAAGTTTTAATTGCAGGGGACACATCATCGCTGGCTGGGGTAAAGCAGGAATATTGAGGGATAGGAGTATAGGATAGTTACAAGGTCCTGTTAAGGCAAGACCAATGTCAAGCCCATTTGAAGAGAAGAGATTAAAAGTAGTGAAAAAGAGCACAAAGGAAGGGATTTGATATCCAAGCAGGGCAGCAAAGGGCAGAAGCTTTTTGAGCAATGAGTCTTTTATTCTGTGGCTATATTAAAGAAAAAATTTCTCAGAGGGGAGCGAGAAGAATATCACTATGATATCTTATTTTTAAGCCACATAGTCCTTTACAATCTGCTACCTTCTCTCTCCCTCTCTTCTTAACAATAGCTCAATCTATTATGAAATTAAAAATAATATATTTTTAATACCAAATTCAAAAGGGAGTACTTTGAGTTTTCTGGATATAAGTCTTATTTTTACTGCTTGAGTAATTTCTAAATTTTGCCCAGTGTTCACAAATATTTTTACAAAATTGAGTGTTACTACAGATAATGGACTATTACTGGGAAGAAAATCTTTATGTTAATAATGCTTTCAATATTTGATGCCCTACGGGCACCCAATGTTTCATGAAAGATAAATAAAATTTAAATAGATTATTTATGCAATAAAAAAAATATTATCTCAGTGCCATGATGTATGGCATATATTCCACTTCAGAGGAAAGTTCATATATCATACATATCACATAGAGCTCTGCTCATGAATTATTTGTTTATTTTACAGCACACATGCAGTACAATCCAAGTTACAGTTGACATATTAAAGCACTGCTGTGCATAGAGATATTACCTATGAAAGAAATTTTATGCAGTCGTAAGTTGACAACAGGGCCTGGTTTCCCTCTCTCTTTGAGGCAGAAGAATAGTAAATAAGGTTAAACCTTGATGAAAGCACTAAGAGTTGTAATTCCAAAGCAGTATCCTCCCTGTAGTTTTATCTGGTTAGGTTCTCATACTGGTGTTATATCTTTCTATTCAAAGCTAGTGTTCACCTCATCTTAAAAAGATGGTGTGAGACTTGACCTCTTCTGCAGCTCGTTTCCACAAGTGAGTAGGGAATCATCCTGTACTGTGCTGTAAAATTTGAAGGCTTTGTATTGCCACTGCATTTTGCTGGTAACTGCAGAGGTATCGTATGGTCATATGATGTCAGAATTAACACCCTGAGTAAGTGACTGGTACCTCACTGCACTTAAGCTTGTACTTGTTACCAACTTCATTGTTTGCATGCTTTCATCTGTGGAGTCAGAGGTATAATCTCAGTGACACTGCTGTCCATGAATGTTAAATGAATTATACCTTGAATAAATAATTAGAATATATGCACTAAAATAAAGTCTTAGTTATGGAAACACTAGTTACTTTCCACTTCTTACTTTTGAAGGAAAAGGAAAAAAGTATTTAAAGCTTAAGCAGATTAGCTGGTTAAAAGGAACCCAGGGAACAGGCAGTATCAGATGCCTGGAACAAACTACCCTGCTGTCCTAGGTGACAGCAAGTTTTGCTGAAGCTTTGGAAACCTGGGTTTAAACAGAAAGATGGGAGCTTTATTTGCATGCATGTTTCATTTCGTTGCAAACTGTCAGGAAGGTATATGTATGCAAAGTGTTATGGAAATGTCTATTCAGTCATTTATAGATGAAGTTTTCAAATTTACATACTTAATTGCAGGGACTACGGAAGTGAATGCCAATGCACAAAATCAAGAATTATTATTGCAAAAGGGAAAAAGCATAAAGAGTAACTGTGTGTATATGTACAGAATTGATAAAATACTTGATTTATTGTGGTTATTCATTTTGCCATGTTACATGAAAAAGGACAAAAAATTCTTATATTGTGGATTTCTTAGTGACAACATAAAAAATAGTTGTTAATTAGTTTAAAATATTTTTAGTACCTTCAAGTGACAATTGTGTATTTGGTATGTATTATATACATACAAATATTGTCATGGTAACTATCCAGCCTCCACCCAGTAAATACAAACCAACCTTCTATATTGAAATCCTGGCTTTGTTATAGTCACTGGGAGGATTGACACAGCTGCAGTAGGATGAAGATTTAATCCTCAGTCATCTTCCTGCAAAGAAAGAATATAGTTAATGATACTGTAAGTTGCCATCCCATATTAAATATAAGTATGTTTTTAATACTATCTAAGTCACCTCAGAATCTGCTGTTGTTAAATCAGTGACCCTTGGATAACTCAAAGTTATGATAAATTCAGCCCTATGGGTTTAGTGAGTAAAAAAGTTGAATCCTGACTTTATTGAAAAATAAATCAGGATGTTTATTCTATTGAAACTGTAGAATATAATTTGAGAAATGCTTACAAATTAGGTGACCTGAAACCCAAATAATTGTTGTGTTTTTCCTTTCTGTTTTGTGTTTTCTTTGTTTTTAGTTTACTTTTTCACTAGAAATTATAAATAAATCTGTATTTTTTGCCTTGGGGCAGAAGATAGAAAGCTGCATCTAAAATTCCCCATTTATTTCTAAATAATACAGTACTGTATAGAAAAGTCATAAAAACAGAGACTGCAAATTGAATTCCAATAACTCCATCCTCTGAAAAACAAAACCTCCATCTAGTAAATGGGAAAGCATTATTGACAATTATATGCAAATTACCAGGCTTTTGGCAGGCTCTTCAAACCTATCATCTTATGGCAACTATGTAAATTACATAGCTATGCCAGCAATGTAGAATTGTTCATTATACTTTATTGATACATTTATGCTGCATTATATTGGAATATTTCACTATGGGTCTTAGGAGGTTTTCTTCTTTGCTTATTTTTGTGACTGCATTTCTCTGGCATTTTGTACTTACCCTCAATCTCAGAGCTGGAACATCCTGCAGAGTCACTGAGCCAGGAGGAGTCAACTTCCAGCAGCAGCACCACCATTTGCTCTTCTTTATTTCCTGAAGGAAAGGTCACCAAAGATCCAGGCAAAAATTAAGTGTAATTTTGTTATCATATGACTTTACCAGAGTCCTGTGCATATCTTCCTTTCTCAAGCCCTGTTTGTTCTTCATCTCAGATCATGTATTATTCCTTTGCATGCCCCAAAGTCAGTAGCCTACATTTCTTGAGCTGAGAACATTTTCTATTGCTGCTAGGCTACAGTGTGTGTGTGCGCTCTCTCTCTATTACAGCTTATATTTAATAAACGAGGAACAGGCACCCTGTTTATGTTTATTCATAACAAGTTTAGATGTTACTTTTGAAGATAAAGAAACAAGTTTGATGATATACAATATCAGCTACACGCTCTGCACTGATAGCAAACTTTAGCAATCAATGCAAGATAAAAAGGTTTTGGAGAATTTAATCACATACTTCAAAGTAGGCCTAAGAACATATATTTCAGAAATGGAGATAAAATATGAATGTTTAATTTATTTTCTTTCTTTTTTATCATGAGTGTTTCTGATTCTGTTGCTAATAACCTCATTGCTTCTGTCAGCCAACACCTCCTTTGTGTTTTTTTTTTTTTATATTAGAGGGTTTTTTTCTTTCCTGAAGTAACTTTTGTTGAAGAAAGAATCTTTTAATTAGCTTTTAGTTTTCTAAAGGATGTGACTGATGTTTAATTTTACTTGGGTAGAGGACACACATTGCTTGGGGTGACTTAATAAATGTCACACGGTTACTGGAAAAGTGGAAATCAATGCAGAAATAACCAAGTCATAAGTGACGATGTGCTGAGGTTTGTCTCCAGTAGAGAACCCTATTTCTTGAATAACCTCTGACCAATGTCTTTGTGTGATCCGAAGGATAATTACACTCTAGTGTTCCTTTTTTGGCTGGTTGAGTAGTATCGTAAGAAAGATATTTCATGTGACCTGAGGTAATTGTAAACTTGTTTGCCAAATATGAAGCATCACCTTGGCAAATATTTGCCCTTTTCTCTTCTGGACATTAACTGGATTCTGATGTCAAGGGCATGTACAAACTGAACTCAAAACATATTGCTGCCTTTTCTCATAAAATCACAGGTTATTTTTTGACCCCAAGCCACAAGCAAAATATTTTATTTTATTTAGGAGCATTTTTTTTGCCTGGAATTAATATACTTGCTCAAACTATATAAGCCAACCTACATACAGCACGTGATATGGTCAGAGAAGTGCAACTCTTTGTGTCGTTCTTCAGGTCCTTCAGCTAATCTTCCAATTGGAAGAGTCTGAATGGAGGGCAGCTGTCACAGAAGGAAATACTATTTTTGTTCTTTTTACAATTGCTGCTGAAATGCCGTTCTGGTACATGGTGGTGATATTCTCAATGGCCTGGTTCTTTTTCATATTGTAGCTACAAAAGTATCATATTCAGGATGAGACATGACCTGGGTTAGCATATTTCAGAATCCCACAGTTCTTTCTCCAGCACAACGAATGGTAGCAGGGAAAGAGAGAGAGAGATATCTTTTACTGGGGTGGTGATATAAAGAATGTAAAAAAGTCCCTAGGATTGTTAGCAGGTATCCACTGAAACAAAACCTTCACTTGTGCTTTGGGAGCTTCACAGAGAAGAAACTAAGCCAACATATTTAGGGTGAAATTTCAAAGTGTTTGACGTTGACTTAGCTGTGCTCTTGTTAAAAACTGCAGTGAAATAAAACTCTGACTGACTGGACATCACTCCCTATAAAGTTGAGGATTTCTGAGAATTGTTTCTTGGGGCTAAAACTTACTGAAGTTAAAAAGTCTAG
The DNA here is from genome assembly GCF_037038585.1 of Patagioenas fasciata. NCBI lineage: Eukaryota > Metazoa > Chordata > Aves > Columbiformes > Columbidae > Patagioenas > Patagioenas fasciata. The sequence continues at coordinate 64,669,797 of NC_092523.1, read as the reverse complement.
CTAGTCTACCTAATTTTCTAGGGGATGAGTCTTGAGGAGACCTGTTTGCTTTGTTTTGTTTAGCTTTTCTCTCTGGTGGTTCCATAAGCTGATCATGGCAGAAGAATGAAATAAAATGAAAGAAAAAAGGGATTACATGTCTCAGTGGCAAATAGCGCTGTCAGCAAAGTTGCTAGTTAGTGTAGGAAGCTATTAGTTTGAGATAAGAGGCACTAAAGGCATAAGTTATCTTCCAGAGACCATTACCAGTTTTATGGAAATATGTGTGGTCCTGACTATTTTAGGTTTTGAAATGTTGAGACTTGCCAGAGCAGAATCTTTCTGATACTGATTGGCATGTAGAATCACTTGATAGGAAGTGTGCATCAGCTAAAATGAGGGGAACTTAGGAATCAAAGGAAAGGAAATTACTCCTCATATCCTGTACTTTTTTTGGTGTTCAAAATGAACTGATTAGAAAATAAAGAGAAATATTGTAATATCCCACGTTCATGCTGCATGTATCTCATTCACTACTTCTACAGGATAGAGGAAGAAGTCAGGCTTAGCTCTATGCACTGCCAGCTGCTGAGGCACAGGATCCTTGTGAAGAGCTGAGGGCTGTGTCTTCTGGGTTGCTGCTGTGACTGAAGATGATCAGGATTAAATGCTTCTATTAATGGGAAGAATATGAAAATGATCTGAAAATATTTCACAGTTTAATATTAACATTTAATATCCAGCCTTTGGCCAGTGTAGAGTACTCATGGTAAGATATTTTGTTATACATTAGCAGGCATAGTTCAGACAAACAAACATTAATATATTGAGCAACTTCAGGAGCTGGACTGTGTAAGGGATATAAGTCTAAAGGTCAGCTTTATGAACTTCAAAATCAAGCAAAATTTTTAAAATAGATGTCTCAATAATTTTACCAGTGATTCTATATATTCTGTCCGAACAGCAAGGCTGCTATTTTGGCACATTAGCACTGTTAAGTGACCTCCTGCTGGGTTTTGGGTCTGCACAACACCAGCTTTTCAATATATCTGGCTTCCTTCCTAACACTGACTCAGTATACTTTCCAAAGGAGAAAGCACACTTCCTAACAGCTAGAAGCTATCTAAAAGGTGTTATGTCTTAGCATTTTTCTTTTTTTCCATATTTTTTTCCATTTTTCTTTTTCTCTTGTTCTTCTGCTGGTGTTAGAATGCACAGACTCCCAAGACAATTCCCGCTGGCTACAGTTCATTTACAGCTGATTTTAGAAATAACAAGAGAAAAAACACTTTGAGTCAGAGTGTCTGCTACCTACCTGTCTGAAAGAAGGAAGTGCATAAATCCAGATATTAAAACAAATAGAGGATGAACCAGCTGTTTTATGGAAACTCTAGAACCTTAAAACCTTTGTTTGTTCTGTATTTTACTTGATGATCTGAACCTGTTCTCACTTTCCTAGCAAACAGCTGCAAAGATAAATGCAAACAGACAGAAGGGAACAGCAAAGAGGATTTATGAAATGCTTGCTATTATAAAGGAGCGTGAAGAGTTTAGACAGAGAAAATCCTTCCCTTTGCCTTCTCTATTTAAAATTAATTGGTGCAGATACCGTACTATGTAACTAATGGCTTACCCATTGCTAACTACAGGGTATTTTGCAAGAGTTACAAAGTTGGTTAGGTTGCTTGTTTTATTTTCCTGCAATAACTCATGGGGCATCTGCATCTTGTATTGTGTTTGATTTCCATGAGAGACCAATGGCAGTGGAAGAACAGAAAAGTATGACTTGATAAACCTGGAAAGAGCCTTTTTCTGTAGTTCCTCCTCAGAGAACATGTGGTCTTTGTAGCACTTGGAATTCTGCCTGATTAGAAGAAAAAGCCAAATAATTTGACACAACAAAGCAGCACAGAACTTCAGCTTGCTAGCAGTGCTAGTAGCTTGCCTGTCTTTCCAGAATGTGACAAGTGCCTGGGGAAAGGCAAACAGCTCATACTGTGAGAGAGGAGGAAGGAGTAGTAAGTGCTGTTGATTTCAGAGGTGGGAAAAAAAAAAAAAGCACCTTTGTGTGGCAAATGAAAATAGAAATGCAAATCAGCTCCAAATACTTAACATATCTGATAAACAATTGTATAAAAATAGAAAGTGGAGATGGTAAAGACCTTCAGATATTGTGTATTCATATCACTGTCACCGTAGCCTTATTTAGCTGGGGAGTGTGCCTGTGTACACCACTGGACATGAGCAAGTATTCTCACTGGTCGCTTAGACCTTTCTGTGGCACGTACAGCCATCAGTTCCCAAACATCCAATTTGGAGTCACAGTAATGATTAAAATTATATCATGGGAATTGAAATTACATGTGCAGGATGAAGTACTGCTCTGTATCGCCTGGAGCATAAGAAAAAAGGTATAATGGAGAATTAAGGTGCTGGGAGGAAGAAGATAGTCTAAACATTTTGCACTGTTCAGTGGCATCAGTCTGCACAGATCATCTGTTTGAGCTGATCATGCCTGATCTACTTAATGGTTTTCTGAAAGCTATGTTTCAGCTATTCCTCAGTATAGAAAAACATCTTACAGTCACCTCCACAGATACCTACTCCAGAGAAGGTTATATAATGTGACTTATACAGAAGCATGACAGAAGCAAAGAATACTGAATCCACTGGGCCTGAGGCAGATCACACCCCCCCAACACCTTTTAAACAATTTTTTAAAGACCCTTTAAGAAGGGATGCACTGCTCCACTGTGAAGGATCCCTATTCCATTGTCTGTCAGTCCATAGGTCAATTGTTTGCATTTTGACCTGTTTTTCGTTTGTTTGTTTGTTTGTTTTCTATTGTGGTGTTATTCTGTAACAAATATAGATTTCTGAAAATACAGGCACTTTCTTTTATGCATTATGTCAATGTTCCTTCTAGTACTGGTATCACTTCAGAATACTCGGTAGAACCAGAAGTAATCATTTGTAGTGAGACTTGAATTTTCTTTTCTAGGTGAGGGGTTTCCAAGTGTTATAATTTCTGCTTAACCTGTTGTGCAAACAGACATCATAACAACACACCCATACCTCTCCAACCAAGATCTATCTAACAGAAAAAAATTCTAAAGAGAAATCTTAAACTTTAGCAGGACGTCAGATCCTTTTAGACATTTTTAGTTTGCAAGGATATGTTACTTTGTTCACAGAGTTCTCCATCCTTCTTAAAGTCCAGTTGTTCAACATTACCTGATGACAATGAGTTCCCCAGGTGTGTTGCAGCTGTAAAACAAAAATTAATTATTAATATTTCAGACAAGCCTTTTAATCCATTATAATTAGGTAAAATAGAGTGGTTTCTCTTGTGAAAATATAATACAAACTTTCCTTAACTCAGTAGGGTATCTATGGGATTATTCCGCATGTGGGAAAAATACCTACTAAATGCTAAACCTACTGTTTTGGTTTTTTTTTCCCTTTAATAAAGTGTCTTTCCTAACTCTTTATACCTTTTAGGGCTTATTCATTTCATCAATCAGCAAATCAGGCAATGGCATTAAACATTAAGACATATAGATAGAAATAGATGATTGTTTTTCTTTCAAACAGTAGCATTCTAGTACAGTGCCTTGGCTACTTGGCTCCACTTGACTGTTGCTGACTTTAGAGATGAAGTAGATAGTTACACTGCTCTTTCTCAGTCAGTTTCCTAATTTGTTCCCCTAGCCAACCCGAACTAGGTGTTCAAGGCTGTCTTCAAGGAATTACACTATGCTGTATCGAGTGGCTGCTTAATGTTTGCTAAAGCTCTCAGTACCTCACCTCTTAGTTTACACAGTGGAGCTACCATGTTTCTGCAGCAATGGCAGCTCCCTGGATCTGAGGGAAAATGAACAAAACAAAATAATGAAGAATTGGTGTTATGGTTTGGTAGTAAACTCAGAGACAATACATCAGTGTTACAGTTTTTCTCTTCAACTTTAAGCCTTGAAATTCTGATGAAAAATGAAAGTCTAATTCCTTCTCTCTGAACACAAGTGCAGTCATCCTGAGGTGCTTCTATCATGCCCAGAAGCTGCTGTGAAATGCCCCATTCCTGCTTATTGCTCCCTCTAGCCTCTTTGTACAAACCTACCGCCTTGAATTCTCTTTTTTTTGTAAGACACTTCATAATGGTGTATTCTGATATCCTCATTTTTTACTGTGTAAAACAATAGCTTTATGAAAATCCTCATTTTCAAGGAATGTGACATAGTTTGAAAGGTTTTATCCTCTCAGAAACTTCAATTTTCCCCTTTTTCTTCTGACAGCCTATTTATCTTACCTTAGCTAAATCATCTCTATAGATAATAATTCATATTCCAGTTGCCAGTTGGGGTTTTTTTTATGTTTCACTAGTGTAGGTGAAAAATAAGTAAATCCATATTCTTCCCAGCTGAAATGATCATTTATTACAGCCTATTGTGTTGTATTTCATTCTCCATATAGTCAAGAATATAAAGCCAGTGCTTTTTCTCCAACATGTTCATATTATTTTTACACAGTGTTTCTTCCCGTATTTTGTCTTTTTTTTTTTTCCCCCTCTTTTCCTCAATTTGACTCCAATATGCTTTGCATATGAACTGCCAGAATTGTAACAAATCTAAAGCTAATAGCCAGCTGCCCAGCTCACTTGGTGCTTTTAATTAAGGTGGTCAAGTCAACTCCAGGATCAATCAGAGGAAAAGTGCTACAGACTTTTTCTGGAAATCTGCATAGCAAAGTAAAGGAGACATATGACAGGTAAATACTTGTTTTGGATGTCTGTGGAGAAAATACATTTCAGATACCTACACTGCATTTGCATACGTCTTAAATTGAAAGGGCAGAAGTCAAGACAAATATCTCATTGCAGAATGAAAATACTAGCTTTTCCTACCAGTCTATTTCTATCAATTTCTTTAGGTTATTGAATGTTAAAATGCACCTTGCAAATGAAATTTACGTACTTTCTCTTTTTTAAAATACTTTAAAAAACCCCACAAAACAAAAACCAGAAAACAAAACAGGTCTCGTATTACCTTCTGACTGTACTCGGTATCTGTTAAGAATCAATTTGTAGATGAAAATCATAGCTTTCCAAAAAATAGCCCTTGAAGTCGAGTTAACTGTGTCCAAGTTGACTAAAGAAGCCTATATATTGTTAGTTAAGTTACTACTATGACCTAAGTGTTTGTCTAATCACAATATTACTTTGGAGATACACACAAAAAAAGTTCACTAAAAACTTGCCATTTTGTAGTGTAGTCAGAGTTGTTTTTTACCATGCCAATCTGTACTCTCCATGGACATGTCTTCAAAGTAGACGGTGGTTTTTCCTGAATTCAGCAACTCTTAACTCCCTCTCATAGCATATTCTTCTCAATTTATTTGTAATGCTTTTGTGAGAGTTATCAAAGATGGGTAAAAAACCCTAGGGCCTGCATTAGTGAAATTTGTCAAAAATGTGGCACTTGATATTGTTTTGTGAATTGTACCATCATAAGAGTGACAATTCAAACATTTACTTAAAATCGCACTTTCAGTTTTGCAAGGTGGAAGCTAGGGATCTGTGAGGCTTCCCGGGCAAACGTACAGTTTCTGCACATTTTATATAAGAGGATGAGCTTAGTTTTTAATAGCACAGTCTGTTACATCTTGGTAATGAATCTCATTAAAAGCCATACTTCAGGAACATACCAAAAATTAAGCTAGATTTCAGGCCGTGTTACGTGTGGTGCAGTTATGTGTGTGCGATTTTGGTGTTAGGCTTTGTTTTGTTTTGTGTGGGGCTGGTTTGTTTTGTTTGGATTTTTTTTTTTTTTTTTTTCCCCTTATGCAGCTAGCTAAAGGATTACAAAGGCTTCTGCAAATGTCAGAAGTTTGTCATATTGTTTAGCACTCTGGAAAGCCTTCACAGCCTCTGTGTTCACATGGTACTTACTTATTATGCAAAATCAGTTAGAAATTTCCTACATGAAGTAGCAGCAGTTCTCCTAGGTAAAAATAAATACATTTATGCCACTTCAGATGTTCATCAAGGTTGCAGGGTTTTTTCATTATTGAGACATTATTTTGCTCCTATTAGTTTTGATAGCAGCTTTTCCACTTGAATTAATATGGCTTGTAAAGTTAAAATCAATTACAGTGGAGTATTCCTTCTGGATATCCTGGAGGAGATAGCCTGTACATGTGCTATGGGTCTCATTTCAAATTTTGAAGACCGTAAGCTGAATTTGAAGCATTGTAGCCATTAAGAATTAACACAAGATATAAAATATTGCTGATTGTGTTTACAAAATGTCAGTCAAGTAGTAGTTGGTGCCTGGAGTTGTGTTAGCACAGTGAACTCGGGGTACAATGAGATATGTTTCATAGATGTTTGTTTTGGAAACCTCGGGAGGAATAGAAAAGCTGCACGACCTTACAGAGACCAGTTTCTTGAACATTAGGATTGTCAGATGTATATACATACATGTCTTTCTATATATGTATATATATATATGTGTGTATTTTTATTTGTAATTTCTGTTTTATTAAAGCTACCTGTACAATCTGCACTGGAAGAAAAAATGATTTTGAATTCTTATGTGTAGCTTTTCTGTAATCATAATGGCACAAATCAAACTAAGTCTTTATGTGCCCAGATGAGCATGGAATCTCTGTTTGTGATGTTCTGTGTGAGGCAGAAGTGGGTACAATTGCAAGAAACATTGGTGTGACCCCAGAAAATTGCTACATGAGGTCTCAGTGTAAGGGGGACTCTGGAGTGGCTGACACAAGTTAGAACAGGGAAAAGAGCATGAGTAATGGATTTTGCGTGTGCAGGAGGATGGGGGGAAACTTTTCCACTGCTGAAACCAGCAATTCAGCTACTCCTGTGGTTAAGCTACAGATTTTTCAGGAATTGCAATATCAGAATTTTGAAAGGTCTTTTTCTTCCCAAAAGTCAGAAAATCTTAAAGCAATTTATTTTCAGAAATACAGTGGAGTTATACTTGTCCTTTCCTTGTGTTCTGCCGCCCCTGCCCCCCCTCCTTGCTTTCAGAGTAAAATTGTGAGATTCTTCAAGTCTCAGAAAATGTAGTATGTATGTTTGTTTTGGTTGGTTGGGGTTTACTTTTCCTTTCTAAAAATTCTTATTATTTTTCATGCTATAGTTTATTAACATATAATTTTAGCTTAATACGGTGTAACTTAATTTGCTTTAAAATGTCATTGATGTTATATGGTTTATAATGCACATTACACAGCATGTTGAAAAGTATTTTATTCAGATGCTGATCAGCTTTTTGAGAGAAAGGGAGAATTAGTGAACCTACAGCTGCAGCAGTTCCCCAGAAGCCAGCACTGATTCTTCTCTTGACACATTTCTTTTGGTAAAGCTAAACATTGTTAGCAGAATGTAATATCCATAAGCACAAAGAAATCTCAAATTGTGATTTTTACCGTCCACTAATATCCTACTATCTTCACTGATGACAGTATAGTGCAATGTGCAGCACAATGTTTTTTAAAAGGTAAACAAAAACCAAAGTATCAAACTGTGCCGGTTTAAGGACATACAAAGACAGCAAAATAAAGGGAAGACATTTTTTCTTATTACTACTCCCTCTTTAAGAAAGGTAGTTGTTTTTCTGGAGTGGAAAAATGTCAGCTTCATCCGGTATTCCCAGAAGCATTGGTCCAGTATATTGCATATTTGGAGAGTCAGTGCAGTTCAGGCACAACAAATTGTAAAGGTTCGTATAAAGCTGTGCAGTCCCAAAAGACCCTCGTTTGGCACTTTTGCCTTGAGAAGTCCATGGAGGCAATAGACTCATAGAAATTTAAGGTGTTTACGAACTGTACGCCAGCTACTACAGTGTCTGCTGAAATGCTGCTTATTCCATTTTGGTAACTTTTCCATACCTAGCTGTGACAGGGCAGTCTGCAGCTGCCATACATCACACCAACAAATGAGGGAGGAAAATGTCTTTCTCTGCATTCTTGTTCTTTGTTTCTCTGTCTTATGCAACATTTTTGCTAAAACATTTTCTTTACCTTCCTCACATAAAATTAAGCCAACACCAAAGCCCAGGCTGCCTTAATGGTTAACTAGACAAGACTACTTGCCTCGAAGCTAGGTGGCTGCTGGGGTAAATGCATACACATGCACACACATATTAATTTGAGAAATTTCAGAAAGAAATTTCTTCACACTGGTCTAGTGCTCAGGATATGACCACTTGAGCTTCCTTTTCATCTTCAAGATGAATATTATACCTGTAGCTTTTGTTTTGTAATAGATGGAGTCATTGCCCACCTAACTATGTAACATGAACTGAAATCTTACCACCCGTAAAAAAAAAAGAATCTTTCTTTTTTTTCCAAAAAATACTGCACGGTTTCCTAGCATTATTTTGCAACACTTACATGGGAGCTGCCTACAACCCAGGTATTCATCTTCTTATAAAATGTGCCTTTTTTTGGATACGCCACAACGAATGCATATGTGATAGCCATAGATCTATAGCTAACACCTTGAATAATGCTAGTGAGGATCTTGCATGATATGTTTTAATAACATCTCAGTATGCATCAGGATATCTATTTTATGTTTTTGGTGAACGTACATGGTGGTTGTAAGTACATGTAGAAGTGGGGGCTGGTGTGTCTTCATTGCCAGTCTTACATATGTTGAAAGATGATGCTAAAGGAGACAGACAGATGTTCTCATCCCACCATCATTCTGCCATGCAGACAAACCTTTTCTCTCTATTTGACTGAATATGATAGAGCAGGTGTTGTGTTTGTTTGTTTTAAAGGTGGAAAAAAAATCCCAGAACGAGAAAAAGGCTTCCAGCTCGATGTTTAGGTTACAGTTCTCTAACAAACGTGTGATTATTTATAACATGTAAAACAGTTTCAGCAGCAGAGAGTGGGAGTTTAAAAAAATAATCAAACAGGCTTATTCCAAAATGGCTCTTGTGGTGGTAGGGTTTATGGGAATTATCAAAGGAAATATGAAATGTAGGTTTGAATTCTGTCAGACAGAAAACAGAGGTGGGAATGAAACCTGCATGTCGCAAATTTGGGTAATTGCAGTGAGTGTCGTACTGTATATTTGTTATAAGATGGTGGTATCACATCATTCTTGGTAAATCTGTCCTTCATAATGATGTGTTATGTAAAAATAGTTGTGTTGGAATTTGTAAATATCACCTCAATGACCATCACAGTCTTTTTTTCCTGCAAATACTGGATTTACTAGGGAATGTACAGGTCTAGTTTCACTATCATATGAGTTTGATTTCCTAGCTACCAACAGTCATTTGAAATGCTTGGTGGATACTAATCCTTTTGCATATACATGCTTGGCTGTATAAATAAATGAATTTCTTACAGGAAACACACCACTTTCAAATATTTATCTGTTGATTACGTCAATCACTTTAAATGTAATTAAAATGCTTTCCATTTGATGGAGACCCACAGAAATGTAAAATCATCTTAATTACTTGTCTTTGAGGTTTTGACAGTAACTTAAAAACTAAGTTTCTTGTTTGTATGAAAGTCATAGTTCTTTCAGCGATACTATAAACTATGGTATAAATTGGCTTTCCACAATGACTTTAGCAGTCATAGCAGAAAATCTAATAGAATTCAAAATCTGATTTTACATAAGGTCTGGTCAGACAGAGTCAGAGAAAATTTGCATAACAAAATCCTACATTAGATGAGGAAGGAGATGATGATGATGATTATTATTATCATTATCTGTGTTTCATCAATCAATGCTCTGTTTTGCTTTCCTCAAACTGTAGTCAGCTTTTTCCCTTTTTAGCAACTTTTATATGTACTTCTACTTTCCTTTTGTGTACGTGCTAAGAATGGATGAGTAAAGGCAAGTTGGCTTTCATCTCCATAATTAACACTTGCATGAAGCATAAAATGTGAAAATTAGAAATGAGGATGCAACTGAGGGGGGAAGCTGAACCTGCCCGATCTTTTCTGGTTTGAAACTGCTTGACAGATCAACCCTTTGAGATTCAAGTTCTATTTAGTAAAATGTCAGTCGGAAGCTTCTGAGTGGGTGGGACGTCGTCACTCAGTCCTCAGGAGACAGCTAATCATATTGTGGCGAGGAGGAAGAGCTGTTTAATTCCTGCAGACTCCAGTTCTCAGAGAGGTTTGTGAATTGCTCTTTGTAAATGTGTTCTGCCAAGGCTGGAGGAAAGCAGAGCATAGTTACATGATCTCAAACAAAAGCCTCCAAACCAACCTCTCCAGCAGCCATTCTCAGGCAGAAGGACCCCAGCATTTACTCCTTGTTTCTACCCCCCAGCTTCTTTTTTAAACCAAGGAAAAGCAACAAAGAGCTGAAAAGAAGCTGGGTAGGGAAAAGTATGTCTTTTGACATAATGAATGTGTTTCAGTGTTTGCCTCTATTTGTTGCCTGGAGCATAGAATAAAACTGTACTGAATATGAAGCGAAAAGAGGGATTGTTTAGAATTGGGTATGTAATAATTATTTGGTAATACTTAGTTTATAAATAGCTTTAAACTGGATAGCAAGGTGAGTGACTGGGACTTGAGTTGTTTGAGGTAACGATGCCTGATATCTACAAAAGTGTTCTTAAATATATATGAAGTTACTAGGTGCAACAAAAGCTTTTAAGTACATTGCCACTGAAACAGAATAGAAGTCATTACTCTGTTTCAGGTTCTAGGTGTCCTGATGTAAACTTGGGAAAGTAAGAAGCAGTTGAACCAACACAGCATTTCCAGTCTCCTAGGCAGAGTAAATTCTCTACATTTCAGCCTGAGACCTGGATGTTGGATGATTTTTGTTGCTCTTGTAAACTGCTGTGGGTGATGCTGGTGGGTTCTTAGGCATCCTGTAGCAAATACCTGCTACAGAAACAAGATGCTGTCTACCTAGTCCAGACTCTGGAGTAGGAACCGATAACCTCCAAATGAAATACTACTAGTAGAGATCTGCCCGTTGTACCACTACCCAGTGGGGCTGTAAAGTCCAATGCAAGGCTTTGATTCATCTCTTTTCATTTGGCATTCATAGCTCAGATACTGTGAAGATATGGAAAGGTAAGTGGCAGCTGTGTGAAGAAGCAAAATCTAACTGGTAAACCTATAGACACTTTCAAGTCTAGACAGATTTGCTGAGATTCAGAATCCTTTCCTCAGGCTCTTCTTCTCTGGTTATGACCTGTTTCAAACTTTCCAACCCTGGCATTGATTTTGACTAAGTTTCTATGTTAAGAACTGGAATATTCTGTGAGAAAGTAAGTCCAGAACTGTAGACGAGAAAGATGAAAATTATTAAGGAAAAAAGTAAGCTCATTTTCTTAAAGGAAACATGAAGGTTATGGAACAGACCCTGAGACTCTCAAAGTAGATAAATAATTTTGGCTTTATCTAAGTCTGCATAAGAGAAATGGTATAGCTTCATTTGTAGAGTCTGTTAGCTAAACCAAATGTCATACTGTGCCACTTCTGGTCCAAAGTTGAGATCTGGTATCCCTGCAAGGCTTTGCTCATGGAAATTTAAACCTACTCTTAGTTAAATTCCTTTGTCTTCTGTTTCTATCCCTACCATATTTGCTTTACGGCTGAGGTCTGGTCAAAGGGGGCTAGAGTTTTACTTGTGATCTCTTGACTATGGTGGATCTGGAGAGTAGTAAATTGAAAATATTGAACTGGCATGCTGTAAATTGATTAGAGATTATCAAAATCAAGCATGCTTATCTTTGTGCTGGCAACACATTAATAAAAATGGTGTGTAGCCACGATCAGTGTAGATTAAAGCAAATTTTTTTTTAATCATCTCTGAGTGTATTACTTTTGTTGTCCATTGTAGATGTGTGAAAGATGGCCAAGGTTAAAATACAGTGGTTTAGAATAATTTGTTAGTAGAAACCCAACAATTATGATAAACTAAAAAATTATTTATTTTCATTGTTTTCTTTAGAAATGTATTTTAGTACCCTTAATTAAGATGTATGTCATAATTTCTAATTGATATGTAAGAAGTAGAATACATTTGTGGGCGCTAAGATAAGGGAACAGATGACAGAAACGTTGTACATGGGTAATAAGTGAATCTGAATCTCCCACACATGTATGAGAACAAAGAAACAAACAATTTAATATCATAAACAAAAGAGTACACTTTAAAGCACAGAATTTTAAACTATTTTTACTCCAATTTAAATTTACTTTTAATATAATTAGCGTCAGCCAGATAGAATTTAATGTTAATGTGTGAGCATGCATAAGTTTATCCAGATACATAAGAATGCATAGATAATATATTTAGTATTTGAACACAATTAGCAGAACAATGCCATCGTGCAAAGAGATGTTCACACTGTATAATTATGACAAACACATACGTTGGGATTACAAAGAATCTTCAATCAAATAACTATGCTGTTCTGCACAGTATATAATTTTAAATAGAAGTGTTGTAGCTGTTGCCAGTCCTACTGTCAAGTTTGTATCTAATCACACTCCTAACAGTACAAAACCTGATTTAATGCTGCTTCTCTGGTCTGAATTTCTGAGAGTCCAGTTTCTAAACCTCAGTGTTTTTGCTGGGTTGTGCAAGACCAGTTCTTTACAAGTGTTAAAACACCAAAAAATTTGAGATTCACCCACCCAGTGGTGTTTCTAAAACCACTTTACCATTATCTACAGTTTATAGTGCCTGCATAAACTTTAAACATGTCTAGTATTGATCGTATCTAGGAGTAAACCAAAAAAGCCTGTGTTAGCAAAAAAAAAAAAAAAAAAGAGGATGACAAGAATTCCTGGGGAATTGTTTTCACTTTAATTATCCTGAAAAAAACAAGGCTTAAGAATTGTGAGTTCAGAGACAGGGACAGAGACTGATCCAGTGGTGAGAGGATTCACCAGGTGCATGAAAGGTCAAGATTCATCTTCAATATTACACTTGCTTATGTGAAAGGGAAGGTTGTCAAGGGTAAGACTCTCCAACAGCTTCATAGCCAACAACAAGACAGTCTGAAATCCAGGATTCTTATCTGCTTTGTTCATAAATCTTGTTCTCCATCGCTTAAATCTTTGAATGATGGACTAGTATGAGATAGATTAGAAGGAATATAGACAGCTACCCATCTGTCTTGAAACTGGTATAAATCAGAGTGAGAGTCAGTGTGTTTGTGTACAAAGTTATGTATATATTCAGATATTTTTTCTTTGAAAATAAACAAAGACAGAAATTTCCAGCCTGCTCTTCCCTAGATTCTCACAAGAACCAGGCCAATGTAACAAGAGTGATGTGTACCATTGAGAATTCTGATTTTTAATTTTTCTTTTAACTTAAAGATGTAGCTAATGCCAGTTAGTGTTTCATATGTTATATAAAACAATCTGTGTTTAGAGGCTGTCAATTCTTTCTTGGCTCATTAAGAATAACATAATAAATATGATTCAATGCTTTTCAATATGTCCTCCAACAGAATTAGGAATGTAAGAACTACTATTTCAGTTTTTTCTAAGACTAAAAGCTAAATACATGTGAAACCAATTGAGAATTAAGAGAAACTTAGAAAAAGCCCAGTGACTTAAAATATTTGTGCACCACAGAGGGAAATGTTCAAACATTTACATATGTTAGTGATTCTTGACAGCTCACCTTTTCAAACCCTGTTTATAAGAGAAAAATATCTTTTGCTTAACCTGTCTAAATACAAAAAGAATGTTTTGATGGGTAGCTTTGAAAAAAGCAGAAAAAGTTGTTCTTCAGTTCTTAGCCTTCCCATAAGATGACAAAACGCATTTTGTAGAGAGCACCAGAAGATTTAAGGAAGAACTGGTGGCTCATCACTATTGTTCAACACAAAGCTGCAAATAAGCCTCCCTCTGAAGAGCAAATGGGCTATTAAATAGGCTTATAGTTCTGTGCTGCCAGATTCATATGACCGAGTTCAGAAAACAAATCCCCTGGGTTTAGATGAAATCCCTAAAGAAGGGCCATGGGGATACCTTCTCTACCATGCTGTCCTGGCTTCACATTACTTTGTGATAACCAGAACCTGAAAACTGCTGAACTGGGGACTAATTTTTAAAACCGGCTTTGCATCCCAAAGTTCATTTAACTGTAATCTGGTGGGATCTGCTATTAGGAATTCAGGTCAGGTTCCAGGACTCTGAGGACAAATAGCAAGTATTCCTCTCCAAAAGCAGAGCTGTGCTTTAATTTTGACAAATATGTACTGAAATGAAGGCAAGATGTATGGGTAAACTGTGCAGCTGGAAATTTCCTTCTGAAAAATAAATGTCTTCAGAAAAATGCAAGAATACAGGAAGTGTAGTTCATCTCAAGAGAGTTGTTCTCTTAGGGAAAACTTTAACCACCTACGATTGGGCTCTTTCTGTTCTCAATGAAGAGAGGCATCTCTGAAAAACTGTAGAATCATAGAATGTCCTGAATTGGAATGGACCCACAAGGATTATCGAGTCCAGCTGCATATGACAACCTCCCAGCTAACACCATGTGTCTGAGGGCATTGTCCAGTCTCTTCTTGAACATTTTCAGACTTGGAGCTGTGACCACCTCCCTGGGGAGCCTGTTCCAGTGCTCCACCACCCTCTGGGTGAAGAACCGTTTTTTTAATATCTGACCTAAACCTCCCCTGGCACACCTTCCTGCCATTCCCTCCAATTCTGTCATTGATCACTAAAGAGCAGAGCTCAGCACCTACCCTTCCTCCTCCCCTTGTGAGGAAGCTGTAGACCGTGATGAGGTCTCCCCTCAGTCTCTTCTTCTCCAAGTGACTTTAGCTGCTCTTCATATGGCTTCCTCTTCAAACCATTCCCCAACTTCATAACCCTCTTCTGGATACTCTCTAGTAGCTTAGTGTCTTTTTTGTCTTGTGGTGCCCAGAACTGCACACAGTCCTCCAGGTGAGGCTGCACCTGTACAGAGCAGAGCAGGACAATCACCTGCTTCTTTTAAGAGAAAATCAATGCTTCTATCTACCTACCCTGAGCAGCATCATACCTTTCCTAAATGTAAGTACAAATTCAGGGTGGCTTCTTTCTAGTTAAGACTGTTCTGAGTTTCTTTATGGAGCTTTAAGTCTTCTGTCAGGTATCAAGGTGCTCTGGGAATACTCCATTCATCAAAGGCCTTCTATTTAGGAAGTTCATTTGAATTTCAATTTTAAATTTTTATTGAAGAAAATGAAAATTTGTTGACTGTAATGACTTTGGTTCATCTCTACTGCCAAATAGAACACCCTAAATTTTTACTTGTTCTCCTGGAAATTTTTTACTTTTTCTTTCCAGTGATAAATTCTATAATTTCATTGATAAATTTCTCCTGGAGTGTTGAGATTGACCTTAGTTGATGTGCTGGTTTGACTGAAAATGGGTTAATTTTCTTTGTGCAGTTATAAACCTTTCTTTTTTGTAGCTAGCATGCTCATTATTTGGACTTAGTTTGAGAAAAGTAGATAACACTCTAACACAGAACTAATGTTTTTAATTGCTCTGGTCTTTGAGCCAAGGACATTCTGATGGCTCTACCCCCAGGTGTGAAGCATGGATGGGGCAGAGTCTGACTGACATCCAGACTGATCAATAAGAGTATTCCATCCCATTGGTATCATGCTCCGTATTTAAGGAGTCAGTCTCTTCAGCTTTTGGTCTCTGGCTTCTTGGGCACTTTCTCTTGCTCGCACAGTTTTTCTTCTCCTTGCTCTTTTTGTCAGAGCCAGGGGAGTCTTTGGTGCAGGACGTTTAGTCTGGCCTTTGTCATTTTGCAGATGTCTCTGAGTCTTTCTGCCTCTTTCCTCTGTTTTCATTGTTGGGGACTAGGTGCTTCTTGCTAGGACTGGCTGCTCTGTTGTGGACAGAGTTTGTGAGGAATTGCATTGAGTATCTTTTACTTTATTTTACGTATATATTTACTAGTAGTGTATTAGTATTTGGTAATTTATTAAACTGTGTTTATCTCAATCCAAGTTTCTCCCTTCCCTTTCAATTCTCTCCCCTGTTGGGGTGGGCGGGGGAGGGAGTGAGCGAGCAGCTATTGTGGTTGTATTGCTAGTTCAGGTTAAACCACAACAGTTGAATAAAAATATTTGTGCTCCATTTTGAAGTTTTACTAATTGACAAGTTAAAAAGGACCTGTCACATGTTTTGTGTAAACACACATACAGGGCCAATATTCTGCATTGCCAACACATCAAAACATAATTTTGATTTGTATGCTGTCCCGATTAATAGATATGATGAACTTCTCTTCCACAAAACCTTTACTAATTGATGAAGACAACAGGAAAACAAATGATTTAAAAATAAAAAAAACAACTAAAAAGTACACTTCAGATTAGAGGTTTCTTATCAGAATTTTCAGAATGGGACTATTTTTTAAATGCCTCTTCTCATTTTTTATGTATCTCTTAGTCATATAAGGTAGAACAACAGCTATTTTTGAAATTCATTTCAATATTATAAAACAAAGTTTTCAAATTACATTTAAATATCATAACACAATTTCACCTGACCCCTACACTGCTAGTGATTGTTTTCTCTTTAGGAGCTAAGACACATATTGATTTCAGAGTATTTAGTTATGGTTTCTTCCTGTTACCTGGAACAGTGGAGGGGTGGAAAGAAAAAGACCAGTGAGGGTTGTTGTCCTTTTTTTTTCTTTCCACTTATATTAATTGCTGAGAGCAGTACTCACTGCCTGTAATAGCTGATACTTCACATGTCAGAAACCTACTGAGTCCCCCAGCCTTCAGCTGAGTGCCCATTCCAGTGCTCACCTGAGCTTGCTGCAGGTGTTTACTCTGCACACATCTATTTAAGCACCAGGGGAAATTGTTTCTGAACTTCAGTGTCTTAGCAGACCTGGTCCAGAAACATGGCATTTCTTTACATTTATTGTGTTTTGGTACCTGCTGTAACTCGACTTGACAGTGTTATCATTTAAAACAGATAATCATGCTGCTCTAAAACTGCACTATGTAGTTGAAAAAATGTGCTTAGTGCACTTCTGTGCTTCCCCACATGTGGGTGTTTGGTATTTTTTCCAGGCAGGGGTGTGTGTGTGCATGCATGCGTGTGTGCAATATATATCTCTATATTTTTATAAGTGTATATCTGTGCACAGATTACAAAAGCTGAGCTCTTTTATTTTACTCTAGCAGCCTTTGCCTCTCTTTTTTTTACTGTTTTTTCTTTCCAGTCAGTATTCTTGATTTGGTGATGTGGTGCTGGATTAGGTTTCTATTAATAATTTAATAAAGCTGAGAAAACAAGCAGATGAAGGATGTAATTCTGAGTAGCACTGACGAACTTCTTTGTAAATTCATATCCTAATTTCTCAGTAGCAGCTCTGTTTTGCTTCAGCAACGTTGAAGTCATCTTTAATGTTCTCTTTTGCCTCATGGTTTAGGTGAGAAAGCTGTAAAGTAATGTTTGTGTCCTCAACTTTTTAATAGTTAAATCACCTAAATGTGTATTTTTTTCAAACTTTTTTTTTTTTTCTTTTCTGAGAGTCTTAACCTCTTGTCTTCAAAATGGTTAAGTATTTCATGAGATGGAATGGTAAAAGTGCACTGACTGTAGTGGGATTCCTGCAAAGATAAATGTGATTTCCTCCTTTACCTCTGTTCTGTATCCTTCAATGTCATTATCCTTTACTGATTAGATTGGTATTCAAAAATTATTAGGTTTGGACTTTGTATTTTCTTGATGAAACAAGTATTGAAAGTTTGTGAGGTTTTTTTTATTCCTGATTTTAGAAAAGTTAAGTATGAAAGTAGCCCAGAAAGGCAGCTGGCCTGAGAGCCTGAAGATGTAAAGAAAAAGTAACTGTTGTCAGACTGAAATATGTAATATCATACTCTATCTCATACAACTTGTGCAGCAAACTTCTCCATGTGCAATACAGAATCGTATCTTCTGTGGAAAGCAGAGGTACCTCATATAAAATTTAGCCTAGAAATCTCTTATGATTGGTAGTTTAGAGCCTTATTCTAATACCAATCATTGTGTCTTTAATATTCTTCAAGCACAACTTACTAGTCTACCCCTTTTTCCTTAGTGGTCTCTGCTTCCTTGTTAAATGATGAAACTAACTTCAACCTAATTGTGTGGAATTTTCTCTTTTCAGAGAATGTCTTCCTCCCTCATTTTCAGAATCATGGTATACTACTACCAGTTCAGCTCTAGCTGTGTCCTCCAGCACTCTCCTGTCAGGAGTTATTGGTTTATATGGAGCCAGTATGTATCCATATTGTTGGAAGTTGAGTATGTTGTAAAAATTATGACTAGCCACATCTTCTTTTCTTTTTTATTGTTATTTGAAAAAGAAACAAAGGGGAGTGGTGTATGATGCAGACTTCCTTTCAGGAAGTTAATAGGACTTCTGTTTTCTGTTATTTTGCTGGCACCTCATGAGGCTCTAAATGTGATATACTGGAGCTGACCTAGAATACAATCTGCTATTGAGTTGTGTGTTTATCCAGTCCAGGTAATTATTTTCTTAAACATTTCTGACACATTATTTCTGAATTCCAAATAAAAGCAAATGACAAACAGATATGTGGAAATCACCTATCATAAAATCCAATCTGTATTCCTAAATCTCATGGGTTTCAACTGTTCAGTCCTAATGTAAGAACACTGAAGTCTATTAGACGTTAGCAGCAAGTAATAGGAGATAGGAAATGAGAAAAATATGTAGAAAAGACTTGTATTGTTCAGGATCAGGGTGCAATTCAGATTGCTTGATCACAGATAACTTATGTATCTATCTACATGGTGTAAGTTATCAAGTGGAGGCAGTAATTTGCTGTTGGGTTTTTTGATAAGAATAGAAGGAAGTTATTCCATGTTGAATATTTGACAACATAATTTCCTTAAGGTTTATGTGCATGTGCATTTTTGGATTAATAACCTGCAGAGGTTCTTGCATACCATAATTCTTAAGAAGTTTGGCAGTTCATAGTTAAGAAAATTACTGGTTTTGATCCTTATTGTATTGTTAAAGCTGATGGCTAAAATTCCTATCACAGAATCAAATGTTCTGGAGTGTATCAGTTGATAAGAGAATTTTAAATAGGGAACATGCAGAGAAAAGTTCTTTTGAGTGATACATTCTTGGAGTAAGAAATAAGATGTTTGAAAAGTAAGCACATACATTTTGAGAAAAGAACAGTTAATGTGCTGAGAAGTTTCGACATTATTTAGTGGGAACTATGGGAAAAAATTCAGAACAGATAATGAAGCATTTCAACTTCCACCAGAATCTGTTAATGTTTTCTCTGGAATTTATTCCAAACAACATAATGACAAGTTATTGTACATTTGAAACTTCCATAATATCCATATACACACAGAGAATACTTTAATTTGGGGTTGTGCTCTCAAGAACTAGAAGAATATGTTTTTTGAAGATATTAATTAAAATGCCTGCTTTCCCCAGGTTTTATATATATGGACATATGGATAAAGCATGAGGAGACTATGGAACTAGACTTATCTATTTTACATGAAGTCAGCTTTAAAAATTTACTTTGTTCAATAGCCACAGATAATGTCACTGTTCCATATTTTGAAAAAATACACAAATGCTCTCTTTTACTTACTCCCAGCATACTCTGGTGTGTGTTAGTTATATGGACCATGATAACTGTCTCCTCTAAAGGTGTTCAAATGATTAATATTAAATTTTAGTACAAGTATTGGAAATCTGGAATTTTAGAAAATGTATGATGAAATGTAGGGCTCTTTTCCCCCCCGAAAGTAATTGTAACAAAACAGAGAATAACCATTGCTTTACACTTGTAATTTGACTGCATGTAGAGGAGCAGCTATATATAACTAAACACTTGTAATAATGAGGAGGAGAGAGTTTAACAAACAGAGCTCTGAACCATCACTGCTGCCTTTAGGTACATGGGGTGTCACCCATGACTTGGCACAGCAATGACTGAGAGTTCTATGACGGCTGCATAACTGTGAATCTGGAATGTTTAGGTACTAAGCGTTCCAAACACCGGAGTCAGAAAGTGTTTAGATTTCTTTAGTATGTGCAAGGATGAACAGAACAGATGTGGATAAAACACAGCATTACATTTGAAGATGTGGTAATTTCAAACATGCTGTGTATGGTGTCTATGTAAATATGCAAATAGAATCTTTCAGAAATAAAAACATTTTGCATATACTTTCATTTAAAACTTGTTTTTATGTCGTGAAATCTATTTATGTCCAAGCCAGTTCGGTAATAATTAGTGTTTTCCTACAGTTTCTAAAGAAAAGTAGTATTTTCCAAGAGGTTTTTAATGCTTATTGAGGCACAATTTTAATAATGTGTAAATAAATAAGAAATGATTGCTTTGTTAACTGCCTGATGCTGTGCGAATAATCTGAAAAGTTGACCAACATCATTTAAGTTGAGGACATGGAAATGTACTTGACTGTATGCTATGTTCTGTAGTATTTTATGGAGGGTGTGTATATAGAGATCTCAATGTTCTACTTAAATATTTTACTTGGTGATTCACAAGTCGTTTTTTTGTTTTTTGATTTTTTTTTTTTTTTTTTTGTGTCTTCTCCCATGCTTTAAGGAGTTATGAAACAGTATTAATTTACTGTAAAATGATATCACAGTTTGGTGTTAATTGGCATCCCCTCTTATTATTTGCTTCTATTCTTGCTAATGAAGTAACCGTGTAAGAACAAGGCCTTACCTGGTAGATCTTTATCTCATCACCCACAGCTGCCTCCTACACAGGTTCCCAAGTTGTTACTAATAATTAAAACAACTAATAAATATTAAAGAAGCAAAACAAAAGCACTACTGGGTGGGATTTTACTACAATATAGGGAATTAGTTGTTCAGACCTCTAGGCAACCAAAATCGTTTAGCTGTCTCAGTGAGAGAGTGAATACATTGTTGTTTCCCAAGATATAAAATCCTGACTGTAATAACAGCCCGTGTAATCCACCAAGGACCTGAATGCCTGTATTTTCCTTTATCAGCAAGGATTGTAAGCCTCTATATTAACTTTTTGTTAAGCTTGCAGTAAAGTCTTTTTACTAGTATTTGTTAATCTAAAGAAATAGTTGTCTGTCATGTTTATATGTTAAGTATGGAGGAAGAAATGTGTTCTTAAACACTGTAGAAATCTCTGTGTTTAGATCTTTCTGGTTTGACTTGCACAAGGAGCTCTGTCTTGCCCACACAATGCAGTCCATGGGTGTCTGTGTGCAAGTGGGACTCTTGGACCACAGCAGCAGCTTGGCAAACACCTTCCATCCTTTCTTCCCTGGCATTTGCGAGGGAGGACAGAGGGGATAAAACAGGTTTTCAGTTCTCCTGGTGTGATCTTCTAAGGGGTCAGTTTCTGCCTTTCTGTAGACAGACCAGCCATCCTCTTACCTGGCCACCCATGCAAACTGGGGATGCTGTTCAGTGGCAGACTGTCCCTGCTTGCTTTGCCCTTTGTTTTTAGTCTTCTTCTGTTTTGTTCTTTTGTGGGGTAGGAGAGCCATGTTTGCTAGATTAGAGGAAGAGGTGTTACTCATCATGAAGAAAATTCCTCCATTTAAAAGAAAAATTCTACATATTTGCAAGATCTTAACATTACTTGGTCTTTCCAGTCTGAGAGCTGTAAGGAGATAGGGTGAACTTCTATTCCATACGTAATCTTTTCTCTCTCTCAATCGACAATGGCAAAATTCTCATTCTTCTGTCAGTCCTTTAAAAAAAGTAAATAAAATCTCAGTAATGTTTTCAAAAATAACAATAACATAACAAATACTAAGTTAAAGGGAAAAATACTAAAAAGGAAAAGAAGAAAAAGTCCCTTTGGAGTGCTAATGTGGTTTGCATTCAAAGAGAGAGTCATTTTGATTAGCAAGGAGGTAATGTTTCCCCACAAGGGTGGGTTGTAGATGATGAATAAATAATGTAATCAAATATTAAATTAACTTTATTTAAAAACCCTATTTGCATGTTACTTTGTGAAAAGCTTATTGATCTATTTTGTTTACTGTTATTGTTCTGAGTCAATTTTGTAATAAATAAAAGGAACAGTAATAGCATTCAGTCTTTCAACACATGCATATGTATTGATTATTTATTTTCTAACAAATTCATGAACTGTTCTGCCTTTCTGCATCAGAATTTTTTCAGAAATAATTTTTCTTACTGTTTCTGAGAGGATGGGGTGGTAGACAATTTTTGTTCTGTTTCTGTAGAGAAATTTTGTCACTTTGTACCACACCAAAGAGAAGCAATATCGTCCAGTTCCTGACACAGTTACATCAGAGAAAGGGTCGTGCCGTGCTGAAGGAGATTGGTGACCAAAGGACACAGACTACACTTCCCTTGTCTAGTACAGTGCTCCTCTGGGATTTTGGTAAACTATAGCAGTCAATCGACAGGGCCAAGGTTGGGTCAAAGGACCAATGAGGTATAAATGGCCCTGCTCTCCTACAGGCAGTATTTAGACTTGAGGCTTTCCATAGACAGAACAGGAATTTAGTGCATTTTAGTAATACAGTGAGTCCCATATTTGCCTAATCTCCTGTGAAATTAGTACATTCTGTAACAGGCTTCTAGTAGAAGAAGGGAAAGAAAGAGGGTGGTTTTATTCTGCCTCTTGGTGTGCAACATGGTAATATCACAGTATTCTTCTGTGATTTAACACTTTTACTATGTGTTAAAATTGCATAACTTCATACAGTATGTCTCTTGAAGACTATATTTTGTGGTCCTATATGATACCAGGAAGGGTTCATTGATAAAATTTGAGAAGATTTAAAATTACGCTTCTCCAAAGGAGTCTATTGCTTACGATTAACATGAATTGTTTTGAGGGAATTGTTTCTTTAGCTCACTGGTGGGTCACTTGTGTAGTAAATTAAAGACTTAGGTTGCAGGCGTAAGAGTAATTGAAATTATTTACTAGCTTGTGTTTCTGTTTATGAAGATGAGAGACGGTTTCCATTACAACCGGTTTGTGTAGCAATATAGCACACCTGCTTTGCAGAAGACAGGATCATAAAGTACTCGCTTGGATTGTCTTGTCTCTCATTGCAGACGTCATTATAACCTATGTTGTATAAATATAAAGAGGCAGAATGTATAATAAATCTGCTTTAAATAAAGCAATTAAAACTGGTAGTCCTGGCAGACATATTCTAAACTGAGATATCACCTGAAATTTTGTGGGAATGTTCAACAATTTTAAATGATTGATAAACCTGAAATTATGGCAGATATTATGTAATGGACACATCTCACTACTTAGAGATATTCAAAGCCCTTTATGCTCACAGAAAGCCAGGTCTGAATTGTATTGCAGAGATCAGTGAAATCTCTATTATACTACACATTGGAAAACTGGAAGAGATAGTATAATGTTTTAAAATGGGAGGGTTATATAACTCATACAAGGATCAAAATGCTAAGCAGTGGAATAAATTTGTGGAATTTAACTTATTTTGTTAATATTTGATGTGATTTATTTGGAATTGTTGCCAAAGTGATGTTGTGTTGTACCTGAAAGATAACAGGACTGACACATTTCTGAAAGTACCTTTAATTCTCTGGTCTCATTAGATTAATCTGTATAAATGGGGAAAATAAGTTTGATTTTGTGTTTGATGGTATTTTTGATGATCTTACTTCAAACATGAGTATTTCCACCTTGCAAATAGGAGCAGTAGACACCCCACCACCACCCTCCCTGGTTTTTATGGCTGAAGTCATAGCCAGCATCACTGTGAGACAAATTGGTGTTTCCTTGTTTTGTGTACTCTTCAGAATGCTGGGTACTGAACCCTTCTTCACCACTGGCTTGGTACTACTGAATAAGCAAGTTGCAGGAGTAAAACAGCTGTAGTAAAAAAGATACCATGCAAGAATGCTGAAAAAGGGATACAAAAGGGATACATCTGAAAGTAAAAGTGCCACGTGTGGGGTTGAGACCATTACTCCATTTGTTGGTGAAACATAGCTAATAATCGAACCTTTTGCATCTGCAAAAAATAGTTGTCATTGTGTATCAAAACCTGTGAACCGACTTAGGGGGGAAGGTAAGGGAAAAACACTCAAAAACCTCATCAAACTGTACGAATGATGTGCTGAGAAGTATAAGTTGGGAACACTCCCAGGACAAGCATTTTTTAGCATGGGAAGCTCTGGGATCTAAACCAGGCTCTACTCTCAAGGAGGTACTTTGCTGTATGTGGCCTGTGTACCCCGCAATGATACCAGCTGCATCTAAGTAATGTCCTCATGACAGGCAAGTCACTATGGAAACGAGAATGGTTACAGACAATTTATAGAAGTAATAGCTTTGATAAAGTATTATTTACTCTTTCATAGAAAGAAAAGTGTTCTATACAGCATGGATGCTATCTCCAGCCATTATCGGAGCTGTATATTAACACAGCTGTTGACTTCTGTCATCTTAAGCTGTCTCTGTTTTGAGTGCTAGGCGATACTGATTTGCCTGCCTGACCTACTGGAGTTGGTACTTTAAAGGCAAACAAAATGTCTTAGTATGGTTTGTGATGATGTAATACAACAATATATGGGCATCCTGTCCAGAAACATGGCCACAATTGTGTTAAAAGGAATCTAGGAAAGAAACTACTTCAGTTTGTGGCTGAAACCATTTTGCACTCCACCGTTGAAATGATTGTGGAGACAAGGTGATTTTTTTAAGCTAACTTACTTTCAAGGAGTTTTGTTGTTATTTTTTTTATGTATTTAAGGCCAGACTGGAAATAGGATGTTGGATCCTGTCTGCTTCTCTGAAGCAATTTCTCAACCCTAATATATATATCTGAAGAGTGTGACCACAACTACTGTTGTACCTTGCCCCTCTTTCTTCCAGGGATACAAAGGACAACAAAATCAGAAATTCTTGCTGCGATAGTATCTGAAATAAATAAATAAATAAAGTCTTGTAGCACAAGTTCTGTCTCATGGTATTAACCTCTGTTGCACTAATTCATAAGCCAAAGTGCCAACAGTTCCCTGTAGAAGTCAAGAGGGGGATGCAAAACCAACAAGTATGATCATACATGCAGAGAGGAATGATACATAAATACATATGAAAATAAACCAAGTTGTAAATGGTGGTAGCTAATTTGAAGATATTTATGTCAATGTGAGATGCATAGCTCAATTTTAGAAATAATTTTAGTAAATTAGATAAATTAGACCAGAGAGTCTGACTTCTCTCTATAATATGTCCCTGCATAGAAGGGTAAATAACATTTTAGAAATTCTCAAGTTTTGCAGCTACTGTCTTCTGAGGTTCACTGTGTTGTGCGTTTCCCTCCTTTCTCCCTCACTCAATATGTTGTGTAAGTTTTAATGCAGAAATAGCTGCTATCGTTTCAGAAAATAAAAATTCCTTCTCAATTGTCATCAGTGAAAAAGTTTAGAATTAATCTAAGATTCAAGCGTTGCAAGTAATGAAAAGAAGAATTTGTGCCATAGGCTTAAGTGTGAGAACATTACAAATAATTATTGATAAAAGCACATTCTTAGTGAGTGTTTACACGCTCTCTGTGGTGATGGGAACAATGCATACAGACGCAGACAGATAGGCACAGGCACAGAGTTCTTGTTAGCAGCGAGAGCAGAGCAGAGCCAGGCTGAGCCAGGTTTTTATTATCAGTTACAGATACGGGCCTGGACCAAGAGTTTAGTCAGGATGTTTCTTCAAAAAATGTGATTCCAAACACACTACACTCACGTTGTGACTGTTTTCAGTCACATTCCCATGCGTATCTTGTGGGCAGTGTTCTGATCCCCTCGTTCACATGCCCAGGCTCTCAACATTCATGCATCATACATACGGGGGCAGTTTTCCAGCCAAATATATCATTCTCACTGACCTGGGCTATTGCTACTTACAGTCATAAAAACCATACTTCTGTATAACCTGTCCAAGACTCTTTGGCTGAAACTGCACATCCTGCCATTCCCACACTCCCTGTCTGAGAGGCTGTGGCCTCCTACAATGAATCATGGTTACCATGAACCGATGACAACTACGTCAGTTATCTTCATTGAAATATACACAGTAGCTATGTTTCTATATGGTTTAGCAACTAGCCTAATAAAGACTATGTATATTCCCATGAGTTATTCATTTCAAGAGCGTCCTAAAGATCTATTATTTTCTCTTGTGCAAACTAGGAAAATGAAAATTATATTGATGATGGGTCAAGAAATATAACTGCATTGTAAAAATTTCTTTACTGGGAGTATACTTGTACTATTTGGAGTGATACTTCTGAAATGTGTACAGCAAACTGAGAATATCTGTACTGCATAAGTGGTCTTTATAGCCCAACTAGAAAGACTATTGAGTTTAGTCACATCCCTTCCCTTTACAATGATGTTAATGGAAAGAGTGACGATGATTGTGGCCAGAATAGACAAGCTCAAGTATGCCTTCTACCCTGGGAACAGTATTGTTGACATTTCTGATAGTCAGAGTAAATGACAGATGGTTATCTGAAAGGTTCTGCATAGGGAAATGCAACTGTTTTGATGTTAACACCACAACTCCAAGGAATGAGGTTTTGCTGGAGTGGGACCACAGGATGGCTGAAGGAATGCTGTAGTGCAACATCCTCTGTTGGGCTGAACCATGTATACACACACACACACACACACACACACTGGCCTGACAAACTCAGGGAGACATTCACGCTTTTAGTAAACTCATGGAGAAATACCAGTTGTCCCTCTTGAACCTCGATAGCTGTTTATCTAAACAAAGGCCACCTTCCAGTCCACTTTGTGTTGAGACTAAGTCAGCTTCCTTTGCAGCAGGGGTGGTCAGTCCCGTTCTGTGTCACTCCCAGAGCTTCAGGGGCTCCTACCATTGCTCATCTCCTCTGAGCCTTCTTTCATTGCAGGGGTTTACTGGTCAGACACAAACGTGCAGGCTGCTTTGTGGAGCACTGGCTGCTTCTTAAGCTGCTTTTCAGAAATGGTGAAGATATAAACCCAGTGTCCAAAAAAAAAAATACTCTCCTCTTAATTTTTGAGCATATAATCTTTATTCGTTCTTATTATTAGTTTTGTAATTTTTACTAAGGTATATGTAACCAGTTGATACCTCAGTTTACATACATTTAAAGATAATGTATATTACGGCATTGTTTGAGACACTTCTGAATTTGTTCATTAATAAGTGTGACAAGTGTGCAACCTGGGCTGAAAGAATGCATCCTAAATGAATGCCATTATGCTCACTTGACTTGTAAGTAGGAAAGATGTTTTGTAAAGTTTCCAACCCATATTTCTTTCAAGAAAAGTCTTGTGCTTTCAGTTCTCAGTATGCCTTATTTTAGTCACTATAGTCTTGAATTTGCCAAAGGAAGCGTTAGAAGACAAAGCAGTTGTCTTTATTCCCTGGGACACATGACCTTGAATCTCCTGCTAAGACTTCCTATAGAAAAGGAAATCTGCCTTCAGAAGCCTTGTAGTAGTCACATCTCATTCCTTTGTACTTGGGGGGGAGGTGAATGGATTCTCCCTCTTTTTCTCTGTCAGGTAGAATGAAAGTCATGCTTATATTTCTAGTGTGCTTCATTCTAGGTAGCAAATTTGCACATTATTAAAAGCAGGTAAACATTTCACAATTACCCTGTATTGTTTTATTTACAGAGTAAACTTCTGGGCTAACATAAATACACTTCTAGTTAACCTTTCCCTTCTGCAATGCATTATAGGAGGCTTTGTTCATGACAGGATGAAAGATCATCAGCCCACCTAATAACAATTCTAGCACATACATTCTGTGTCTACCGGAGAGCACTTGGAATGATCTCATGGAGCCTGTAAGAAAGAATGTTTGGGGAAGTTACCTACCAAATGTAGGCATAGGTATCCCTACCTGAACACAAGGATGTGTTCAAGCATCGCTACATTTGTTCTATCCTAAACTGGAACAAAAGATTCCTATCTGAGAAAAGAGTCCCAGTTCAACAATGTAAAATTTTAATCAAAGCAAAAACCACGCAGTTCAATCGAACAGACCCGAAAACCAGAAAGATTTGTTTCAGTTTTTGAAGAATTTTTGGAATAGTTTTATTCCCTGAAATTGGAAGATTTCTATTCCTATGATGAAAGTTTTGGTTTTCTTGAATGAAGATTTTCTTTTAAGCCCTCATTTCCAGTATAGAACTTTATTATGGCTTTTTAATATACCTTTAAGCAGTGACTAAATTGCAAATGCACTACTCTGTTTCAGAAGTCTCATCTCAAATATCAGTGGCAGCACAAATATCTGGCTAAGAGGGAACAACTCTACCTTGATAAAGGACTTTCCTAAGTAATTAAAGCAGAGAAAAAAAAATGCTGGATACTTGTTATACATTCCTCAGAAATAACTATCTAACCCCTTTGAAAAATAAAACTACTTAGCAGTTCTTCCACAACTCATACAATGTTATCTCAGATGTTTTTCAGTTGGTATTATGATGTCTCATATTAATGAGATTAAAATGCTTAGACAGATGAAAATTGCATCTTTTGCTTAATTTATCTGATAATAGTTCAATACCACACTAAGTGACTTAAAGCCTGTTTAGGACATCTCTCAGAGTACTAACTGATGTACAGCCGTTAATGATGAGCAATGCAGCCCAGAGGGTTTAGGACTCAAACAGAAAGTTAACTATTTCATATGCAATGCATAGATATGTGTTAATATAACTGGATTAAATTAATCAGATACATGAATGTAAAGGGAAATGTTTTAAAAGGGAAATATATTAAGAAAGTACTGAAAATTACTATTTGTGACACTGAAGAAGGAAAATAAGAAGACAAAATATGGAACAAACCAGTATTTGTAGGGAAATTAGCAAGGTATGTAAACAAAGTCTTCACATTTCCAAATTCAGAGGTGATGAGATTTTTAGAAGAATATAGGTAAGATATGATCCATACATTGATCCACTATATTCCACAGAAACCGGATGTCATCTGGACCACACAATGTAGGGATCAAGATCTTTGAGCTCAGGATTCTTACATAAACAGCACAATGCATGACTTTGTTATGATCACATTTCATTAAATTTTAACATAACATTTAAAACTGGCAACATGTCACCAATACGTAATTTTTGTATTTATATTTCTATGAATAGATCAAATAGTAGGAAGAAACCTCATGGTCAGTGAATCTTATATGGTAGACTAGATGAAAGATGGTAACAATAAGGCCAATGAATATTAAATGAAGCAAATTATAGGAAAGGAATAATGAAATTAGGAAAAGACTGAGTTGCATTAGGATGTAAGCAAGCTGAAAAGCCTATAATATCCTTTGACTGATATTCAGATATTGTAGCCATCATGATAAGGTTAACATAAACGTAAATAGTATTTAAATTCAAAACGACTTGGAGGATTTTGTTAATGATGAATATAATAATCTGAATATTTCTTGCATCAGTGGTTTAGGAAATGAATACTCTCAGTTCCTCTTGTAATAAAAATCTCTTCACCCTGTGTTTGGACAGAGGATCCTAAGCTTGGTACACCTGGATGCTACAGTGTGTTTATCCTGAAGTTTACATAGGGCAGATGAGGTATGATTCAGCTTGTAAATGACAACATGAGTTTATAAATTAAGAAAAATAAAGTCAGTGCAGCATTGTAACTGAGCCTGAAAAATGCTCTAAATTATCCTGGCATACTTTCAATAAGCTGTATCTACTACGTCTGAGCTGTAATTGGCACTTAAGAAACATTCACAATGTGCTATCTCTTCTTGTATTAGGAAAGACCAAAGAGATACTGGATCATTATGTAAAAATTGGTAATTAAGAGCAAGCAATTTTCCAGTTAATTTACATGTTCATTATATATTGAATATTATTTAGTTTTCTGTGTCCTTTTTGTGTCTCATAAACTTGACCCAAGGGATCCTACACTGTTAAAGACATATAAATTATAAAATAAGACATATATTTAACTGACTCATTGAACTTTTGTTATGACTAATGATTCTTCCAGCAATCATTGCATGAGGGAAAACATTTCTTTTTAAGTAAATAATGTTCACTACCTTTTAAAGCTGCTGTCACTGAAGAAAAATATTAACGTACTGAAATCTCTGCATTCTTTGATGAGCTCTCTGAGGGCATCTTGTAGCTTTAAATTAAACTGATCAAATAGAAAGTGATATACCCTTCAAAATACTTTAACTGATTTGACTACAAAGAAAAAGACATTATATGCAGTTATGAGAAACTGATGTCAGGCTAAATTTCTGCATGAGAAGGATTGATTATATTATCAAGATTGAAGTGAAGTTTTCCTTATCTAGTTTACCAGTATATAGGACTATTAATGAAACACCCAACTTTGTAAAAAAGAAGGAACTGTGTCACCTTTACTCACTTAGATGTAGCATAAATCAAGGTTGAAAACTGTATGCAGTCAAAGATGAGGTATGGTTTCTCTGATAATCTGAGTTTCCCAGGGGATTGATGACGTTCTGGTTGAAGCTGATGGGAGACTTACCATTGATCTATATGACAGACGCTGTATATTTTGGAAATCAATTTCTATATGGAGTTTGCTGCTGATTGGATTTTGGTTTGATTTTTGAGGGATCTTCTTTACCTTTCTTAATATCTTCAAAGGTTTATTCTATTTACTCTACTGTGCATCCTTGTATGAATCATTTCTACCTGCTTCTTTTAATTAATGTGCTGATAAAGTTTTAATATTTTTCGTGTACTGATTGCTTAATTTACTAGCACAATTCAGTCATTTCCAGACCTGACATTTTGCACAGCCTTGGATTTAATGCTGATGAAAGCTGTGAATAAGGAATGATTTAGTAAACATTGTATATAAATAACATTTTATCTTTCCATGTCCCCTAAATTCTTGCAGAGGTGATTTTCAAGCAGACTTGCAAAGAGAGACCTTGTTAAAAAGATGCTACAGAAAATTTTCACCTTTACATTTTCACTCCACACATTTTTTTCCATAAGCAAAGGAAAAAGAGAAAAGTTACTAATTCTCAGTCAACTAAGTAATATGGAAATGATATACCAAATTACAGAAACATTATTTCTTATTGACATGGACTTTTTCTTTCAGTCATATATCAGCACTGTACTAGGTAGTCTGCAAGATACAGTGGTACACGAGTTTGAGGATAAAAACTGGTTTCTTTCTTGAACTGCATAAGCAAAGGATTTGCCATAGCTTGGCCTAGTTTGCTGTCAATAAGGTTGATCTCCTTTTCTCCCATGTAAAAATAAGGATTTTTGTTATACAGAACTTTACAGGGTCCGTGCAGACAGGTTCATTTTGCCTCAGTGTCATGGTTTAAGTGCAGCTGGCAACTAAGCACCACGCAGCTGCTTGTTCCTTCACGAACCCCAGTGGGATTGAGGGAGACAAATCAGAAGAGTAAAAGTGACTAAACTCATGGATTGAAGTAAAAGACATTTTAATAAGTAAAGCAAAAACCGTTCATGTAAGCAAAGCAAACTAAGGGATTCATTTACTACTTCCCGTCAGCAGGCAGGTGTTCAGCCATCCCCAGGCCAGCAGGGCTGTATCATATGTAACAGTTACTTAGGAAGATAAACACTGTCACTTCAGACGTCCCCTCTTCCTTTTTCTTTTTAGACTGAGCATGATATCATATGGTACAGAATATTCTTTAGGCCAGTTCAGCTGTCCTGGCTGTCCCCCCTTCCCAGCTTCTTTGTGCACCTGGCAGAGAGTGAGAAGCTGAAAAGTCCTGGACTTAGTAGGAGTGTTGCTTTACAATGACCAAAACATCAGTCTATTATCAACATTATTCTCATGCTAAATGCAGAACAAAACACTGTACCAGCTACTAGGAAATAAATTGATGCTGTCCCAGCTGAAACTCGGACACTCAGTCTTA
The DNA here is from genome assembly GCF_037038585.1 of Patagioenas fasciata. Taxonomy (NCBI): domain Eukaryota; kingdom Metazoa; phylum Chordata; class Aves; order Columbiformes; family Columbidae; genus Patagioenas; species Patagioenas fasciata. The sequence continues at coordinate 64,637,857 of NC_092523.1, read as the reverse complement.
CGGAAGAAGGCATAAAGCATTCTAATTCCCATGTCTCTCTTTAAATATACCTAGTTCATTTTTTCTTCTTTTATTTGGGTACCTAGTGCATACAATGGATAAAAGCACTATCAGCTTAGTAATCAAATAGACTTTTCATTGCTAAGGTAATTGCTTCTTGAATGATGATCACAGACCTTCTGACTAGCCCTGTATCCCTCCGTCCACACTACATTTGATTTCTTAGGAAGAATTACATGGTCTGGAGTGTTCTCAGAAGGCCAGCAAATCTAGGCTGAGTGAAATCAAGAAAAAGGTGTGGTTTAGATCTTCAGGGTGAAATCCAGACTTCATTTGAAGTCAATGATAACTTTTCAGTTGAAGACAGTATTAAAAGAAAGAAAAAAAAAGCCTTTTGAGAAAAAAATTATCCTACTGATACTTCCCTCTCAGGTAAATTAGCAGAGTTTCACCTCTTAGATCTCTTCTGAATTCTGCGCAAGAAAATATGAAGTTTGTCAGGCAAACAGATAATCAAAATTTATAGGATACTTTAAAAATTACAACCAATGCCCCACATTCCATTTCAACATATACAGCATTTACAAAGCAAGCCAGAGTTTGGGTTAAAATTATTGAGGAGTGAATACAGGTTTGGTAAGCAGGGAGCTGGTGCCTGGCCTAGGTTAAGCCTCCAGTGATCTCAGGAAGGAGCTCTTCATCCAACACTTTGCATTAATTTAGCTTCCATATAGGCAAAAGTAGCGTATTACCTGAATCAGAAAGAATTAGTAGTTCTCATATTCTTAAATGCAGGTGGAAAAGTGAAATATTTCTCAAGAGACTTGCTTTTAATAGTGCAATCTCAGAGTAGATATAAAAATACCCTAGACCCTTCACATGAAGATATTGCAGTAACCAACAAGAAATCAAAGCAGGTTTGCTGCTTGTATTTAGCTCATTTAGTGTATGGATAATGAATGTATCAGACAAAATCTATCCAAAACAATAGCTCCTATAAAGTATAAATTTTACTCACTGTAATTGACAGGTGAGAGCTAAACAGCTTAAAAATTAAACTTCTCTCATTTAAATTCAATATGAGAGTTGATCAAAGAAAAAAAAAGTCTTGTCACTTCTTCATGTCCTTTTTTTGCTATCTGTAAATCAATTACTTGAAGTATTCAAAGTTCCAGAGTTCAAAGATCAGTCTAGTGACACAAAGAAACACATTATCAGTGCCTTCAGTCTGAACCAAGGTGGATGGGTATAGGGTAATGAGAAAGGTGCTGCCTGATAAGTTCAGCAAAACCCATGTCTATATTCAGATAATTGATGTTTCCAGTGAATGTGGGAGAAGCTAAAACCCAGTAAAGATTCAATGCTATGTCTTAGTAGTACATAATTTTCTAATTCTCAGAGCACTTGTGATTTTATCTAGTCTTCATGTCATGTGGAGGTAGACAGCTTTGTTAAGAAGGTAATAAATAGACACCCAGTTAGCCATGTTGCTGAGTACCTTGTATGATTTCCTTATGTAGGAACGCACAAGATTTCCTAGGTATGTAGTTTTCCAAGGCATAATGTTCAAAAATCTATATTATGATTTTTTCTTTATATTCAAACTGCTTGTAAATTATTTAGAAATAGTTCCTCTTGACTCTTAATATCTGTTGTAAAGACGTTTAAAAGTTGAATAAATTTTGAGAGTTCCAGAGGTTACAAGGCTATGCCCCTTTCCTGAAAGATTTAGGATTTTATGAAGTATGGAGGAAGTTGCTTATGTGGAGGTTTTAAAGAGTCAGTCCTCTGTGTGACCAAGTATGGAAAAGCTTCAACCCTTAGAGTGTTTTTATAGTAACGATGTTTCACTTTATGTAAGAGACAGAGTGTAAATCACTAGGGTGTTAACATTGCATAGTAATTTATGTATTTGTAAATGATTTGCAAAGTAAATGCAAAATTCTGTAGCAAACTTCCGAATCTCCTTAGACTAATAGTAGTACTTTATTCTCTGTTTGTTTTTTGATATTAGATAGTGAAAAGGAGAGAGCCATAAGAGTCTTTTATGTCATTTATTCTTCAGAATGACAGCAAGAAAATGAGAGTCTTGAGATGGTCATGTGACATAGCATAGCATAGCACAAGCCTAACTCCCAGCAGTCGGAAGATATAATAGACTTAAAACCTTGAAAAAAGACAAAGAATAATATAGCCACCTTACCAATCAAAAAGTTAAAATCACCCAGGAAGCTTTGGAAACTTTGGAAATATAGAGGCTTGAGGTAGCAGAGGTACTGGTAGGAGTAGTTACATTTATACAGTCCTAAAATTACATTCGGCCCTTTGAAGGCAACCACAAGGCTGATGCGGCCCCAGTGAAAATGAGTTTGACAACCCTGAGGTAGAGGGTTTGGAGATGCACTTGTAAATACTGGAATGTTGTCATAAGGTCCTTGGCATGAGTGCACTGAAATGTAAGCAGGTAATTTCTGAACAAGTTAAACAATAACAATGCAAAACCTGCAGCTGCACTGTCTTTGGCTGAGGTATCTGAGCTTCCTTCATATGAGCGTGTTACTTTGATCAGAAAAGATTGATTCCTTGGTTTGTTTATTTGCTAGTTTTCCAATCATTACTGTTAAAAACAGTTCCTTCTTCTTTAAGGAGAAAGGGCTGGCAGCGTGTCAAAATCTCAGTATATTGTTATGCAGCTGGCATATGTACTAGGAAAAAAAAATAAATCAAATCTGTGATGCGCTACTGCATGTCAGATATGCTTTTCAGAGATAAGAGAATCCAATTACAAATGCTGATTTTTCAAAATTATTAGAAATCATGACCAATATTCACTGAATACTAAAAATTCAATAACAGTGTACACCGTTTCAATGACACTGCCTAGAATTGATGTGATGCTGAGTTACTGCCTGGCAGCCCTTCAGAATAAGGATATTTTTAATATCTCAGGTCATGTAAAACTAAACAGGTTAACCTGAAACTGTGTGCACCATCATTTGTACAAACTGCCAATAACCATCACAAGGTAAGCACTTTTCTCCTGTGCTAAGGAATGCCACTAACAGGATCATTTTTCTTCTCTTCTTGGATGAATCCAATTGTTTCACTCAATGGGGCTTCAATGCAGCTAACAGCATTCTGTGCACTCAAAGATAAGGCAGGACCAGCAGCAGCATGCAACATGCAACACAGATCTAATAAGATATTATTTAAAGTCATGGTTCTTTTTGTATACTGCACCTAATAAATAATCAAATTCACATGCATACATACACAAAAATCACTGCCATCAAGAAACAAAAACACTTCACAAGACTCAAGAGCATTTTAATGCTCCTCTGTAATCTGAGAATCTTCCTATCAGATTGTGAATGTAAGAGACCAGGATTTGCCAAAAAATTTATGTTGCATTATTCCTGCAAAGTGAATGAAAAGCTTTAGGCCTTTTAAGGTACTCAAACAATATCTACTCAGAGGGAGTGAGGGAGAGATAGACCCTTAACCAAATATGGGGCATGTCTCTGTGTTTCAGGTATTAACCTATATATTCTATGTTTTAATAATGCACACCTTTCAAAAGATATGTATTCAAATAAGGAACTCTGTGTAGATATGCATTAGAAAATTGTCTGAATTAAACTCCCTAAGATATTTTTAACTTGTAGAAATATGCATTTTTTTAGGTCCTCAGACTACCAAATTATGTACTTTTATCCTTCATTTATTAGCAGTGTGTGCACACAGCTTTGGAGGAAGAGATTCTTTTCAGAGTTACACACTTTAGACATTTTCTTATTGGTAGGGCAGGCTTACTTTTGTTCTGTTCACAATTTTCAAATTAAAGTGTTTGGAGAGTGAGGAAGTTGAGAGTGATGGGCTGTGCATGGCAACTGGGTTAGAACTAGGAGCTTGTGCATCATGCCCGAGATTATTCCTACCAACCACCTGTCTCCATTTGCTAGTCATGGTGATCCATTTTGATAAGAAATACAAAGGCTTATGGGAAAGGCTTTGGGAAATACTAGAAAAACAGATGGAGTAAATTCTCAGTCGTTCAAGCTGTGAATTAATCAAGCCAGGGAGGCAGAAACAGCTCAGGACCCTTAAATTCACTAAAATTATTACTGACGAGTATGTGTACACCATATTGTTTTCACCAATAAGATAGCTGCTTTCAGATAGTGCCTGTAGGAGGCCTAATTAAGTGCAGCCCAATGTTATGTCAGCCTATGTATCCAGGTCTGGTACAGATCATGTCACATCTAATCTAATCTCTTGCCTAAACAAGCATGAACAGGCAGTGTTTCAGGAGCCTGAGTCTATAATGGCTGGAGATGAGTCAGGCCTAGTGTGCCATGTTAGAGATGAGACAATCCTTACAGAGAGCCACCTGGAGAAGTGTCCTGTACATGCTTCAAATCATGGGGCTCTGAACAAGCTAACTGTCCCTGGCCCGAAATGATTTTATGAATCTGGGCTGCATTTCCTTGGAGCTTCTAAGCCTCATTAGGGCACAGTTTACTGGGAACCAGTTGCAAGAGCTCCTTGTCTCCAGAGCAGCTGGATCTGACAAATTGACTCAGCACTCCGGGCAGTAAGTCTGGCTGAACCCAAGCTCATTCTGGAAATATTGGAGTTTTTGTCATGTGCTCCCCAATGTGGTATCATTCAGGGTTTTCATTTTCTATTCCCTCATTGCCCTATGCAATTACATACTGCCTAATGCCTGTTATTTTTTGCATTTAAAATAGCACAAGTTTGATTCCTTGGAAGGATTTTTCACAGATAAATACCTGTTCTCATTTATTTCTAATGCACAGTTTTAAACTTATGAATCCCTCATTTAGCAATTGCACCTCTAGTATGAAATTTCACCATGGGTGCTGCAGGGAAAAAGTCATTAAGGATCTTAACCAAGTTCTCTTGATGCCTTTTATTTTTTTTTTTTTTACTAGAGTTGTATAAGACCTTTGTTTATCAAAATTAGAATGAAAGAGAAGATTATAAACTGCCTATTTGTATAATGAGCTTGTAATTATGTTAGCATTCAATTTTACAGCCAAATTAGAGGCTGAATTTCCTTTATTCAGACTGAACTTCACTTATACTTTCTCAGCATCAATAATGAAAAAATTAAACTCCTTAGATGTAATGTATTCCTGTACTTGTTTGTCACCTTAGTTGTTGGTTTTCTGACAATTCTCACACAAAATCCTTGCTTTACTGGTCGTTCTGAAATGTTTATGAAAGAAAATAACCCTGAAGATTCAGCTGAGGGTTCCTCTTGAACAAATGATTTTCCAGGTGATATAATCCAACACAGCCCTTTTCTTTCCTTCTTTATAACTTCATGTTAAGTGAGACTAACCATCGTGCTACTTACCATTTAGCAGAAGCAGATGTCAGGAACATAAGTGAAAACTGATACTCTCTTGAGATCTTGGACTGGGGACTTGGACTTCAGTAAAATTCTCAATCAATTGCAAAATTTTAAATCAATTATAAGAGGAATATAGCAAAAAGCCATTTCTGTCCTGACTGCACTTCCATATACTGAGTGTAATCTAGTGTATGTTTATTGTTTCCTCAAAAGGAAAGGGATTTTTTGAGCTTGGTATTTTAGAAAATCTGAGGAGTGGGTCTCAGTTCTGAATTTATCTGTGGAAATATTGTAGCCTATCGAAATACAAATACTTTCAGGAGTTGAAGTTTGACAACTAAGAATGTGAGGTTGCAGTATTTGTATTACTTCATTTTTATTGTCCTTTTTTTCTAAAATTCCAAACCAAAGGTATACCTAATGAGGTTAATCTTTAATCACACAGCAGCTTCCACAGAAAACTTTAGAACTGGCAGACCCCATGCTGCTTCACATGAGCCAAATTTACTGGCATGAGAGGTTTTTTTTAGGGATAGAGTAAATTCTCTCTCTTTTTCCCCTTCTGAAAGAGAGACTAGCAATGCAGGGGAAGATGGAGAGCTGACAAGAGCTTATTAGCTCAATTAGCATCCCCCTGATTACCTGTAAGAGGCATAGCTGTTGATGAATATTCTGAATATTAAGTATTTGACTTCCTGTTTGCCTTTAAATTTTGACACAGTGTAGACATACGGAAGTGAAAACAAGTAGGATCTGATGTCAAGTTTTAATAATTCCGATGTTTTTCTCATGCCAAATGTCATCATTATTTCCCTAACAACTTCCCCACATCCACCTTTGAAGGACGTACAATTCCCTCCTACAACTTACTACCACCATTGGGGTGCAGATCTGTCTCTGAAAAAGTGACCTAACTTTGCAAGATCTTGTCTGTAGTCAGAAAGTGAAGCTGGTTTTGTGACCTGTCATTATGTCCTTTTCTTCTCAGCTTTCAGTTTTTCTTTTCTCTGCCACCTCTCCTTGCTCTGCATCTGCCTTTAAAAGTGCTCAGACAATTTGTTTGTAAATACACCAAGTCACGATAGCAGTAATTTAAGTAACATGCTCTCTTGCAGCATGAGGCCCTGAACCCATTCTCTCTTCAGAGTATTTGGTAACATAAAAGGAGCTCGATTCTGATCTGCTTTATTTTAGATGTCTAGTATTTTATGAGTGAGTTGGGCAGAATTCCAGTAAAAAATAGACTTCTCTTATAAAATTCTATTGTAAAATCAACTTGAAGTTTTATGAATAACTTTGCTTTGGCTGTTACTCTAGGTTTTTCTAATAAACCTTATGGGAATGTTATGAAGAATTTACTAGAAACTGGTAACTTTATGCTTTTTAAAATAGTCACAGGGTGCAATATATAAATACTCAAAATTCTAGAAAATTATTACTTTTAAACATGCTATAGAATCAGTATAGATGCATATGAAATTCCTGGGTTTTGATTCTTTCTAGGGTTCATGTCTATTATAATTGGTAACAAGAATTTCCATCATGGATCATTTTCTCACAGTTCGGGATGTAGTCTCAATTGACTTGACACAGAGAAGTAAAAATGAGAAAGCTTATTTAATTCACTTCAGTTTGAGCTATCAGAAACTTTTCTCTACCAATGATTCAGGTTACTTTAGAATATCTGGGAACTTTCTTCTTCTATTTAATCTCCTTTCTCCCTCTGTTTTACTCTATTTTCTAATACATCCATTTACTCCATATAGTGACTGGTTCTCACATGTCACTTGGATATTGAATTGTGTTCAGATGGGTCCTGTCAAGGTTTGATTGCAGGGTGACAATAAACCATGGCAGATGGATTGCTAAACCCCTCTTGCCCCCCTTTTAGCCCCTCCCACTATTTTTTTGGCATGCTGGAAATATTTCAAGAACATTCTTGCTTCTGCAACTCCTGGCCTTTGAGGAGCAGCTTGCTCAGAAAGGAGACTCAAACTCTTTTGAGACTTAATGAAGACTGATTATAAATAAAAAACACTTATACAGACCAGCTACTAACTTTTGATATATTTTTTATGCTCATCATAGTAGAGCTGTTTGTATTGTTTTCAGTTCCATGGCATGTGCAAAAGAGGGGTTTTTTTCATATATAATTTGTTTCCTTCTTGCTTGTGTTTTAAGGAATTGTGGAAGTGGACATGTAGATTTCATTTCTGACAAGAAATCTGATATGTAACCTTGCATAAAATGAGGAAGTTGTGGGGTTTTTTTGCTATTTGCCTGCAGATGTCATTGAACCATTGGTATGTCATTGATGAAAAAGAGACCTTAAGGAAAAGCATTGCTCCCTTTGCTCTTCTTGTAACCTGGTTTATCCACTCCATTGAAGAACAACAAATTAAAAAAGAGGAGAAAATCTCAATAGTTCTCAATAGCTGTGCCTGTTCTAGTTTTATTTACCATCTAACCTTTCTTTTTCTTTCTTTCCATAATGGATTTTAGAGGAAGTGTCTAGGCAATTCCCAAGCATGAAGTTGATGAAAATAAGAGCCTTTCTTCTAAGCACTAGTACAACAATTTCAAAAGACAGTGTCAGACAAAGCAGAGCAATTTTCAAGGTATGCTAGATAACTGCAGGAATATATGTTAGTCAGCGCTAGTTTATTCTTGGAAGAATTCCTGTTGTTCACATCACTAAGCTTGTGGACCAGAGTTGTAAGAACTGATTTTGAAGAAAAAACTAAACCCATTTTGTTCATCATGAACTTTTGATTTTGCCTTGCTTTTCTCCATTCTTCCTCACTTCCCACCTCATTAGCTTCCTTCCACCTGTTCCAGACCAGTCTTCTGGAAAAGCTGCCTCTGAGTGAAGTAGTGACCTAGTGCATCAGCTTCCACAGACCTACATTTCCATAAAGGTGAAACTGGTTCTGAGAGATATCAGTTCCCAAATGGATTACATCACTCTCATCAACAGCATCAGCCACATTCTGTATTCTTTGCATGAATTCAAGGAAGATTTTGGTATGCAGACATGGAACCCTTAATAGAACAGTTTTGTCGTTGTCACATGGAAGAATGATATGCTGTTTTAGAATAGGGTGGAGAGGAAGAGAAGAAAAATCTTTGCAATTAATTCATAAGCTCTTTTGAGGATCACCTGGCAATGGTTTAGAAGTCGTTTACAATGTAGGAAACTAGATAACTGATCTTTTTTCTGATGTGGTCATATAATGTGGTCCTGTAAAATAGCTCTCCTTCATTCCTAAAGAGGTTGTTTCAGAACATTTGCATTTATTATACTGATTAAATAAATAGATAGTTGCCAAATATATCTGTGTAATAGTTGCATAAAGAATGGCTGCCACTCTGTAATTCTCATATAATGCAAAGTGCGTATTTGGTCTTTGGAACAGGGAGAGATAGACTGCAGGAAAAAAGCTTCTAATAAGTGGAAAAGAATGTACCATAACACAGGCAGGTTTCTGCCCCTCTATTAATGCTTTCCAAAGATGAGATTTTCCAAGCCTTCCATGCCCATTATTGCTTCAATCTTATAACATGAAGGGCTCAATAAAAATTTACTAAAATCCTCCTTTTTGAATATTACAAGATGCCATAATAACTATGGAGAGAGATTTCAAATTGTCATGTAAATTTCACCGGCATTAGCTTTCAAAGTTTATTATTGCTTTATAATATTCATTGCTCTTAAGCTTCTTATTTATGGAGGCAGTGTATGTATTTGGAATAACTGTGGTAAATGGAGAGATTAAGGTAATATTTCTTCTACAAAATCTCTTTATTTGGGAGTGCGTAAAAAGCTAGTGTTTGCAATTTATGTTGTTATTTATTTACTTGTGTATGTATGTGTGTATTTTCAGCTAGTACAACTGGTTACAAGGCAGAATTGTTACATTTGTCCCAGACCATCAGGAATCCTTGCAAATTAATCCTAAAAATCACATATAAAATCCTAGCAAGGCCCATGTACATACCACAAGAAAACAGAATGTCACTGAGAGCTGTAAATATATCCCACATCCTCCCTTGCAACTTCATAACAGAATGAACACATTTTGAAGTCAAGAAACATGTTACACACTGTCTTGAAAGTATGATATTTGCTATTTTATTGAGTACATTTCCATAATGCTAGTAGATAATGTCAGTTCTAGATTGAATTGTGAGACATATTTTAAAGTTCAACTTGCAATACTTGTGCCATGTTGCTCGTACAAAACTTCTGTTCTTGCTCACAGTTATGAATGATTCTTACTTAGTTGTATTTCATGTTTATTTATTTCTGTGATTTGCATATGAGGTTATATCTATATTTCCTCTTGACCAGTACAGTCTGTGCACTCTAGGAAGTGCAATGAAATCTATCAGTCATGTCAGAATGGGATACAGAGGAGACAGACATGGAATTATTTTAATTATTTTTTAACCATGCAAATACATGTTCTGTAAATATGATTTTTAATGAAGTTCTCTATAATTTTAAGGAAATTTTACAAACATTACATAGCAATATTTTAATTAGAAATACATTTTAATACTTAGCCTTCTGTAACTTACAACTGTTCTCTGTTAGCTTTTTGATTTCTTTAAGGATAAGATATTTACAGTGTATGTATTTTTAAAAAGTATAGTCAGTATGATGCAGGAGAGCATGAATTTTAGTCCAGAGGGCAAGTACAATTATACCTGCTTTCCCATTAGTCAAGTATACATATATTTATATATGGATGTGTGTGTGTGCATGTGTGCTTGTGTGTATAGCTGTGACAGAATGAAAGCAGAGCAATGAAAGAAAGCAAAACTCAGAAGGGAATGTAGACTACGTGTTTCTCTTATTTAATTGGTCATCAGAGATACTTTGTGATCTTGAGTAGTAATATTCAAGTTCACTAAGCATGTTTGCCAGATTCTGGAGGAAAGACAGGTATCCCATACATTCTTTCTGAAATGGTATAAAATTGTTCAAATGTCCGTCAGAAAAACTGCTGTCATGAGCCTGTAGACAAGCACAGGATTAAGTCATCCTTTTAAGTATAGTGTCTGATATTGGGAAATCCTGGACCTGGAAGAGACAAAGCCCAAGTAAAGATTTCACACATTGTCTTGCAGTGCTTCATTGCGAATCTTTCCAAGATTGTCCTGGAGAGACTCCCATTCTACTTTTCTAATTCTTTTTCCTCACATCGTCTGCCTCTGCCTCTCTCTTTTTCCTTTTCTTCATTCCTTCTACTCCTCTTTTCTTCTTGCCTTCTTCCCTCCTTCCTTATTTTCCTTTCTTTCCTTTCTTTCCTTTCTCCCTCTCTCCTTGGGAAAATATCAAACATCATCAGGGATGTTTTCCTTTCAATGTGCAATCTTCTAAAAGCACACAGGATTCTGTCAGCTCTGTGCTTGAAAGTATTACTGCTTTGCAACGTATTGTGTCCTGACATTAAAACTTTTTTTTTTTTTTTAATCCTCAGCCTGCAAAAGATTCTGTGATACTATCTTTTGAGTAATGCATCAGAAGGATGCTCTGATGTGCTATTCAAACATGAGTTCATTCTAAGTCAGAGGCACTAGTGCTCAGGTAATAGATATTTTTTGTATGGGACAAATGCTGTGACAATGGTTGTGTAGATAAAAATGTTTATACTAGCTGACCAAGAAAGACAGGAATTCTCTTATTTAATAACTATGATAAAAAAAATCATAAACACCATAAAACATGCAGTGTGGTAAGGAAATTAAATAGAAAATGAATGAGATAAAAATAATGTATTTGCTTGTCAGTTCATATTCACTTTAATTTTTATCACTGACCTCTCTATAAAGCAAGATTTTTGTTGTTCGGAGTCCCTGAAGAGATATGTTCTACTCTTTCAAATAAGAACAGAAGCAGTGAGGCAAACATGAATGCAACCACTACAAATGTAGTGTCAGCCAGTTGGGCCAACCATGGAAAGACGTTTTGCCTTGATCTGCAGCATGAGAATACCAAGCAGCTGCGAGGTGTGATAGGCTCTGAGTATCCCAAGTATGCAATACTAATCATATATTTTGCACTCTTTAAAAAAGCTGGGGTTGTCATTAATCAAGCTTCAGAAAGCCTGTCACAGTCACCCCCAAAAGCAGAATGAATTCTGTGAACTGGATATTAAAACCCCCTATGAAATAAGCTATTATCTTAATGCAGCTCATTATGCAAGTTTGTCTGTTTGACCTAGTTCATTTCCTGTGTAATTTTAAAAATGAAAAGGAGTTGAATGATTCTTCCTCAGAAACCAAGAAAAAGGAAAATAATACAAAAAGTCAAGATAATCTGTATTCTGTGGTTACTTTTAAACTTAATTATATGTTCTTTTTTTTTTTTTTTGAAAAACTATTGGAATAGTTATATATATATATACATATATTATGCAAACATTTTACTGAATTTCCCAGATTTGCAGCTATTTCAAAGTCTCAAAAATAGGCAATTCATCAAAAAAAATCCAATAAATAATTCAAGGACTCACAGAACTTTTACATTCATGACAAATATTTTGACCAGCTGTGTTTAGAATCTTTGGACATCATTAGAAATTTGGAAGCAACACAGCCTTGGAGGAGTAGTGTCTGCAGGTCAGTTACAAACTGATTTTTTTCCAGCTTTTATTTATTTTCATTTTTATTTTTTTTAAAGATCCATTCTGGAAGCATTTGCAACTTCTTACATAGTCATAGAACAAGGAGTTGCAGTTCCAAGAAAAATTAAAGAAAACCAGAGAAAATGCTAGAAACATCAGTTTGACGTTATGTTGTCTAATTTTTCCTTCTTAGTGATCATTTCACACAGTAGTTGTGAAAAGGCCGCCTCAGCTTTGATGCTAAGTTGAAACTGTTGTTTCACAAAATCAGGAGAAAGGCCACAGCTGTGAGCTTTTCTCATTCTTGGTTAGTAGAACCTGACTGGAAGTCTTCCAGAAAATTAATAAAACTATGTTCCTTTTGATCAAGAAGCAAATATTGTACATGCTTCCAATATTACTGCAAAATGCGGTAATACAGGAAATCAGAGGAACTCTAAAATCCAATGAACATTGGTTAAAACAATTGCATATCTTCCTAGATTTCTGTTCCTTTTAAGTCAGTAGTTGTATTAATTCATACTTTGTCCAGGTGCTAATTCACCACACACACTTCCTGAGCACCTGCTCTCAGGAGAGGCTGATAGCACAGGCTGTTACATTGACCCAGTACATGCAGTGGTTGTGTGAGGTCCCATGTGGAATACTATGGCTCCTGGGTTATTTCCAGAACCAGGAGGGATCCACTTGGATATCCCCTGTTTTTAATACTTGTTCACAAGTTAGGTAGCCTAAATGAAGGGTTCCATTTTGCTTAACCACAAGAAATAAAGAACCTGATTTAGGACAAACATTTTGAAGGTGGCCATCTACATTCGGTTTCTATTAATATATTTATATTTACTAATTCTGTACTTTTGCTGAAATTTTTTAGCATAAACATATATTGCATTAGTTCCGTTTTGGCTTAACATATGCCATTACATTTTAGTTAGCTGTAGTTTGGGTTTTTGCTGTAGAACTCCCTTATGATAATATGTCTCTGTGTGTATGTGTGTGCTTTATTGTTGTTTTCTTTCCTCATCAGTGTAACATAGTTTCATGCATTGTATCAGCTTCAGTACCCACAGTCTCTTTATGCTACAGATCAAAAAGGATGAGAAAATAATGGAAAATTCATTTTCCAAAGTGTTAGTAAAAGGCTTATTTCCCCAGAATAATGGAGTCCAGGTAGCTGCGAGGCAGGCTTTCGAAACAGCAGATCTCCCAAGCTGGTGCACAGTTTCAATTCAATAATTCTTCTCATTCTCACTATGCAGCTACTCAGCAGTAAGTGGCTCATCCAAACTGCACACTGTGATTAGAATGGCATTAAAAAAGGTGAGAGAACTCTTCACCTACACGCCAGTTTTCTTCCTTCCAAGTTTGTGGTGCTGAAAATAAACAATTAGGAAATGAAATTGAAGACTTGTGTGACCCTGTGATTCAATACCACTCTGAAATAAAAATTATAATGATACAATATAATAATCTGCCTGATTCAATGAATGCAGCACTCCAATAAAATTAAAAACCAATGTAAGGTTCCTTTGGGCATGCTCCACTGTATTGGTATGCAGTGACATGTACTGTCAGGGCATCTGTAGCACGTGATATTGGTTTCATTTACAGACCTGCCAATAGCAGCCAGCAATTGCCTATGAAAAGCCATTATACACTGGCCTATAAAGCCACGCAAAATTTTCATTATGTTTCACTTAAAAAGTGCTTGTTTTGCAAGATAGAGGTCATGTCAATAAAATGGATTGGATGTCACTTAAACCAAGTGACATGCTAATCTCCTGGAGGCCTTGTGTCCTTAATCTCTTCAGGACACAAGTCAGTTTAGAAGCATGAGCTGTTCTCACAGGTAGCAACTATTGAGCTCTTTAATGTAAATTCAGAGGCAAAGCTTATCAGTGTGTTTCAGAAATTGCTTCAGTGTGGTTGCTGTCTATGGGAAGAAAATTCCCACACTTCCTCCAAAATCCCTGGGCAACTTCCAAGCTTTCACTGTGCCCGCGAGCACCTTTTAATTATAAAGAAATTGGTTTTGGTGATATGTGCCCTGTGACCAATTGGATTAGAGGCATTTCTTCTGGCTATTATTAAGCTAACTCGACTATTGCCCTTGTGTAGCTAAGCATGATCAAAATATAAAGTATGGGAGAGGATCTCAATTATGAACCATAGTACAGTGCTCCTGCAGACTAAATTCTTCAGTTCATTAAAAAAAAGCTTCAGTGACTAGTAATACTATAATGAAAGGGCAGAATAATAGGCACAGGATCAAGGGTACTGTGGCTCATCAGGATGAGTTACAAAGGCTATTGAGAGATTCAGACTGGGGTCTTTAACATTGCAGTGGGTTGGCCATTATTACACAATAGGTAGGGCCATTGGAAACCTGTGACTCTTTAGAATGATCTTAAGAAGAAGAACGAAGGTGTCATTGGAACAACTTTAATAATCTGTTGAACATTATACGACACTAAAATAAATTTTCTGATGTGTATTCCTTCCCTATTTGAATGTATCCCTTCCCTCTGTTAGCTAATAATTAATAACACATTTCATAAGTGCTGTAAATTGAAGCCAGTTCCTTTTTGCTTGAGCCATAGTGAGTTTTTCACTAGAGAGCCGATATGTGAATCAAAACCAGTTCTTCAGAGCTTGTAAGTTAACATAAAAACCATGGAGCAGAATGCTCATCAGTATTTCTGACATTCTGATCTATCTTACTCTGAAATCAGTAAGTGAAACCAGTGTAAACGGATGAGCTCTGTTTATACTTCCTATATTGTTTACTGAGTGTGGTGCAAAATGCAGTCTTCCTGGATGTGTGTGACTAAATTTGGTGTGAATTAAGTGATAACAGAGAGCCAAATCTTCAGAGTGTTTTTACTGCTCATGAGGAAGGATGAAATGGGAGTAAGAAAAGAACTTCTAGGAGATGTGAAACTTGTTCATCACAAAAGGAGTTTGGTTGGTTGGTTGGTTTTATAGAAGCAGGAGGTAGTCACAAACAGCAATATCTGAACATGCTCCAGCTAAAATAGTTTATTACTAAAATAAAGTTTTTGAGGAATTAGAAGAAAGTAGCAGAGTTGTTCTTCTGCATCCTTCTGCATGACTGGTCACCACCACATGCTGATTGAGAAGATTTACTGACATTTCAACTGGACAGGATCACTGCTAGTATTACCTTATTACAGCATTTACACCACTATGTACAGATTTGATCAATTTCTTTGTGGCACTGCTGTGTTTAAGACTTCTATTATTGTCTTCGTGTTAAAAAAAAAAAATTGAAAAAAATTTAAAAAAATCTATGCCTGTAATATGTAATTTCATCTCATACCTGTGCCCCATCATCAATGCCATATGTTTTTTCCTCCATGACATATACATGTGCCTCACTCTTTTTCAGTTCAACATTCCATGATGAAGAAATGTAATTAGCATTCAACATTTTTATGTGCCAATGGCAGTTGTAAAATTATTAAATAGGACTGATCCTGAAAGAAAATTTGGAGAACTCAGCTGTTGAACTCATTCCAGTACAGCTGTTTATTCATGATGAACTGACACAATTTATCCTCTGGTGAGGTTCTTTGGCATTTGAAGTTTCCTGTACTAATCCTCACATTTTCTGGTTTATAGAACATGGTTTTGTTATACTAAACATTTTACTGAAATTAAATAGTTCACCTCACAACGGTCTATTTGTTTTAAAAA
The DNA here is from genome assembly GCF_037038585.1 of Patagioenas fasciata. Lineage (NCBI taxonomy): Eukaryota > Metazoa > Chordata > Aves > Columbiformes > Columbidae > Patagioenas > Patagioenas fasciata. Next base: position 64,622,128 of record NC_092523.1, on the reverse strand, counting down.
AGTTACTCATTTCTTATACTGGACAGTGCATTACAAGCCATTCCAGAGTGATTCCGTATAGACTTATGTTGAGGTTCTCCTTTGTCTCATTTTTTGTTCATTTCCATGTCTTTAGTTACTCTTGCCTTCAAAGCAGCAATCCAGCTTTTTCAACACTTTAAACAAAGGAGAAAAGAAATCTGACTTTGTCATAAACCCTCACTGAGAGATTTGTTGTTGTTTTGGTTTGGTTTGGTTTGGTTTGGTTTTTTTTGTTTTGTTTTTTTCCCATGTAATTTTTATGTTAAATGGGTGAAATTCCACTCTTTTTCCTTTCAGTATTTTTCCTTTCAGTGTTCAGAGGGAACAGAATTGTGTAGGACATGGGAGTGTGTGGGATCCCCTTTTCCTCTTGAGTGGTTCAGTTCTCACAAAGGCTTTATCATTGGTGGGAGAAGGTCTCATAGTTGAAAATCCCATGCCTTGCTCACAAGACTATCACTGACAGAGGACTGGCTGTATTTTTTGCAACAAGCATTTGCTACAAGTTCATCCACCTAATCTAGCACCACGTATTACAGTAATTGTACCATTAGTAACATCCTTATACTTAAAATGTGTATTCTTTATCTTGCGGATTGTACAGAAAGTGAATAATCCTTGCAGGAGATACAAGTCACAGAGTTTCTTCTCGAATTCAACTAAGCAGGACTTAGTAAAAGTGTTCACTTTGATGAGAACAAATAGAACCCTGCATTTTTTTTTAGCTGTGTCTCCTTTCTGAGGCTGGTTGATCCTTATCGCTTCAGGGTATATGACAAAGACAGCTAGGAGTTAATGCCTCTGTAACAAGGTGCAGTGTGCCAGAACTGTGCAGCTGTAATGAATTGGCTTAAACATTAGCAGAATAAAGTAATTTAAGATTAAATTTTACAGCTCATATTTTTACAGTGAGCATTACCCGCTATTAGAAGATATCTCCATCTCATATTCCACACCATCTAGGACGAACTCTCGTTTTCACTGAAATCCTGTCTTCTTGGCCCAAAGAGATGTCATATGTGGGAAGCTAAAAGCAAGGATAAATACATTTAGAAACTTGAACTAGAACTGTCTTCAGCTGAATATATTTTAATCATCTTATTTGGCAACTGTTAAATTATCCAAATCCTACCCTGTTTCTAACATTCTGTTATTGCAACATGAAACAGTTCTTTCACATACATCTCAATGTTTCTTCATTCATTCGGGATATCAGCAAAAATGTGCATCTTAAAAATGTATCTTAATATCACAATTTTATAATCCTAGACTTCTACTTTCTTTTGAGGTAGTACGGTAGCATGTAGCAAACAATAAAGTTGATCAGTGTGAAATCAACAAAAAAAGTATATGTTGACCATAAATCAACTTGCGTTGAGATTATGTTTCTCCTTTTCTGATTTGTATTCTCCGAAGCACCCAAGCCAAAATGTCATGTCAACCAAAGACAGAATTTTATATAAGTTTTTTATATATTATTTGAAAAAAATGCAGAATCTTATGTTTTAATTAACATTTATTTTGGTGGGAAGACGGGCATAGGAAAGAGTCTGTCTTCACGAGCCATATTTTTTGACTCTCACATTTTCTTTTCAATTCTATAATTTCTGTTTATGGATCTAACTAAAAAAAAAAAAAAAGTGAAGAACTGATCCAGGTTAAATTGTACTCAAAAAAGGGCTCTTTTCATGGACCTTCATGTGTTTGCTAGAACCTACAGATGGTTAGATGGTTGTGTTAGTGTGGGAGTCAGAGCGGCCAGTAAAGAGATGAGTCGATAAGGGGTGTTTAAGCCAGAACTGCTGATTTCTTCTTTTTTTTTTCACTGCACCCTAAAATAAATCCAAGATGTTGCCAGAACAATAACAAAATAATGCATTTAATTCTGAAGGATATTTTTCCTGGAGAGGAAAAACAGTGTGAGGAAATAAGGAAAAGTAAGAAGTCAAAACTTCTGAGAAGATTTTAAAAGTGCAGGTTTATTTTTGCTTAGGAGAGAAGTTCTGGCACTGACATTGGTCTCCAGAGTGTTCAGATTTTAACATTACTCTGCAGCCTTCAAACTGATGTTCAACAATTGGAAAATACATTCTGCTTTGAATGAAAATTGGTCATGAATGTTGCTGTTGGGTTGGATTTACTATCCTTCTACACCTGTTTTTCAGGCAGTAAAAACAAAAGTCAGACTGACAGGCCCTTAGTGTATTTGAACAGAGGGATGCATAGAGAGAAATACCTTGAGGAGCAAATATTGAAAAACAAAAGCCTGCTTGGAAGAGAAAAATCTAGCAGAAAACCAGTTAACAAAATGGTAACATAATCTGTTAATAGCTGTGCAAAGTTTAAAGCGATACAAGGTCAATACGCTATGAAGGTAAATTAGTACTAGGTACACAAAGCAATTATACAAATAATCATGCTATGGAAATTGCCAGTATTTCAAACAATGAGAAGAAAGCATTTACACTCTGAAACTTTTCAGTGTCACCTTTGTGAGAATGACTCTGAAACCTTTCTTCTAAATAACCACTTTCAATTGTCTTTTGGCACGTTTTTATTTTACATTTTTGCTCCCATTGGAATGGTATCCCTGAGCGTTCAAATTGTCACTCATCAGGAGGACTTTCCTACTCTTACCACTTGTTCGTGTAAAATCTCACTGTCATTTTAGTGGTTTTATGGCCTCTCAGAAACTATCCTTTTTCTTTGATACTAGACAACAGTATTGCCTAACCGTATGCTTCTAAAACTCTGCTTTCAGTCCCCCCCCTCTTTTCCTTATCAAATACCTAAAGGAAATGGGCTCTTACAGGCTTCACTGTAAATAGCGGTCTAAAAATGCTCTAGAAGCAGTAAAAAAAGGCAATGGTATTTTTTGTGGGTTGAGACTAGGCTGAGTAAACTGTTCTTTCAAGTACTACCAATTTATTTATTTATTTATTTTAAATACACTGCTGCAGGCTTTATTTTTTATATGCTTTTACTAGGTCATGAAGCCTAAGTTGTTTCCAAGAATAAATGGAAAAAATATCTGCCATTTATTGATTTTGATGTATTATTTACAATTATATTTGCAAATCATTTTATATCACAAATTTTTATTTTCTTCTGAAGGAAGTGAAAGACAAAATTGAGCAGGTTTTTGAGACACAGGCTTTTTCTCTGGAGAAATTGAGAATATTTTCCAGATTAGTCAGAGGGCAGCTATGACAGAGAATATCAGCACTTAGTTTTGCTGAATCTTTGTGGGACATGGAGCAATGTGGGGACAAAAGAAGCTTAGGGTTCTTTTACAACAGTGATTTCAGAGGGGGAATTTGCAGCCGTACAGACTGTGTGCCACCTGAGAGAACAGTGCATCTTCTGCGCTTACTGTAGATAAGAAGATGGCTATAAGGTTTTTAAATTAACCGTCAAGTTAATGTTAATGATTTCTTGTTGTGGTTTTTAGAGGGTATTGAAACTGTGCAAAGTCATACCTTTAAGAACCTCTGGCCTGAGCCAGTTGAACCTACTGTGGCCTGCAAAGCTTGTGACTTGAGATAATGAGGCAAATTCCTGTTGGGCATTTTTGCTCTGGAAGGTCCCTAAACAACGCACATACAGAGCAACACCGTCAAGCTAAACAAATTTCCTTTGAGGAAACATGAGTGTTTAATTCAAACATCAGTGAATTCATTTGAAACTGAGTAGTGAATTGGTTTGAGGGTGAATTTAGCTGCTGTTCTTCATCCATCATGTTTATGGTAGGTGAGCAGTCTCCCTTAAGAAGCAAGGAATTTTAAATAATACAGTATGAAAACCAGGCTCAAGCCTTCTTCTAAGACTTATGTATGTTATCAAGTTTTGCTTTATGATTGCTGTATGCTCATGTGCATAGAAATAGTCTGGAGAAAGACTTCATGTGGATTTTTCAGAACAACCACAAGATATTCTGCCCTCTGCATGTATCAAAAGGAAACCGACCTCTCCCAGTTTACTGTGGTTGTTCTGGGGATTGCATCAGTTCCATCCTGTGATAATGGAGAATCTGCATTTCCACAAATCTTAGGATGGGTGATGATTTCTCACAAAATTCTCAGCGGGGGGAAAACCACTGACAAATAGTAACTTTGAACTCATACACACACACCTCCCACACACCAAAGCACCTAACTGGTAGAAGAGCTTTTAGCAAGGACACCATGCAAGTGGAAGGAGGGTTTGAGGAATACGTTCTCTCTTAACTTGGAATAGGTAGCAGGTTGATCATTGTCTGTGTTTATCTGGAGGGGATGTGCAGTCAATAGGTGTGTCAGTAAACTAAACTCAGGGCTTCAAGGATGGATATGGGCATACTGACTCTCAAAACTACTCTTGAGAAGGAAGATCACTGGATCACCTATACAGCAAGCATACTTATGACTTCAAATCTTCATCACGATTTTGTCTTCAGCTGATATTACAGACACATTGCCTTCCTAGCTTGCTTTAGGTAATCATATGTTACAGCTGCTTTATGTTACACTGTTTTCAATGAGTGAAACATTGGCAATGCTGCTTATCCTAATTTCTTCTGTAACTCGCTTCTTACGCTGGAATTGCCTCATTCATCTAGTAATCAAACAAAATATACATGTATAAATCTGTATTTATATCAATCACATCACTATAGATACATAACAGTGGATATATTCACTGTGTGAAGAGTTCCATTCTACATGACAAAACCAGAGGGTGTGAACGAAATACAGTACAGTCCAAAGTAGAAAGATTTACATGTATCTTAACATTTTAAATACAGTATTCAAATGAAGTTATTTCTCCTAAAAGGTGTTTTACTGTTGCTAACTCTAACAGCAGCTCATTCCCTTCATATCCACTCCACAGTCCGTGAAATCATAACGTGGTAAAAAATTCTGTTACTGAGTGCTTTTTTAAAACACAGTCTTAATACCCATAAAAGGCTGTCCAGAGAACTGAAAATCGTGTTTGGATTTAAACATGGCAGCTCCCAGTATCTGAGTACTGATTAAGGTCTTTGGAATCTCCATGATCAAAACATCTGGAGTGAACTTTGAAATACAGCGGCCAATAGAGCCGTGGCTGTAGACCACTAAGCATAGAAAAATGAAACTATAAACAGAGCCATTACTAATTTTTACAGTTTTCCTAATATGGATAATTTCACAGAGTTTTACTTCAGCTGCCAAGATGATGCAACCACACAGATCTGTAATTTCAAATAATACATTTTGAGGGCTAAGTATGGTGCACATTCCTTCCTACCTTGTAGCTGTTCTCGTTTTCACTAAGTAAATAGCTTCTAATGGCTCTTCTTTCCTCTGCCCTTCAAATGGTGGCCTTTGTAATGCGAAAAATAGTACTAAGTGGTAGCCTTGTTTAAGTAAACCACCTCAAATGATAAAGTCTGCAGACCTCACCCTGTGATTGAAATTCATTTCAGATATTCTATGAATTTGGATTCTTCACATTCTCCAAGAGCTTTTGTTTTGTTTTGATTTATTACTGATACTCGAGCTTGTATATGCAAGTGGCAGCTGAGAAGGGAGGAGAAGCCTCATTCTTCTTGCCTTCCTGTGCTTGGGAAGAAGAAATGCAGAACAACACAAGCACTTTTCCACTAATCAGCCTCCCAGCACATTGGTTACAAGGTCTGTGGCCTGCAATTTTCTGGTTCTACACCTGTAAACTGCTGCTGCCCTTGGCCAAGGCAGTTTTAATTTACACAATCTGTAGTCACAGTGCATTTAACCTGGTTTATTTATTTTTGGTAGCTTGTGTATAAGTGACTATGCAAATTAAAAGAGACTTCTTCAAGTCTACTACTTTTTTATTTAGTTGCATTCTGCTTTGTTCTGCATCTTTTCCTCCCTTCCTCAAGGATCTGCACTGCATTCAGTATGTAGTTCACTGTGCTGTACCTCTTCTATACCTCCTGATTGCCTCTCACCTGCATTCCAGAGATCTGCATCTACTACATCTCTCAAGGAGCCCTATCAGGCTCCTCATGAAAACATTTGAACTTTAGTTTTATCATTTCAGAGAGGTTATTCCAATGGTTCTATCAAATATAATCTTGGATAAAATCAACATAGCTACTATCAGAAAAACTCTTAAAGGTGAAACCATACATTTAAAAGGTCCTGTGCTGTGTATATGTCCATGTGATAGTTTAGGCAGGCCTAGAGAAAACAGGATTTTTGGAAGTCAGATTGATTGAAAGTAGCATCATTACAGGCAGAACATCCTCTCTCATACCTAAGGACAACAGAAGATTTGTGCGTGTTTATGGCATCAGATGGATAGTGCATCATATTAACACAAGCCAGTAAATCATGTTTGTCTCTAGACACATTTCTGTGCGTCAGCAACTGAACAGAATCTCCATAGAAGCTTTAACCCCTCCTCACATATCCTGCATTAGCTAATGCCCAACTGTGGCAATTTTAACTGAAACAGGCAACCACAACCTGGTGGGGAGACCCTTGTCATCGCTGGTTTGCTATGGAATTACTACTGGGAGCAGGAAGGGACTAGCTGCCACTCTCCAGCCCCTCTCTGGAACCTTGTCTATTTTCAGGAGCTGCAGATGTGGGCATCCCGACAGGAAGGTGTTGAGGGAGGGCGTAGGGGGGGGTGCGGGGGGGGGGCACCAAATGCTGCTGCCAACATGACTAATCACTCCCTTCTAGCAGGGAGGGACAGATCAGCACGGGCAGGGTTTTGTCTGGGCATGGCTCCAGCGTCTGCAATCATGCACTTAGGCAAAGGTCTTTTGCTGGAGATCTTTACTTGGGTTTATTATTTCTGCTGAATTGCAGCCAGAGAGTAGAAATACCCACTAGGAGGTAGGAGGAAAATAAATGGATAGACATAGAAAACAGAAAGGATAAAGGACAGAATAAATTGAACGACAACCAGCATATTTAGAACCAAAAATGAGAAAGTAGTTATCCACTCCTGGAACTTAAACAGGATTTATTTTAAACTTCAACTGCCTGTGCAAAGAAGGCAGGCAGAAAACACAATGACATTCTTTTAAGTACCAATTAGTGAGCATTGGAAAGTGCAGGCCCAGTGAGGTGAAAAATTATACACAATTTTTAGGTGTGTGACACAGGGGTTTCTCTTTTGGAAACAAATCCATTCTACAGAGAACAAGGAAAAATTTTCAGGGTTTAACTGATAGCTGGAGGTCCATGATAATGCCAGCAGCCTTTTTGCATTGAGACTGTTCTTCAGTAATGTATTATTTTAAATTTTCTGGCAGGAGGACAAACACAATATTAATTAGCAGATTTCAAGATCTCATACTTTTTTCTGAAACATCTCCCTCATTGAATGAAAATACCCCAACATTTAGAAAGACAGCTCCCCAAATCCTAGAATATCATTCCTGTTGATCATTTATCAGGAAGATAACATGCTGTGAGATAGAAAGCCGTAGTCTGCTTTTCCCCATTTACTCTCTCAAGTAGAGGCTAGCTGTATTTTTATCTTGCTCATAAAAATGCAAAAGGGTACTTTCACTCAAAAGCATACTGTCATGTATCAGGGGTCTTTATTGTTTTGTGTTTGTGTGGGGTTTTCTTTGTTTGTTTGTTTTCCATTTAGCTAAGAACCACTGCAGAGTCACAAAGCCTGCCTGTATGAAATAAATGGATAAACATCCTGTCACACACTATACTTAAGAAATGGAGGTTGCATGGCAGAGATTAAAAATGTAAGGAAGAAAAAGCTGCCGGTTTATCAGTTGAACTCTTTTTCTCCCTGGGTATCTAATCGATTGTGTGGAAGCTGCCCATAGGCAGCTCTGTGCTCTGCTGGAAGCTGCTCTTCTTCCCTCCAAACCGGCTCAGCTTGGCAGGTGCTCACACATCCGTACAGTGTCCTGACAACTGGCCTAACCCTTATGGGATGAACTGTCTTTCCTATACACTTCCTCAATTCAAATAATAACGTATGGTAAATTAGGTGTCAACATGTTTGTCAGGACATTCTTAAAGAGGGTGAAATGATGATTAGACCAGCCAAGGAGTAGCACAGAACTCTGTAGCTTAATTCCACAGCAAAGAGCAGAAGGAACTGCATCACTGACCGCAGCGTCTGCCCAGGATCATAAACAGAAGATTAAATAATCATAGGTACAAAACAACGTGCTTTAAAATGTACTCCTTTACATGGATATAACAGTGTTTCATCATATAGGTATAAAGTATTATTTTCCTTTTAAGCCTTTTTAAAGGCAGCAAGAATTATTACAGAGCATAAATGAAATACACGCTCACATCTGAGTATCTTAAAATACACATTGGTATGATTCTTATCTAGAATTGCCAGGGAACATTGAGCAAGGGTATACCGGTGAAGACAAAGCTCTAGCCTAAACCCCTGTTTGTTGATTGACTAGTAAAAGAAATTCACAGAAATGTTATGGATAAATAGCGTGCTATATTTAAGTAATTTAAAATGGTGCTCCAAGACAAAAACAATGATCAGACAATAAATGGTTTACAGAAAGGAAAATAGATTTAAAGTGAGAAAAAAGATGAAAATTAGGAGATTACTATTAGCGTTGCTAGGATGACTACATTCAGTTCTCTTTCTAATATTTGTCATCTGGTGGAAACATCCTTTTTAATAAAATGAATAATATTTTGAAGGAACTCCAAGTGAGTGCCTTTGATTCTTCAGCGTTAAAACGGATAAGAGAAGGCTATCTGCAATTTAGTATTTCTGTCATAGTAGAGGTAGAGGGCCAAGTTTCTAGAGTATTATTTTTTTCAAGACTAGATATATTTAAATATAAGAAAAACTTCACAATTCTTGTTATGGAAATGAAAAATCAAAGTGAAATCACATTCCTCTTTTGAGAGAATAAGTTAGAAAAGCAAAAATTACAATTAATGTTTGCCCTCCTTTTAGGCTTGAAGCAGACTGTGATAGAAACTACATCATGAAATAAATTATTCCTTTTTAATTACTTGCTGTAGAAGTTATACCTTTATCTATAAAATCAAAGTAACTAGTAGATAAGAGGACTGTTGACTTATTTAATGGCTAAACTGACTTACAGCTTCAATTCATGAAACATGGAAGAGGATTTGATCATGTGTTGCTACAGTGTAGGAGTCTGAGAAGCCTCAACATGCTGACAGATTGCATTCAGCAACATGCTGCTTCTCCAGAGAAAACACTGGTTTTTATTTTGAAAGATTCAGACACTGCTCAGATATGAGTATCTTTAAAATACTCATTAGGGACAATAAAAATCATTCTCAGTGTCTGCAGTGTTATTAGGTGCTATCAGAACTTTGATTAATTTTCATTCTTGTTTAGGAATTTGCCTCTCTTTAGGAAAAGATTCTGTAGTCCGGGCTTGTTTTTCTTTTAGGTTTGTGCTCTCATTTTGAACAAAAGAGAGGATTTTTGCAGAAGGCTAGCTGTCACTTGCCTTTGTCCAAGCTCCTATTCTGGACCAAAGCACGAAGACCATGAAAAGAAACATGCTATCCTGGGCAGGCCCAGGGAGCCATCTCACCCTATACCTGGACTCTCGGAGCATCCAGGAGCTGCATTTCAGAAGGGGTGAAAACAGGATGAAATGCAAAGGGATAATTCTTTGGTACAGTTTTCAGCCCCCAACAAACTCTTTTATAATACTGCCAAACATTTCTGGAGATACCATTATTTGATACTGATATGTGAATAGCTAGAAAGAGGCCAGAAAGAGATGGCATCTGTCAGGGTATGATTTTTTCCCATCAGATGAGGGTTTCTCATTAGTGAGATGTATTATTGTGAAAAAGGATATAATGATCTGCAGAAAATGGGAGAGGAAGGATCCATAAAAGTGTTGATATATGGGGAACCTGTTAGCTTTTTGGATGATCACCTAAAATAAAAGGGAATAAGAAGAAATACTGTCTTAATTCTTAATTATACACTGCCTTACAGGACAATTTTCTGCAGAATCACTGTAGCCCTTATTTCATTCATCTCTACTCACAGTCACATTCATTGGTAAATAATTTAAGACCATGTTATACGGCTTTTGTGTCAAGTGTTCAACCTATACTTCCATTGAATGAAGTAAGAACACTTCAGATTTTCAATGTGACACTAAAAAAAGAAAAAAAGCTTAAAGGTTTTTTTTTTGTTTGATTGTTTTTGTGATTTTGTTTGTTTGTGGGTTGTTTTTCTTTGGAAGGGAGGGGAAAGGGAGTGATGGATGTAATACTTGAGGAAAAAGAGTATGTGGAAAATTTTAAGAAAACAGATATTAATTTGCCTGCTCCCTCTCACTCCTTTTTCCCCAGTCCCTATCCTACTGGATTTATTTAGACCTACCATTAATAAATAAATGCAGACATATAGAAATAATAATATGGAAACGAATTTAATTATCATCTCTTCAAAGAGTAGTTAAATAAGGCAATGCTAGTCAAACTTAGTAGCAACTAATAAAGCATGAACAGTGCTTATTTAATTAGATTAAAAGATCAGTTAAAATCTTTATGAATTATTTAATGTATTGATTTATCTATAAGTAAAGATGAATATTTATGTCTTGGCAGAATGTATATTTAATTTCAAACTCTTTGGCACATAACACAGTTATGATATCCAGAGAAAAGACAATATGTTCTGAAATTGGTAAGGATTAAGGACCAGAGTTAATAAAGGCTTTGGCTACTTAAATAAATTTTGATGGGTTTTAAGCATGTGCATCCAAAATTATGAGGTAAGAGAGGGAAAAGGGGTGTCCTCCATCAGAAGGGAAGACTTGTTGAGAATATAGCCAGAGAACTACTGTATGTGATATACATCTCATCTAAACCTAGTGACACTGGTCTTGTAAGTGTATGAAGGTTTCTTATTAAGCAAATGAACAAGTTAATAGCAGTCAGACTTGCAAGTTGACCTGTATCTTTAGGCTATTTTTTCTGAAAGGTTAAAATAATGTTTTAACAGCCATTTATAGACTCATAGAAATCTCTTCTGGAAAATTTTCACCACTGAGAATCTGCACATACATATAATTACTTATTAAGTACTCAGTATTTTCTTTACTTGCTTGTCCTACTTAAAAAGCAGAATCTGGTAATACTATGATACTTTGATTACAGGAAATCAAGAGTGGCTAGAGTGGAACAAGCTGGCCATAGTCTTCATATCAGAATTATCATATCTATTTTGCTTCATATATCTATATATGCAAATATATATGCAGGTATAAAATGCATAACATATATTAGTTTTGTATATCTAAAAAATTGTGATCTAAATCTTGAAAGCTGTTTTTCCAGTAGGCTTCGATTTAAAATTTGACAGTGTGTCCAAGGACATGAGGTTGGGAAGACAAATGCTGTAAAGATTCTTCCGAGGATTCATATCTAGTATGACTTATAGGGTGAGAGACTTTAAGCTGTTTCATTTCCTTTCCTAAGGTTAAAAGTGACATTGTTAGATTTAGCTTGTCTCAGAGGTGAACAAAATATATAATAAGATCTCTTGCCATTACTAATGACTGGTGGTTGAAAGAGCAAGACCAGTTCAGTCAAGCCCTTCATGAAGTTATGACAGGGGGTTATAGACATTTGAAATTTCTTCACTAAAAGACCAATAAATAAACCTGCCTGTTTCAGATGATCCACCTTTGAGGCTATGGTTAGTTTCTCATATTTAAAGCCTGTTATTCTGAAAGACCACGTTTGGCAAGCTCTTGGATACTTTTTTCAGATTCAAATTAGTGAGTGCAAATGATTGTTGGAGTTCTCTATCAGTTCCTGCTGTCTGTGGTATAATGACCTTTCTGATACCAGGGAACCAGTGAGTGGCAAATGTCTACTTTTTTTTATTTTTTTAAGAAAAAAAAAATCCAAATATTGGTTTCAGAGATCTTATTCAGACAAATTAATTGTTTCTAAATTTCCCAAAAGTTACAATCATAGGAATGATTAGTTCTCATAAGCCATCCTTCTGTAAGGCTCAGTCAAGATTTTTCTTGGGCTTTAATAAGGATTCTATATCCTAAAGATCACAACAGAAAAACTGTTGGCTAAGAATTTCATACACTAGTGTTGTTGCTAAACATGACATCAGGTGTTTATACCTCTGTTGGTAATTATATCAGATGATCCTTTTAATCTATTCTATGAATTTCCAGTTAAATTCTTGATTATTATTAATTACATATGGGACTAACCTTTTTTTGTAAACACTAAATTAAATGCCTTGGAAAAAATTCCAGCATACTGTACCAGTTTACTACTCAGATCCATAATTCCATCAAAGAGGAAAGAATGACACTACCTATTAATCCCTTCTTTGAACCCAAGTTGATGGGCAGTGCTTACACTCGTAATCTCTAATCTCTAATGATTTTTACCTGTGAACAAAGATCAGCTTGACCATTCCATCATTCCTAGTTATTCTTTTAAAATATTCAAAGGTTGGTTAATTCTATACCTCTGGAATAGAGAACTTTTGCCATTTTCTTCATGATATTTGTCTGTTCCTTTCTCTGGTGCTGTTGGTTGAAAAATATTTGCTTCTTTATGATAGTGACTCATATCTACTCTCATAGTGGTGGGCAACATTTGTATTCCTCTGAATACATGCTATTCATGCAAAGTCATTCACTTACCATGTCTGTGGATCCAGATTTTTCAACCTTGGAGTATTAGACGTAGTTTTGGCTTCCTACTCACATAACAGATTATATTTGTGCATGAAGGATTTTTTTCTTAAAACAATCTTTGCTGAATGCCTTATTAATCTTTTTCTCCAAAGTCCCCAAAATGTTCTTTCTGCATTAGTCCAGGAATACTGAAAAATAGCAATGTAGTTAAAGTACTTCACAGAATAAGAAGTGTTCTACCAAATGTCACATGCACTTCTTAACCTATCAATAAAAAATTTCATACTTTCCTAACTAGTTACAGCCTTCCTCCTGATTACTGACACTTGTTATGGTCATTCAATGGCAAATAGTTCAAAATACAATGTTCTGGTGTTCCACCAGTTACAGGGAGACAGGTATTAGGCTTGTTTTATTTAAATGGTTGCAACAGTACAAAAATCTAAACCCATTTCACCCTGAACATCTAAGGACCGTTGGCAATAAGCCAAGGAAGAAACTACAGAGGAGAACCGTTATCTGAAAGTAATGGCAATTCACGTTCCTTTTCTCCTCTGCACCTCAGGATAATGCACTAGGTCTCATAGGACAGGTTTTTAGAAGAGGTTCTTATGAAATCTGCCTGTGATTTTGGTGCTTGGACAGAAGATGAATTTTTATCAATTTATCATTTTGATAATCTAGTTCACAGTCTTTACAAAGGTTGATCCCTGTTTCCAATTTAGGTTTAAATATGAAACATTACTCAAAGGCATCCCAGCTGCTCGTTGAGTGCAAAATGACTGGAAAGGGCGATAAACCATGCTTTCTGCTGAGTTTTGAACAGCCATGGTCAAGAGCGCTTAGCAGGTAGCTTGTCTTCAAAGAAAAAGCACCAGGTTTTATCTCTAGCGTAGCTGTTGTCTTCACAAAGTAGCTGGGCTGCCTTCAAGGTTTGCTCTCACCTAACAGGCTAAATTGGATGTTTTAAAGTTAAACAAAAGCCTTCCCTGTACTTGACTTTTTTTGGAAGGCTGCTGGACAAGATGGTAGAGTGAAAAAGCTGCTAGAGGACAGCGAGGAAAATACTGTAGAGTGTTTAGGGCTGGTTTTGATAAATATAGATATACAGTCATAAAAAATGACAGCATCAAACCACTGACAACAGTCATTAACATGCTCATTTAAGTCTTACTGTAACTTATTTAGGGAACCAGAGTAGTAGGAGCCACAGTATAATGTATCGCTTTGCGATAATGAACTACTTCGGGATTGTTTTATGCTCTTGTAAATGTCTATAAATGGCAATCTAGGGTGACAGACAGAAGAAGTGAGCATTAGCATGATAACTCACACCTTGTTGCTTATAAATTGGTGGTGTTATATTAATCTGTCAATAATGGCAGACAAGAACATAATCAGGCATAATAAAATTCCTAAATGTAAAAATCAGAGGTGATGATACCCTAATGAATATGAAGCCACATATCTGTTTGGTGTGAGTCTGCACATTTCTGGTCATTCACATGTAGCAAAGATGAAGGTTCAGTTTTTGCCAAACACATTCTAAACTTCATTAAAACTACTCTGAAGAAATTTACTCTGTATGAGTGCTAATATTTCATGTTTTCTGAAGGCCCAAAGACACATATACCAAGAGCCCAACAGTATTTTATATTATTTTCATCCAAACTGAAAACTGTGGCAGTTACATCACAGTCACATACAGACATCCACACCCACTTACACATACGTAAGTAAAGCCACTTCAGTTTTTCATACAGTCATGTCAGATGTAGTTTGGCATTTAGTGAAATAACAGGTCAGTGTCATTTTTAGTGATGTAATATTGCTTCGCCTGGTTTGTTTACAGACATTCATTTTAATTTGTCTATCTGAGTTATGCCAATCTTTTTCACCATCTGTATATAGTCTCTTATACATAGTCATGATAGTATTTCTATTACCATAATTAGTAGTTGTGATCATACTTAATAACTCAAAGTATAGTTGGCTATGACTATGACTGTTTTTATAATTACTCTCTATGTTTATGTTACAAGTATTATGTCGATTTAAAATTTATCATATGCATTTGGTCGCTAAAGCAATTGACTTTTTTGTGGGTACATAGTTTTACTACATCTCTAATGGTGCTTATATAGTGAGCCTCAAAATAACTACTGTATCAGGAAAACCAGATTTGTCCTTAGATGTACAGTGGATGGGTTCACCATAAGCCTGTCTCACCCTCTTTCTATTTCATTCTCAACAACAAGGGAAAAAAAAATCAATAGCACCCTACAGGTTTTGCACACTTGAAGAAATACAGCAGCAAATAGGAGGCAGAAAAGAGAGAACTCCACTGTGTATCAAAATTTAAGGATCAAATGCATTCTAAATAACGTTCATTACTAGTTACCCAGAAACTTTCCAAAGAATTATTAGGAGCTTCTCTGTATTTTTTTTTTCTGTGAGGATTTATTAAAGGAGCAATCCTAGTGCTGTGTGAATGCCACGAAGATACAGCTGCCTCTGCTTTTCCTCTCCTGCCCCTAAAGCTGGAAGATTTAGGGAAATCTCCCAGAGTAACTGCAGCTCTTTTCAATTCTTTATTTAAGGTGTTGCATTATTCAGAGAAAGAGTCTGGATTTTCCACAGGAGTGGAGATCCAATAAGCATTTTTTTACTTTTTAAGATGTCTTTACAGTCAGAACCACTTGCTCTTCTGTCTGCGTAACTGTTCCTCTTTGCAGTCATTCTGGTGAGTTTTAGAGGATTCAGTAGGATTAAAAAAATATTCCTTTTATTTGTTTCTGGCCTCGAGCACTCTTCTTGCCTTCTGTTCAGAGCCGTGTTTCAAATTTGAGGATTTCAGCAGAACAGAATGAAAGAACAGGGAGGTCTGAAACATGAGGAGACGTCGTCAGAGAGGAAAATAGCTCTGAAGTCATGCAAGTACTGCCAAAATTAACATACTGTGCTCTATTCTTCAGGTACATGGTTGAATCAGTAAATAACATGCTTATTCTTGTTATTTTGCTTGTGAAAAGGTGACTGGATACATAAAATAACCACACCTGGCAAATTAATTATTGATTACAGTGTAGTCTTCAACTAAATGCAAAATTAAACATTTATTCTGGTCAATAAATGATGTGACAGTTGTGGTTATTGCCTGCGTCAAGTTGATTTCCATATATCTGTAAAAAGGGCAAGAAGAAGGACCCGGGTAACTATAGACAGGTCAGCCTCACCTCCATCCATGGAAAGGAGATGAAACAACTTATTCTTGGTGCCATCTCAAGGCATATCAAGGATAAGAGAGTCATTAGGGGCAGTCAGCATGGCTTCACCAAGGGGAAGTCATGCTCAGCCAAACTCATAGGCTTTTATGAGGACATAAGCAGGTGGATAGATGATGGCAAAGCACTGGATGTGGTCTGTCTTGATTTCAGTAAAGCACTTGACACAGTCTTCCACAGCATCCTCACTGCTAAGCTGAGGAAGTGTGGTCTGGATGATTGGGTAGTGAGGTGGACTGTGAGCTGGCTGAAGGAAGGAAGCCAGAGAATTGTGGTCAATGGGGCAGAGTCTAGTTGGAGGCCTGTATCTAGTGGAGTCCTTCAAGGGTCAGTACGGGGACCAGTACTATTCAATATATTCATCAGTTACTTGGATGAGGGAATAGAGTGAACTGTCAGCAAGTTTGCTGATGACACCAAGCTGGGAGGAATGGCTGACATGCCAGAAGGCTGTGCTGCCATCCAGCGAGGTCTGGACCAGCTGGAGAGTTGGGAGGGGAAAAATGTAATGAAATATAACAAGGGAAAATATAGAGTATTACATCTGGGCAGGAACAACCCCAGGTTCCAATATAAGTTGGGGAACAACCAGTTGGAGAGCAGTGTAGGGGAAAGGGACCTGGAGGTCCTGGTGGACAACAGGATGACCATGAGCCAGCACTGTGCCCTTGTGGCCAAGAAGGCCAATGGCATCCTTGGGTGTATTAGAAGGGCTGTGGTTAGTAGGTTGAGAGAGGTTCTCCTTCCCCTCTACTCTGCCTTGGTGAGACTGCATCTGGAATACTCTGTCCAGTTCTGGGTTGCTCAGTTCAAGAAGGACAGGGAACTGCTGGAGAGAGGCCAGCACAGGGCAACAAAGATGATTAAGGGAGTGGAGCACCTCTCTTATGAGGAAAGGCTGAGGGAGCTGGGTCTCTTTAGCTTGGAGGAGACTGAGGGGTGACCTTGTTAACGTTTATAAATATGTAAAGGGTGAGTGTCATGAGGATGGAGGCAGGCTCTTCTCAGTGACAACCAATGGCAGGACAAGGGCCAATGGGTACAAACTGGAACACAGGAGGTTCCACTTAAATGTGAGAAAAAAACTTCTTCACAGTGAGGGTGACAGAACACTGGAACACGCTGCCCAGTAGGGTTGTGGAGTCTCCTTCTCTGGAGACATTCAAAACCCAGCTGGATACATTCCTGTGTAATCTCATCTAGCTGTTCCTTTTCCAGTAGGGGGATTAGATTAGATGATCTTTTGAGATCCCTTCCAATCCCTAACATTCTGTGATTAGGTTGCCTGATTGCAGAGCTGTGGAGAAACACAGTGGTGCCTTTGACAGGAGAACAATTTGCCTGACTTGCTGCCCCTCCTTGCCTTCACCAGTGTATCACCCTGAGCCCCTGCGAGGGGGAGAGCTGGTCTCCCCCTGGCCCCTGCATTGCCCCCGGGGCAGCTTCCTGCTGCTGGGCTTCCCCTGGGCCTGGGAGGAGCACAGGACGGGGGCAGTCAGGGCTGGACACCCAGAGTTACCACTCTGTAAGAGGAGAAAGAACATCCTTTCAACAGCATGGACATGGCTTTTGGAGGTGTCTCCTCATTGCCATCTCCTGTCTGCAGGGAAGCTGACTGTCTTTAGAAAGCATATGTGGTGTGCAGGAGAAAGAGCTGGTTTTGAGTTGTTATTGCTGCTCTCAGCTTCCCCATTTAGTTCCCTCCCTCAGAAGAAAAGTTATCATTTTTGTCTCATGTTTCTTACGGCTCTCTTCAAGTGTTTCACTCATTGTGCCTTTCCATTTCATCAAGGCAGTGTTAAGAGGCATTACTCTTACCTGGAGATAATCGAAGGAGAGGAGAGATGAGGAAATTACACTTGTTTTCCTCAAGAAACCAAATAAAATTAGGGAACTTTCTTTTCTTGCTCAGTTCCGCAGTCAAGCACACAGCCTGTGCATTTGCAGTTGAAAATTGTGTTCGCACTGTCTACTTGAGGTATGAAGTCCAAAAGAAGAAAGCTTTGCAAAAATGGCTTTGGCTCAGGCCTAAGTTGCAAAGCAAAAGCTGGCTTGAAAAGCGTATCTTTTGTACAGTGTGTGGCATACCTGCATTGCTTCAATGGGAAAAAATAAACTTTTCTGATGAATAGTCAACTGGTTAGAATTCTATTATGAAGATAATGTATAAAGTTGTAAGTGTTTTGCATCTGCCTTCAGGGATGAAATATGTCTGATTTATGTGTCTGGAGGGGGATGGGGGAAGGGGGAGGAGAAAGGAAAGAGAAGGCAGCTGTCTGATCCTTCTCTACCATGACAGCATATCATTCTGAGAAGAGAAGTAACTGTATGAGGTTAATTTAGATCACATCAATCTGTATTACTTGACCTTTTCAAAATAAATGGAACCAAAAAGTGACTACACAAAAAAGTCAATCTTAAAGCCAATTACACTAATAGCATCTGATGTGTAAATGGGTGTTTATTATTAAAAAAAAAAAAAAAAAAGAAAAAAGAAATCACTGCAATAAAGCTGAGGGGCATTTAAAGACAGGAGATGTCTAATTGTGGCATATCCAGTAATGAAATCCCAGTCAGCTTAGTAGCTGATTAAGGTTAATTTGAATCACATCAATGCGGATTAACTTGGCCTTTGCAGAATGAACAACACCTTTGTGCCAACATGATCAATTAGTCCCCTTAACTTCATACGTCTGCTTGGAAAGGTTAGATTTATTAGTTATCAGGATAACCACTTGGAGATTAAAATCTCAGGTTTCTGTGCTTTTTTTTTCAGCTTGCCCTAAGGAAGAAAAAAATAGAAGAAAATATGAAACTTTTTGTATCTCAGTGCAGTTTGGTATTTTATCTAATAAGCTTGAAAAGCCATGTTTATCCTGACATCAGATAAAAGGCTGGAGCCTGCACATGTAGTAAAATTGCATTAACTATGTCTAGAAAGAACTGTTCATGCTTACACTTTGTACCACTGCTGCAGTCATCTGATCCCAAAGGCATTGCTGCTACAAATTCTTTCTTACAAAGAGAAAGGGCATGAGAAACAGGCATACCAGGTCAAATCTGTGCTTCACCTTTACCCTTCTCTCTTTCCCACCATCCAATATATGGGTGTGTTAAAATTAGTGTGTGCTCTGTTCACAAATGAATGGTGGTAAAGACCCCAGAATGGCCCCAGTGACAACCCTGACGGCTGTCCGTCATCAGTCGCAACCATCACTGTCCTGATGTGTCCTACAAGAAGTTAGAAGGCCAAATTGTTTCAGATCTCTCTCTGTTGATTTGCTATCTGCGGAACAGACTGTTGCCTCTTATTACATTTTACAAAATTCTCCAGGAAAGGACACCAAATATTGTATGGGTGACTTTTACAGCTCAGAGTGTGGGACAAGGTGTTATTTTCTCCACCTTCTGTATATGTAGAGATGTATACCCCTTTTTGACCTGCTAATGATAAATATTCAAAGGATCCTGAGATCACAGTTATATAAGCTCACTGACACTCTTATACCCTGTATAGTAATTAAAGACTATATACATTCAACTGACTCCAAGAAGGGTCAGTAGTCACAGTGCTGATTTTGATAAATACACTTGAGAACTGACAGCATACAGTGGATTGAAGTTCCTGCAAGAGTACTGTGTCTCATGTTTGTAAAAGACACAGAAACTGTCACAGTCTACTCATGCAGGCCAGTAGTCTTTATAAAGTGTCCAACTTATTTTTAAATAGAAAAAACAAGCTTACTAAGACAAAAGGAACAGAGAAAGTAAACATTTTGTGGATCCTTTAAAACCATATATTTTGGAAAACTTGTCTTTTTAGATGTTGATGAGTAAACCTGCTGATTGGAAGTAGTTGGGGGCTGAGGGTTGAGATACAAACATGAAAAAATCACACACTCCAGCTTAAAGCTCAGAAAAATAGGATATGAAGGAGAAAGTGATACTGTAAGCTACCTGATGTAGCTGGGGGTCAGCTTGCAAAGGGGAAGGTGCCTTTGAAAGGAGGACTTGTATACTCTGGTCATCTATTGTGTATTCCTTGCACAGTGGAATGCATGGGATGGTTAACTCAACAGGAGGTGGCATTTCTCTTCCTATTTATAATCATGTGAACCATTGTCTCTTCCATTCTCCCATCAATTTTCAATCACAGAGTAATACTCTTGTGATTAAAACCATTGTTTACTTGGAAATAGAAAGGTAATGGTTGGTATTATTTTTTTCTGATTTGTTGTGAACGTCATTTCTTCTATTTCAAAATTATGCTTATTATTGCAGTTGTATCTAGAAGACCAGTATGAAATTGGAATCCTGATCTGCTGGATAGATGGGCACATTTAGTCCAAGGAGATTGTTCATTGGTCTGTGGATGTTTGCTCTTCACCCTCTCCCCCTTCCCAGCCATCTGTTCTGCTTCTCTCAGCTGGAAGTCAGGCAAAGAGCGGGTGCTGCCTGTGCCACCAGCTCTCCTTCTACCAGCTGCAAGTGCTTTGCTGATTACCAGTTGCTCATGGAATAGAGTGCTGGGACTGCCAGCAGCGAAGCATCAGTGGTGGCAGCATTCCCCATGCCTGGATGGTCACTGTGGTCTTTGCAGACTACTCTGTAATGCTCTTATCTGGCCAGAGCTGTCAGTCCACGCTGTATCTGGAGCAACTCAAACTGGAGAGGTGACTCATTAACTTAGGGGCACTTCTAGAAAAGAATGTACACTGATCTGCATCCAAGAGTGGTATATTCCTTGAAAATAGATATAATGGAAGTTAAGAAAATACACAGAGCTGCCTTAAAATATGCATTATCAGTGACTTCACACAAACTCTGCACACAAAGGCTGGTATATTATTCACTCATACTTGACACTATTTGAAAGAGCCACACTAAGCAAATGGCTCTTTTCAAGTCCACCAAAACGAGGAAGTGAAAGAACAAAAGCCAGACAATGAGAAGAAAGTAAAAGTTGCTCAGGACTGAACTCACATAAACAAAGGCAAAACCCCCTGCATTTCAAGGAAGTTAGTTGCCAACTGATTTCAAACAGGTAATCAAAACATTTTGTCTTTTAAATAGCTTACTATTGCTTACTATTTTTACAGATTTATTTGTATGTAATACGTGTCATACATAGTCTGACGTGGTTACATAAAGTCATTCATGTTTCAAGGATGTATTCCTTATGTCAATGTTATGATATTATAAAAAAAATTTGCATATTTTGTGATGGTTTTTACAATGGGCTTTGACCCGTTTTCCTCTCTTTTATCATTTTTTCTCTGTGAGCAA
The DNA here is from genome assembly GCF_037038585.1 of Patagioenas fasciata. NCBI lineage: Eukaryota > Metazoa > Chordata > Aves > Columbiformes > Columbidae > Patagioenas > Patagioenas fasciata. Next base: position 64,600,891 of record NC_092523.1, on the reverse strand, counting down.
TCTAAGCTGGCTTTCAACAGGGACCTCTTATGACCTAAAGCTGATCCTGAAACATTAACAAAAGAGAGATTAGTGTGGAACAACTGTGAGACCTCTGATTCTTTCTTTCTGTGCTACCCTGCTTAGGCTGTATTATCAAATGAAGCAGGCAGTGGCTGATAAATAAAATACCCTGAAGTCTTTTTAACGCTCTTGCATATCAGCTTACCATTGAGCAAAAAAAAAAAAAAACACCAAAAAACAAAAACAAACAAACAAAAAAACCAAAACCAACCAACCAAACAAAAAAAACAACAAAACAACAAACCCAAACCAACAAAAGAAAATCCTACAATTTGTTTTCATGACAGGCTCAGGTCTTACAAAGTTTTATATTTAAAACTGGATTTTTTAATGTTACTTTGTTTCATGAGTGAAAGTTTTCAGAATTTCTAGAATACTAAAGGAAATATACAAAATGGTAGAGTAAAAATACCGTGGTTGAACACGTATAGTCATTGTGAGTTGATAAAAGTTAGACCAGGCTGCTTCAATCTGGTACCAAAGCTTAGGCAGAGAATAGCAGCACAGTGATGGGTTCCCATGGCAACCCCCATCCTGCCCCATTCCACATGTGCTCTGCTCTGCTTAGCTCTGTCTGACCACAGGGACGGATGATCAGCTCCTTCGTTCAGATGGGTGTGTACAAAATAACAGGATTTGTCACAAAGATGAGGAGAACTTACGAGAGGGATAAAATGACAAGAATAAAAACTGGAGCAGCCTGATAAAGTTGCATGGGTGCCCTTGCACCCAACATCCCTCTTGAATATCGTCCTGGGACCCATGCACCCTCCAGCTGCTGCTACTCTCCTGCCCCTGCTCCCCTACATTGTCTCCAAAGCAGCTTTTGGGCATTTTGGGCCGTATGTCATCCATTGTTTCCGTGGGCTTTTGCCATGTCATTCCAGTGTGGTCGAGTTGTCTTTGACTTGTATCTAGTGGATAAATGTGTTGGATCAGCAAGAAGATTTTTGTTCAGAAATTTGCACAGTGCGTAACACAACGTGGCCTTAACCTGCAATCAGGGTTGAAGGACTCCAGTGTTGCAACGTGGCAAAGTCAGGCTCCTCCTCTTCTCTAAAGCAAAACCTTCTTTGGGAACTTTGAGTCACAGCCTTCCTCCTCTGCCATTCTTGCTTATTAAAATAAGGTATTTCCAACACTGTTGTCGTCGTGGTTGAAGCGGTGAATATACGTATCATATTTCATATGTCTGTATGTTTATATATTGCTGAGGTGGTGTAAGAAGCAGATATTTTATTAGTGATATGAAATATTGCCTCAGGGCAATAGATTTTTCACTTTTTACTTTAACAAAGTAAATAGCACAGGCTGCTGCCTCTCACCAAATCTTTCTCCATATGAATTTATAATCTTCCGTTAACATTTTCCTTTAGATTTTTCTCCACAACCAGTGGAGAAAAACCTAACAGCCACCACTATCACACAATTTGGGCAACATTACTTATGACAGTTCGCGGTAGTGTCTTTCAGTCATTCTGAACTCCCCACGACCCACATATATCTCCTTTCCCTTCATTGGTTGAATCAAGAATTATATTATGTGGATGAACTCTGGGAAAAGTGAAACACATATCTGCATTTGCTTTTAAGTCTCAGAGTTGTCCGAATACAGAAGCAGCCCGTGGCAATTTATACCCTGCTGAAATACAGTTATCTTAACTGATATATGGGGATTACCATAATATTTCCTATTAAGTTTATGTGATTTTCCTCCTATTTCCATAGATTAAAAATAGTAATACATTATCATCAGTGACATTGCAGGCACTGACTTTAGCTATAAAAATCTGGCTGTATACATAAATAATATAAAGATTGTTGCTGATACATGATGTTGATCAACAAATTCAGTCTTAGTGGTCCAAGGATATGCTGAACATACTGAACTTTTCAGAAATTTATTTAATGATGCTTCCAGTTGAAAATACCCCAGCTAGCTCTTCCAAATTCAGAAGTTCACCAGACATTACCATTAATAGTTCTAAGACAGCAAACAACACCATGAATCAAAACACAGACAGCAAATATTATACAGTGTCCCTCTAGCTTTTTAATTCATGCAGAGTGACAAATACACTGCATTAGGCTGGTACTCAATCACTGTTCATTTTCCACTATTCCTCACCACACAGCAAAATTCATTATGTGATAAATTTGTTACCACTCTTCTGGGCTGGTAGCTGGATACTTCTTTCTACAGTACAAAAACAGCATCAGAGACATAATTTAACTTAATTACAGTGTTTTCCTACATACAAAGCTGTGATTCTTTTTTTTGCCAGTTGTCAGCTCCTAATTGTTTGTTCCTGGAGCTACACTGCATTTTCACTTCTGCTCTCTTCTTGCATTCCCTTTACTTGTGCTAGTAAAACCATCTCATCCCAACTCTTCAGCTGAACTAGAGTTTGCAACTTGTTTCATAGAAGGATGAATATTATTGGCAACTTATATAATGTCTGAATTTTTGTTAAATTATATAAATCCTTCCATGCGTAAACCTGTTCTGTTACCCCACCCTCAGACTACAAAACTGTCAAATTCAGAAAAAAATCGAAAAAAAAAAAGTGTGTTTTTTTTTTTTTCTGCCTGAAGTGGTGCTTCTTTTTTATATACTTCTGCAGTCATACATTGACCCTATTTCACTAAGTGAATGAACGTTAGCACAAGGAAGGAGTTTTGCATGTTATCACAATGGTTTTCTAAAATATTTTTTTTGTAGTATGGTGACTCTTAACTTCTAATTCTTCTATAAATGAATTATACAAAGGGACAGAGCTGTCAATATGGAGGTGACATGATAAATTATGTCTGCTCAGATATTTAACAAAAAAGATCAAACAAAAACTCTCCAAAAAAGAAAATGGAACTGAACATCACCCACTCATTGTAGTCCAAATTAAAAATAAAAAATAAAAAAGAAAGCTCAAAAACTCCTACAGGCTCTGATGGATTGAAGCATAGGAAAGTACCCTATGCTTTTCTATTTTCCTTGGAGATTACATAGCTTTTTTTAAATAACAAGCTGTTCCTTCAAAGAATGTTTCTTGGATCCCCTGTGTATACTTTCAAAATGATCTCCCCATGTCACAAGACCTGCCACGCTATGCTGGGATATACTGTCCGTGCAAGCCTTTCCAGTTTATTACTTTGAAACAGAGATTCTTACTGGTAAAATAGAAACCTTCCTCTTCAGCCAAACCAGTAGATTTTATGCTAAAATGCCACTTGAACATGGTAAGTGAGAATATTCACAGAATCACAGAATGTTAGGGATTGGAAGGGACCTCAAAAGATCATCTAGTTGCTCAGAAGTAAACAGCCACCTCTGGAGCTGAGATCTGGGAGGGATTGCTGAAGTTTGGTGAATAGTTTAAACTGAAACCACTGAAAATTGAACAGTATTTTTGTATTGATAGACTTCACCATCATATATGTATGTTGGGTAGCTTTTATTTCATTAGCTGTTACAGTATTATCTACTACATTGTGTTACATGTTGAATGTAGTGAGTGCCAAGTACTAAAATAAAGAAAATCCTGTTTTCTAAATGCAATTTCTGCTTCTTTAGAGCAAATTTGAGCATGAGGACTCAATCTGATGAAACAACATATTTAAAGTATAGAACTGGACATTAAGTAACTAGAGAATCTTATGACCCCAGTTTAGTGTCAGAACAGAAGAACAATAGATGGAATTCAGAATTCCTCAGACAGACAGACATTTATTCTGCACTTATTTGCCAAAATGCTATGAATTTATCATTGTCCTACTGCATATCACTGGGTCTGCTTATGGAAAATGTTTAAAGGTGGCAGTGAAAAGGAGCCTCATATTTGAAAAAGGTACAGTCCAATAGTACCTGAGGGATACTTCAGTGGTTGCTGAAGTTTAAACACTTCTGTCCAAATTAGTGAATAAAAAAAAAAAATACAATGAAAGGATGTGTTTTGTAATGAAATAGACTACTTGTGTCTTGTGGTATAACCTATGTAATTGCTTTCTTTTATCTAAAAAATTATACTTATTTTATCAACAGCTTAGCTACCTTGAAATTTCTAATGCTGTTGAAGGTCCCTTCCAAACAAGAGCAAGAAGTAAGAATTCAGATTAAACTACATGAAATGAGACTATTTTACTCCGGATTTTCTTTTCTGATACCCACTTGCTTGCTTGTTCAATTGCCCGTTGTGTTTATTTCTAAAAAAATAGTGATGCAATCATGTACTGTTTAACAGGCCCATCATACAGCTCTGTGACCCCGTTTTAAAAAGGTAGCTTCAAATTATTTGAATTTCATTATTGTTTTCTTTCTTTCTGGAATAGAGCTGAGCAAAGGGTGATGGTGCCACCCCAGTTACAGAGAGACCTTTAAACTTGCATAGAAAGAAACTAGAGTCAAAGTGAAAATAAAAGAGCCACTGAAGAGAAATTGAGGTGTGATTTGATAATGGTTTGATACTATTTACTTTGCTGCCTGTTACCAGTTTCTAGTTTGTTGTTGTTTGAGGTGTGGGGGGGTTTTTTGTATCCCCTGAAAGTGTATTTACTTCAGGTGTGGTTTTTGTTTGTTTTGTTTTGTTTTAATTTCTTAAAACATTTATATTATGAGTATATGTATACTCTCTTAATGTATGCAAGTACTATCTGATGTAAGTCTACCCCTACAGTATATCTGACTAAAACTTGGAGGTATTTAGTTACGGAGTAGTACTAAATAGAACAGCAGATAATATGGAATCTCGTGCAGTGTCTATCAACTTTTTCTTATTAATTTCATATTGAATAAGTAGCCTCCAACTCAGTTTAGCCAGCTTAATATACAGAACTCTAAATTCCAGATTCTAGCCAGCTTACCGTGGACACATAGGAGGGATGTAGTCTGGAAATAGGTTTTAACACAGTTTGGAAAATACTACTTCAAAATCCTGAGGAGTACTGCTATTTATCTGAAAACATGCAACGTAGATTCAGTGAGTGCTTTCTAATGTAGTCTTGCCAAGTATATATAATCTTCTCTTCTCAAAATTCACAGATTCAACAGTACTGTTGCAGAAATGAAATAATAGTTTGAGTTAAGAGAAAAAAAGCTGACTCAAGGTATATTTTCTTTGCCTGTAGAAAGAACCAAATTACTATAAATTCAATACAAATTGGATCTCTATTGGGCATCCTAGCACACATGTTCTCCATGTTTTAGCCCAAAAGTTTTGCAATGTATCTGTACTGATGGAGAATAACCATCACAGTTTGGAAGAGTATAAGTGGGCGCTTCATTTTTGTCTTATGTTCAGTAATGCACAGCAGAATTTCTAGATGCCATCATTTATCCTGAAAAATCACTCTTATTCTTCCTCGTTCACCTTTTTAGAAGTGGGATAAGTGTTGAAAGAGTAGAACACTCTACTCAGAAATCTCAGAAGTCAGCTCAACATATTTGAATAACTTTATCCGTTTAAATCTACTCCTTACACATAGGGGTTTTTTTTGGGGGGGTGGGGGTTTTGTTTGTTTTTTGTGCATGCAAAACCCAAACAGTATGTGACACTCTTGAGGGAGGTATTTTGGTGTCAACAGAACTGTTTGGGTGTGTTGGGTATCTGCCTGAGAGCAGGTAAAATGCAGATGTGTGTGTCTAATGCTCCATTTTACTTTTACTCAGCCTCCCTTTGTGTAAGATAATTGTGTATTGTCAGTCTTGCAACTTCTGCTCCTGTTGACAAGGATAATCATGAAGGTGTGGATGTAATTGTGTGTTTCCCCTTGAAAGCTACGAGAAATAGCTAGCTATGCTGGAGCCTAAGAGAAATAGCTAGCTATGCTGGAGCCTAAGCTAAAGTCTGGCTGAGAGTGATCTGGGTTCAAGACAGAGGGTGTTTGCTGGGCAACTTGTCTGAACTGTGTCCTTACCCCATTACAGAAGGGATGAGAACACTGGGATGCTTTGCAGCAAAAAGAAAAGTCCAGACAATTCCTGTTATGCATTCTCTTAGCTGCTTAACTGATTACTTTCATGGTTCAAAATCTATTTTTTTTGAATGTAAACCAGTTTTGTCAGGTCCACAACCAAAAGTATGTTACATGCATTTGTACTTCTTTGCATTGCATTTGTGTCTTAAACTTGAGGGGGCCTCCAACATTCACATCAAAGCTTCATCCGTGTTTGCAGAAAAACTTTGTCAGAAATATATTTATGAAAGATCTCTTTGAAGCTTTAAGGCTGCCTTTTTGGGTTTGGCTGGAATTAGAGAGAAAAAAAAATAGCAGGTACACAGTGCAAATAAATATAGGAGTGCAGAGCTCACCATTTTGTATTTATGTATTGCTACAGGAAGCTCATAAGAGTGCATCACAACTAAACAAAATTTAGAATTACTGTTTAAAGAAAAATACAATATCTTCCTCTACAGTGTGGCTACAATGGTCGGAGTGAAAGCCGGGATGAAATGTGCATCAAGTTAATGATATTTTTTTACTATCTGTTAAAAACAGGAATCAGTTCATCAGCAGTATCTAGCTTGTGCTAGGGATATTTTTCTGTGTGTCCTTGGATTAAAAGAAGGGAACACTATAGCTGAAATCTTTTAATACAAGTTTTTACAATAATGGTGTTAATAATGACTTCACCTCGGACTACTTCTGTAAGGTTTCTGGTCACAAGGATGTTTTAATTGCAGTGTAACTAGTTTGCTATAAAAGTAGAAGCACATCTATTTCTCAAAGCAATTGGAAGATATGATTTCAAAGTGTCTCAGTAGTACTCTATAAGTATATAGTAAGTAATTTTGGTGTGCTTTGGAAATCAGGACCTTAAAATGTATGGCTTATACTACTTTAGTTTAATGGGCTGTCAACTGTCCAGGCAGATCCAACACAGAGTCAGACATGTCTTTAATCTTCAAAGAACGTAATGAAAAAAGTGAATATATTTAGTTATTAGCTAGGAGGCACAAAACAACTGAAGAAAGAAACAGTAGTTTTTTCTGTCTTAAATTAAATAACTGAAATTTTAGCTGTCCATGTGTCTGAAACATCTGCATAGTTATTGAGGAATTTGCTGGAGTAAATGCTTATTTGTCTTTAATAAACAGTAATATAAATTCATCACTTGCTTAGTTTAAATTCCCTAAATTTTAAAAATGTATTGGTATTACTCTTTGATGGTTTGTAGCATATGAATAAGTCAAGTTTGAATTGAATAACAGTTTGAGTATCTGAGAGCAGAATGATTTGGTTTTCTTTTTTTTCCACAGAGGAACCTGTCCATAGGAGTTCCATATGTACAGATCTCTTACATTTAATTATTGTCAGTTATTTTAAACAAATAGATGTCATGCTTGAACTAAGAAATTTCTGACCTTATCTTTCCTGTAAATTCATAAGCTGCATAGTGTCTTAGAGCCCGGATCTCTGAAGTTATTAAAAGTTATTACATTCATAGGTGATAATGATAGCTTTTAATACATAGATATTTTCTGCCACTTGTATGTGAACATTGATAGAATACCAGTGATATAGGAAATGGAGCAATCTTTACTCTTTGGTTTTCAGAAGGGAATATGGCTGTATATCACCAGTGTCACTCCGCAAGATGAGTGTCTTATTAAGTGAATTATCAAGTACACTGCCAATTTTTCTCCTCCAGCGCTAAAATCAGTAATAGTGGTAAGGAAAAAAAAAAAAAAACAAAACCACAACAAAAAACCAAAAACCCACACACAACCAAAAACCAAAAAACTGTAGCAGTGGTGAGGAAAAATCAGTTTACTACAATCCTGACATCATCTAGAAACAAAGTACCTGTTAACATCGAAATTATTTGGGTTACTTCTTGACCCAAACTGTCTCTTTTTTTTAAAGATTCTCAAATGATTGACCTGAAGAACAGCTGCCCTGAGCAAGAGTGGTGTTGGTAATATGGATGATGGATGACTTCAGTTTTGTGGCCAAATTTCTTATTCAGACATGAAGAAAATAAAACACTTGTTTCATCTCTTCCTCCCTCCCCTATCTAGCCTATTTCTGCTATTCAAACTTTAATTTACCCTTAGCTTTAAATTATTCACTTGGAGCCAGTTTGTATGTGGTGTTATTTTTAAGATCTTAAAGTTTCATTTTTGCAAAGTTTTAGAGGAGGAGAAATGTCACAGTGTTCTATTTTAGCTGGAATTCTGTATGTTGTTTGTATAGCAAAAATATATAGATCACTGCATTGAAAGTATTTTTAAACAATTAATCAAGTTTGAGTAAACTCAGATTAGACACTTGGGGGAAAGGGAGGAACTGATACATTGTGTCACAACCATCAGTTTTCATACTAAAAGCTGACATTTAGCATCCAGTGCATTGTACCTTAGAAAATATCATAATGCTAGGATATTTTTTTTTTTTTGCCTAACCCTCTTTAGACTAAGGAAGTAGCTATGCTTTTTATCTTGGGGGAGGAAGTAATGATTTTGTTGGACAGTACAAGATAATATTTGCGCGCTATTATAGTCTTATCTTGATAAACAATGTGATCTGGTTCTGTGGTGGTCCTGTGGGGTCATGAGTTGGTCCACTTTTAGCATCTCTAAAGAGTCATTGGAAGAACGGATCAACAGTTCTGAAATAGTAATGCTGGGTATATGTATCTCTGTGTGGTGTTAGTCTAAGTTTTTACAACAAGGATATTTCTGTGGTGGTGATATAACCATACCATGGTTAGTGAACAAAAATATTTTAGCAAGTGGAACAGAGGGAAAGAAGTGAAACTGAAGATCTTTTCATGCTTGTGTGGTTTCCATTATTTTTTTTTTTAATGAGTACTGTGTGTGAGTAGCAGTCTTGGAGTTGCAGCGGAGTTATATTCAGTTTCTGGAGAAATATTAGAAAAAATTAAGCACTAAGAAGGTAATGTGGATCTGCTGAGATTAAACTATGCCAAGTCAATCCTATTTTCTTCTCTGCTTGGCTAATGGGTGTGCAGACCAAAGAGAAGTTGTGAAGTTTAGAGTACTTGTATGATACACTCCTAAGCAAATTGGGGCAACTACATCTAGGAGAGTTCAAAGCTACTTAAGAAAACCACACTTTGAGAGTATCTGTGAAATTGAAAGATACAAAGAACGTGATTTTTATTGGTCTTTCCTAAATTTAGTTCTGTTTGATATTTTTTGTAAATGACTTGTAGAACAGAGAAATCACTAGGCTTATTGCATTACTAAATACTTCTATTGTAGGAGGAATGGCAGGTGCAGGCAGGAATAGTTTAAGTGCAGAAGTGCCCTAAAAGGAACAGTATGTGATTGACAACAAGTTTAAGGTTGTTCCAGCTGAGTTTCTGCTGCATAAATGCAAGTAGGTATAACTAGCGAGGTAAAAGATCTGCAGGAAAGAACAGTGGGCCACAGGCTGAACATGAGAGTCATTTTGATAAATGTCTTTGTAAAATGTAAAGCTCCAATTGGAAGCAGTGAGCAGGATGTCATCCATCTCTCAAGTAAACCTTCTTGTCTGTTCAGTGCTGGCAAGCCCTTTTACAGAACAGGACATTCACTTTTGGGCAGCACACTTTAGCTCATTTCTGTCTATTTAAACCACTTACACTTTATCCTACTTTCTCCTCTTCCTTTCTTTCCTTATACCTACTAGTATGCAAAATCTAAGGGTTGTCTGAATCTAGAAAAAGTGAGCCTCAGATGACACAAAGTCATTGAAACACTCTCTTCCTCTTTTAAAGAACTTTGTCCTTTGTACAAGCAGTAGGGATAGTGTATGTAAGTTAGGACTCAGGAAGATTTTTTTAAAAATTAAATATATAGCAAAGCACTGCTTTAAAAGATTATTGAATGCAATTGTTTCAAATTTTTTATAAGAAAACACAGGCAATGGCTTAGAGATTTATTGTGGGTATTTCTCCATTTTGAGCTTCTATTATTTTGGCTCTTTTTTCTATAATTTCATGACATGGAGTTTTGAGGTTTAATTTAGCTAATGTCTCTGGAGACAGTCAAAACCTGCCTGGATGTATTCCTGTGCAATCTGCTCTAGGTGAACCTGCAGGTGGGATGGACTAGGTGGTCTCTAGATGTCCCTTCCAACCCCAACCATTCTGTGGTTGGAAGTCTCTGAGACAACACCACTGGAATTTGGCTACTGTTGAGATGCTTGCGCACTTTATACAGTCATTAAAACATGGAAGCTTGTTAAAGTGTGCTAGGCCAAACTGTCTTCCTATGTATAGCTTCTGGATATGAAGCTTTTCAGCAAGTCTTTGCACAACTTTATCCACCAATTAACAGGGCAGATAGATATCAAAGAAATCATAACTCACCTACAACCTTCATTCGGTAGCTCTCTTGATCATAGAAATTCTTTCAAAGCAAGTGGTCTGTATGTCTGTGGCCCTTCATGTCTATTGAAGTTTCTAATGTCTATATCCTATCTCATGTCAAGTTTCCAGACAGCTTTAACATGAATTGCAGTGTGACTGGACTTAAGGTGTAAATGTCTTAACAAATAAATACCAATACTATAAATTGTGATGAAGAATTAATGTAGACAGTTGAGTCTTGCATTCATGTTTAGAGAATATATAGAGAAGTAGGATTGCTAGAAATAGTGAAAATGAAGAAAACAAATGTGAGATGATGGAGACAGAGACCTAAAACAGTAATTTGACACACTTCTGCTTTCTTTGCTCTTGTTCTGGTATCTCTGGTTTCCCCACTAGATAAATGTGACATATCTGGATTAGGGCAAGGCAGATTTTACGAGAAAGTGTTTTTAAATGTGAAGTTCAGGGCATAACAGACCAAATTCTCACTTGAAACTAGTACAACTCCATTAACATCAAAGAGACAACACTGATTTACATAAGCTATGCATCTGACCTTTTGTTCTTGTGAAACTTTAGAATTATTTACAATTTAATATCATACATAGTTTTCTTTCAAACCAATTTCATTTTAAATGTTTCTGTGATAAAGCTAACTTTGCTTTCAACTGTCATGAAAGTCCAAACTAAAGCAAAGGATAACATAATCAAAATACATCAAAAATGCAGCTCGTTTATTAGGTAAATTCTGACTTATCAAGTGTCCTTGAGTTTCTGAATTGCCTCTGATCTTGCATCAAAAATTCTCCTTGTGCCTTCTCCAACACTCATTATCACTCATTAAGGGTTGAGGTTTAGAAATTGGAAGTAAACGTCAGATTTTTGAAAAGCAGTTGAATTTTCCTCTTAGAAATCATTTTCAGGCATCAGATTTGACTCAAGCTTTGAAAGAGGGCAGCTATGAATGGACGTCATTGATACAGACAAGAGAGTTTCAATTACAAATACACACAAACCCAAAATCTGCTTGTGTTTTTAAACTCTGTTTTCTATGGGATCCTCTCATCCCTGGGGAAAGCAGTAGATGTGTTGTTTTGAGCACTGTCACTTAGACTAAATCCTGTAAGCCTAAAAAAAGAGGACAGTTGGGCATTTCTAGTATAATGTATTTCACTGAAAGTAAAAATGTCTCTGAGTTGATATTATCTCCACTGTGTAAAATCTCAGGTCAGAAATAAAAAAAATCAGCCTGGTATTGTTTTCCTTACAAGGAGACTGGGTAGTTTATTTCTTGCCTTGAGTACCTGTCACAAGTATTCAACAAAGTTTATTTATATAGGGCCCTCTGAAAGAAATGGGATTTCCTAGGCATGTGTCCATACAACTATGTATTGTAACAGCCCATGATTTCTACAAGGCTTTTTGTTGATTGGATTTTTCCAAGATGTGTTTCTGTTTGCAGTTCATGCCACTGTAGTATTGTTGAACACTAATACTGCTTGAGTAAGGAACAGGAAGGGGGGTTATACTGCTGATGAAAACTGTGCTACATAGGTAACATTTCCGGAGCCTAAAGGGTGCACTTCTTTTAAATTGAAGACATCAACATGGAATTATATCCTGTAACACATAAGTGATGTGAAAATAAAGTGATTTAGGAGGAATCAAATCTAAACGGATACCTGTTTACATGGAGAATGGAAAGAAAAGGTCAGAAATGTGAAGTGCTGCCTGGAGCACCTGAAGACCAAAATCCTCTTCAAAGAAGGTCTGTAAGATGTCATCACTTTCTCAAGTGTCTCAGAGTAAATAAGTCTCCTAGTGGAAAAACTAATAAAAATTATGACTGAGATCTGTTGTGACATACTCAGGTTTAAATCAGATCTTGCTCTTACATGAAGGTGACTTGTGCCCCACCTTGCCCCCCACCTCCCATAATTAAAACAGTGCAAGTTGCAGAGAATTGTTCTGTCCCTATCTGTCTTCTGCTCCCACAAAGACAAATCACAGGACTTCATTGTAACATATACTGCTAATCTGCAGTCTGAACTGTTACGGTCCAGCTCACAGCCAAGCGTGCTTGGAGCAAGGAACCGTTTTTTTGGGGAAGCTGCTGGTTTAAAATGTTAACTGTACTTCTCTCAGATGAAAAGTTCCCAACGCAGCCCATCCTGTTTAAACGGCAGCTCCTCCATTGATGCTTAGGTATTGTTAAGCTAAGCAAGGAAATACTCTCTAAATAGAGAGCTCTTTGTTGTCACTTTCTGTAAGCAGAGATCAAATTATGGATGAGCATTTGCATAACTGTGCTTCATTGCCTCACCTGGGCTGCCACTCCATGGTGCTGACTCCACGGTTTGTGCTCTCTGCTGGTTAGCTGGACTGATGTAGAATAGCTTTACTTCTATTACCATCTATCAGTGTTTTATACGCTTGTGCCAAATAGTTTATCTTGCCTCTAATCCCTACGCTACCTTCTTCTATTGGAAACCTGGATCAAATTTTTTTATACCTGCTCCCCCTTTTTTTCCTCTGGCTGCAGCCTACCATTGAATTACAAAGTACCTAATTTTAATAATAACTTTTAAGAAAGCACAGAAAAAGGCAACTACCCCTCCCCCCCAACTCTGCAACTTCTCCACAAAATAAGATATCTTTGTCTCTTACCTACATCTCTTTGCACTTCTCCTAAAAAGCATTTATATCAATAATATGGAATTGGGAAATTATTATTTCCAAGGCACACTGTAACTGATCCCACTAATAAGTATTGTGATGTAAAAACAAACAAAACAACAAAAGACTAAACTTCTGGTAACATGTTAAGCATTGCAATACACTGTGTTCCAGATGATGGTGATCTCGTTAATACTCTGATTCTGGTGAAAAGAGGTGTATGGGGATATAGCGGAAGATTTGGCGAGGAGGTTAGTTAAATGTAAATATGCTCAAGTGACTTGCACCTGTCTGTAGAAAAAGCACACACATCACACTAATTGTCTTACTGACCTTGTGTGCTTGATGAGTAGAAGCTCTGTGTTAGATAACACAGGCCTGGGAGAAACTCTGGGCACCTTATCACTGTGTCTGAGATTCCTGCTTTGTTGTGAGAAAGAGCGGGAGGCTGTGCCTGCCTGAAGCCTTGAAATACAGGTGAGCTCAGCAGGCCCAGTGATCTTCCAGCAGGGCTGAACTGACCAGCGCCTGCGTCCCCGTTTGTGTCACCTCTGCCTGGGAGCTTAGGTGTGGCTTCGGAGATCCCCCAGTAGAGAGGTAACTAAAATAAAACTTGCTCTTTGCAAATGCATCTGTGGCCTCTGGCTCTTCTTGCGATGTGCCTGCGTATGTGCACACAAGAGGGAAATGTGCTCTAGTAGTTTTGTGGGTCCTGCTGAAGTCTTAAATCATTATAATAATGAACAGTCGTTCCTAATAGTACATATGGATAAGACAAGTTCTTTGATGGTTTTAGTCACTAATAGAGTTGGCTCAGTAATTTCATTGCTAGGTTCTGATTTAATATGTCCCACAGGAATTTATCCTTCTTATTTCTCCTTTGGATAGCTAGTTGCAAGTATCGACCTGCAGCAGATACTGTGAGACCTTTGGGAGCAATGTCCCATTTTTTTCCTATTGTAGGTTCTATCTTCTGTTATAGGCATGAACATTCCTCAAACTGAACATATTTCACCTTTTCTTATTGAGAGTTAACAGTCCCTTAATGGCCTCATGCTCAACTGAGAATTAATGCAATACCCAGTAACAAGCAACCAGCTTCCTCCAAAGTGAGTGTCCCTTCTAATTGCATGAGATACAAATGAGTAACAACTCTGAGGTGTCTGCGGCAGAGGAGTGAGAGTGTTTATCTGTGTCTGCTTTTGGTCCATTAATTTCAAAACCAAATTCAGTCTTAGGCAAATAGAAAAATAAAATTAAAGATTAAAAAAGTTTAGTTAGTCAACTTTTATGGCACAAACACTCTCAATTTTTAGCCTTTACTTTAAAGCTTTTGGATGCTGTGGAAAGATCGGGTTTTCACTTTTCCCAAGCATCATGTGCTCCTCTTTGCACTAGTGGGCTGTTTTTAGCAAGATAATGCTTGTAATGAAGAGTGTCTTTAAACTGGTGAGGAGTTAGAAAGCAAGAAATGTCACCCTGAAATGATGAAAAAACTCATTTATAATATATAAATATATATATGCTTAAAGTTAAAGAAGCTTTTTGCTTCACTGATAAAAACATCTCAATTGTGAAAAGCAACATCTGCAATTTCATCTTGATCTATGATTTTAAGTGAGTGAGAAAAGTTTTGCATTTTGCTTGAGGGGGGGAAGAAAAAGAGGTCATTTTACAGGAAGTTCCAAGCTACTCCCAAGGGCTGTATCTTGAATATAAATGGACATAACATTCATTTTCATTTTTTCCTATTCTTCGTTGATAGCTATCTCCTTCATGTTTTACATGTTAGACTTGTCTCAAATGTCATTCAAGATATTTTTCTCATTTATAACTGTTTTCTGCAGCTCCTTCAGTAATTCCAGTCTATTGCCTTTTAGCACTTCTTGCCTAGTGGCACATGCAACATATTCAGGTCATATGAGTTTATTTGGTACAGAGATGATTTTTGAGTGAGAAAGCTCAAGCGAGTAGCTTAATTTTAACTTGAACTGCTAGCAACAGTAGAAAATAAGCTTTTCAGTGAACTATGTTTTATTTTTTTCTACTAAAATCTTAAATTCTAATTTAAAATGAACTCTTTGAATGGAATAATTCATCACTGTTACATGGCTAAACTTGGAAAATGTGTTTTTTACTTTTTAGCTTTCAAGTCACATAATCTTTCTTATGTAATTAATGCAGCCAACAGAAAGCATGGTAACATTTTGCATGTAAGCTTCTTAATTAATTTACAGTGGTTAGAAACAGTGAGTTTCCATTTTTTTTATTTCCTTCAGGGCATGGACTCGTGGACCAAAATGGCTAAATGTATCTAATTTATGGAAGCAATCCTATGGATGACATATGTGGGCTCCAGAAAAGATATAGTCTTTTGGTATGGTTGTTTGGTTTTTTGTTTGTTTGTTTTACTTTTCTCATCTGAGAAAGTCTCTCAGTGAATAGTTGATAATGTAGCTGCAGAGATATGGTGCCGCTTGGTTTTCCCTTTTAGAGGTGTTCAGAGAGATATGAATCTTGTTTGCTGTAAGAGGGTGGGGGTGAACTCTCAAATCCCACAAAGCTACTGCTATGGCAAAATCCACCTTCCTTCAGTGAAATCTCCATCAAGAGATCTATAAAATAGGGTAACATGAGCTTAAAGTATTCTGTCACCAACTACAGGGTTAATTTCTTTACTCTTGCTCTCTCCTAATTATTATTATTTTTTTTTCTAAGTGGAGCTCCTCAATCAGTGTACTTAAGGACTCCTTTGTAACATTGCTTTTAGTTCAGTCATCTCCTCATTAAATGGCAACTATTGCTGTCAGTCCTTGAAATAACAAACAGAGATATAAATGGAAGTGTTAGCATTCAGTGTTAAAATTGCCTAATGCTGTTCAGCACAAGGGTGTTTCAGTTACTATTTTGCAACCAAGCAGCAACTGTTTCATTTCCAGCTGCTATGCCAGATAGGATTTCCCCTACCCTTCTTAGCCCTTCTTGTGAAATAACAGGCAGAACATCTTTCTAAAAACAAAGCTGGAATAAGTAAGCTTTCATCTGGCTGAAAACTCTGCAGGGCTCCAGCATTATTCTGGGAGCTGTGTTTTCTTGGGAGACTCGCTGCTGGGAGTCTGTGAGGCATCAGCTCAGGGGCTCTGCTGTTTTGTGAGCTTCTATTCCAACTGTTGTTGTTTTTTTCTTTTCTTTTTTTAAATTGGGGAATTCAAGTATGCTCAGGTGCATTAGAGATGCAGTTGCTGAAACTGTGGTGAAGCACACAGCCCTGAAATGGAGGTTTTGTGTTTGGTGTTTTTTAGGGTTGATTTGTTTGCTTTTTTTTGGGGGGGTGGTTGTGTTTGTTTTCAGGGTTTTTCTTGTTCTAGGGATATGTTTTCTTGGGATGTGTGGGGTGGGGTTTTTTTTATGTTGTTTTGGGGCTCCTCTTCCCCACTCTCAGTTGCAGTTTTGGGCAGCTTCTAGGAGTTTTTGACTAGATATCAGGAGTGAAAGTCAATTCAAGCGAGTTTTGGAAGTAGAGAGTTGCATAACAGGATAGCGATAGGCCAGGACTGAAGTGAGAGGACTGGTAAGGAAGACTGAGCAACAGAAAGCGGGGGAAAAGGAGGAGGAGGGTACCAGAATGAGGAGCTGGAAAAATTACAACTTAGGACTCAATTAAGATCACGGAGACTACAAGATCTAAGCAAAACTCTTTCTTATGCCACATAGCATAAGCTTAGTGTTGCTAATGTTAGTAGTCTTCCACTAAAATGTTTCTGCTGCCATGCCACCCACTACATCTTTTTGCAAGGCTGGTGAAAAGGGTTTTTAGCTGCTTTTAGAAAAAAACAGGATTATTCTTTAATAAATGGAAGGAGTCCTACTATGTCTAGGTGTTTTGAATTTATGTATGTAAATATCAAGTACCATGGTAATGGATGTAATAAAAATAAAATTCAGAGTAGTTTATCTTATTCTGAACTCCAGACTAGGTTCACCAGCTGATTTGCTTCAGATTTGGTCCCTGGAATTGCCTCTTCTCCCTGATGCACGGATTATCACGTATTCATCTGCATAACTTGAGATGCCTAGTGAAATGTAAATGCTACCACAATAACAGTCTCTGTGTAATGCTATGTTGTACCAGATGAACTGCCTGCTGAGCCTGGGGCAGCTCCAGAGGTCTGTCAAACAGCTTTCTCTGGCCAATGAATAAAACAGTTCTTTAAAGACAAAGTAAAATGGCACCTGTAGCTTTGGCCCCCAAAAGCATGAAGCAGAGTTAATCCACTGATAATCCTCATAATATCTGCAATGGCATGTGTAAATAACACTTGTGTATTTCTTTTCAAAGAAAATCTGTAGAAAGTGATAATCTTGGCTGCTGTGTTTGACTGTGGCTCCAGAGCCTGGGTGCTGCTCTCGGCTGGGTCCCGGAGATGTGGCACAGCCTTGAAGATGACTCTGAGATGCTCCAGAGATGCCTGCGTTAGAGGCACAGCCAATCTCATTGCTGTCTCCTGGAACTGAAATGTCAGCTTATGGAGGTCACTGTCAGAGTTTTAAAACATCTATGAAAAATAAAGTAATTGTGCAATGGAAATGGAGTACTTCAAAAGATACAGAATGTATACCACTGCTGCACTGTAAAAAATGCTATGTACTGTCTTAAATTTCCCAGAAAGGGGGTTTCATTTCTGTCTTTTGCAGCTGTCAGCAGCCACTGGAGTTACACAGGTATAACAGTGCAGAGTCAAAACAAAATAGCAAAGGGAGCATATTATTACATAATAAATATACAAATAATGTGTTTCCATGAATTCTGTGCTTTCTCAAGGTCAGCATGACTTTGAGCAAAAGTGAAACCAGATTATGTTGCAGAAAGCCTCTAACACTTAAGCAAAACTCTTTCTCTTCTTGGGCAAACAGTGCTGATGCTAAAACAGTGTTTAAAAGTCAGGTGTTAGTTTTTGCCCCAGCTCAGCTGCTAGCAATTGCTATAAATTAAATTTGGGTAACAAATGCCTGCCCTGATTCATCAGGCAGGTCTTGTGAACTTGATAGTCAGCTTTTATTATTTCTAGTATTTAAAACGATTACTGTAATAAAGGCAAATTTTACCTCCCTCAATAAATCAAAGCTGAAGGAGTGTGAAAATTTTGAATACCTCTGCAGAAATAATCTCTTCAAGAGAATCTAGAGTTTCTCCTTTCTTGCAATTCTTCCTTCTACAGCGTAGTGCCTATTTTGGTCTTTCAGGAGACTCAATGAATTTCAGATCTTACAATATAAGGAGTAACAAAATTATGAGAAGTCTGCCTCTTTCTTCACCTCTCCAAAAATAAGACAACTTTAACTGCTGCTAAGATAGAGTTACAGAGGCACTTCAACCGTGAAAAGTAAATAAGTTGGTTTTATCACTTTTAAAATTGCAGAATTTAGGGTTTTTATTATTATTATTATTATTATTATTATTATTATTATTATTATTACTATTTGTGTTTTTGTTTTTCCCCCAGCATCCCATCTCCTTTATTTTAAAGTCCTTTTTAAATAGAAACCCTGAAGAACTGCCAAATTGACTTCAGTTGTGAGTGATGACTACAGATAACTGGGTGATGATCTTGACTGAGAGAAACTGGAAACAGTAGTCACATCTTACGACTACCTACTGTTAGTGGCTTTTGTGATGCTTAAGCAAAAAACACAGCTATTTATTTTGAATGCAAGCAACAAATAAGAAGGAAATGTGACATAATCAAACACTTACTACAAGCCATTCTTAAGCAAGAAACTTAAAGCCATCAATGCAAAAATAGAGCTCCCTCTTTTAATTCTATTAATTGATAACTCAGGAATTAGTATATAATAATTGTTTATTTTTTATAATCACCACATAGTTAAAATAAAAGGAATGAATGAATTCTTAGCAAATAAGTCTTCATATAAGTCTAAATGTGTTGCATTTCTTCTTACACTATTGACAATGTACTACTCAACTTACTAACCTTACATTAATGATGAATTTTCAAACCCTTCTTATGTAGTATTGGATGTGCCTGAAAGGTCATAGAATCACTGGACAGCCAAAGGTCTGCAAGGGAGAGCACAGAAGCAGCTCTCTCTCTGCCCTCAGCCATCCCAGATGGATTTGGCAAGAGGAGGTGAGGTGGTTACTAAGCGAGTGTAAAACTATGCAGTACACTGTAACATTGCTACTGGTTTGAGTCATGTGTAATGTTCCTGTTGTAGGTCTTTAATAAAGACACTAATGAATACATGATCTCTGTATATTTCTACAATGAGATCTGACTAACAGTGGCTATACTTTTCTTCAAGAGAATTCCCTTTAAGGTAAACCTGCAGTTTCAGGAAAAAGACAGAGGATGTTGTGCTACAGAGAGGTTTTGGATTCTAGGAAATCTTAAAAAAGCTCATAGCTTCTCAGGACAATACAGACCCATCCATCCCATTGTGAGGTGCTTCCAGTCAGTGTGTGTGATCCCTCTCTCTACTTTTGTCTTGGTTAACTCCACCACTCAAAATGTTGTATGCTCTTTTATTTAGGCTTTCTGAGGATTTCTCCTGAGCAGTGTGACTAAGCCCTGCTTGCTCAGTCTGCCCACCGTCTGCCAAAATACCACCTGTTTGCACTTCCTACCATCTAGTGAGTTGCAACATCTTTCCCTTGATCCTCACCCTCAGTTTGAAGCAGTGCACACACACACAAGGATCTGTGAGCTGGAGAAAGCACATGCACGGTGGTTTTTTTGAATCAAGAAAATATCTATGGTAAGTGGATAGCTAAGCAATCAAGTCCACTTCTGACTCCAAGCAGCTATTATGACTAACAATTTCGAACATATCCTGGAGCCTGTATCTCAGAAGATGGGTGCCTATAAACAAAGTAGTACTGCCTGTTCTTTCCTTCTTCCCCAACACCAATGTGCTTTGGGATGAGCCTTGTTATCTGTCCCTGTGTAGTAGATCATATCTACTTACATAGCACACTTAATGGCATCTTTCACAGAGTAGTTGAGGTTGGAAGGCAACTCCGGAGGTTACTTGGTCCAATGCCCTGCTCAGATAAGGGTCAGCTAAAGCAGCTTGTTCAGAGCCATTTCCAGCTGCATTTTTGGATCTCTCTACAGATGGAGACTCTGCAACTTCCTGGGCAACCTGTTTCAGCATTTGACCAACACCACAGTCACAAAAAAGCAAAGAAACCCAAACACTTTAAAAATTATTTTAGTTATTATGTTTAAGTGGGACTTCTTAAAATTCAGGTTTTGCCTCCTGCCCTGTTACTGGTCCCTGAGAAGAGTCTGTCATCTTTGCTTGTCGCCATTAAGTGTTCATGCACTGTGAAAAGATCTCCCCAAAGCCTGCTCTTCTCCAGGCCAAACAGTCCCATCACTCTCGGTCTCTTCTCACGTGTGAGGTGCTCCAAGCCTTTAATTGTCTTAGTGGCCAGTCTCATTGGTTCCTCTCCAGTATGTTCATGTCTCTTGTACTGGGATGTTCAGCACTGGTGCCAGCACTCCAGATGTGCCTCCATAGTGCTGAGTACAGGGCAGTTTGGACAACTTTTAATTCTCTCACTGTCCATTTATCTAGTCGATATTTTATCAGTTTGTCTCTGAGGATGTTTTGGAGACATTTGAGCGAACTGACATGGATTAGGGCACCTGTCTGTGAATCTGGGTGGCCAAGGTATGGAAAAACATACAGTCCTGCTGCAGATTTGGTTGGAAGGTAGGGTGTGCAGTGAGGGTGTGGATGCTCTGTTTTGGTTATGGTAGTTGGACCTTAGGGAGAAATAAATCTGTGCATTTGATCTATGAAAGACAGTAATACCACTGAGTATTTTTCCCTGATGTTATGTAGGAAACCAATAAAAATGGAAAACACAAAATTTTGTTTAAACCCTTTTAATAATCTAGAAAGTATAAATTGAATATCCTGTGGTTTATGACCACATTAAATACCATTATATAGCATTACTTGCAACATAAAATGCAACCATAAAATGCACTTTAAGTATCTCAAAAACAATAAAGGTATATGATGTGTAAGAAGGTGAATACTAATCAGCACATTACCTAAGGACCTTTTATTTGGAATATGTAGAAATATTGAACTTTGTTAGTTTCTAGTCTTTTCATAAAACTCCATAATCTATGCTTAATTCCCACAGCTAGCTGTGACCTCCAGAGTGTAACTAAATTACTTTGTACTTAACTGAGCTAAATGACATATTCATTTAGGTGCCCAGTTTTCTCTCCTCACCTTCCCCTCTTTCTGTCCTCTTCTATTTCAAAAACAAATGCTTCTGTCTTGTCATTGTATAGAAAGATAAACAAAACTGTATGCAACCATTCAGACCACAATTATGTTGAACTTGGGTTCTATTACTAGATACATAACTTATTTAAATAAGACTTCTTATACACTTAGATTACAAGTTCCATAGACCATCTATTTAGAACTGTCCTTAAATGTTGTTTATGTATTCTTCACTTCTGTAATTGAGATAGCAAGTAAACTTGCTTGCTGGTGGTACAGGTTGCTAAATTACTCATTTGTTGGACTATACTAAGAAACCTATAAATGTAATTAATTTTATATCACCACTGGATATCAAATTTAGAATTTCAAGCAGATTAAGGGTTTCTGTGGTGTACAACTCAAAAATTGTTTCACCTTTTGTATGTGTGTGAAGCAGGTGGAAGGCAAATTCTGTTTTGTTTATTAAAGAATAGGCTAAAACTACCTTTGCGAGTAATTTTGTATTCAGCAAATATGCTATTAATAGGTGGGATGCAACCCAATTTAGCTATGAGAACTGAATGGCAGTTATTGGTTACTGAGGTATCTGTGTTTTTGCTAGTGTTCTGAAGCATTTCAATGTTTGCCACTCTTTATGGACTTAACAATTGTCTTTTGCTGGGAATCTAATGTATGTGCAGTGTTTTCACTTAGCCTTACTAAGATAAAACTGTTAACGTTTGTTACACTTCCCAATTTCTTTATTTCAATTTGATTACATGCTTTTTTTGTATACATTCCGTATTCAGTATTTTCACATACATGGAAGTGCTATGTTGCATAGATCAGAAAACCATGTATTTCGTTTACTTGCAGTTTGTGGTTACATTTTATACATTCAAAATTCAGTCCTTCCATAAAATGAAAAATTTCCCAAGAAACAAATTCTGCTTGGTTTCCTAGATTTGTGGATAAACCAAACTGTATGTGACCTAAACTTTTGCATCAACAGGTCTCTGTGTGTCATGTTTCGTAGCATTCCAGGTCAAGTTTAGGGAGGAGAGCTTGAACTGAACACTCTGCACATGGTGTCCTCTGCCCCCCACCTCTGATAGCACCTGCGCAGCCTCCCCCTGTGGCAAGCATGGCTGAGTGGGACAAGCTTCTGCTGCAAGGGTTTGCTCCCACGTGTCCCTGTGAAAATGTAAGATGAAGGTTCCTTTTAGCCATTGTTTGTGGAAATGTAGTGTAAAAACACCACTGTTGCTCTGAAGGAACTGCCCAGTACCAGAAAGCAATACTCAGTTCATTTTATACTGTTGTCTTTCTTTGCTCGTAGGCTAGCAATACTGAATGTTTTACTCTTTATCCTTAAAATATATTTCCCTGACTAGGTTTCCAACATGTTTTTTCCCTTAAGCATTGAGTAAAGCTTCTGATTATTTAGGTAAGCTTTTGCTTTTTCTTGATATTGTTTTCTTGCTGAAGAATTTTATCGTGAAATTTGTTGAAGGAAGAAAGCTATTATATTCATTGTCTTCTGTACTTATGCCTTCTTGCATCCTATTGTGTGCTGCATGGCATTATCATAATGCACCCTGAACATCACTTTCCTCTTACATATAGAAGTCTTACTTCAGCCAGATGGATTCATCATTGATACAGAAAGGTCAGACAATTGCAGCAGACAATACATTATTTTTTTTCAAGAGTATGCATTGAGGAAGTATTTACAGGTATACTGTAATTTGTTTCATTATTGGAGGCTTTAAAAGAAAAACAAAGTGTAACCTACTTTCTGTGGAAAGGCTGAAACAATTTTTATGTGAAATACTTGTAAATTGTTTCTGTCTTTCTCAATATATTTACTCTGTAACCTGGTGGTGGTGGTGGTTAAATATCAAGATGTTATCTTAGCATTTGTTTTAGAGAATTCTTTCAGTTATAGATATGGTCAAATACAAGTCATGGGTTAACTGACTAGTGTAAAAAAAACATACTGGAGAAAATGAACTCAGTGGTTGGATTTGGGCTTTTAGCTACATGCCATGGTTATTTTTGGCATGCATGGAGAAAGTCTGCGAGTCTTAAGAAACCATGGAAACAACTTTTATGTTAACACCAGAATCACTTCAATCTGCATTTCTTTTCCTTGAAAATATGTTATGGTCAAAAAAGACAAGTTTACTTGTACAAACAGTGAGGTATGATTTGTGAAGCGTCCGTTTTCATTACAGAACCAGGATGAATCTTCTGAATTTCCTAATATAAAAACAAAACAAAACAAAACAAAACAAACTAAAAAGTTAAAACTAAATAATGAAGATGTTGATATGGCTTGAATCTAATGTAAACCCAGGCTTCAGCATTTTTTATTCTATTTATGACACCATCACATGTGGCTGGTAGAATGGACAATAAATGTACTCCCTTAAGGAAGATAAAAACACAAGTTGTGCAGAAAATCAGGTGAAATTCTTCTTTCCTTGTGCAATCTGCCTCCTACCAGGAGATTGGTGACTCTCCACATGGTTCCCTCTCTGCTCTAACAATCTCACTGGTTGGAGAAGATGACCCAAATGTGTTTGGGGAATTTCCAACACCATAATCCCCTCTGACTTGTTTCATAGGCTGAGCAAACTCAAAATGGTTTTGAAATTGATGTAATGAGAGGGTTTTATTGCTTGACTGCTTTTTGAGTACTTCTTGAAATTAACTTAATATTGAGCAACTGCATTGTTTAATTCTTGTATTGTTCTTACTCCTCTGTGTCTCTGGGATCACTGCAACTTCTCAGTGAAACTGAGTGATTAGATTGATTGTATCCATGATGGTAGTTTCCAAAAATACTTTCTTCCTGATTGATTGTTTTAATTGTAAGTGATTAGAGTTAGGATGTCCATTTAACACGTGAAAAGACAGTTTATAGCTCAATCACTTTCTAAACCACATCTTAATTAGGAAGTGACTATTTCTGTCGGCAGTTTTGTTTTTAATTAAAAGCGACCTCCTGTGTTTGTATTTTTTGTAAGTGTTATGAATTCTGGTATGCAAGGCATAGTAAAGCAAAATGGAAAGAAATACAATTTATATGTTAGGTACTTTTTCTACCAAATTTGGATTCACAGTACTAATGTGGAATAATACAAGAAGATAAAGGAAGGGTGGGTTTTGGTGTGTGTGGGTTTTCCTCTTTTTTTTTTTTTTTCTTTCTTTGTTTTGTGGTTTGTATGTTTGTTTTAAACCTGCAAGAGTATGATCTTGCTCCTCATTCTTACCCAATTTTATACTTCAAGTAATAGAGAAAATTTTCTATAAGCATACTTAGTTAACGGCAATTTATGTGATGATAAACACTTGCACCTGAAAGTAGTTATGTTCAGGTTAAAAGGAAGGTGTTTAACAGGCTGTAGAAGAAATGCAGTGCAGGAACTTATCTTTGGAGAAGTGGTGGTGATGAGGAGTGGAAATCTGGGTTCTGTTCCAGTGCCCTCCTCCTTCTGTCTCTATACCCACTGGCAAATTGCATGTGAGTAGCTGAGCCTGTTAGAAGTGCTCCATCCTTTTTAAGGTTGATGAGGGGAGGAAGGTAAAAGGGAAGTTATGCTGGAAACGACTGTAGCAGAAAAGGGTACCTGAACTGGCCCTAAGGGTGAGTTTGTGATAGTGGGAATTGCTGCTGGAAGTGTAATTTGGCTATTTTTACAAGAAGAAAGTAATTATTTATGGTCAAATTCAGGCTATAAAATAATAGCCACAGAGACTTAGTTATACTAGTTCATGTTGTTAAATTTTAGATGGAATAGGTCAGCTGATTGGTCAGCTGATCGGAGCCAGCTCAGCGAGAACCAGAGCCGGCGAGGTTCAGCCGACCACGAGGTTCAGCCGAGATTGGGAAGCTCAGAGGGAAACGTACAGGGACAGCGTGATTCCTGGCGTGTCCCGATTCCTGAAGCCCCGGCAGCCATTGCGAGAGAGTGGCTGACGTGGCGGGGGGGGGGGGGGGGGGGCGTTCCCACGGTGACAGCGACCACACCGCCTCCCCTTGCCTTGAAAAATCCTTTGGGAGGGCAGCGAAGTCGCTGCCCACCAGGTGCAAAGAGGAGCAACAAGCCTTGTTAGTCCCTCTAACTTATTGCCAGCGTCCCCGACTGCTGATGACCGTGGTCGCCTCCAGAAGGAGAGCTTGTCTCAAAAAGACTGTGGCAACGCAGACTGAGGTTCTGTCCCGAACGGTGGCTGTTCAGGTCTCCGGCTGCAGGGAGTGCCACAGCCTGCTGCTGCTGGGGGAGGGAGGCCAGCACTCCACCTGTGTGAGGTGTGAGCAGGTGCAAGATCTGCTTGACATGGTTGTGAAACTTAAGGAATAGGTTGAAACGCTGAGGTCCATCAGGGAGTGCAAAAGGGAGATCGACTGGTGGAGTAACACCCTGACATGCCAGTCAGAAAGGCCCCAGGGAGGTACCCCCCAAAAGGAGATGGACCTCCTGCCCTCTCGGACAGAGGCAGAAGTCCTGAGACAGCCCCACCCTTGTCGCTGTCGGGCAGAGGTAGAGGACCTAAAAGAAGACGAGGGTTGGAAACGTATTCCAGTTTGGCATCACAGGCAGCCTCCCTCCCTGCCTGCGTTGCCTCCCCAGGTGCCCTTCTGTAATAGGTTTGAGGCCCTGGATCTTGAAGAAGAGGTAGGTGAGGAGGTGGTGCCAAACCTGCCTACAAGATCACATAGGAAGAGGCAGTTGACTTCACAACTTAAGACTGCCTCTGATAAGAACGAAAGAAGGGTGATTGTAATAGGAAATTCCCTTCTGAAAGGAACAGAGGGCCCAATATGCAGGGTTGGCCCTCATCTTAGAGAAGTTTGTAGTCTACCTGGAGCCCAGATCAAGGATATCGCTAGAGAGCTCCCCAAACTGATGCACCCGACAGACTACTACCCACTGCTGGTCTTCTAGGCAGATGGGGAGGAAGCTGCTTCCTGTAGTCTGAGGGGAATGAAGAACGATTTCAAGGTCTTGGAAAGGATGGTGAAAGACTCAGGGGCTCAAGTGATCTTCTCTTCGCTCCTTTCATCTTCAAGTGACGATGTGGGATGGAATGGGAAAATTCAGTCTCTAAATGGTTGGCTCCAAGACTGGTGCTACTGGCAGGGCTTTTGATTTTTTGATAATGGCTGGTTTTATAAGACTCCAGTCCAGACAGTGTTATGCGTGAAAGGTTTATCTCGCAGGGGCAAAGGATGCTGGAGCAGGAATTAGCTGGGCTCATTTGGAGAGCTTTAAACTAGACTTGAAGTGGGATGGGGTGGTAGCTGGGCTTGTCCCACTGGGGCAGCATTCTAAAACTGATAAGGACCGGGTGGCCTCCTGTGCCCCTAGGGAGAAATTGGTGTGCTCTGCTCACTCCCTGAAATGCCTGTACACCAATGCGCGCAGCATGGGGAATAAGCAGGAGGAGTTAGAATCCTATGTTCGGTCGGGAGATTATGGTCTGGTGGCAATTACAGAAACGTGGTGGGACAGTTCACATGACTGGAATGTGGCCATGGATGGCTACACCCTTTTCAGGAGAGACAGGCCAGCCAGGCGTGGTGGTGGAGTTTCTCTCTATGTGAGAGAGCAGCTACAATGTACTAAATTCTGCCCAGGAGCGGATGAGGAGCGAGTTTAGAGTGTATGGGTCAGGATCAAGGGGCAGGCTGGCAGGACTGATACTGTTGTAGGTGTCTATTATAGACCACCAGATCAGGCTGAGGAAGTTGATGAGGCCTTCTACGGGCAGCTGAGAGTGGCCTCACAGCCACAGGCCCTGGTTGTTGTGGGTGATTTTAACTTCCCTGATGTTTGCTGGAAGGACCATTCAGCCAGCCAGCCCCAGTCCAGGAGGTTCCTCCAGTGCATTGATGATAACTTCCTCATGCAGATGATGGAGGAGCCAACTAGGAGAGGAGTGCTGCTGGATCTCATCCTCACTAACAAGGTGTGTCTGGTCAAAGCGGTAAAGGTTGAGAGCTGCCTGGGTTGCAGTGACCATGAGATGGTGGAGTTCAGCATCTTGTGTGGCAGGAACAGAACAGCAAGTAGAATTGCAACCCTGGACTTTAGCAGGGCTAACTTTTGCCTTTTCAAGCAATTGCTAGGGGAAATCCCATGGGCAAGACTGCTTGAAGGAAAAGGGGCCCAAGATAGCTGGATTGCATTCAGAGATTGTTTCTTCCACTCTCAGGATCAGAGCATCCACATGTGTAGGAAGTCAAGAAAGGGAACTAGGAGGCCTACGTGGTTGAATAGGAATCTGTTGGGTATGCTCAAGCAGAAGAGGAGAGTTTACAGGTCATGGAAGCAGGGGCTGGCCACTTGGGAGGAATATAAGGCTGCTGTTAGAGGATGTAGTAAGGCAGCTAGGATAGCCAAAGCCTCCCTAGAATTACAGCTGGCGAGAGGGGTCAAGGACAGCAAGAAGAACTTTTTCAAATACATAGCAGATAAAACTAATACCAGAGGCAATGTAGGCCCACTGATGAATGGGGTGGGTGCCCTGGTGGCAGAAGATATAGAGAAGATAGAATTACTGAATGCCTTCTTTGTCTCTGTCTACTCTGCTGGAGGCTGTCCTGGGGAGTCCTGTACCCCTGAGACCCCGGATGAAACCAAGTCAGTGGAAGAGTTTGCTTTAGTCGATGAGGACTGGGTTAGGGAGCAATTAAATAGTCTGGACATCCATAAATCCATGGGTCCAGATGGGATGCATCCACAGGTGCTGAGGGAGCTGGCTGAAGTCATTGCTAGACCGCTCTCCATTGTCTTTGCCAAGTCTTGGGAAATGAGAGAGGTGCCCGAGGACTGGAGGAAAGCAAATGTCACTCCGGTCTTCAAAAAGGGCAAGAAGGAGGACCCAGATATTTATAGACCGGTCAGCCTCAACTCTGTCCCTGGGAAAGTAATGGAACAGCTTGTCCGTGGTGCCATCTCAAGGCATATCAAGGATAAGAGGGTTATTAGGGGCAGTCAGCATGGTTTTATCAAGGGTAAGTCATGCTTGACCAACCTCATAACCTTTTATGAGAATGTAACAAGGTGGATGGATGATGGCAGAGCGGTGGATGTGGTCTACCTTGACTTCAGTAAAGCCTTTGACACAGTCTCTCACAGCATCCTCACAGCTAAGTTGAGGAGGTGTGGTCTAGACAAAGTGTAGTGAGGTGGGTTGCAAACTGGCTGAAGGAGAGAAGCCAGACAGTGGTAGTCAATGGTGCGGAGTCTGGTTGGAGGCCTTTATCTAGTGGAGTGCCTCAGGGGTCAGTACTGGGGCCAATATTATTCAATATATTCATTAACGATTTGGACGAGGGAATTGAATGTACTATCAGCAAGTTTGCTGATGACACTAAGCTGGAAGGAGTGGCTGACACGCCAGAAGGCTGTGCTGCCATCCAGCGGGACCTGGACAGGCTGGAGAGTTGGGCGGGGAATAACCTGATGAAATTTAACAAGTGAAAGTGTAGAGTCCTGCATCTGGGCAGGAACAACCCCAGGTTCGAGTATAGGTTGGGAAATTACATATTAGAGAGCAGTGTAGGGGAAAGGGACCTGGGGGTCCTGGTGGACAACAGCATGGCCATGAGCCAGCACTGTGCTCTTGTGGCCAGGAAGGCCAATGGCATCCTCGGGTGTATTACAAGGGGAGTGATTAGTAGATCAAGAGAGGTCCTCCTTCCCCTCTACTCCACCCTGGTGAGACCCCCATCTGGAATATTGTGTCCAGTTCTGGGCTGCTCAGTTCAAGAAGGACAGGGAACTGCTGGAGAGAGTCCAGCACAGGGCAACAAAGATGATTAAGGGAGTGGAGCATCCCCCTTATGAGGAAAGGCTGAGGGAGCTGGGTCTCTTTGGTTTGGAGAAGAGGAGATCGAGGGGTGACCTTATTAATGTTTATTAAATATATAAAGGGTGAATGCCATGAGGATGGAGCCAGGCTCTTCTCGGTAAACAATGATAGGACAAGGAGTAGTGGGATCAAGCTGGAACACAAGAAGTTCCACTTAAATTTGAGAAGAAACTTCTTCTCAGTGAGGGTGACAGAGCACTGGAACAGGCTGCCCAGGGAAGTTGTGGAGTCTCCTACTCTGGAGACATTCAGAACCCACTTGGACATGTTCCTGTGCGACCTCACCTAGGCGTTCCTGCTCCTGTTCCAACAGGGGGATTGGACTAGATGATCTTTTGAGGTCCCTTCCAATCCCAAACATACTGTGATACTGTGATAATTATAGTTGATCCTACCAATTTTTAATCCTATCAAGTTTTTGGGAGGGGAATCCATTATGTTTTGAATTATGATAGTCAATATTTGGGAGAATTGCTGTGGTATCATCTTGTCAAGATTTAGGGTTTTCTTATTCAGTGGATGTTTTCAACATCCTAATAGTCTCTGTATTTCAATAAGGTGTTGCTTCACTATTAGCTTACAGTTCTTACTCCTTTAAAAAAAGAAGAGTAAGAGAAAAAATCTGCCCCATAACTTTTTCCTTAATTTTAAGATGACTAGCATATGTTATCTTTCCTAAGGCAAAGTAAGTGTACAAAGAAGATAAAAGCCTTCAGTTTTACATCTAGAAAAATCAGGAAACAGAAATCCTTCCCAGTGGGGGAGCAAGGTATAAAGCTGACCTCATCTAATTTACCTTAAGGTAAAATTGAAGGCTTTTTTTGTGAGGTGGCTATCTTTCCTTCACAATATGCTCTTTGTACCTTTCCTTGATTTATCTTGCATCTTCGTTATCCCGAGGTAAAAATGGCAAATTTATCTTCTACTGAAGACAACTCTTTAAGAGTCTGAATCACTAAGGCCAAGCCCAGAAGCAACTGGAGGCAATTAGGAACACTTTCTTTAAAACTTGCACCCAACCTACACATGCTTAACTTGGGAGATCAGAGAGAAATATAGCTAGAGGACAGTGGTACTAATAGCTAGCAGATCTAACAAACCAAAAAGGTGTGCACCAGAGAACTGTGGCAATATTGACTCTGTGTTCATTAAGGATGTGAGTGCCAGATGATGAAAGTGCTGCTCTGCTGGGAGACATGTTACTACTTAAAGTGACAGATAAAGTTACTCTGCTTTCTTCCATAGGTGTTTTTTTTTTTTTTTTTTTTTTTGGTTTTTTTTTTGTTTTTTTGTTTTTTTTTTTAGGAAAAAAAAAAGTGCAGAATTAGTTGGCCTGAAGTTATTCCTGGGATGAAGTTTTCACTGGTCTTCTACCATCCCTTGTGAAGAAGTTTAATGACCACTTGCAGAACTTGAAACACATCAAGAACATGAAGATTAATAAGTAGTAATGTCAGTTCTTTCACTCTTGATCTCTTGACAAATATACAAGGCTGTCAGTATCAGTCAGTGCATCTGAAACAGAATTTGGTATCATTACAGCAATGAGAAGTAAATCACCTCTTTGTGAGACTAATTTTTTGAGTTTTGCTCTTTCTTTTATTATGTTCTGCTTGTTTCTATTTCAGTGGGATTCTCTTTACAAAAGAGAAATCGTGTTTCTTTACCCTTTAATCTTGTAACACTATTTATTTTTTTTTTTTTTACTTAAGTCTAGTAATTGCAGTTTAATGTCTGTGTTCTTCCATTCTGGCACACCGTACAACAAAGTGCATCAAATCGATCATTGACCAAATAATTTACCAGCAAATCAGGTGGCTTTGAAGTTTGAGTTAATTGATTTTAATGTTTTCAGTACTCTTTGTCTTTGATCTAAGTTGATATAGAGTATGGAAGCAAAAGGGAGGGGACTTGGTATCAGCATTTACATACAAAGGTACCATGGAAAGTGAACGGTATTAGTGCTATCTGGAGATCTCTTCTGCTTTATTTGTAACATTTTTATACCTGTCAAGTTAGGTGTGTAACAACCCCTGAGGAAAAAACCTTCTCCCTGTTAGCCACCTCTCATTCTCTTTGGCTTCTTATAAAAGCAGAGAGTGCAATTATGTAGTTACATATATATTTTTTTGCCTTGAATGCTGCATCTTAATGTTCTAAGCATCAATATTGTCATCCACATCGTTGTTAAGCAACACTGGAAATCTATCTACTGGCTAAGTGAATTTGTTAGTTCCCCAGCTATTTAGACAGAAGCTTTGTCTGAGCAGAAGACTCTGGGCTCAGCAAAATCACTACCCTTTTGCTTCCCTTCCACCAATGATGAGAGGTGGAGCCTGCTGGAAGCTCCGGAAGGAAAGTTAGAAAGCACGAGGTCATCTGCATCTGTTTGACCCTGCTGTGAATTAGGACTTCACAGCTGTGCCTAGTCCTTGAAACATAATTCCTTCAGTTTAATGAAGTGAATCGAAAATTTCAGTCGAAGGTTAATGCCAACATTACTCATTCACACACAGCAACCGTAACTATACCAATATTCATGTTTATGTGAAATCACTTAAGGTAATTCATAATGGCATATGAAAAAATACTCAATGATATGTCCACTATACATGAGCAAGCTGCTTAATATTGCATTCAGAAGGTGTTGTGTATTTTTAAAATGGCTGTTGGTAGGTTAAAATGTAGTTTAAATGCAGAAATATCATCCTTTCTGCTACTGCAGTATTGAGAATTTTATTATTTTCAAAAAGCAACTTTTTTAAAGCATCAGTAGCAATAAAGGAACCTTCCAGTGATAGGTATGTGTATTAAAATAAATCACAGATATTAAAATAAAAGAACCAATGGAGGAAATAATTTCACTATAACTAAATGCTGCAATCTGAATGTGCTGCCAGGTGTTATGCTGAAGACCAGTTTACTGGACTAAAGTTGTGGACTCACACTTGGCTGAGAATTTGGAAATTGTCTGCATATTAGGCAGAGTAGCATCTCTGGTTTCTTGAGATTACAAGGGAGAATTTCTGGTTCATAGGTAAAGGTTTGACCTGTCTGTGAATGAGTGAGAGATAAACAGAAAGCCCAATGACTGAAGATATTAGATAGCAAAATGGATTTTTTTTCTACAGGAACTGTTCTATTTTGTTTAAAAAATCTGTTACTGTTTAACCCCTCTTTCCTGAAAAGAAATGGAAAAAGCAATCAGTTGTATTTGTAATGTAGCTAGACAGCCAGTTTAGGAATACCAAAGTAATGAAAAGGCATGTGTTAAAGCACCACAACTCTGGACCAGGAGGAAATATAATACCCTAGCTTAAGTCAAAGGTAACATGCAACTGCTTTTCTTGAGCAGCAGGGCATATGAACAGCCTGGAAAAGGAGCTGAATTATCTTAAAGAGGGTCATGCAGAAGTTATAAGACTTGAAGATCAAAAGAATCCTAGGTCTTTTCACATCAGTAGCTGTTTCTCTTTATGCTAATGATTTTTTTTTCCTGCCCCTGTTTTTCATCTTGCCTATCTACTTCTCCTGTATGTAGAACTATGCCTTCTATGAATGTTCAAAGAAGGGAGAAGCGAAGGCATAGAAGAATAAGAGCCACCACTAATAGTTGCTGTACATACTGTATGCTTGAGGGATCCTTGGAGATTGGTAAAAAGCAGAATTAAGATGAGGAAATCCCAACTTGCATGCCAATGGCGTAATTAAGTGCTATTTATCCTTTCTTACAATATTTACATTGGCAGTGTTTCATTAGGGATTTCTGGCCATCTGTCTTACAGATTCATTGTATATGTTGTGGATTTTGCAGTATAAAACTGCTTTGGAAGTAGAACAAATCCCTCTGCTGTGTATATCCCAACACATGACTTTCCTGAGGATAAGCAAAGTTTCATGAATCTGCTTACAGCACTTCACAAAATACCACCTGTGCTGATGTCACGTCAGTGTACAGTAAACGGAGCCAGTAACATGATGACACTCAAAATGTCATTCTGGTGTGTCTATTTTAGCGCTATGGACATGGCAGACAGTCTTCAGCTCTTATGCACTCTGGCATTTTTAATGCTTATTTTTCTCTTTGTTTAGCTTTAAAACATTTTTCTTACTGACCTTCTTTCAACTTAGTTCTCATTTTGAAACTTTTTTTTTTTTTTTTGCAAATATGTATCTTTCTTATGTATCTTTCTTAAATCACATTAGAAGTACTTGACCTCTTTTGTAACATTTTATCTCAAGTGCAAGGAAAGATACAGCAAACGGATACTTTTCTGCTGCATTACCTACCGCTCGGTTTTGTCTGCGGGATGACAGATGCAGAATGCCAGGAAAGAAGTGAAATTCTGCTCTGACTGCAAGTAACTTTCCTGAAAGTGTAGCCCGGGCAAAGAGGGGGCATCCTGCCCAGTGAGGGTAAAGCAACATTTGTGGTTCAAGTGGGAGTTTGCTGGTTTGCTACTTGAGCTTGTTGTGGAAAGGCACTGAATATGTCTCATATGACAGGAACTATGCTTACACTAAACAGTTTTAATATCTATCTACAAACTGTAGGTTTGTTGCTGTTTGCCTGGGGCTAAATCCCCCAAAAGAAGAAAATAACAGTAGCAATTAAAGCAACATGAAAACTTTATCATAAAATGTGAAGTCCAGCTAAAAATTTTCTCTTGCGTCCCTGAAACAAGGAGAAAACCCCTTTGTTGTAGACATGTCAGCAAAAATAAGAGCTAGCCAGGACTTGTGGCCTCTTGCTGGCTGCCTGCAGCTGCCTGCTCCCCCAGGATTAGGCAGAGGACACTAGTTTGAAGGGACAGCCTTTCCCCACCCCTCCATACCTTAAAGTGTTTAGCTATTCCTTTGCAAGTAATTTCAGCATTTAGATACTTTTCTGTTCCTGTGGTTTTTTTTGTGAGTGCTTAACAGGAGATGAAAATTCTGGTGTGTTTTAGTGTGGGGGTTTTTTTTGTGGTGTTTTTTTTTTTTTTTTTTTTTTTCTGACTGCTTGTAATAATAACACACATTTATCCAAGGTGACACTTGAAAAACAAAACAGATCAACAGTGTGGATTAACAGAAGCTAAGCATGATAGGAATAACTCTTGTATCAAAGATCCGCATTGTGAGACCAAAAACCCATGCAAACTGAGAAAAGCTGTAAATTGGACTCATTTGTGTTGTGAAGTCCTGAATCATGCTGTCTTTGATGTACTAAAGTGATCCTATTGTGAGAATATTGTCTGTGCTTATTCTAAAACTTAATTACAGTGTTAATTTACATCCACGTAAATTAATTTCTAACACTATCCCTAGTTCTACCTGGACTACTGTTTATTCAAAAGCCATGTGAGAGTTGAGTTTTAGCCTCTTTCCCCAGTACTTTGAAGTGCTGGGTCATTTCAGCTGAAGTGTCTTTTTCTTCACTTAAATGACCAACTTTTTTTTTTTTTTTTTTTTTAATTTGTTCTTAGGAAAGAATAAGAAAAGACTACTCTGTAAATGTCTTGTACCTAAAACTTTGCCTCCCCACAGCCCATGGCCCGCATGTCCTCATACATCTGAGGCCTGGAGGTGCTGAGCTGCTGTGCTGCTTCTGCAATGTTTTGCAGTGGTGGGATAGGCAGGAGTGTGATGGGGGAGGCTGGTGGGGTGGGGGCAAAGGCAGAAGATCCTTCTCATGCCACCACCTTGGCGTGCCCCATGCTCTTGCTGCTTGCTTGGACAGCTGAAGGGGCGCTTGCTGCTTGTGGTGATGTGGCCAAGACTGAATCAAAGCAGAACTGCTGCTTGGAAAAAATGTCCTCATTCACAAAATGAGATCTGCTAGGTGAAAATCTTTTTTTTCCTCCTTTTTTTCTTCTTCTTACTCTTTGAAAAATCCACAGCCAAGGACAAATGTCAAGGTATTCAGTTGTTATTACCCTGAATAAAATCTTTTCCTTCCATACCTTAGCTCTGTGCTCAGCCTCTGCCTCCTGTAAGGAAACTTGTTGCTGTTCCTCTGCATCAGGGTGATTGTCAGTCTAATACTCAGGTTGCTTTTACCTTGTTTGGGCTAACACATTAACCAGCTGGGTTGTGCTGGTGTGGTCTGCATGGGCAGTGTAGAACCTGTGCTCCACAACGCTGATTTTTCAGGCTTTGTATTTTCCTTTCAGCTTGTACCAAGCATATGTTGTTCCTCTGTACACAGGCTTCTCAAAGAATTTCTCAACTGCCTTTCTATCATCCCCGAGTCCAAATTACAACTGTCAATTATACATGAAAGGTAGGTGAGATCAAAGTCTTCCCTTAGTCCTGCTACTTGTGCATCTCCTTTACCAGTAGAACTACAAAACCAAACTTCTCTTTCAAAATACTCTTCTTCAGCTAAATCTGGTACATTTTATCAAAATTATCATCTAAGTAGCTTCATACTGTAGTACAGTGGATAATGAAGAACATTTATATGCTTGTAAATGCCAGAAGAATTTGAAGCGTTTGAAAAAGGACATTTTTACAAGGGTAATTTCATGATTCCCTTCAATGTTTGACAAGGATTTTACCCAGAGTTGGAAATATTAATGAATCAGACCATTTCAGAGTAAGATAGTAAAGAGGGGGGAAAGATTTTTTGTGCGTGTGTTTTTTTGTTTTGTTTTGTTTTCAAAGAAAGAGTTATAATTGGGGGGAAAAAAAAAAAAAAAGAGTGAAGATTAAAAGTGAAATGTTACCCCCGTTTATATCAGTGGGAATATTACTGCATCCTCCCTTATATTATCAATATATGTTGTTGAATGTATTGTTACACATCCTCTCCTGAGGAAAATGAAAGAAAAAGTTTGAAATGGAAGACATCTAAATGTTTTTTCACACCCCAAAATTTCAAGAATTTTAAAATATTCTTGTTAAAATACGGTAAATTAAATTAAATACACTCGTCATGTGCATTTCAACTCCAACTTTGTTCTGATGAAATATAAACATCTACTTAAAGACTCTAGGTGTTGAAATGCTCAGTGCTCTGCTTTATTCATATATCCTTTGTTTAAAAAGGTGGTAAACAGTACAAATGTATCCTCTGGTTACCTTGTCTTTCCAGTGTTGGAGAAACTCAGTTTGATTAAGTTCTTGCTGGGAAACATGTCTAACATACCACTGTGCTGACACATTTTTAAGGACTTTAACATTAGTAGTTTAATAAGTAATATGAGCTTCTTTGGTCTTCCTGCTTAAAGCTTCTTTGTACAAGGATTTCTCCCGTGTAGTGATTTTTGGTTCCCTATGGATTTTTGTCATTAAGCATGGCAATTCATGTCAGTGAGCACTCTAGTAACGGGAACTTCTGGTGCTTTAGTCTTCTAGGTGGTTAAGCTGCTGGAGGTAGTCTCAAAAGAGAAGAAAGTTTATACAAAATACTTTGCCTTCTAAATTAAAAACTCCTCAGTTGGATGTTTGTTCTGAAGATTTTGGAAAGTACACAAACAAGAGTAATTCTCATTTATGGGGTACAACAAGGAAAAGGATCCACTTCGCTCACATCTGTAGTAGTGCTGTACTGAGGTCAGGTTGTGTGTATCTGTGTTAGTTCTGAACTCAGGGCATGTTGTGTGTCTGTCATCAAGTTGCAATTAATTCTGAATCATCATCATCAGTTGTTTTGTCTTTTCACAGACATCGAAATCTCTCAACAATTACAAGATATTTGAGGCCTAGCTCTTTTTATTCAGTATAATTTGAAGAGGCTAGCCTAATATCAACATCTTATGTCATCTTTCAAATAAGCTGATTGATGTCAAAGTGCCTGAAAAAAACAAAGGCAACACCGACCAATGCCACCCGTATACACACAGACACGCACAGACACACACGCAAAACCCAGGCTAATTATTTCACTGGGTGAGGTTTAACATGGTATTGGCTATAGAAATGACAACTTTGTATGTATCCTGGTTCATTTCAGAAATGCTTTTAATCCTGTTGTTTGTGCTAATCTAGAGAATAAAGAAGTTTTATGCAACATCATTTCAAAGGCAAGGCATATCTGTTCTTGTTTCACAGATCTGTAAAGTGTAATTGTATATCTGAGACATTTTCAAGAAGGATGTAATGTGTCTCAGCATATGTTTATTAAAAATGTACTTTCCAACTTGAATTCTATACTAGTTAGACTAGTTAAGGAAATAGGACTATATTCTGATGTTGGCTGAGTCTGTTTCAATTCAGAGCATCTCTGCTTGCTATCCTGATGTTACTCTCTGTTTAAACCAATGTAGAGGTGGTCACAGCTTGTTTCTCAGTATTTTGGCCCAATAGGAGTGAGAAGAGTGAAATTGTGGTTCCAATGTTTTATAGTGTCTCCATGTGTTGGTCCTCTGGCCTTCGTGAGAGAAAAGCAAACAAGCACCTGGAAGCAATGAAATAATTTTTTTTTTTTTTTTTTTTTCCTAACATGGACCTTGGATTCAGCAGGGGGAACTGGTAGGATGCTCCGAGTAGCAGATACGCGTGGCTGCTTACCTTGGCACTGAAGTCCCTTGCTTTCCGCCTTCTCACAAAGTGAAAAGACAGCCACAGTAGTTTTGCCTTACACAAAATCAACCTTGAAATCTGTAGTCACATCGCCAGTCTGACATGGATTGTAAATACGTTCTGCGGGGATGGTGCCGTCACTAGTATGATTGTTCTCTTGCAGGGTACTCATATTGGGGACTGTGGAAAAGTGGATCTCTAGGTGCTCCTGGCTGCTGATACTTTTTAGGACTAAGTTTGAGATTTCCTTATGGCATACTAATAACATCTGGGTGAAAAGCAAGAGATCAGTTCTTATTTGTATCAGGCCAGCTGTTACCCAAGCTTGGAGGGTACATATTTGAACTTTAAAGGGTTGGCTTGAACATGATTTAGGTGGGCTGTAGACTTCATTTTTTGCATCTAAGGTGAGCACAATGATCATCAGGTGGTTGGTTTTCTTAGATAGCTCTTACTTTTTCATCTGGTCTTTGTTTTAATTCTTTCTTCACCAAAATAAACCATATCAGGCTTACTTTGCAGCTCAGTCGTTAGAACAGATTCTGGGATGAAGTTGAGTGAAGTGTTCTGTGTTCCAGTTAAGTGTGCTAATTTTTACAGATTTTACTTATTTGGAGGTAAGACAAAATGGACATTTTCTCCCTCTTTCCCTGTTTGAACCAGAAATGTTCTTCTCATCTAAACTGGTTCATATATTCCTTCAGGCAATCCAATTTTTATGGGAAAAAAACTTTCATCAGAAAAATCCCTGACTTGCTGTGCTCCCTGTAGATCCATATCTACTGGATTTTAGTTTCTTTGCCTTTGACACATTGGCACTAAAAAGACTCTAATAAGAAGCAGAAGTGAGCCCCTCATTAATCTTTCTCTACTACTCTCTGATTTGTAAACGAGCAAAGTTTGGTTATATACTTACATGTGGTAACTGATCAAAATACTATGGTTTTTCGTGGTTCCAGCTGTGAATCTCTTCCTGCTGATTATTAAAAGATTATTGAAGTTAATGTTAACTATTACTCAGTTGTGAAACTCTAAATCTTTCTCCTCTGAGTCAATCACTAGATTTTTTTTTTTTTTTCGGGCAGCCTTTCTGTTTTGACACTTAGCGGGAAAACATAATAGTAATGTTCAGTATTTTTATATTCCAATATTTTCATGTTCCAATATGGCTAGGATAAACACTTAAAACAGACAAACCAACCACAAACAATCCTGTAAATTCTAGGAAACCTAATTGCAGAATGACTCATCGTTTACTTGACAGGTTTTAGTGTAAATGACTTCTTAGACTTAATTCCCTTTAAAAAAAAAAAAATTTAGTACCATCTAAGGAATTTAATTATACTGTTGCTGTTGTGATTTCTTTTCATTTTTTTAAAGAATGGTAAATTCTGAAAAGCAAAACCCACTAATTTTAGGGCTGTATAAATGTGGGGCTAGCCCTAAAATTACATTGGGCCCTTTGAAGGCAACTGTGAGGCTGGTGTGGCCCCGAGTGAAAATGAGTTTGATGCCCTTGCACTAGAGGATTTGTTTTGTGCATGTGAGTGGGGAAAGGAGGAAGGGGAAGGCTGGTAGACCATTAATGAATCCCTTACTGACAGACCAGTGTTTAAGTATAATAACCACTATGAAAACTTAAAGCTGTTGTAGGTGGCTTCCACTTATCCCAGTCCCCTGGGCAGTCTTATGGTGGGTGACCATATGTTTTGGAGGGGCTGGTTTATTAATATTTCACTGTTTATATTTTCTGTAATGCAGGTTCTATGAGCTGCAGTTCATCAGTTTTCATGGAGGCTTCTATAGTCTACAGCAGGTTTTGGAATAAACCGTGTTAGTGCTGATTGGTAACTGCTATAGTACTAGTCTAATGATGAAAGGCTGCAGTTTTTCTTGAACTGAGTGGAAAATTATTGAATTGCAAATTGTAAAGCAAAATTTTTTTATTGTTGTATTCAGCATTTCTCACCTGGTACTACTTCTCTGCACATGATGGCAAACTAATCTTAAATTCAAGATCATATAAGTCCTCCTTGGTTTTCAGGTCACAGTAACAAAATAACTGCGAAAGTCTGGATTTCCATGCATTTGTAAAGAAACAACACTTTCTGAGTAATGAAAATCTTGAGTCTCACAGATAAACTGCAAATAGTTGGAAGTGTGTGCGCAGGGTGGGAATTCTTTCAGGGTGACATTAACAACACGGGCACAAACAGCAGCACATTTTAAATTAACTTATTTTTATTTTTTCCCCATGATTACAATGCATGCAAAATGCTGATATGGTTCAGAGAGCTGCTCATACAGTGCAGTGGAAGTCGGTTTAGCTTAGGTTTGTCCCAGCATTCAGGATGGAGGGGATGAGTCAGTTTTAACCTCTGCTTCCACAACTCTGGATTGAAGATAAAAAGGCATGGTTTAAATTAGAGTTACAGAGTGAGAGCAACCTCCCACTGGTGTGTGGAGAACAGGGTCTGACTCTTATCCGCTTCTGTGCCTTTCAGACTTGTGTGTCTGCTCCCACTGTGCTACCTTATTATCATATTGTTTGATTTGGGTGGGAGGAGATGAGGCGACACCAGTCCTGCCTCATCTGGGGTGCTGGCTACAGCAGGTAGTTAAGGCTGATGCTAAAAACTGCTACTTGCCTGAGTGCTGGGACAACTGGGAGTCTGTGTAACTAAGTGAACCATATTGATTAACGCCCACCGTTCTGCACATACAAGGCAATAAGATCTGGGAACATTAAGACAGAAAAACCTCCAAAAGCCAAGGCTTATAAATTTAGAAACAAGGGAAGTCATTTAAGCATGTGTTTTAATAATAAATTGTGTTTGAAATGGTGTGCTGTGCAAATGAGAAACTTAACCAGGACATAAGCAAGACTGACTTTTTCTGTTGTAAGATTTACACTCTTTTAAAATGAAAAGTTTGAAATAGATTGTAGGGAAAGAAAAGAAATTTAAACATTGATAAAATAGTGTAAAACAACACTTACAGAAATGTCTGTGTGCGGGGGAGGGGGGGAGTAATCTGCTCTAAAACATCATTACTACATCTAGCTGGATATTCCTTCTTTCTTTCTTTCCACTTTTGATATCTTATTTGTGGTAACTGATTTAGTGATAGAGTAGGAAATTTACCAATACCATATAAAAGGAATAAATGAGTCTCTACCTGTTCTTTTTCATTACTTTCCAAAAAAGCTCTTTCTAACTCCTATATAAGTTGTGCCAATTTTTAGTAATAGTATTTCTGTTGCCTCAAAATCTACAGTATTTCATCCCACACTCCTCCTACTCAGAGTCCTTCTAGCACCTGACTGATACAAGTGTGAACAAAACTTTACCATTCTCCCCTCTCATGCTATCTGTCTCTATGGACCTGATGGTCTTTTTGTTGCTTTCTCTCCAAAAAACACTACCATTGGCATATTACTCAACCCTCCACTCCAACCAGATCAGTGATTTTTTTTTTTCTCTCCTGTCCTTTGGTCTACTGGTAGAGTAGTCCGGAGAAATGTCAAGATGCATACAACTGCCTGATGTTGCCTCTATCCATTAAAAACTTCTACCCATGTGCTTATTGATTCTGTCATACTTCCTTTGCATGTTGCTTATGCTACTTCTGGCATCAACCTTCCAAATCTTTGCATGCCCAGCAGATAGTTTTCCCAGATTTAATGAGATGAGACAAGCGTACTAGTGTACAAAATACTGCTCAGGACAGATTCACAGCAAAACTGTTCCCATATATGTATGTGTAGTTGACCATCAAACACCAATGAAACGTGCTAACAGGCACACAAACTGCTCCAGGAATTCATTTATCCTCTTTCATTATCACGTTACCATTTAACTGGCTTTCTAAACTGTTCTCTTGGCTTGAAATGTGATCTGCACAAAATCTGAAAGGCTTAAAAGAATTGCAGAGAATGTAGAACAACAGCTAAACTAGTCTTATTTACCTCAGACATAAAACATAAATCCATGCCAGCTGGTTAAGGATGCACTCAGGAGGTGAATGGTACCCAGAATACAGTTTCCTAATATTATTT
This sequence comes from Patagioenas fasciata, assembly GCF_037038585.1. Lineage (NCBI taxonomy): Eukaryota > Metazoa > Chordata > Aves > Columbiformes > Columbidae > Patagioenas > Patagioenas fasciata. The sequence goes on along the minus strand of NC_092523.1, from coordinate 64,559,129 downwards.
TATTTTTAGTCACAGAAGAGACAAAGGAAATACCTGAAAATCTTACATTTCAGATACTATTCCAACTCTTTTCATATTTGATATATTTCAAAATGACGAAATTGCATCAGAACCCACCAAAATATCCTTTAGAATATTTTTGGCTTTCTTAAGGAAAATTCTTTGCCAACAACAGAAAAAAATAGTCTATATTAATAATGGTTTAGAGAGAATGTGATACTGTTTTAGCAGAGTTTCCCATGGTCTCCTCCTAGAGAAACTGGTGCACTATAATCCAGGCAAGTGATCTGTGAAGGTGGATGGGGAACTGGCTGACAAACCACACCCAGATCTGGTGGTAAATGGCTGTCAAGGTTTAAGGCAAGGTGGCAATAAACCATTGGCAGAGGTTCCCTGTTAGCCCCTCACCTCCCACCACCCCTTTCCTCTAGTTTGGAAAGAGGATAAGAAAGGAGGAAGGAAGATAGTCTTAGAGTTCAAGTTGGAAGGTTTTAAAGGCTTTTACTAATGCTACTAATAAATAGAGAATATATATACAAAATATACAAAACCAATCTTGAATGCTCAATGTGGAGTTGGCATCACTCCAGCAACAGCGGAGCTGGCGTGGCTCCAGCAGGTGCAGCTCAGGCCCCCAAAAGTCATGGGTGGGACTTCATAGCAAACTGGAAACTAGTTGCAGAGACTACAGGACCTGAGGCCTGTAGATCTTAGGCAGACAGACAGAGTCCTCTCTAGATGCCAGCCATGGTCAAAAAAAACTTGACCCTCGTGATCACCCTCTTATATAGGGGCAGATGATTAGGGGATGGAATACCTAATTGGTCGATTCAAGTCACCTGTTTCACCCATTCCTCCTCAAACATGCCCCTCTCACAACAGAACGTGGGAAAACTTATCAGTCTTTCTTGGCTACCCTAGTAATAAATGTAAACACGAGCTTCTTCAGCATTCCATTGGTCGTCTTATCAGCACTGAGTACAGCACCTGAGGAAAAATATGTAGACAAAAAACTCAGAATAGTACAGCCACCTAGAAGAACTTAGCTGAAAGAAAAATCACTAAAAGAGAACTGGTGTTGGTTTTAACAAAACCAGGACAATGGTTCCGTTTCAAACTGGCAACAGGTCACAAGTAGAGTCCCCCAGGGATTGATTCTGTTTAATATCTTCATAAGTGATCTGGATGATGAGATCAAGTGTATCTTGATGAAGTTTGCAGATACCATAAAACTTAATGGGGAAGTGGGTGCTTCCAAAGGGAGAACGACCCTGTAGGATGACCTGGATAGGCTGGAAGAGTGGGCTGACAAGAACCTTGTGGAATTCAGCAAGGACAGGTGTAAGGTCTTGCACCTGGAAAAACATAATCCAGGAGTGCAGCACGGGTTGGGATGCATCTGGCTGGGGAACAGCTCTGTGGAAAGGGACCAGGGGGTCCTGGTGGACACCAAGCTCAATACAAGGGACCAGTGTGCTGCTGTGGCAAAGAAAGCCAAGGGGATGATGGGCTGCATTGGTAAGGGCATAACCAGCAGAGACATTATCCCACTCTATTCAGTGCTTGTCAGGCTACATGTGAAATTCTGCATTGAGTTTTGGTCCCTGCTGCACAAAAAAGATGTGCACAGGCTGGAGAGGGTCCAGAGAAGGGTCCAAAGATGATCACAGGACTGGGAAGCTATCCTATGAGGAAAGGCTGAGAGAACTGAATTTGTTCAACCTTGGGAAAAAGAAGGCTTAAGGGAGATCTTGTCACCGTGGCTCAGTATTTAAAGGGTGGCTACAAAGAAGATGGAGACTCCCTTTTGACAAGGAGTCACATGGAGAAAATGAGGGGTATTGGCTACAAGTTACTCCTGGGGAGATTCCAGTTAGACACAAGAGAGAAATTTTTCACAATGAGAACAATCAGCCATTGGAATAATGTCCCCAGGGATGTAGTAGATTTCCCAACATCAGACACTATGCCATCTTTTCTAGATTGTGCTTTTGTCAAAAAAGATTGGACCAGATGATCCTTGAGGTTGCTTCCAACCTGGTATTCTATGATTCTATAAATGGTCTTTCACAGTAGTTTAGGCTAGATAATCAGTCAATTATAATCAGTGACACTGCGTGGATTTGTACTAAATGCAAACTCTTTGAAGGAAAGGGGCTGAAGTGTGTATGTGGGCCAACCTGATGCCTAGCAGTGTGTCATCTCACTTGATCACACCTTGTTCAGGGAACTGGCTGCTGTCACCTGGGACCTTTTGTTCCCTGGAAGCAGCTTGATGATGTTGTCAAATCAGTGCACCTAACAAGAAGAAATCCTCCCAGAGCATTTTACCTTTCAATGTTGCCTGCAATTATTTCAAATTGGATCTTCGCTGCAATTAAACAGACAGCTTCCATTAATTACACGGTAAGTTGTTTGCCCCTTGGGTTAGGGACAGTTGGCACTGCGTAATCAGAAAGAATAGGGCAAGTTAAATATCAAATGTGGGCTGAGACGATCTGCTCTTCAAAATGTGTCTCTTTGAACATCCATTTCCTCTTCCTGTGATCCCCTCTTGGTTCCCCACTGCTGGGTGGTTTTGGGTAGTAGGTGATAGCCAGTAGTAGTGGGTAGCCACTAAAATGACTTGCAAATAAATTAAACGGACCTGAGTTGATAGAGTGGCTGTTCATGAAATGATATAAAACCAATATTCTGTGACCAAAAACTAAACTGGCAACTACCAAAGTAATTTACAACTACATATAGCTGAATATGTGTGCAGACACAGACACACACAACCCTGTACATATGTATTGGCAGAAGTCAAGGTTTGTTTATAAAGAATTACCATTTATTGGCTAAAATATTTAATAAGCATTCTGTTGCCAAGTTAAAAAAACCCCAAACTTGGCAAATCCACTACTACTGATGTGAAATCTTTCTTTTCCGTTCTACTTCTACATACATTTTCTGTTATGAGCTATAAGGTCCTTCTTTGACCATTTTTATGGCATTGGGTTAGTTTTTATTCACTTTTTATTCACATTTAAGTTAGTGCCTGTGTATAAAGGAATTAAAGAGGACTAATAATGACATTATTTGTGTCTCATCACAATTACAGCTAAGTAATGTGCATAAAATTCAATCAATTACACAGGCTTTGGTGGGGGTTTTTGTGGTTTGGTTTTGTTTGTTTTTTCAGTAATGTATCAGTGATATAGAACCTCCAAACTCAAATGTCATCTTGATTTAGTCCAAAAAGTTCATTGTATGTTTCATAAGGTTCCATCAGCGTCTTTTGCTTTTTGTTTTTCAATACATATTCTTAAAGAATCTTCTCCCATGAGAAAAAACTGTTGACATTTCTTAAACAGTTGCAGACTTTCCAAAACTGTTTCTTGATACTGTCAGGATAATCAGAATTGTATATATTATATATACCTTTCAAAGAGCTCTGTAACTTGAGCACAGTGACAAAGCTGTGTGATGCTTGGAGCGGGGAGGGAGATTTATGGGGTAGCAGACATTGCACGGTATTTAAATTTCCTTAGTTATATATTCAGTGATTGCAAGCATATGGCACATGCTACAATATTTTATTAACTCTCCAGAAACAAGACAATGTGGTGGTGGTGTGGTTTTGTTTTTTTTTTTTTTTTCTTTTTTGTTTTTCATGGATCATAGTAGAAGAGGCTATAATAAGATCCATGTACCAGGAACTGAAATTATTGAAGTGAATTATTTTCTGAAATGAACATTTACCAAGAAACCCATCTGAAGCATCCTTCACACTTGTATTGATATTGGTGCTTCCTTCTTTTTTATTCAGAAAGGACTGATATACTGCTGAATTTAGTACTTCTTACTTGTCTTCTGAGTAAAGCAATGATGAATTGATACCATTCCTAACAAAACAGAAAAATACGGAGTTCCTTAGTACTAGAACAGATGATAAAAATCACTTCAGCAACATTATTTTTACCAGTTGCTTCCAAAACAGTGTTAGTAAATTAGGTCATGCAGGCTTTACTGCATCATGGAAAATATCTGGGAACTAAACATAAATACGTCTTAAGATGCATTGGAGACAAACCACGTTCTTCTAGCAACAGCCACACATTAGCTCTGTACAGAACAGAACAGTAAAGGATTGTGAATCTTAGAAAATTGAGGGACTGCAAAGCAGTAGAGAGTTAGAGAAAAATACAAATCTCAATCATTCAACAAAAAACCAACCAACCAAACATAAAAACACCCCTCAAGGAATTTATAGGTACAGCTTTTTAGGAAGATATCACAAGCACAATGTTATGAAATAAAGCTTTCCAGTTAAGTGATGAAAGTTTGCAGAGATAAACTATCCTTGGCAGAAAAGAAGACTAAAAACACAGTAAGAAAAATAAGACAGTGTCTGCAATTTTTGATCAGGAACAACTTACTCGGGAAGCTCATGGAGCCCCTTAACTGGAGAGCTGCAAGATCATTTGAATATGTTTACAGGCAACACTAAATGAATATTTAAATAAACTACACTGCCTCTGTCTTTCAAACCTACATTTCAATAATGTTATGGAAAAGTTGCCTAGAAATTTGAACACAGATCTCTTTGCATAATTGTAGAACAGATGAGCTAGCCACAGTCTTAATAAATCTTAGTTAATAGTTCAGTAAAAGGCACTAATTTTGAATTAAGTGATTTAGAAAACAAAGGAGCTTCCTTCCCAAAATTCATGCCTGTCTCTTTAAAAGTTGATTTTTGCCTAAGCTGACTGTCCTCACCAACTTCCACTGGACAACAGTGTCCACTGAAAAGTGATCCTCTGGGCTGGCCCACTACCCTACTTTTAATCTCATGGTTTTAGCTAAGACAGAAAGAAAAAGCAGCCTCCAAACAAAGCCAGTCTTATAACTCTTAAGAAACTTTGGCTGTGGAATTTGTCTACAAGTGGGGGAAAATAATGCCCTCAGGTACTTGACTGTGGAATGCTTACTTACTCTCCTGGAAGATATTATTCTTCTGATCCTTTTGTAAATATAAATGGTTAGACCTAAATAAAGCTGTCAACATCTGAGAATAGACAGAACAACAGCAAATTTACATAGCTGAAACATGCTCCATATATCAGCGTACACATTCATTTTGTAAAGATGCAGATGCTACTGGTCTTTCTAGTCTCTTATTGATGTTGTAAATATATAATGAGAAGCAGAAGGTGGGTGATACAATTATTTACTATCAGTGCTACAATAGTGAGCAGATAAAAATAAAAAGCATTTAAAGATATATATTCTTGTTCAAGGGAGGTAAAATCTGAGAACTCTGGCAATGAAAGTTCGTTAGAAGGCAAACAGAGGAAACAACTTATTTTCCACTATATTGTTCTGACAGATAGGCATAACATAGTTGAACACTTATATAAATACAAATGTCTTGAATCCTGCCTTTTCCTATGACATAGCCTTTAAGATCGTGATCTTGGATGTTTTGTGATAGGCACAGAGCAAATAGCGTAGTATTAACAGACAGCATAAACCATTTTAAAAGACACAACCTTTACTTTTAAGAACACGTAATTCCTGTGACTGTTGAGTTTTCTTTAGCATAGCTGAATGTTACAGATGCCAATAAGATTATAACATGAATTTTTTTTTTCCTAAAGATTACAGTTTGCTTTTGTGATAGTACACAAACAAACAAAAATAATGAAACGGTCACCTAGGTAGTGGCTTAACTGAATTGAACTGTGCATCTTCTGTTTGTCATATTTTGCTGGATCACTTGTGTGCTCAGTGCAGCTGTTGTACAGCAGTACAACATGATGGATGTTGTCTTGGAGAGTCCAAGGCACCAAGACTTCAGGGTAGATGCACACCACAGAGCAGTCTGTGTCATCATACATTGATCATTTTGAGCAAGGACCTTACTTATGCATTTTGTGGTTCCTTTCCATCATTCACGTATGGTTGCTCTTCTAGTAAAGGAGAGCTGCTGCATGTTCAGGATGTGTTCTGACAAGGAGCTGAGCAATGGCCAGTACACATGCTGGGGCTTGGGAGTGCTCTGCAGCATAGATATCTATCCCTACGGGCTAGACCACATGTTTTGAAGTCAATGAGATAACGTATTTAGATTTTATGAAATGATATTGCTCTTTTACCTATTGTAAGCTACGTGTGGAAGGAAACGCCTATCAGTACATATTCTAAACGTAAAGGTGGATCACAACACTATTAAACAAAAGACATTGGTAGTCCTTTAGGTGTGTGTGCATGTAAAAGTTTGCAGGAAAAAAAAAAGCAGCAATAGTTGAAACTGCATACACAAACAAAAGGGCTAATGGGGGATTTGTGTGCTTCCGGATGGAAAAGAAGAGCTAGAGTGTGATATTTAAATACACTTTTTAAAGTGCACATTTGAGCTTGCAAGTAGAATGGGAACAGATGTACCAATTAGATCAAGGCTACTTATCTATAAACTTAACTGTTTCCAGATGATGGCAAGCATTAGTTGGATTACAGCGATGGGTAAAATGGGTGTCAATGTCTACCTTTTATTTTATACTAGATTATTTCAAGAGCATCTCTTGCACGGATGCTAATATGAATGCTAGGACGGGGATGATGGGGGTGGCTGAGTGTGGAAGTTGCAGCAGGAGCAGACCCTTGTGAAGGTCTGTCAGAGTAGCAGGAGCTCCCAGCACCTGTGTTAGCTGGTCAGTAAGTCCTGAGCATCACACACACCTCATGTCCTGCTTCTCCAGATACCCGGGATGGAGCCAGCTAGGAAATCCCGAGAAATTTCAGGGAGGAGAGTCAAGCTAGTGGCCTCCAACAGGGGGGACACAGAGTGTCCCAGACCTGCAGGTATTGGCATTGAGCAGGACTTGGCTCTGGTACCCTTATGCTCCCTGTCTTCTGAGGGATGGAGCTGAGTGGGCTGCTTTGGCATGAGCAACTGGGCACCTGGCTTCCAGCCAGGGTGTGTGGGGACATGCCTCCTAGTGTCCTGGGTACATGGCTGAGGATCAATGAGTGATATCAGTTTTATTTTAGAAAGAAATTCCCATCCCCTCCTAGAAAACCTTTCACTGAGAGTGAATGTTGTAACATTAAGTGAACTGTTTATTTTTCTTTTCTTTTTCTGCGTGATATTTTAAAACTACATCCAGTGAGGAAAACCAAAATATTTAACAGCTAAGAGTGTGTTGACTTTCATCAATGAGATATCAAAATGAGTTAGGAAAACTAATTACTTGATTTTTACATTTGGAATAGCTATGTGATATTTGCAAATATTACTGTCTCTGCATTTCAGAAAAAAAAATCAGCATGCATTTTATTCTAAGAAGGAAAGCACCTCTCTGTGCTTAACTTCCTTATTTTTTTTTTTTTTATTCACTGTTTGAAATTCTGTCAAATTCTGGCACCAACAGAATCAATTAAAAATCACTGTTGGCTTCAGGAACTTGCCTGAGATGTTTTTCTTTGTTTGTTGGCCAGTCACAGATATGTTCATAATTATCCAAGTAGGTATAAGAAAAATCCCTGCCCAATTGAACTTAATGATGGATTTCCTCCCCCCCATCCCAGCCTCTCTTCTCTAAAGTTTTATTTTGACACATGGTATTACTTTCTGTATTGGCACTCATGCTCCTTACGCAAATGGAAATAAAGGCCAAAGCAGTGACCAGTATTTTTAGAAATTAGTGAAGAGTGAAGAGATTTTCAGCTCTTTAGGTACCCAGCATATGCTACAGCTTATTTATAAAGTGTTTGAAAAAGAAAGCAAAAGCTTCAGTTTGTTTGTTTGTTTGTTTGTTTCTCTCATATATCCTAGTGAAACTTTTCAGAAAGTTTTTTGTTTTATTTTAGTTTTTCTTTGTTGTTGTTGTTGTTGTTGTTGTTTGTTTGATTGTTTGTTTTGTTTCTTTTAAGTCTTAAACAACTTTTTGTTCCTGTCTCTTCTGGACTTCATTACTCTGCATGGGATTGAATAAATAAAGAAAAATACCCCAGATGTCAAGAAATGAGTGTTTTACACACCAACACATTTACAAATAGCTCTGCTTTCTTGTGGGCTCTTGCAAACCTAGATAACTGAACAAATTCAGGCATGGTTTACTTAAACATTTGGAGTTTGAGTTATTTGGGATGTTCATTGCATGACGAAGTTTTTGGCCTTATTAACTGTTTACAATGCATTGAAGGTAGCAGGAAATGTACTTGGTGCTGGACACAGTCTTTGGTTTGCAGTACTAAGCATTCCCAGAAAAAAAGAAAAAAATCACTATCTAATAAACCTACTCTTATTTACTCATTTAGCTAAGCGGGAGTTTGTGATGAAACATTCAGTGTAGTTGCAAAATAGTAGTATTTTTTACCTGAACCCTTAAATCTTTTAATGTTGGCTAATCACTGGTTCAAAGAGGGTGAGGAAGTGTTTTTGCATCCATTCCCCATGGCAACCCATCTAACTAAACAGGAAGGTGATTAAAAGAGCTCTTCTCCGAAGACTCTGCTGCTAGAATCTGCCTAAAGACTTTTTAGTATTGTAATGTGATTAAAAGTACCTAGAATGACTTCCTCCTGTTTACTTTTTAATCAGTTACCTAAATGTGATCTCATTAAAACCGCATAAACTATACAAAAATGTCATAGATGAGTTCTAGACACAGATTATAAACTCAGATATAGATTTTGTTAAGACTCCAAGAGTTCTCAGGTAAAGAAAAAGATGTCTTATAGACAAAATATAGACTTATGATCTTTCTTCTTTGTCTTTTGATTGACTCAAAGTTATTGTTACTTTATCTTTCAGGTTAAGAGATTGCATATTAAACTTGCTGATAACTGGCTACTATGCTTACAAACATGCAAAACTTATTTGTTATTCTCTGAGTGCAATATGATGAGATATTTGCAGGTTGCCATTTTGAAGAATGTGCTCTAATCTAGAGTATAAAAAGGTAATCCAACATTTCTTGAGAATTTTCAGTTTCTTCAGGTTTTAAATGCTATTAATTTGATCATTTAGCTCTCACGATTTCAAATATTTGTTGAAGGAGTTCATCTTTGGGCATTACTGCTGTTTTCTTTTGGGGTTTTTTGTGGTTTTTTTTTGTGGTGGTGGTGTTTGGTGTGTTTTTTTTTTGTTTGTTTGGTTTGGTTTGGTTTTTTTTCCTGTTATTTAATGTATAGTAGCATACAATATCTCCTACAAATTTCACTGTGAATAAGTTCAGTTTACATTTCTTTTGCTTCTTTTGGGTCACTGAAAATTTATCAAATTAATATTTCAGTAAGTGGATGTTTTCATCAAAGGTCTGCAGTCTTGCTGAAATGGTATTTAGGTATAGATCTTTCCTAATGTTCTAGTAAAGACTATCTGCCTAACAGTGATGTTGTGTAGTTAGAAGAAAAGTTGACAGCAAAGTTTATATTGAAAAGGCTGTCCAGAGAAACACTAAACTCTGATTATTTCTGGTAATTATCCCTGCTAAGAAAACAATTACGTGATTTCTGGTGTGTTTTTCTTGGCCTTCAAGTCCTCCTGATTTGAGCGTAACTTGAAAGCAGTTGGCACACGAGCTGTTTTGGAAGTCTTCCACCAAGCTGTCTGAACACCTTCATTAAATGTTCACAAAGCTGAGTCCTCTTCATCATTCATTTGAAATATGCCATGTTAAATGTAGGTTTGACTTTCACCAGGTTTTTCTAAAGTTCTGTGAATCTAATTAATAGACACGTTTTACAATATACAACTTTACAGTATACAAAACCTAGTAAATTTAAGGGAGACCAGTATGTATGACATGGGATTATGGAAAGAAAATCTCCCTCTCCCAAGCACCATGGACATGTCTGAGAGTAGAGGGACAGTTTTTCTTCTCTGTTATCAAGATATATGAATCTGTGAGATGGATTAAAACTCTGAGGTTTTAATCAAGGGCCATAGTTCAAGCTTTGACTTCAGACTGTGGTGTGTGTGTTTTAGTCACAGGAAAAGTAATTGCAGAGAGGGAATACGTCCAGTCTGACTTCTGCATTGAAGTAGTTGTGTATCCTGTGCTGTTAGGCTTGGAACTGGGGGGGGGATTGTTTCATGGATCTTTTTTTCCTAAATTATTGCTTTGTTACTTTCCAAACCTTTTACTAAAAAGACCAACTTAAATATTTCTTTATTAATTCTTTTTGAGAGGTGCTGCTGGTTTGTGTCAATGTGGTGCAGGGAGGACCTCAGTCTGGCCTGGTGTTGTGCCTCCCAACCCAATGTGGTTTTTGTCTGAGAAACAGGGATGAAGATGGGTAGGTTGTGTTTGCCTCTGGGTCTGTACTGCTGGGTATTCCTGTAGTGTACCAACACAGACAAAGTCCTGAAAACAATTGAGACTTCAGCTTCAGCAAGTGCTCCCAAGTGTGCTGGAATAGTCTGAGAAACCAAACAAATGTAAGTAGATTTGAAGATGAGAAAAGAATGAGGGGAGTGATGAGAAAGTAAAATTCAAAAAAGAAACTCAGGTGTCGGGGGTTAAGATTGCGGGGTGACAATCAAACCCTGGCAGATGTATTGTTAACCTCCTCTCCCCCCCACTTCCCCCTTTTGCCCCTCCCTCTCCCCCCTTCCCACTCAGGACAGGCGATCGGGAGGGAAAGAAGGACAGAGAGAAAAGAGTTGGAAAAGTTAAAGATGTTTTACTAATGCTACTAATAAGAATAGAGAAAATAATACAAAATATACAAAACCAATCTTGTAAGTCTCAGCAACTGCAGAGCCAGCACCCAAAGTCCTGGATTAGACTCTATAGCCAACCGGAGCTGGATTCAGTCTCTCACTAGGCCTCAGTTCGCAGGGACGACCAGCAAGGTCCTCTCCTAATGTCAGTCATGAGGAAAAAAGAGTGTGAGATCCTCGTGATCTCCCACTTTTATATGAAGTATTCATGTGAATGGAATGTTATACACCATTGGTCAGTCTCTCGGTCATCAGTTTCTCGTTACCCCTCTCGCGAGATGTCCATCTGTGCTTATCAATAAGTTTGCATTCCATTGCTAGGTTTAATCAAAATGTGTTGGGTTCTCCAACAAAATGCAGCTAACATGAAGGCTTTAGCTGACAGGCAAATTCACTAAAAGAGAAACTTGTTTTTAACAAAACCAGGACACTCAAGAGAACCTCAAAAACAACTTGAAGCCACCCTTCGCAAAACATTCCCCAAAACCTGCCTTCAAAAAAAAAAAAAAAAACAAGGTAACTCTATAAGCCTAATTTCATATTTGCAAGAGTTTTCTACAGTTTTGCCTATGGATTTAGGTACTTCCAGGTGGGCTTTAGAAATGAGCAGAAAAACACCTAGATCACCCTCAGGGATCCAAGCTGATGATCATGTTCAAAGTGTGGTCATCACAGAATGATAGCCCAATTTCTTTCAAAATTGTGTTCTGGAGTAATGGTAGCAACCTAACCCGCTTAGAACTGCAGAGTTAAAGGCCGTTGATCGGAAGGGGAGACCTGGCTTCAAACCGAGCGAGTATAAATGTGCATCTCCCAAGGGAGTACCAATAGCCATCAGTCCATAGGATAAAGAAGTGTTTTTTCCTCTCTTCCTCTACTATTGAGCAGAAGAGAATGAAAGATTAATGTGGCCAGACGGAAAGAATTGGAAGAGTAAATATGATCATGGCTTCATAGCAGGACTGCTTATAAGACAAAGTCAGTAGCTCTGGTCCCTCTTTTGTGAATTTATTGTGCATTTTAGCACTAAGCAACCATTGAATCAGTGGAATAGAAGACTTTGTTACTAAAAAAAAAATGTACTTGCCTCTGGTTAATCTCCAAGGGAAGATTTTTTGGTTTTGTCTGTATTTCATTCTGGTGAGATGTCAGTCATGTTTTTCCTGTTGCATCCAGGAGACTTGATTTTGCATATGGCTTACATATTCTCAGAGAGAACAATTTTTTGTTTTGCTTCAGGGTGTTTTCAAATAGAATCTCTTGTTCTAAGTTGTAAAAGTATATAGTGTATATATAATAGATACAGTATTTACCACGGAAATCAAGCAAAGATGTGGAGGTTTTTTCTTTGTTTGCTTTGTGTTTCAGAGACCCATATGTGTTGGCCCTGAGATTATTCTTATCTTCTACCTTACTATTTTTTCTTTTTTTATTTACTGTTTTTGAAATTAAATATTTAGTTACAAAAGATAGTTACAAAGGTACAAAAATAATTTTTCACTTGATCATGATAAATGATTAACAGATACTAAATATATTAAATACAAAGGGAGAGGCAAAAAAAAAAACCAACCAAACATGAGAATTGGAGAGAGGAGATGATTTCATTTAAGCTTTTGGAATCTCAACTGTTTGTTGTTTTGTTTGGTTTTGGTTTTTCTGTTTTGTTTTTTTTTCTACCCAGTTTTTCTCAGTTCCACAGGAGCATCCTTTTTGAAGATTGTGGTCTATTTTTACTACCTGTCATAGGTCCCAGTTTTTAACTTTTGAAATGTGATAGGCTTTGAAATTTTCGATAGCTGAATTAGTAAACTGAAAATATCAATTTAAGGAAAATAGATTGGAATGATTGCCTTCATCAATACAATTTCTCTGGCTGCTGCAAGATTGTATATTATACAATTTGCTAGCAAAAAGAGGAAGTTAAGAGAGGCTGTCAACACAAATGGAGAGGACTTCCCCCTCCCACCCCGACTTGTCAGACTTTTATAGAGTTCTCCCACACTTACAACCTAATACCAAAAAGAGGTTGTGTAATATGCAGAGTGACAAATGATTGTGGATTGTCTGCTGTTGCTGTTGCATTTCTAAGCCAAACGCAGCACAATCATGCCATTTAGTACCTGAGAGTGTGCGAACAGCTAAGGACTTGGTCCACAAACATAGCTTTCTGCTCAGTAGGATAGGAAAGGAAACAGTTCCACAGGAATCATAGTCATCAAGTTGAACAACTTTTTAAAGTGTCGCATTCAGTATGATCCAGTACTAATGGAGCTCCCACATTGCTAAGAAGGTAGTGTTATAAAATGATGAATCATTTCCTACTGAGGAGGGGGAGAAGCTTGCGTTTTGAAAAAAGAAGTTCTGAAGAATGTAAGATTGGATTGGTTAAAGTAAACCAACAAAGAAACAAATCTCTTAAATTACAAATAGTACTTTTCTCAGCACTCCTGGGTGTGCATGTGCAATCTGCTCCTGCTGCACCTGCTGCAGTGTTTTCCCGGTTATTACTGTTCATGGGAATAGAGGTGTCATCTTTGTTCTAGTGAGAACATCCCGTGTTACCTGCAGGTGACTTTGGAGTAGCATACTACAAGATTAGTATTTACTCAGGAATTGCACTTACAATGTATGGTGCAGGCTGGGGAAAGAGCTGATGGTATTTACTTGTTTTCTTTCGTATTTTCATGTCACAGAGTAGAAACACTTTTATGTCAACCTCTTCTTTCAAAATCACTTTTAACCAGGCCAGGTTTAAACCCACGTAAATCTATTAGTTTAGAGGAAGTATTTCCAAATAGTCATGAAGTACTTGTATGCAGAGGGGGTGACTGATCTGAATCCAACACGAGTCTTGAATTTTCTTATCACCCCCTCTACTCAGATGATTTGCTGTGGTCATTTTTCCTCATTACCTTTTAGAAGATATACTTTCAAGCATTTCTTCAGAGAGAGCCTTATTCTTAGTGAAACATGAAACTTTTTCTATCAAATCTTGTTCTTTAAATCTTCCTGAAAGTTTTCACTCCATCTTCTTTTTGTTTTCCCCTAATTTGGATTTCCGTTGATAAAGCTCAGGAACTACTTTTGCTTGAACGTAGAATCATAGAGTCATTTTGGTTGGAAGAAACCCTCAAGATCATCGGGTCCAACCATAGCCTAACTCAAGCACTAAACCATGTCCCTAAGAACTGCATCTACACATCTTCTAAACCCCTTCAGGGATGGTGACTCCACCACTTCCCTGGGCAGTCTGTTCCAATGCCTGACAATCCTTGCCACGAAGAAATTTTTCCTAATATCCAATCGAAACCTCCCCTGGTGCAACTTGAGGCTGTTTCCTCTTGTCCTATCGCTTGCTACCTGTGAAAAGAGACTGACACCCTCCATGTTACAACCTCCTTTCAGGTAGTTGTAGAGAGCAATAAGGTCTCCTCTCAGCCTCCTTTTCCAGGTTAAACAGCCCCAGTTCCCTCAGCTGCTCCTCCTCAGACTTGTGCTCCAGACTCCTCACCAGCCTTGTTGGTCTTCTCTGGACTCTCTCTAGCACCTCAATGTCTTTCTTGTAGTGAAGGGCCCAAAAGTGAACACCTTATAATGCCCAGGCTGTCAGTTCTAAAGTAGCTGCAGTTCTCAGAACTGCAGTATCTAGGGATTAAATATGCTGCTGCTAATGGAAGTTCCTAAAGAGCTGGTCAGACTCTCCTTACAGTCTTGATAAGGATGGATCTACACAAGTCAGCTGAGCTGGAGGATGCTAGTGATTAGATTATTGAAGCCCTCTAGGAAAATCCCTCTAGCATAGAGTGTTTTTTTTCTTTTCTGGCTAAAGCAGTTGTATGTGTTTGCCATACTAAGGTGCAACCTTGAACTTAGTTTAAAACATCTGAGGACTACTAGAATACAATTTTGTATAATGCCAATTATTTTTGTGTGCTGTGAATAGTTATAGTTCCTGAACTCAATACATCTATGAAAAGAGCATATATCTTTGTGCAATAGGAGGCTGGTGATTATTGATTAAGAAAAAGACCCAAGTACAAATGTCATGTTTGGAATGTAGGTTTATTAATTATTTTAATAAGTATACTAACTGTAATAAAAATAAAAACTCTTTGCTATGGTAAGAATTTTGTGGGGAAAAGTATAAGCTTTCTTTTTTCTTGTCTGCTGATGAAAACAAGTCTTTGTTGTTGATGTTGTGTTAGAAGTACATGTTCGATTCAAATATGTAAGTAGTCAGAATAAGCTTGTAAAAATGACTATGAAAGAACAAAAAGAAAGGAGTTTGACAAAAAGCAGCTAACTCATGACAGCGTAATCCTGAAACCTATTGCTCATCTGCTGCCTGAGTTTGGAGGTTCCTAAACTCCTGAGGCAGTCCTCTTCCTTTTAAATTCTCTCTGGGTGTCATGTCTGCTCAAGTTGTAATCCCCCCCAGAAGATGCATTTCCTTTTTAAGCCTCTTAAGGATTGCTGGGTCTGGAAGAGGCTCTCAGAGCCCACCCATTGCATACTGGGGAGATCAAACCCAATTCCAGTGTGCAGTGGCAGCTTTTGCTTTCTGCTAAAAAGGAGTTGTCTTGAGTAGTGGTTTTACCTTTTGTATAATACTTGAGTGGCAAGAGCGCTCATCCAGGCACTGGAGTGGGTACGTAACACTTTGCTCTGCCTGGAGGGTCTAACCACTGGCTTAGAAGCTTTTCTGGGGATTTCCTTTTGCGCTTGCAATTGAAGCTGTGCTTAACTCAACCCTTCCACTAGACAGAGCTCAGAGGTGCTTATTCAGAACTTGGAATTACTTTCCTAGGAGCCTGTGTCAGATATTGAGATGCTCTAAGAGCTGGATTGTGGGAGATCAAACCAAATTGCTCTGTAGTAATTGAATGATAAGATGTATTCAAATAGGCTGCCAGTGGAACATTTGGTAGGACTGTTTGTTTCTCGTAGCATGCTTGATATGCTCATTAAAAATAAGAGATCCTTCTGGACAGATCAGTTCTGTACTCTGATTGGCTCCAATTCTTTACACAAGTTATAAATAGAAGTCAAATATTTTGTAGCAGAATATGTTCATTTTGCTGCTAGCTGTAGTAGAGGAAGGTTGTTTTTCTGTTTTCAGGAATTTATCTCATTCAAAAATAAAGCTGCTGGTAATGTGACTATAATTTGATTTTGGAGTAATAGGTTCTTAACATATTACTTAAGTGATGAACATATACCCATTTCAAGATTTTGATAGATTATACTCAAGCAAGCCTGGCATGAATACAAAAGGACTGAGAGATCTGAATTAGTAAACCCCTCCACCTGAACCCTCTAAAAGAACCCAAAGAAACTGGGAGAGACAGTTTTATAGCATCGCTGGCACTAGAACCTCACAAATAGAAACTGATGTGACACCAACTGCCAACTATATATAAAATATGCAAGGTGTTGTTACAGAACTAAGACTATTTTTTGTACATGTGCAAGTACCTAATTAATGAAAACCACTAATATTGCACTAGGAGAAGACAGACAAACCAACCTAACTAACTAACTGAATCCAAACAATGCTGAACTACATCACTAAAAGCCATTATTTAACAACTTCTTTTCCTTACCCTCTCTCTATTAAATGTATATCGTAAACTAGCTAGTAGCAGCAATTCTGTATGCAAAGTTGTATTTTTGTAGAAATACTTTCTGTGGATACTTGTTTATATGTTTGTAAAATGCTGCAAAGAATGCAATCAAAATGCTAATACAGTTCCTATCTAGTGCTAGAATAAATGTCTTTGAAAACAAAACCAGAAAGGTTAGAGATGTGAAATGTGTGTATTCCTCCTTGCTAGTTGGGATGTTTTAGCAGAAATGTGGGCAGGAAGATAGGAAATATTATTAGACTTATGGCAGGTAGAAGAAATTAGGGG